>NC_135321.1:29928061-30586990 GCF_048772815.1 Callospermophilus lateralis | reverse complement strand
ATAATCAGGACCTGAAAGAGTTTGAGGAGACATGAAGGCTTTCTGGAAGGCCTCCTACTAAGCTGTGGTAGAAATTATACATGAGAGGGAATTTGACAAAAGAAGAAAATGCACTTTAAGAAGAGAGACTGACACCTGTGAATACCTGAGATGAGACAAATATGCTATGTGCAAAGCTTTTAGAGGAGGTAAGAATGAATAGGACACACAGGGTGAGGGAGGGCATTTTGGTAATAAGTTAATAGGGCAGGTAACAGACAGAGTCCCCAGGGAAAAATTGAATAAGAATATTTAAAGCAAGAGAGTGGTCTGATTATGAGTGTGCTTTCAAGAGAGGCTCCTGGTTTTATCTTGAGAAATAGCTTTGGTAGGAAGAGGAGAGTAAATGAGGAGAAACCACATGAGAAGCTATAGTTCCTCGTGGCTTGGACCACGGTGGAGGCAGTAGGCAGAGGGGAGGGGAGGCATTTGAAAAAACACATGAGATGTTGTATTTGATGTTATGTAAAAGCCAAGCATCAAGGAGACGTCAGGAATAACATTTGGTCTTCTGGTTTGTTCAGCAAGATGGATGAGGATATCAAGTCAGGACTGTCTGGGAATTTCAGGTGCCTCCTGTTCAAGATGGCTGTGCATGTTTGTACTCCAGTCATCCCTTCTGCTTTGCCACATGTTAATTATGAACAAAGCACATAATAAGAAAACCAAAAATACAATATTTTCATGAGCCAAAAAGAGAACAGATACACAAAATGAAGAAAGGGGCAAAAACTGCAGGTTCTCTCACCACAGATCTAAAAACAGATGGTGGTAGCTGGGAATTCTGATTTTTCTGGGAAAAAGGAGACAAAATGCCCTGCATTTCAGAAAATGATTTCAAAGACACAGGATCTTCGAAAGCAGAGGAAGATTTCCTTCCATTGGTATACATAAGATGTGGAAACAAAAGATTCACTAGTAAAACTTGATTTCTATCAAGAGGCATAAGAAATGTGCTCACCTACGTAGAATGTTTTTAACAATTATATAGCTAATTGACAAAAGTATAAAGAATCCAAATTATTCTCAACTAAGAAATGCATAAATTAATTATGGTTCATTCACCATGTAAGAGAATATATATATATTTTCTCTCTCTCTCTCTCTCTCTCACACACACACACACACACACACACACACACACACGGCAAGATTTACTAACCAAATGGTTTGATTCATTCTTTTACATTTCAGAACTTATTTATTCTTCTAAAATAATAAAAGTCATGTAACCAATTGTATCCTTAGATATTTGGAGCTTAATTATCTTTAATTCATTGACTATTCTGTAAGATTTATTTCAAGATTTATTGTTACTAGAAGGAAGAGGGTAATGAATGCTACATAGATAACTGACAATGTCTTCAGCTACTGGAAAACTATCATTGTATTTAATGGTGATATTATAAAAGCTAATTATAATTCGAATCAAAGCTCAGTTAGAGAATTCACTATCATGGCTCCCACTTATTTTATTTGGAGGTTCTAGTCAATTTGATAACAAGAAAATTAAATAATAGGTAAAGGTAAAGAAAGTAAAAGGACACTGTAGAAGATGAACATGTCAGCAGTAGGACATCTTATACTTAGTTTTACAAAGATTTTGAAATATTTATGAAATATCCAATTTGAATGTATAGATATAAATTTCAAAGGAAAACTGAGGATAGGGAAGGAAATTTGAGTCATTGGTGAACAAATGAGAACTATCTATGGTTGATGATGATGATGATTGCCCAGGAATAAAGAAGAGAGTGAAGTTAAAAAGGTGGAGGGGGATTCAGGACTAATTTTTGAAGAATTAGGATAAGTAAAGGCAAAATGAAAAAGGAATGTCTAGAAAAATACAAGTAAATACCAACAATTATGGTGGCAATGTCAACAATAGAGAGTTTCCAGGGGAAAAAAGGTAGAAGTGTTTGATTTGTTCTGAGTAATCAAGAAAAAAGAGAAAAAAAATGTTTAGATATATGGACTTTGGTCTCCAAGAAATATAATGATTTAAATAGCAGGTCTTTTGATTTGAGCCTGATCAAGGTAACCTCAAGAGTTTGCAGAATCACAGTAGTCAAGATAAAGAAACAATCCACAGACAGATAAATAAAGATGTGGAATACACATCTTTACTTTACTATTCTGTCTTGTAAAAGGAGAAAATCCTACACTTGGATGAACCCAGAGTAGATTATGCTATGTGAAGTAAGTTACAGGAAGACACATACTGTAAGAATCCATTTAAATGAGTATCTAGAATTGTCATTACATAGAATCAAAGGGGTTACCAGAAGCTGGCAGGGGTAGGTGAGAGAAATGAAGTGTTACCAGAGAATGGACATAAAGTTTCAGTCAAGCAAGATGAAAAAATCTCGAGAGATCCAATGTATAGCACTATAGCTATAATTAACAACAAGGAACACTTAAAATTTTCCTAAGAATGTAGATCTCATGTTGTGTTCTTACCAAAATAATGTAAACTAAAAGTTCAAGGAAAATAAATAAATTGAAACATCATGAAAATTTCTTGAAAATTTTAATTTTAAGGTAAGGAGATATGTAGAATAGTATAGGGGGTGGGGGAGGAATAGGGCTGAGAGTAAATTTTATATATGAGAGACTAAAGTTTGTGAAATGATAATCGAGATTATCCTATTAAAGTATGCACTGCAAGTTTCCACAAATGGAATGTTGATCAAGATTGTACTGCTCCTAAATATGTAGGAATTGCCATTATAAGGAGATAGATTAATTTCCTTTTTAAGGAGTCACAGAGAGAAAACAATAAGGAATAATGGAAAGACAAAGGAGCTCCCATATGATAACCTACATTTTCCCTATGAAGTGAAGAATAAAATCATCTGCTGAGAACTGGGAGGAAAGATGGGCAGAGTCAGAAAATTAATGAAATGGAATAGGTCTAAAATAGCCTTTGGAGAGAAACTGGCCAGATAAACATAGTAGAAGTATTGAATGGTACCATTATTGGGATTCTGCTGAGGTTTGCAATCATATATTTGCAGTGGAGTCACACTGTTATATATTTTCCCAGGAAAACCTGATGTTTTCTGGCAATAGTTTCATTCAGGTTTGGGTTTGTCCCAGTTAAGAGCAATAAGGATCAAAGGAGCAAAAAGATTTGGCATTTTTGTAAGGTTTAATTGTAATAATAGATCAAGCAGTCTAACTTGAACAGGAAGGAGAATGAAAGTAGGATAAAAGTCATGGATAGGAAAATGAATGGGTCTCAGAGGGTCAGACCTCAGGATTCCTGGTGAATCTTCTTGACCAAAAAGCTGGAAAGGTGGGAAATTGAATCCAGAGAGCAGTAATTTTATCTAGTGGTTTTTAAAGTAAAACCTTTCACATTTAAGGCAAGGAGCCCAAAAGACTATTTAGGAAAGAATTTGAGAACAATGAAGAAATAGGCTGAATATATAGTGGATATTCCAGAGGGGAAAAGAATGCGTTGGGATTGGAAACAAGGCAGTAGAGGAAAATTTGAGCAAGATGGTGCAGTTTACAATTTGGTGTGAGAACAAGATGGAAGTATCCCTTGGTTAATGGGATTGAGCATTGAGGCAATGCCAAGAAATGAGAGCCCTTGCTGGCTACAGTCATGAACTGAAGTACCACATGAGATGTTTTACTATATGGCACAATGTTTTACAACTCACCAAATAATGTTGCCTCGGGATGACTTGGTCCATCTCAGTGAAAACTGACATCTTCTGTTTCAATTTCCTGAGCAGCCTACACATGGAAAACCAGGAAGCACAAATAATGAGCATGATGATATGATGTGAGATGAGGTTCTAAGTCTGGATTCAGAGCTAAACTTTGGTATACTGGGAGTTCCAGCAAAATTATATTCCCTAACCCTCTTTTACTCCACCTTCTGCACATGCACCTACTGGCTTTGGTTATCTTGATCTTGGCTTGTCAGAGCTTCCCCTGTTGCCTTCCAGAAGCTTAAAAATAGACTCCACTGCTCTAGGCTGCACCCTCTCCTGTGCTTAAACTCACCACATGGTGACAACATTTAGATTCTGATTCTCTTTGGGTCTTGGTGAATGATTGGTCAAAACAATTTATGCCAGAGGTACAAATGGTCAAAAGTAGCACAGGGCATTGTAATATCCTTGCAACCAATTCTTAACTTAGGTTATCAGAGCTTCTATCTGAAAAGGAAGGAAGAATTTTTAAATTTCTTAATTCATTCTTTCATTTATATGGTATCTGAGAGCCTGCTATATTCCAGACATTACTCAAGGTGGTGAACATAAGAAAAAGCAAGTCCAGTATCCCACACCTCAAATAATTTGTATTCTGGAAAGATGAATGACATATGAACATGTATGGTAACAGTGCTAGAATGGAAATCTGAGTATACAAGAGAAAAGGAGAAAGTCACTAATCCCAATACTATTATTTCCTCTGGGAACTTCTTCCCTTTTATTTCTTTTTTGTTTCTTCTTTATTGACCCTTTCTACCTATACTATAACTCTCTTTTACCAAAAATAATAATATAAATAATAATAAAACAGAACCTATTATTATTTCTGGATGTCCTCTATTTCTCAATTTCTCTTAACATTTTTAACCAAAAATTCTTAAATTTAATTGCGTACTGAAATCACTGGAGGGAACTTTAGAAACTATTGATTTCTGATCCGCACTTCCACAGAGGTTTTGATTTAATAGATCTGAGACAGTGGGCATCAAGAATTTTTATCTCACTCCAAATGTATTCTAATATTGCCAATGATGAGAGACACTGTATTAAAGAATAGTAAGAGTTCTATGTACACAGCAGGACATATTAAGCACTGAATAAGTGATAGCCATTATAATTTCATTAATCAATTAATTGCATTAATCAAGTGTGGTTTTTTTGCATAGATGTTACAGTCTAGTTAGGAGAAAGCTGATAGACAGACTTGGCTGGCTGAGGTTGAATTGACAGTAATTATTGGCTGCTCCAAATCTGTTTCATCTTCAACATGTTGACAACTAAAACACAAGACTCTTGGCACTCAGTTTCTCTATCTATAAAATGGGAAAAAACTGTTTTGTCTGAAATCACTGGGTTGGTGATAGGATTAATTAGTTCATCTTTGTAAAATGTTCTGCAGAAGGGGAAAAAAAATTCTACAAGAGCTGAGGATTATAGTCTCCCTGAAGCATCTATAATTTGTAGAGACATTTATAGCCAGTCTGGTCAGTGAAGCTTGCAGTGGGGAGCCTCACCCTTGCTTTCAAGCCTTAGAGCACAGATTGTTGCTAAACTCATTGGCTTCCATTAAGCCCCTAGTAAAATGACTATAAACTAGTTGCTGTCAAAAATGTCTATGACCTTTGCTCTTTTTGCTCTGGGTGAATGTTCAATCCTACACATTTGCCAAATGCCACCTTTTATGCTCCTCCTGGGAAACTGAGTGGTGGAAGTGAGGAAGGACAAGGGGAGCCCTTGCCCCTAAACATATTAATTAGAAGATGTTTCTCAGCAATCAAATTGGGCCTTTACCTATTTTTCCTGGAGGACTTCCTAGTGGCTGATTTCATATCCTGTTTCAGTAATGTCCAATGTTCCCTCACCTTCCCATTGTGTTCAAAGGTCTTTGTAAGGACGCCGAAATAAAAAGGATGGCTCCTGGCATCTGCATAGAGAGAAGCAAGAGAATATTACGAATGAGAAAATAGAACAGGGGTCTGCTTCCTTTCTTTTGGCAAAAAACCTGCTATAGAAACTAATGTAGATGAGGGGGCACTGAGCCATATATAAGTGAGTAATTATCTACTGTTACAGGCCTTATTATCTCTCCAAATGTTTGCTAAAATTCTGTTGGGCAACCATCTGGACCCAGAGATTTACCCGTGGATAGAGAGTGGATTGTTGTTTTAACTTGAGATGGGAAAATTTCTTTCTCTAATTCTTTTCTGTCATCTTCTGTTAAATAATTTAACTGAATGTCTCTTAGATAGCTCTCTGTGAGTCCTTAGAGTAAGTGGATTCTGTGTGATACACTCATATAATATATTCTTTGAAAGTTTTTTTCCCTCTCTTCCCCCACCAGAGAATCCAAGGACAGTTTGCCATCTGTTGTAAGAATTTCATTAATGCACCTATTTTCTCTTCCTTTTTGCAAGAGTGGTCAGTCCAAGTAATTTGTAGCCTTCTCCTGTTATGGGTAGGATTTGCTGCCCAGAAGACTCACCCCATCCCCGCTAAGTCCCTGCTCTCTCATTATGGCTTTCTCTCAGGTGGCTTTGTTAGCTCAGAACAACAAAGCCTGTGTCCCAAAGCCTGGCTGGGTATCAATAATTTAACAACATGTCATAGACAACAGTGAACCATGCTGCTCGGGTTGAAATATTCCTAGGGCTCACCATCTATTATGCTCTGCTTTCTCAGTGCACAGTGAATGGAGTACAGGTGGGCCCAACATTTTCCCAATTCAGAAAATTACTGGATAAGATAATGGCACAGGGGAAGGGTGATTTGCATTAAAAAGGATTCCTTGCTTTACCAGAGGGTTCACTTTGGATATTCGTTAACTTCAAACTCCTTCTCAGTATTGAATAGTTTATAGGCTTACTTCATTTGGGACTTAACAGGGTAACATACTCAGATAAGACTCTCTTTGGGTAGAAATGATGGCTACCTTTGAGATTGGATTGGTCAAAAGTTTGTGCACAAAATATTGAAAGCCCTGACATCCGAAAGCCAGAATTTTTGCTTCAGATTTTCTCCTTGTCCAGATTTCATCTCAGTCTCATACATCCAAGCACAACTCAAGAGTTTGTTGCACCTGATTTGAGCTGACACTGACCTTTTCAGGAAGCCTTGTTCCCCTCCACAGTGTCAGAAAATGTGTCCAAACACTAAAAATTCCAGATAGCAATGTAGAGTGTTCTGTTTTAGTGATTATATGTGGGAGACAGAGGAAGGTTTTAGCAGTGCAACCCCATAGCACACAACCACAAACATACTCAGGCATAGTTTTAACTTCACTAAATTCCTTCTCTGAGCTTCACAGGTCCTTTTCTGCCTACTGTCTCCAACACAGTGCCTAGACTCCCATCACTGGTCTTCATCCTCCTGGAGTCTGTCCTTCTGTTTCCAATTAAATTGTTTAGAGAGTTATGCCCTGCTCAGTCCAGCTTCTACCTGCCCACTACCTACACTGTTTCATTACTGTATTTCTCTTGGAAAGAACGCTCTGACTACCAGAATCCCCTCTCCTACCCCAACTGCCTACCTTCTTTTATATGATAGGTAGATCTTTAAATTTTAATTAAACTGTCCTGCCTTTACAGGGAGTAAATGGAAATTTAATCCTTTGGAGACTGACACTCTCTGAAATATCAAATAGGCTACCCAGGAGGATCAGGCAAAGGACGACAAGTTGGACAGCAGCCTTAACAACTTAGTGAGACCCCCTATCACAAAAAGAAAAAAAAAAAAAAAGTAGGGCAGGGATGTAGCTCAGTGGTAAAGCAGCCCTGGGTTCAAACCCCAGTATCCCTCTTCTCCCCAAATAGAAACATCAAATAGGCATGGCCTAAATATGAAGCATGACATTGGATCACTCAACATAAATCCTCAGAGCAGTTTGGATGGAGGACAATTATAATAAGCCCAAGAAAATCAGAGAATCGTTGCCAAAGAATCATTTCTTGTGTTTTTCCGAGTTATTTATGCCATTTGGCTTAGCTTAAGTCAGATTAGGAGCTCTAACTCCTCATATCCGAATGCACAAGAGTTGGCCCCCTGATCACAGGGGTTTCCCATCAAAGGAGGATTGTGGTTTACACAGAAATTTTGCTAAGAAAGGCTGGAGGCCTACATGAGTCATGTGAGAGTCAAAGGTCAGGAGTCAGGTTAAAGAAGATAACCGCAGTCTGTGGTCCTTTCTTCCTGGACCCTGCTGATATCAGTAGTACTTATCTCAAACTCTCCTCTCCTCAGTCACTGTCCTTGCGGTATCAGTCTACAGTGCCATGAAGAAGAGCAATATCCTTGCTGTATTTTTGCCTTTTCTTCTCTGTAAGCTTCTTGGATGCTAGGGCCACGGAAATCTTCCTAAGACTTGGCTTCCCTCCCATCATTTCTCCTACTCAGAAAGCTACACTGCTCCTTATTTTTCTGTATCACTTGTAAGAGACATTATCATAGAATTTATTGTCCAAATCAGGAAATATTTAAAAGCAAAAAAGGCACTTTCAGTATTTATGTCAGGACTGCCGTTGTGAATGGGAAATGTGTCAGGTAAACAGCACTATATGATCACCTTGGATATTAGCTCCCGAACTTCTTGAGATTTCATGCATGTGACCTCATATCAAGGCTTTTATCAATCGAATCTTAGTTTAAAGGTCAGAACACTTATAGCTGCTGCTAAAAATAACAACAGCAATGGCAGATATAGCAACTACTCATGGCTCCTCTTATGTATGGTGAGCACCATGTCTTCCTGTCATTAACTGTTTCACTCTCCACAACATTCCTATGAGATCAGTGCATATTACAGTCATTTCAGAAATGGGTAAACTGACACAAAGTGGCTTAAATACATGGCCAAGTTTACTTAGCTATTAAGTAGCAGGACAAAAATTTAATCCCAGTATTGACTCTAGTTTTACAATGGTTTTGCCTAACATCACCACCTAATATTTTTAAAGTACTTTGTCAAACACATGAGGAATATTCAGAGTTATGACCGATGAAATGTTCTGCTATTCTGAATGTTGCTCAGCGACATGCTTACCATCATGTGTGAATGCCATTTTAATAGCATCCTGTTTTCTCTTGATGCTGCTTCATTACTTAGAGTGTTATCTCTAAATTTATTGCCTACCTATGTTCTCCATGTCCATCCATAGTCAATCCATCTGGCAAAGCCCAGTTTAATTTCACACCCTCTGTGAAACCATAGCTGGATACTCAATTGACATTCATCCCTCCCACCTGTATCCGCCTAGCCTAATTATCCTTATATAATGCACAAATTGGCACTAGATTATAAATTTTCCTTTTCAATTCTCTAATTGTTTTCTGTTTATTATCTTCTCTCCCAACTCATAGGCAAACCCACCAAGGAAAGGTAGGGAGCTTCTAAACATAATTCAACCTAAAATTTGGCCAGATTAATATGACTTGGGCTTTTTTTTTTGAGCAAACTTGATTAACAGGAGATAAATTAACATCCACAGTTTCATACCCAAAATGATTGCCTCAAAAGGATTCTAATTTAATATTATTTTCTGCTCAAAAATGGGATATTTTTAGTAGCATTATTAAGATAATTTGAAACAAGATTCTTAGTTCAAATGAATGGAAATATAGTGAAACATGATACAAAGATATTTAAATGAAATGCTATTTTTTTCATTGCTGTTTGTTTGTTTTGTTTGCAGTACTCGTAATTGAACCCAGGGGTGCTTTACCACTCTTCTTTATTTTTTATCTTGAGATAGGATCTTGCTAAATCGCTCAGTTTGACCTCAAACTTTTTATCCTCCTTCCTCAGTCTCCTGAGTAGCTGGGTAATAGGAATTTGCCTCCATACCTGACTACTGTTGCCTTTTAAATAAATGAAAAAGTTTCCAACCATTTATAGTGGTCTCATCCCATGGCAAAGGAAAGTAACCTCTGACACCTCTCATACCTGCAATGGAAAAAACACATTATTCTCCTGCCTGGACCAGAAAAACCAAGAAGAACGGTAGATTTCTTCTTGCACCTAGTTCACTAAGCTGGATTGGAGAGACAGAGCAGGAAGCTGGCCTCAAAAAGCTGCTTTGGCTGCATTACTTCACCCATGGTGCATTGAAATTCTCTAGGAAGCTGAACGATGCCCATATCATTGGGTTTTCTCTGGCTTAGTCTTTTTTACTGATAAATTTGTGTGAGTTTTTTGATAGCCTTGGAGTCATCTGTCAACTTGTGACATGATTAATTCTATGTGGGGAAAAAAAAATTCAGCAAGTACTGCTCAGTTGGTCAGAAACTTGCTTCCTGTGTCTAAGACCTGAATAGTGCATGAACCTTGGAGTTATTCTTTAGATCTGGAATGTCCCCCAAAGGCTCATGGGTTGAAGTCTTGACCCCCAATTCAGCAATGTTCACAGTTGGGGCTTTGGGGAAGTGAATGGATCATGAGGGCTTTGACCTCATCACTGGATTAATAAATTGACGACATTATTGGGAGGTGTTGAAAACTGATGGAGGTGGAAACTAGTTGAAGGAGTAGGTTCTTGGGGGTGTGCCTTTGAATACTATATATACAGTTCCTGGCCCTTTCCTTTTTCTCTCTTTGTCTTGTTGCTTCCTAGTCACCATGAGGTGAACAGCTCTAACCTTGTCCTTTCCACCATGATGCTCTAGCTCAGCACAGGCTTCTAAGATCGGGACCAGCAGACCAAGGACTCAAGCTTCTGAAACAATGAATCAAAATAAATTTTTCCTTTTCTAAATTGCTTTTTCAGGTATTTTATCACAACAATGAAATCTGACTAATACATTTGGATACATAGAGGTGATGGCTTTGAACCTGGTGGAACAGACAGTGGGCATGCTGCTTTCTAAACATTCTCGGAGAGCCATGAGGAGAAAAAACAAAAGAGACAGGAAACATTCAAGAATGCCACAGATGCAGGGTATCATGGTCATTAATTTGCAAGATTATACTGGTTGGAGTCTTGTGGCCTAATTGCAAAACCCTTCTCTGAGTTACCCAGTAGGGTTTACAGTGAAAAACTAAGAAGTTAGTCAAGGTGATTTTTTAAAAACTATTCCTTTTATTCCAGTATTATTGAGGCATTTCTAATGCCAAAGTCCCTATGTCTCTTATGTTTCTTTCTGTAACTCTGTATCACATCACATAATAAAATAATAATAGCAAATATTCACAGATTGTTTATTAGGTACCAGGAAGTACAGTAAATACTTTTCATTGGTTACTATTTTGTTCCTCAAAACGATACCTTGATACTGGTTAGTATTTTTATCATGATTCCAGAAAGTTAAGGAAACCATGCTTAAAGTTGTTGACAAATTTACCCAGAGACACTGTGCTAGATAAGTGGCAGAAATGGGAATGAAGCCAGCCAGGTCCACCTGAGTCCTGGGCTTCGGCAGCCACATATGGCATATGCCCAATTCACTCATGCAGCTATTTTTCCAACAAGGAAAATTGAGGGAGAACTAATTTTCTCTGAGATTAAGGCAGAGCTAATACCCTTTCAAGGATTGTTTGTATTTAAAAGAACATCTCAGGATGAAAACACTACATGTTTGTCTAATGAAATATCATCACCCTGGTAGGTTAGACTTTTCCTGTGAGTAAGAAAAGTCTTCTTAATCAGTTTGTAACTTATTCTAGAACAATTTTCATCTCTATTGATCACAGAACTGGACGTGAAGGTACTTTACCTAGCTGCTCAAAAACTCAGGAAATTGAATTCATGTTTTCTGTCCCCTCTTTCAAATCTTAATTAAATGACTACTTACATTTATATGCCTTTAGTCCACATACCCACTATCGTCTTTCAATTTATTTAAGATTATCTACTATTCTGACTCATGTTTTCCTTCATGTAAGTCCCCATTAATTTCAGCCCACTAGTGTATGGTTTCTTTGAATTTGCCACACAATCTAACCTATGGATTCTAGCAGAACTTTATATTTGGTTAATTCTAATATGTTGCTCTCTGGTTACTGAGTTTATGGCATATTTTCTGTCAAAACTGTTAAGTTTATTAGGAAATAGGATTGAAGCAGATTGCAATCAATATTTATGTTTACTTTAAGTACAAGTTAAATATAAAAGAAATTATTCTTGATAGTTCATAAAATACTTCCTATGAGTTGCTGGCACATATAATGTGTTTAACACACACACACACACACACACACACACACACACTTGTACTCACACTTACAATACATAATCTGTCCTTTACCTTAAAAAACACTTCTAGTAAATAACAAAAATCTCATTGTTTTGACAGTTATATTAAAATGTATATGTTTAATGCAAATAAGAATTGTGTTATTCTTGCAGTCCTGCTTATAACCAGAAACCGAACAGATGGTAAAGGGACTGTCTCAGACATGTCCTCTTTCCTTGAAATAAGTTGTCCTTTCCCTGAAGCAACAAAGCTCCTAAGGGTTTAATTCCATCAATAGGCCAGTCTAATCATGCAAAGTCAAGAAGTTTGCGGAACATAAACCAAGATAACAACTGTTCTCACGTGGGCCACCATCACTTTGACATCGGTGGAATTTGTTTCATTGCAATTTACCAAAGGAAGACATTTCAAAAGGTACATAGCCAGACAGTATAAAAGCATTTATTCTAATGGCTAAACTAGCTCTTTCAGATTGATTATGGTTTCTCAATTCACTATAATTAATTTCTTTAAGTAAATGGAAAAAAATTACATAAAACAAAAAACCTTATGTGAGTATAAGATTTGAATTAGCATAATTGTATCAGCCATTTTTCTTTTATTAATGCATATCATTTTATCTCAAACATATGTTCTGGTTCATATGGAAATGTGCTCATGAATGTTCTGGGGTAAAGTAATCATCAGTAGCCTCTGGCAAGTAGAGATTCCACATCTGGTAGTTTTACCTGTTCTCATTTTATAGTTTGTGAACACAAGTCTGATGCTCTGGAATTCATCCACTATGGTGCCAGTTATAGATGGGAGAACCATAGCTGGAATCTTATTGCACAAAGACCACGATTTCAAAATAGAAATAGATGGAAGAGGTAGAGATAATTTTTTTTAAATCTATTCAATATGAAAATTCTTTCTCATGTAAGAACTATTCAATAATATATGTCAGTATTTTAAAATATATTTTATAAAGTAAATACACAGGTTGAAATCTTACTAATTCTTTAACTACTTTCCATAACTATATATTTGTATACATTTTATTTTAAATTAAGAAGAGGGCTATGAATGTATTTCTAAATACCATATAACTTTATTTAATTCATGTTTTTTCAGTGATGATAGCACTTCAAAAATAATAGAGCATGATCAGCCCTCCCTATCCATTCTTGAATTTAACCACTGGGTATGAAAAATATCTGGAAAAATTGTATCTATAGTAAATATGTATAGATGTTTTCCTTGTCATAATCCCTAAGTAGGATAGTATAAGAATTATTTACAAAATACTTACATTGTGTTGGTTGTTAAAAGTAATCTCAGGATGATTTAAAGTATTCATCTAGATATTCATAGGTTAAAAGCAAAGACTTCATCATTTCATGAATGGGAGTTATAGATTTGGTACCCACAAGAGGTCCTGGAACCAACCACCCACATATTCCATGAGATGAGTACATTGTTCGAAACTGGTATATACTCACTTACGAAAGTAAGTGGCAAATCAGGTTTTTTACTATTATTAAAGATGATATTAGACTAGCAAATCCCTTGAGAACACAAACCAATTATTAGGAATATATTTCACAGAGCTTATATTTCTTACTGATTTCGGGTGCTTTTGTTTATTTGTTTTCCTGAGAGATTGGGAAGAGAAATATTCACTTTTTTCATGCCAATGTTGTTATTCATGTAAGATCACATTTAATAACTGTCCCCATTATAATATTTTTCTTCTTCCTCAAATGAATATTTGTGCTCAGTTTCCACATTTATTTATATCTACTTTTCCAAATTATAACCATCTCAAAACTGCATGTAACTAAACCAACTGCATGATTTTCCTACCTCAACAAAGCTTCCCACTTTCTTAACACACGTTAGATTTGACCTACCAGTAACATTTCCTCCAAAATGTTACCTGTATGTCTGTCTCATGAATCTCCAGCACATTTATGTCTCTGTCTTCCTGGCCAATAACCCATTGTCACAGCCCTCTAATCCTCAGTCCATTGATTTTTCATTATCAAAAGCCCATTGTTTTCTCTTTCCTCCTTCCCCAGCTTAGACCCCAGGGCCTAGCACTCACTCATTTCCTTGCATATACTCTCATTTCCCTTGCCTCCCTCCACTTGGTGAGAACTATTTCATTATCTCCCATATGTACACTAAAGCTATGGGATGTGAATTTGGGAAAAACACAAAAATGCTTTGGTTTCACTTTAAGTTTATGATCATCCATGTCCCTTTATATCCCTCAACTTTCCAAATGTCCTCTTCAACACTTTCATAAGTTCTCCTTACTCTGCTGTTGACTTCATTTTTCATTTCAATAAGACAACAGATGAGAACAGCAATCCTCACAACCCACCACTGGAATCGCCAATGTACCTGTACTTCATCTGACAATGCCTTTCTTCTGTCACACTGAATGAGATTTCCTACCCAGGTTGAAACCCAAAACTCCACTTCCAGAGTGGATCCCATCATTTCTAAAACATTCAAAAAACTTTGTTCCTGCAACATTATTCGTCTCTTATCACATTATCACTCTGTACTCCTTGTTTTCATCTCTATATATTTAATTATACACACACACACACACACACACACACACACACACATTTTCCTAATATATATATTTATATGAAGGACCTCTAACTTTAACAATCCCCTTGTCCCTCAGTTCAATCACACAGGTCTCTTCCTCATTGTAACAAAACCCCTAGAAAGAGTTCTTTATACTCATCCTTTCCATTTCTTCACTTCAATTCTGTTTTTGCTTTATTGTTTATGTGTTTTTTGTTGTTGTTGTTGTTTGGTTTTTGTACTGGGGATTACACACAGGGGCACTTAACCATGAAACCACATCCCCAGCCTTTTTTACTTTTTATTTTGAAACAGAGTTTCACTAAGTTGCTTAGGGCCTTGCTAAACCATTGAGGCTTGTCTCAAACTTGTGATCATCCTGCCTGCCTCAGTCTCCCAAGTCACTGGGATTACAGGCATGCACTGCCGCCACGGACTCCTGTTCTGTTTTGAAGTCATTTCAATCAATATTTTGTCGCACCATTTCAATGACATTGTTTTGGTGAAGTCACCAAAACCTCCATATTGCTAAATTCATTTGTCAATTCATGGTTCTCATCTTTCTCTATTGTACAGAAGAATTTTATATAGTTACTTGCTTCTTGTACTTGAAACACCTTATATACTTGGTTTTCACACCCCCTTGTCTTCCTGGTTTACCTCATCCCCCACTGCCTGCTTTCTCAGTCCCCTTGGCTGATTTGCGTTCATTTTATCAACCTGGGATTAGGCTTTCCTTTCTTAAACTGCTTCCTGCCCTCCATTTTCCTTCCCTCTCTTCCCTACCTCCCTTTTCCACTCTCTGCCTTGCATCATTTATTCAGCACACAGCTTTAAGCATCATTTGTCCACGAGAACTTTCACCCTGTGACCCCAGCCCAGGCCTTTTCCTTGACATCAAGGTAAATATGGTTGAATACAGAAATCTTGAGGGTTATTTTTACTTTGTACTCATCTAAATATGGTTCTTCCTCATTTTTATAAATGGTCCCAAAATTCAGTCAGTTCCAAACCTAAGAGCCATTCTTGATTTGCCTTCTTAATTCACATAACTGTCTCAAAAGTTATTAATTATTTCTTTTCTTCTTTCTGGTCCATTAACATCATTAGGTCAGGTTTTTTTTCTAGATTATTCTATATTCTAGTGCACAGAATTATCACCTGTTACTAAATATTATTTTTCCTTATGATGGAGTGAATGAATAATTTCCTCTCCCCTTTGAAAAACTTTGTTTTGCAAGTTGTACTTCTACACCATTTTGTTATATACATGAGGGGTGTTCACTTTCACTACCCAACATTTTCTGAATGAAATCTTCACTGGAAACTCCAGGCAATTTAAGATTTTAATACATGGTTCTATACATAGAACCCACCACATTAATGTGTGCTTTCTGCTTTTGAATTACCTGGCTCTTACATTAAACTGTCAACTTCTCAGGGACATTGAATATTCAGATCACCTTCAGTTCCCTAATACTTATAATAGGAACATAGTTAAGGGTTGAGGAAAGGTTGAAAAGGAATGGTTTTCCATGTATACTGTACTTGATTCTTTATGTCCTATCTTTCATGTACCCACTGTTTCTCCCAACAAACATTCATTAATAAATGAACTAATGAATAAATGAACATTTTGGGGCTAAAATTAGTTGGATCATTTCCCTTCTTCCATCAGGGTTAAATATAGGAAATATGCTCTTGGAGAAAAGGTGACTCAAAGCACAAACTCTGTGAAATTTTGTAGCAAGAATATCTGATTCGTGACTTTAGGAATTCCTTCATCTGTTGATCAATTTCTCTTCCTTCCGAGCACAAGGCATATTGTTAATTTTCAAAGTGAATCAGTGTGATGACTATATCTGGATGAAATAAAAGAGGCTTCTTCTTGTAAATTTTTGTGTTCTTTATCTTATACCTTAGAGAATTTCCACTTCTTGGATTTGAGATATCTAAAAAGCAATTGCCAATGGCATGAGTCTTTTCCTTCAAAAAGATTATTCTACACTAATTTATTGGAATTTTAAGAGTATTTAAGAGTTTCTTTTTTACAAGAACAAAAATTCATATTAGTTAAAAAAGTGAACATGGCACTGGATATCTGCACTTAAACTAATATTTTAAAATAGAAAAAAAATCAGACATAATGATGTTTAAAACTTATAAAGGGTGAAAAAGCTATTCAAGATTTGTAAGTAGTGCACTTATAATTGACATACCATATCAGTAATTTTCTATATGTATATTTTCAATCAAAGTTTTATCTCATGTATTTTACTGAAACATCAGTCAACTATATTTCTTTTTAGTCTTCCTCAGTTCATTGTAATTAACATTAAATATTTGTGCTAGCCAACTTAGTTGTACTTTGACTCTTTTACACTAATTGCACAAAGATTATGAAAGTCATTGACATTAATTCTAACAAATTTGAATTTTATTCTACAAATTGCAATTGTTTACTTATTAAGCAGGGAATGAATGTTATTTGGGAATGA
The DNA here is from genome assembly GCF_048772815.1 of Callospermophilus lateralis. Taxonomy (NCBI): domain Eukaryota; kingdom Metazoa; phylum Chordata; class Mammalia; order Rodentia; family Sciuridae; genus Callospermophilus; species Callospermophilus lateralis. The sequence goes on along the minus strand of NC_135321.1, from coordinate 30,569,955 downwards.
AAGTTTTCTATAAGTTTTAAATCAAGAAATTAGAAAAAAATGTGCAGAAACCATGTAGATGATCCAATATCTACTTTGCATCTGATATAATTGGGTCAGAGAATGTGGCTCAGATGGCTGAGCATAATCAGTCTTCCTGATACTGCCCTTTTTAGTCTAGAGCTCAAGGAAGACTCACTCCATGGAAGATTGATGTCTGTAGATATGATACACTTACCTAGAATCACTGGCCCTCACACTGATGTGTTTCTTTGTTGATTTACCCAACAAATATTGAGCACTTACTAGGTGCAAGATTCAAATGCTGTAGTTAATTGAGCAAAATGATCCAATTTTAAATTTCTCCATGCATGACAAAAAAAGAAAAAGAAAAAAAAAACCTGACAAAACTATTCCCATCTTTAGCCAAACTGATCAGAAAATAGGGAAAAGGAAGAACTGACAAAATAGCTTTTTTCCCAGTTTTATCAATCATTAAACCATTCCCTGTTTTCTCTCAAGGAGGTGTGAGTGAGAGGATATAGAGAAAGGAAATGGACTGATTTTCCCTTGACAGTCTATTCTGGGGAGCATAAGTTGCTCCTACAACATGCAGAAAGAAAATAATTATGTTTGTGATTTAGGAAAAAAAAATCATCCTATTGGCAGAATGAAGGATGTGTTAGCATCAATGGCTTTGTAAAAATACTTTAAAAAAATCTTTAGGTGAGTTGCCTTAATTAAGGATGCACAACAACTGTCACATGAAGTGACTTCTGCCTAAAACCTAGTTTCATGATAAAGATTAATGAAAATAGTATTTGTCCCCAAGTTCCTTTGCATGATCACTTCTCTGATAGACTAAAAATTTTTTTCTAGGATTGTTGAAGAATGTGAATATATTTCTACATTAACAGGCTACATCTTTACATTGCAATCACTAGAAACTATGATAGGAATAATGAGCAGAATTTACAGTGAGGTTATTAGTGATGCTGAATTTCTTCCCTGCTTTATGATTTTTTTATTGGAAACTAGAATAACAGCAGGCACCTTGAAATTTCACTTAGTCACAATGAATGTCACTGCTCTTTATATGGTATGGTTCATATATATCTTAAATTATGAGAGTATTTGTAATCTCTTTCCAAGTCATTAACACAATTTGCTTTCATGTCTCCAAAAATCATAAGAAAATATCTTATTATACAAAAACACCTTTCTCTTTATTTTTCATTTGCTTTAAAAAATAGTCGACTTACCTTTTTGAAGTAAAGTTTAAAATTTGCAGAAAAAGTGAGGAGAAAATAGAAATTCTGCATTGTCTCCTTCACTTCCTCTACTCCTATTATTAACATCAGGCATTAATATGGTATAATTTGTCACAATCTATATCAAAACATTATTATTAATTTTACTCCATAGTTACCACAAGGGTTTAGTTGTTTTTTTTTTCTTTGTACCTTCTATGGATTTTGACAAATGTTTAATGACATGTGTTTTAGTCAGATTTTTCACTTCTATGACTGAAAGACCTAACAAGAATAATTTTAGGGGAGGAAAATTTTGTTTTGGAATCATTGTCTCAGAGGTCTCAGTCCAATCCATATGTGGCTAACTCCATTGGTCTGGGCCCAAGATGGTAGAACATTATGGTGGAAAGATTTGAAGGAGGAAAGCAGCTAAGAACATAGAACCAGGAAGTAAAGAGAGATTAAGATTATCTCACAAAATAAATACCCCCAAAGCATGTCTCCAATAACTTATCTCCTCCAGCTACACTTTACCTGCCTACAGTTACCAACCAGTTAATTCCTATCAGAGGATTAATGCATCGATTAGGTTAAGACTCTCATAACCCAATCATTTTACCTTTAAACCTTCTCAAATTATCTCATACATAAGCTTCTGTAGGACACTTCATATTTAAACCACAACAGCATGTATCTACCGTGATAGTATCCCATAGAGTAATTTTACGTTCCTAAATGTCCCTTTCCATACACTTGTTTATCCTTCCCTCCTTTTCTCCAAAACACTGACAAACCTGGCAACCATCTTTTGTTGTTGTTTGTTTGTTTACTGTATCTATGGTTTAGTTTATTCTGAATGTCAGAGATGGAATCATGCCATATGTAGTCTTTTTTTCTTTTATTTAGTTATTTTTTTCTTTCTGTTATTGTTTTTTTTTACTTAGCTACATCCATTTAAGTTTCTTCCATGTCTTTCAGTGATTTGATAGTTTATTTCTTTTTACATCAACTAATATTCAAAGAAATAAATGACCACAATTTGCTTATTCACTTACCTACGCATATACATCTTAGATGTTTCCAAGTTTTAGACATTATGAATAAAGTTTTCTATAGGTATCTGTGTGCAGATTTTTGTATGGACTTGTTTTCAACTCATTTGGGTAAATGCATGCATGTTTCAAAGCTCAAATGTAAGGAATTAAATTTTTGAAAAGTTTCTCAGCATTATTTCAATTGATTGGACATCATTTCTATGTGTGCTGTGTTTTGAACCTGGCATTAATCACTTGCCTTCATTAAGTGCAGTATATTCATGGCTATAATAGTCTTTACCTGCTCATCATCTCCTCTATTAACCCATATCTTCCTGTATACCCAAGGTCCCTGTCTTGTCTTTTGCCTATCCATTTATCTTTCACACCATCTTGACTATATTCTTCTTACCAGTTTCGGATTTAGTTTTTTTTTTTTTTCCAAAATTTTTTCTTTTTTTTTGTTAATTTTTCTAGAAACATTTTGGGGAAATAGATAAAAATCAGGTAAGTTTACTGGGCTGGGTTTTGTTGATCATTTTACCTAACCCTAGTTAAATAATCATTATGTATGATTTGGGGTGGTGAATATGCAATATCTCCTTCAGCAGTTGGAAAAAACCAGCTGGTTGGAATGCTTTCCTGTAATACACGGGAGCTGAGGTTTAGAGGAATGGAGGGAGAGAACTAGGTTTTGAAGCACAAAAAGTTGCAGCAGCAATAGTATTCGAGGAATAGGAAATGATAGATCCAGGAAAAACTTTTCCGCCAGCATATAAAGTTTATCCTAATTTTATCCCCAAATTAACCTTTCTTTCCATGAAACCCATTTGTTCCTGAGTAGCTAGAAACTGCTTTGGGCAAAATGCAGTTTCAGCTGAACATTGCATTACACTGTGCATCTGCGGAGTGTGTATTTTCTTTATCTTTTTTTTCCCCCTTGCTTTTACACTCTGTTTCACAACAGACTTCTAAGAAAGGAAATGAGTGTACAATTCTCATTTTGCAAATGAGGAAACTGAGGCGCAGAGGCACAATGCCCTGCCTAATGACACATGAGGAGTTATGGGTAAGCAAGAAGAGGAAGTCCTGTCTTTTGGACTCAGCCCTCTGCACTCTCTTCCACACATGCTGCCTTCCCAACCGTGGTCATTAGGCTGTGGCTGGGATTGTGATGGTGTCATGTCAGTGGGGCCAGAGCAACAAATTTAATGACACAGCTGGGAAAACTTAAAAGCCTGCCCTCGGCTGGGTCGTAAGTGGAGGTTAATACAATGGTGTCATTACAGCCTTTTGCCCGCCTCCCAAAACCACAGCACAGTTCAAGAGAATCAAAAAGGTTCCACTGGGGGTTGACTCAGGTCTGAATGAGCAGCCAAGGTCAGAATGGAAATGTGAAATGGACAGGGAACTGTTGAGCCCAATGCAAAGTTCAAAACTGCTCAGTGAATCCCACACGACCCAAAGCCTACCTTTGCCTGCCAATTAAAAGAAGGAGATCTTCCTCAGTTAGAGTTTAAATTAAGGCAGCCTACCGCTCCTTGGACTAAAGACCTGGCGATTGAATACAACTTACTTCTAAATCAATCCTTTTCAAAGTAACACACTTGAAACAAGGGCATATTACCTGCTCAAACTATTTTAAAAAACTACTCCCACTGATACTAAATATAACACTCCAAGGTCCCATCACGCACTTTGCACCCCCTACTGTGTACCATATCTTTAATTTCATAATATATGCAGTTTTAAATTCAACATTTATTTTTAACACCTATATTTTAATGAAACATGAAATATAAAATGAAACTCCAGTCTGCCTTGTATGAGCACGAAGAAAAATCCTAATTACCTGTTTCAAAAGTGTGAAGCGCCTTCTAATTTTCCACCAGCCAGTTTCCTTAGACAGCACTCAGTATTATAACTATTTATGCCAATTGTGCTATTTCATGCATAAAATTACCGCATTATTGTTGGAATAGATGCCAGAGAGATATCTAAGCAGGGTGCAATCACTTCACTTTCTATCAAATTGGGCTCCTGAAAGGTATCATAAATTTTATTAGAAGGCAAGGGGCTAATGGCAGCCAATCAGTGTTAATGCTGATAAAATTGCTGTATTTTACATTATAAAAACCAGATGATATTTTTGTCAGAGGGCCACCTTTTGTTTTATTAAGAATGCATCATGAAAACTATATTGTAATCACATGAGATACTCAGGAAAGCTGGCTGCCTTACCCAGGATGTGGGGGTGACATTCCTCTAGGGGTGCCCTGGCAGTGGATTGTGAGGCAGCCTTTGCTCTTCGCCACCTGATTAATGGTGGCATAAAATGAAGCAATGCAAAATGCATCCCCTACACTATGGGGACCATAATTCAATTGCATGCAGCTTTATTCTCTCAGGGTCCACTCTTTGGGAAACAAATATTAATGTTCCACTGTTCTCAGGCCCTTTATTGTGCTATAAAAAAATTGTTTTCGATTAACCTGCCAATTGAATCTGGAGAGCTGGGTGGTTTTTAAGACTCCCTTGCTTCTTCCTGAGGCACCATAGCAAAAGTGGCAGATTACGATGATACTGGAAAAGGAAAAGGAAAGTCTGGTGCAGAGTCCTGGCCCTTTGGAATGGTACCGAGTTGTGCCTTACCGGAAGTAGCCATGATTTCCACAAGTGGGAGGCTAATATGTGTGACTTTGGACAAATCAGTTAATCACCTTCAGATCTCTGTGTCCTTACTTCTAAAATGATGGTGCAAGATGGTACAGTCTCTTGTCCTTAAAAGTAAAGTAGGTGAACTCCAGTCCACATACACACATATACATACATCCTTGGAGAAATGACTTCTCATCTTACCTTTGACCCTATTAACCACTCCTTACCTGAACTGGTGTCTTGTTATTAGAAATAAAGAACATGGATGGGCTGAGTGGTCTGACCTTTTGTCATTGCTCTGTTTGGGGCAGAAAACCCCAGAACAGTGTAATTCTCTGTGATTAGCAACTGGCAACAATACAAATAATCATTTAAATACTTATTCAAACTGGCAAAAAGTAATTCAAATGAGTTTGCTCTTTCTTTTCTTTTTTTCTTTTCTTTTTTTTTTTTTTTAACAACTATGTCAAGAACATGGTGTAATTTGACTCTGTTACAATAGAACTTGTTTGGTCTTTTATCTAACCAAATAGAAATCCCTCAAGGGAAAGGATCTATTTTCGATTCTTTTGCATATGCTTTTTGCTCTACACTAAGCAACACTCAAAATTTACCTTGGAATTTCATGATTAAAGGTAAGTGGTTGGTAGAACACAATAATCAAACACCACATGATGGAATGCCTCAAGAAATATGTTTGACAGGGAAAATGAGAAAATGCTGTTTTTCTCCTTCTCCTTCCCATTCCTCTTCTCCTTCTTCCTTTTTTTCTTTTTCTTTCTTCTTTTTTTTTTTTAATATGATGTTGGAGATTCAAATCAGGGCCTTACTCAAACTGGGCATGTTCTCTTACCACTGAGTGACAGCCCAGCCCAGAAATGCCATCTTTGAAAACAGGGAATGTACATTATTACTTGCTAGGCAGACATTTGTTTATAACTATATCTCCAATTTCTGTTCCCATTTGACTATCAACACAAACCCATCTAAAAAGTTTGCATACTTGTTTACTTCCATTTAGGTTGTGTTATTTCATTACAAAATGACTGATGGCTGATTTATTTCATGATGTTGGACCCATTGGTTGGAGGTTGTAATTCTAACCTTGTTACTAGTATTCCTCGAAGCTTATGGGTGCATAGTAACAAAATAATATATATTCATGTGGTTAAATAATATATAAACGCTTATATAAATCAATTTATACATGTTGTATAAATGTATGTTGTACACAGTAACAAATTATCAAGGTCCTGTGACTAACAACTATAATTTTGTACTAACCAGACAGACTTCCATATATGGTAGTGAGGGTTTCAGAAGGTTGTAGGCAGGATGGTAAATGGGGACTCACCAAGCTGTGCCCCTGCTATTAAAGGGAAGTCACCAGCAGAAGGAATTATCAACTCACCCAGCCATATACCCAGAGAGAAAAGGCATTATTTTTTTCAATTCATACAAAGAGGCCATAATGTAAATTATTTTTAAAATCCACTAAGAGTCCCCTAAATGCTAAATCTAAAGTGATCTTTAAATCAACCAGTTTCTATATACCAATAGCAGCTACAATCTGAGAAATTCTGCATCTTCTAAAAACAGATTCCCCGGATTCTATACCCACCTGCCACCACAGGAGAAAATGCTATGCCTCCATCCTCCAGGAAGAAATTTTTGCTTGGATTTATCTAAAGTAAGGATACAGATTGGAACAGTCCCACATGGAAATGCTAAGAAATTTATGAATCCATGAATTAAGAGATCAAGAGGGAGCCAGGCATGTACCCACCAACTTGCAGTGCAATGGAGAGCCACAATGTTCTTACTATGTACACATGGCTACCCCCTTCTCAAAAGATGTCTTAATGATCTAGGGGATTATTTTATTATGATTTTTAAAATTATTCCTACAGTGAGTGTTACCTTTATCCCCAGCCTCCATGTAGTTTAAAAATAGTATATGAGTAATTCTGAAATACATTTGCTAAAGCTGAGACTGTTCAATCAGAATACAATTGTAATTCAAGGTAATGAGTCCTTAACTATGGATTTGACAGAAGAATCACCTCTAAGACCTTGTAGTCAATCAGTTAATATTTCATGTGATTTATATTTGCAGATGAACTACATTTTGTTTAGGGCACTTGAAAGAGGTTAGGGCGTGATCCAAAGAGGGATATTATTATTCACCCAATTTTTATGCATTTCACTCAAAATAGTCAGGTAATGAAATAAAACATTTTAATTACCTCCTTCACCTTTCAAATGACTTGTGCATCTGATGTTTGCTTCATCAGAATAGCATCCTGCTTCTAATCCCTGCTGTCCTCCTCATACTATTGAACCTCAGCCCATCCCTAAATAGATAATTTTTTATGACAATCCTAGACTACTCTCTATTACAACATGCTTCCTCAATACTGAATATTTGCTTTTAAGAAATATCAAATTGTACTTGAAGTCAAAACAAAACCTTCCAAGTACCTCGTAATCAATATAGCCTAGGCCCTCAAGTTGTTTATAATAAAATTGTGAAATTAAGTCCATTGTAACTCTAAATTACAGTAAATGTTTAATAAGAAATGCAGCTGCAAAGTTGTCAAAAGCTGATACATGTCTAACAGAAAATAAGAGGATTGGTAATAGCTGATCTAAGAGGTCAAAGAAGGATAGTCTTATTGTGAATTGTGAGCATTGATGTGAGATGGAAACTTCTACCAAGATCAACAAAGAGGAACACAGGTTCCCAGGGTGATTCAATAACCAGTATCTTCAATATCTTCAATAATATTCAGTTCCCCATATCTTCAATTCTTTTCTCACTCTTTCAGGTTTCAAATACAGGCCATTTGATGATATTAAAAAAATGATCAGATCACTTCATTTTTCATGAACTTCCTTATATCTATCATATAGAGAATCCACTTGTGGGTTTGTTGACACCTGGTTCAAGCTGTGGATAATGCATGGGGCCAGGAGAAAAGACATGGTGATTTGAGTATACGTTAAATATAAAGAAACATCAAGGGGGCTGGGGATGTGGCTCAAGCGGTAGCGCGCTGGCCTGGCATGCGTGTGGCCCGGGTTCGATCCTCAGCACCACATACAAACAAAGATGTACCTGCCGAAAAACTAAAAAATGAATATTAAAAAATTCTCTCTCTCTCTCTCTCTCTCTCTCTCTCTCCACTCTCTCTTTAATTAAAAAAAAAGAAGCATCAAGGGGCTTTGTTTCTCTTTAGTGGTGGTTATTTTTTATACTATCTTAAATTTTAGATTTGGAGTGAGTGGAAAGATTTCTAGTCTCCTTGAAGGAGAAAGTTAATGGAAGAGAAGAATAAAATGGGTGACAGGTAGATGAGACGACAGACATCTGGGAGTTTTAGTTATTTCTTTAAAGAAAGGGTATTTTAAAAAAAGTTTTAGCAAAGGAATCATGATCAAATGGGTTCACAGAAGCAGAACTGGGATGTGGACAGATTATGTATATGTACGTGATGACATATGACATATTTATAGAGTATGAAGCTAGTATTTCTATAAAATTGTTTCTTGATATCATGAAACCTCAGTGGTAACAAAAAAAGCATAAAATTTGAATCATCAATGGGCTAAAAGTTTCATGATTCCATCCTCATGTTGATTACATGAAACTTTCTACCTATGGCCAGCATATCTTAAAATCTTGATTGGTTTATAACCTTGCAATTTATTTGTACCCATTTATTATCTGTTATATAAAATCAGACATACCAAGCTATCTCTGATGCTGGATCTAAGGAGTTGAAAATAGAGGATTTTAGGCCACAGGAGCCTTTTTGGAGAGAGAATATAATGCAAGAGATCAGCAAAGCAATAAAAGGGTTTGAATGTCCCATCCCTAGTATATGAAATTCAGTTAAAAATATAACACCAGGAGTTTTTAATAAAGGGATGGAAGTTTGCAGCCCCTGTCCTTGAAGATTCTAGCACCAGATGAGTCTTTACAATTCAGACCTTGGGTAAGAAAGGGAGGGATGTGGGGGGAAAAGGACTAATAAATCTCTAAAATTTGACAAGTGACAGATCTTTGCCTGGTTAACTGCCTATGCAAAGATTTTTAGTAGATTCCTCTGTCATTCCCAATTCTTCTTATTCATAAGAATTTTATCATATTTAAATGACACAAAGGAGGGCAATCCTATATTTGCTTTGCAGAACATTTTCAGATGTGCAGAGTGTATGATGAGTTCCTGTTTCCACGACTCTGCAAAGACAGAGTTGTATAATCAATTCTAAATCAGGGCGAGGGCATACAGAAAGCTTTTCATTGTTGCAGAATAGAGTAACACTGATAAAAACAACCAGGTATACACTTAGAGCTGTTTTCAGCTAAAATATCTACAGTGCATCCATCAGTCTATGAATTGCCATAGCCTCCTTTCTATCTCTGTTTTTTTCTGGAACCCTGCCTCTCTCTAGGTCTCCTTTCCCTTTGCCTTTGTCTCTGCTACTTTAGTCTCTCTTCTGCATGTCTTTTATCTCCTTCTCCACATCCCTACATCAACAGACACTTCTCCCTTGGCCCTTGTTAACTATTCACAACTAATGAGTTTGCTAAACCGTAATTCATTTTCTTCTAATCAACACTCAGAAAAATCCAAGTAAAAAAAGACATTCAAACAAACTTAAGGGACAATTTGCAATAAAATGCAATAATCTAGAACAGAGATAAGTAAAAATTGATCAAGTTAGTAGAATTATTTTAAATAACTATCCTTAGTGTTGCAATGGGATGGAGAAACAGATTTTCAGCAACTGGCAGGAAGCTAATGTTAAGCAACTGGCAAAATTTTAACCAATGCTGAAACCAACTGTTTCTAAAAAAGACAGTGAGTTCACAGTCTGAGGTGCCCACTATTGAATCAGAGAGACCTGGCTTAAAAGCAGCCTCTGCTATATCTGGCCCTAGATCCTGAAGCTACTTATAACACTCCTAATACTCAACTTACACACTGACAAAAAAAAAAAAAATAATCATAGTATGGTACCTGAACAAGATAATGTAAGTAAGATAGTTGCTTAGAACAGTTTCTAATAGTAACATATGCTCAAAAATGTTCGTTATTATCATAAAAATTAGAGTTTTTTAAAAAATTTTATCTACTACAGGGATAGCAATTTCTAGATTAACTATTCACTCTTTATTTTTATTTTTATTTTTTTTAATTAATTTTTATTGTAGGTTGTTCAAAACATTACTTAAAGGCAATTATACACTTAGTTTCTAGGCTTTTTTTTTTCCATAAAAGTTTAGCTGATTCTTATTTTAATTTAATATTTATTTGTATCGAAGAGTATATGTACAATGTTTAATAAGTGAGAGTTTCTCAAAATTTATGAGGAAAAAAGTATTTAGCCTCACCTATCTAGATTAAATTCCCATTTCCCAGAAGTAATTACTTTCATTTTGTACTTTTATATTTTTCTGTTTTTTATTTATCTATGACAGTGGAATACATCACAATTCTTATTACACATATATAGCACAATTTTTCATATATCTGGTTATATACAAAGTATATTCACCCCAATTCGTGTCTTCATATGTGTACTTTGGATAATAATGATCATCACATTCCACCATCATTTCTAATCCTCCCTTCCCCTCCAACCCCTCTGCCCGATCTAGAGTTTGTCTAATTCCTCCCATGCTCCGTCTCCCTAACCCACTATGAATCAGACTCCTACTTTTATATTTTTCTGAGTTCTCTCTGTATATACCTGAAGAATGTGCTTTTTCTATTTCTTTTTTTTTTTTCAGTTTTGTTAATTTCTGTTGAATTCCTGCTATGGAAGTTATAAACTGGCTATCTGTATCATTTCCCTACAAGCTTAGAAACCACACACTTTCTACACTTTTTACTCTTTCATTTTCATCACAATTTTTAGTTAAAACAATATTTAGTGCTCATGTAATTATGAATGAACACATAGTACTTACAGGTGAAGCCATTTAGTGTATGAGTAGAATTTTATGTTTATCCAGGAGCCAATATTTAATTGATTATTTTCAGTTGCTTAGTTCTATGTACCTCTTACTAATGCACCCCACACAAATTGAATTCTCCTGTCTCTGTGCTTAGACATGTCAACTGTTCTATGTGTTTCATTTCATATATGTATATATATAAATCCTCATAGGTGTGCCCTTCTGCCTACTTTATAGGAACCTTCTTTAGGCCTGTGATAAAACCATTACTTTTGTATTCTCATTAACTACCAGTCTAGGAATTCTGTTTGGTTCTCTCCTGTTTTGGATCCTCTATTTCTTATGATTTTTCTCTTAAAACATGGTGTTAATCTTAATTTTTATGGACACATTTACAGAATGACTTTTTGAAAAATGATACAAAACAAGAAAGTTTTTTCCTGTGAACTTTCTCATCTGAAAATGTCTTTCTTCTAACAATCAGCAAACTTTGTCTTCTTACAGAGTGAATGTTTAGTTGTCCTGCAACATTCCGATTTCTGATCTTTTATACAAAAAGTATTTTTTTCACACTTGAAAGGTTTAGGAATCTCTTCTTTTTACTTGACACAGGCACTGTTTCATCCAATTTGATGAGCACTCAATGCACCCATTTGATCTAAACTCAAACAATATCTTTGATAATTTTGTCTCTTCCATTTTATCTTTTCTCTATTTTATAAATTCCAATTGGTCCTTTTATATATCTCTTAGATGGACTTGGTCTCTTTCAGACACACAAAAGCTGAAAGAATGCATGAGCACCAGATCTTCATTATAGATGTTGAAGGACTTTGTCCAGGTGGAAGGAGAACAGCAGACTGAAGTACAGATCTACAGATAGGAATGGATAGCATCAGAATTGAGAACTCCATGGGAAAATATGGAAGATCTTTTGATTATTTTTTAATCTCCCTATGAAATAATTTACTGCTCAAATAAAAATAATAACAATGTAAAATAAGGTAAAATATACAATCAAAGTATAAAAACTGAAAGGTTTACAATGTAAAGTAAAATACATGATCTTGCACAAAACCTGGGAAGAGAGAGAAGTACATCATCATAACATTCTATCTAGTACTATAGTTGAATTAATTAAATAGAATTGGCAGAAAATCTGTGATAAATTAAAAATGAATACTCTAACACAGCAACCAAAATTACAGACCAAAGAATAGCTGAGAGTAATCCTATAAAGATAATAGAAGAAATCATAATAAAATAATAATTAATGATATGAAGGCAGATAAAGAGGAAAAAAGACAACAAAAAATATAGATGAGACAAAGGAAAACAAAAATCAAAATTTAAGCCAATAATCACATTACATATGAGTTTTCTAAACACTGAGACTTGAAATCAGATAGATTGAATAAAAAATCAAAAGACCTGTTTATATGCCACCTTCATTAAGTTTGTTCTAAAGAAATGGTATAGATAGTCTAAAAGTAAAAGAATGGAAAAAGTCATACCACTCTAACACTCATCAAAAGAAATAAGGAAAGGTTTTAATATCAAAGTACATATCAGAGCAAGTAACTTTTACTAGAGTTATAGACAATGATTTTATAATGATAAAGGTACTAAGTCATCAGAAAGATACAGCAATTCTAAATGGTTATATATTTATTTAAGAACAGAGCTTCAAAACATAAAATACAAAAAACAGGTACAATTACAAGGAGAAATATAATAGTGGGCATGTTGTCTAAAATTTCAGTACTCTTCTTTCTTTTTTAATTGGCAGAACAAGTGGACATAAAATCAGCAAGTATACAAAAGACTCAAATGACATGATCCATCTACTCAATCAAGCCACATTTGAAGGACAGTCATTCTCCTGAAAAGAAGAGTAAGCATTCCTTTCAAGTGCATGTGAAACATACATGAAGTCACAAAATAATTGGGGTCATAAAATAAATCTTATTAAATCACAAAAGAATTCAAGTCACAGAAAATATGTTCCAGATTACAAGGGAATTAAATTAAAATTGAACAATAGAATGTTGTCTTGACAAATTTTTTAAAAAATATTTGAAATGTGATTAACGAGCTTATAAATAACCCAGGTACCACAGAAAAGACATTAAAAGGGAAATTAATAAGTATTTTGAATAGAATGAAAGTGAATATTCATGTGAACATGTTGGATGCCACTAATGCAGTACTCAGGGGGAAATTTATAGCACTGAATGCCTATATGAGGAAAAGTTCTTATATCAATCAGCTCATTTATCACCCTAAGAAAACAATAAAAGAAGAACAAATGAGATGGAAATTAAACAGGTTAAAGAGAATAACAAAGATATTTAGAGAAAATAATTTAAATAGGAAAGTAATATGGAAAAAATGGCAAAAACTTACTTTGTTTCTTTTGTAATGAATAAGAACAATTTTCTCTCTGGCCAAAATTATCAGAAAAAAACAAACAAGACAAAATATGGTAAATATCAGATGTAGAAAAAAAGGAATTCAGAAGAGTTTCTATATGAACCAAAAATATGTAAGTGCGTATGTGAGTAAAATGTTATTTGTTCATCTTTATTTTCTACCAATGTTCTTATCTCTAGAAACAATACAATCATATTATTATTATCAAAATTCCTATGTTTTTACTCTAATTTGGTCTTTGACTTTTAAATTTTTCTTCAAATGTCAATGGTCCCTGACTGTTTATATTTAAGAGGAAGTCACTAAAATACTGATTGAAAGCCTAGAAAATATGGACAGTTTGAGAAACAGTGAGTTTTCCTTAAGGCTATTTGGTCAGGGATCCAGTTTGATTTTTTGTTTGTTTTTTGTAATGAATCTCAGCTTTCTTTTATGGGGAATGGCTTTCTCCCTGGCTGGCCAACATATGCAGAAGGCAAAACTCCAATCTTACATCTGTAGAGTGGAGAAAAAAGCTGCCAAATATTTTAGAAAATGAAGGGCTAAAAACATGGATTTTTATTGTTCATGACAGGGTAAGATGTTCCAGAAATACTTTGCAAATGAGGCCATGAAATGGAGGAAGGGTGTGGCTTTTAATTTTTTTTTAAGTCTTTTGATGGTACTTAATATTCTATATCAGAAATTTGTTTTGAACATTTAAAATAAGGGACATTGTACATTATTATTGGTTGTATCAGTATTTTCAAGCCAATCAATTTAGGAATGGAGACTCTCAATCTAATGGTCAGATATTGTTAGAAAATTTTCTGAAGCTTCTGTTGGACTTTCATTGAACCCAGAAGTACTTCTCATGAATATTTTCAATGATCAAAGAATGAATTGTTTTGAGACAAAGGCAAAGAGAAAATTATATTAACATGGAACATGGTCAAGCTGAGGAGACAATTATGACGTCAAAATAGGCCTCCTCCAAAAGTAGTGGAACTTGAACATGAGTTCTGAAGAAAATTTCAAAGGAGAAATTCCAAATGCATTTTGAATGCTGACAGCCTCATTAGAATAAATGTATCTGCTCCTAAAATGACTACTTTGAAAGACAGCTCTCACTGGGATGTATAAATTTAGGTGTGTCAGCATGGGTGGGAGTAATTAGGAGATCCAATTTATTTCTTTACAGACACACTTTGAATAAGTATACCAGGTGAGGTCAAGATAGTCACACTATTACTCACCTGCAAAAGCCTATTAATGCTGGATTGCCTCCTGAGAGTGTGGGGCTGGTGACAGCAGAAGACAAGAAGGCTACTGCTTTGATAAATACCCTAAGGGTCTGCAAAATGGCAGTGCTAGGAGGCATGTGCCAAATCATGTTTGGCTTTGGCCCCATAACTTGTGAGTCTGTCAAGGACTCATCACGTCAATTGGTGGAAAACGGATTACTGTCATTCTTCAAGGCACGGCACATCATTCCCCATTGATTGGCATGCCAAATCCTTCACAAAGTAATGAGTCAGGGACGATTCAAATCATCATCCAACTGTCAGCTTGATTGCATAGCCCTCTATCAATGGGATTAAACTGGTGTGGCATCCAAAATGTAATGAAACACATTACTTTACTTGAAAAGTTGACAGAAAGACAGGGATGCTGGACCCAGGAGGCCTAGGCATACAGAAAAAATAAATAAATAAAATAAAAGTGGGGAGTGAATTGATAGATGATATAAATATATATATTTTTCTGCTTCACAGGAGATGCTATGACTAAAGGGAACTACACTTCTCTTCAAAGGGAATTAAAACCAAAAGCAACACTGTAGGCATCATCTATTTGATCTTTAACAAAGAAAGAAACTGAGGTAGAGAGGAAAGTGGGTCGCTGATGTTAGTGAATGTGGAGAGATGGTGAATACAATAAAATCATGTTTTTTGGAGGGAAAGACACTTGGTTTTTGTATCTTGGTTTTTCTTACTAAAACATCATGGGCAAGTCCTCAACCTGACTCTTCATCTGCCAAATAAGAATAATTGTACTACATACATCACAATATCAATATCTGTAGATACATATTTGTCACATATAATACATACATCATATCACAGAAAGATTACTTATCACATATATCATAAATATGGGAGGATTAAGGGAGCAGGCTTATCAAGAAAATGACTACAATTTAGTGAAAAAGGAACTCTGTTTCTTCTCAAAAATCAAGACAGCTAGAATAGCCCTTCAGTATTCGCCAAGAGAAATACTGCAATAAAATACTACAAATATTTTATTTGTTAATAAAATATTTTATTTTGCTTAATTTATATATTGTATACTACAAATACCCAAAAATGTCTATCATGGAGACTCAAGCTGAATTTTTTCTATTTATTTTAGCTTGGTGATCCCTAGCATTTTATCTCAGGGAAGGGCCATCCCTTGCAATTTTGTAACTCATACACATTAATCTTAGTTAATGTGGATTTTTTTAAATGACTAATCTTGCCACAGTCATACACCAAGTATTAGTTAGGGTTTTATTGGTGTGACCCCAAATCCATAAGCTCTGCAGCTCCCCGTGGTGATGATGGTCTGTGCATCTACAACAGAGAATATTTTTTCCTGTGTTTTTTTCAGTAGTTGCACTGGGATCATGATGGATCACTTAAATATGGCTATCTCGTGTTCTATGATCCAATATGTAATGTTGCAGGAAGTTTCCTTGCATACAAATAGCTACCTGTGTGATATTATAGTGGAACTTGCCTATAAATTGCACAAGAACATTTATTAAGGTACACTAAGCTGATTAAATGAATTTTAGAAATATTTTATTTGGGGGATAGGATTAGGGAGTATTATACCTCTACTGGTTAAACAAATTATTTAAGAACCTGTGAAACTAAGTATTTTGTTGTGTTGTTGGGGTATTGAGACCTGTCAGAACATGTGTCATTTTATGAACAAAAGCTGTTGGTGGAGTCAGGCCTCAGGACCAAAGTTGGAAAGGTGAATGGAAACTATCTAAGCATCTATTCCACTGTTAGAAGTTCTACCATATTCCCTGCCAGATTCATTAGACATAGATTCGGTACAAAGTTCTGGAATCATATCTTTACAGCAGCATTGAAATTTCAAGGTACATACAAAAAAGAGAAAATGACCTTTGATTGAAGAAATTGAAAAAACCTTACACACTATTTCCCTTTTAGCCCAAATGCTTACTGACATGTTAAAGACCTTAAGAAGTCCTATGGTAAAGAAAAGTGTTCAATTTTGTTCTCTTCAGCACCTACAGCTTCTTTAATATAAGAAAATCTCTGTTGTGTAATGTCCATCATAGCATCTAGTACAAGGCTAGCCATGTAATAGGGGCTCAAGAAATACTTGTAAGAACACTGTGGAATAAAATTTCCATTGTAATAATGTCTAATGGTTGTTCTACAGAAAAAGCTGATTTAACAGATATATATATTGTACTGTGGCAGGCACTAGGGAAAGGGTATAAAACAATAAATGTGACATATGCATTGGCCTCTAAGGAGCTTATAGTTTAGTGGATGAGGCAGACATGTTCATAAGTGACAAAAGGGAGGCCCATAAATATTGAGAGCACTAGCTTTGTTCTCAGACAGATCTGAATTCAAATTTTGACATTGCTCCCTACTAACTTGATGATCTAAGCCAAGTTATTTAATCTCTCTAAGGCCTTAGCCTTTCAACCTGGAAAATGAAGATAAAAATGTCATCCATCTCATATGAATATTATTTGATGCAATGTATGCAAAGAAATTGCATCTTGTCTCACTACTCCTGGCACCAAGTAATGCCAAAATACAGTCATCACTCAAATATTTATTGAGTGAGCTAATGATGACTTAATTAATCATATCTTTATAATTTTTACTGAGCACAACACCTTACATGGAAGAGCTGCCTGACAAAGTATTATTGAATAAATAAAATCATGAATCAGAGAAGCATTTTCTAAGCTCAGCATGCATAATAATATTTTCATCTGTGCATAGATAATTTTCTTATCTAACTATTGCCTTTGTGCCCATACAAATGAGCATTTATTAATATTTGATTTTTTAACAATACCACGTGATGGCTTTGCAATATGTCAATGTGGTCAGGCAGAACTATGTTTACCATTATCTTCTACCAATATGGAGTGGGCCAAAGGAACTTTTATTTTTTTGCAAGATGTAAAGAAAGGAACAGGAATTTTTTGTTGTTTGTTTGTTTGTTTCTGATTCCTTTTTTGATGCTGAGTATTAGACAGACTTGTAGCCACTCCACCTTCCTCTTATATCCTCATTAAGTTTCTGACTCCTGACCAGGTATATGTGTGTGTTTAGATTCATGACAAAGGGCACCAACTTGACCCTCTCCAGCAAAGTTAAGGGTATGAAAAAAACTGACATGAATCAACCCATCCTTGTGGGTTTTATCTCAAATTGCATGTTTTTTTCTAAATAGCCTACATTTTCCCTCTACTATGAAGAACATATGGAAACTTCTTTGATTCTTATGAATAGGTTTAGTATGTTTAGGGTTCTTTATCCACATAATACTTCCTGAGTTAGTCAGCTTGTTGTCACTGTAACAAAAATACCTGACCAGACAGCTTAGAGGAAGAAAAGTTTCATTTAGCTTACAGTTTCAGAGATTTTTTCTGTGGTCAGCAAACTCCATTGTTCTGGGCCTCAGTTGGGCAGAAGATTATGGCAGAAGGGTATGGGGAAGGAAAGCTGCTCAGTTCCTGGAGTTGGGAAGCAGAGAAAGAGGAAGCTGAAGAGAAGATGAACATTTTCAGGGACTGTTCCCAGTGACCTACCTCCTCCAGCCATGTCCTACTTACCTACAGTTACACACCATTCTCTAATTTAGTCCCTGGAGAGTAGGCTTTGTTGTCCCTATTACACATATGAGAGAATGTTAGAACTTAGGTAACTACCTCAGAGTTTATAGACTGTCCTACCTTACTGTACACCCAGAGTGCCTAAACATGTCTTGATAACATATAGAACACATTAAAAAACTGTACTAACTTTGTTGTATACTTAATTACCTGCATTGGAATGTATAAAAATTATGCTACATGAAGTTGTTTGCAATACATTTTTATTAAATTGTATAATGATGTAATACTAAATTGAAAAATGAACTCCATTATCACAGCAATAGTCAATTCAACTCTAAGCAATGGAAATTGCTATTACTTGGTTTACATCAGAGATTTTTTTCATACTTAGGAAAGTTTACTGTCACTGACAAAGTACTTTAAAGACCTCTCCCCAAGACACCAACCATCTATCAATCAAAAACTTCCAGTTGATATTTAAGAGGAGCAATTTAACTTCAAGCAATATTATCTTAATTAGAGAAAATTAAAAGTGAACATTTAGATATGGTAAATAGTAAATGTGTATTAAAGCATTTGATATGTCTTAAAAGGTGATAATAAGGTTAAGACTTTAAGTCTTTGAAAATTAGCAAGTCATATTGATGGTACAACTGCCATTGGCCAAAAATGTATCTGAAAAATATTTAGAACCAGAATGTGAGAAAGGTTTAGACTTTGATTGGGATAATGAAAATAAACTATTTGTATAAATAAATATATACTCTTCTGTGTGAATATGAATATATGTGTGGCATGTCTATATGAGCCACATTTGAGCTACATTAAAGAGCTATCAGGCACAGTCGCACAAAAAATGGCCACATGGCTGGAAGGTTCTTGCTGACATGGTGAAAGCACGATGTGCAATGAACATTATCTAACCCTAAGCTTGAATGTGCACAGTACATTTAATCAAATAGTGTAGGTATGGTTGGTCCTAATGTGAAAGACATAGAAGAAGTACCTATTAACTGCAGTGCCTCAAATGGGGATCTCCCTGAATCTCTAGGGGTGTTCTACTGCAAGGTTGCATGACCCAGATAGTTTTGACATAAAATTCTGGGTGATTTTATGTCATATCTTCGTTCTTGAACTACTAATTTTTTGTTCTTTTTAGATATGCATGAGAGTAGACTGTATTTTAACATATTATACATACATGGAGTATAACTTATCCTAATTAGGATCCCATTCTTGAGGATGTACATAATGTGGAGTTTCACTGGTTGTGTATTCATATATGAACATAGAAAAGTTATGTCTGATTCATTCTACCATCTTTTCTAATCCCATCCCCCCTTAACCTATCCTTTGGTCCATCTCCTCAAGGTCCTGTTGATGTCAGAAGAAGGTAAGAGTAACTATTTTCAGGTTGGGCATTATGGGAACTAATGGATTAATAAACTACACCTTGATAACAAATGCAGGACCAATAAAATGGAAAACAAAGAAGGAAGTAATACACTTGCTGTGGGCTAGATGATTATTTTAGGACAGAGGGAGATGCAGATCATAATATTTAGTCAGATTTTTCTTGACTTATTCTTGAAGCTGGGCTAAGTTGCCTATGCACAAATAATCAAAGCATACAGTTCAAAGTCACTTTGTATGTTCACAACACTTGAAAAATCCCCCTTTCCTTTGCCTGATGGATAAGAAACAGCCTGATACATTTTTCTTAACTAAGGGTCTCACACATTGGCAATTTTGTCAACCTAGATGTAAACACCACTGCCACGTCCGAATCATAATAAATTTTGTTTACTGTAGTTAGACATTGGGTTTGCTTACATTTTAGTTAAAACAGCTGAAGATTTATCCTTCTGTCAGAGCCACTGGAAAATTGAGAGTCTTGTGCAAGTTGTAAGCTTTCTGCTTAATCTTCTGGAAACTTTTCCAATTTTCCTTTAATAACACCAGGAGGCCAGTGGTGTGCCACTTATGGATGGAGGGGGAGGAGTTCTCCATCCCTCGTCCCCCTCCTTTCCTCAGCTGGCAGGCTCCACAGAAATCAAATGCAGTAATATACATTAGCACTAACTTATACACCAGGCTGTCACCATCAGGTAAAATTGATCACAAATTACTGATTACTGAATCAAGAAAGTCATCAGTTATATTGTACTTGATTACTTTCTCATAAGAGGAATATATTACTGAATATGGTGAGATTACTCATGCATAGAATTTAGAAGTGACACCCCAGCAGCCCACACTTAGGAGCGAAGGAGAATGTGCTGAGGAAGTAGAATCCAAGTTCCACATAAGAAAAAATATTGTAAGCCAGCTATTATATTATAGCCAAGACTGCAATGTGTACTTGAATAATTCTCAACTAGTTTCTGGGCTAAAAGATTAAAAAGCTTCCAGCTTTCTTCTTTCTAAGAAGTGTCATGGTCACTTTCCTTAACTCCCATCTACCATCCATCCTGTTGGAAAGAACTTTGATGCTGGTGAAGTGTACAATATTAGGCCAATATCATTGACACAATTCTTGCTAGAACAAATGGAGAAATAAAACACGCTTTTCTTTGTGGCTCATTTTCTTCTTGAAGACCTTTTTTGATTTGTCTTTCCCACTCTCCCACTTCTCTCCCATGCTGTATTTTAAGATCTATTAGAAACTGCATCTTATTTAAAAGAGGCCCTTCTGCCCTTGGAAGACTATATGGATGAGATGTAATCATTAGAGAGATCTTAAGCAAATAAATTGAAGGAAATATTTGCAATCACACATTTTCTAATCAGCTTATCATGAATACGGACCTGAAGCATTGTCTTAGAATAAAGAGTGTGCAGTTTCCCACATATAGACAGTTTTATCATTGCCCAATAAGGGTAGCTTATCAAAATTGGGATTCTGTGAAAAGAAGTTGAGCATATAGATGAAATATAAAGTTAGGTCAGTATCTCACACTTTGCACCAAAATGAAGTCCAAATGTTTCAGGCATGTGTTTTTGTTTGTTTGTTTGTTTGTTTTTTCCCAACTGGGGTATGCAATATGCAGACATCTGGGGCGTGGGGAGCAGCCATGGAGTTAGAGCATAAGAAGTCAAAGGAAAACCAGGAAATATCTTCCTGTGTTGCCTACTTGATGCTGATTTGTTAGTCCAAATTATTTAGGCTCATCTCTTATTTTTATTTAAGATCATTTGTGTTCAAGGAGTGACTTGAAATATATTTTATGTGTGCCATGTGTCCTTTAGCCTCATCTTCTTCACCAGGTTATCAACACGGTCGGGGCTCTGTGAATGCAGTCTGTTCTGCTAGGGGAATAGATGAGACTGAGAGCACTGGTCCCGCTCCTGGTCATAATCCGCAAGTGATCTTTAGTTATTGGTGTTCGTCAAAGTCATCAGTTCCTGGAGGCTGCATAAAAGGCAGAGTATTAGGAAACCTATCTCTATCCATGGTTTTGAGTCTCTACATTTCCAAAATTCCTGACCAAAATCTTCACAATGTACGTTTGGATTCTGTCAGCCCCTTCCAGAAATGTGGTCTTCACCTCAGCAATTCTAATTGCTGATCAAGATTCTATCAACTAATCGATGAGTACTCAAAACCACAAAATTTCCTGACTAAATAGGCTTACTGTCTAAAGATTGCTGATCCAATTGTTTCCAGACATTTGGATTGTTTTGAATATTGACACCACCACAAAAAAAACCCAAAGCATCATTCATTTTCTGAATATGAATACTTGTATGATGGATTCTCCCTATATGTCACAGTTCTGTTACCACAATCATGGCACACTCCATTCTCACTTGGAATCAGTCTCCAGCACAACTTAAAATTTCATAGCTTTAATATTTTGTGAGATCTTAAGAATACATCTTCCACAGTAAAGGTAAGATAGTTTATTTTCAGATAATTCGTTGTGTGGCATATTTTTTTAAAAAAGGAAATAATTATATCATTGATGTTTATCAAATTCTTTAATGGTAGAATTAGAAAGAAGATTCATTATAGTCTGCAATATTGGGTTGTCTCCTTGTAACTCATTATAAATGTATTCTGGACAATGCTTCATGCAAAAAATGTTTGCCCCAACCATTTAATCATCAAAACTGTTTGTTTATAACAATAGGATATTTAATGCTATAGGACATAAAACAAATGTCATGCAATGCATTTTTTTCTTTGCTTGAGCTTTAGTCTTCAGTAAGATCTGACAAATATTGGCATTATATGTCACTAAGAAGTAAAAGATCATGCTCTGACCTTCAAAAATCTCCACAATATGTACATTATGTTGATGTGCCCTTTGTTTTTTCTGTCTTGGTTTGCTTTGGCGGCCTCTGTAATTTCAGGATGAGCGAGATTGTTTTACCAAGTTTCCAATGGCATCATTTTAGCCAAGGAATTAACTAAAGGTGAAGACTACTTCTTCCACTATTTATTTATTTCATTCTGACACAGCTGGGAGTCAAGACATATTGAGAAAGGCAGGAGCCACAAATGGCTCAGATGCTCATTTAGGATCATTTGAAGCCTGAATTGACTTCACCAAAGCAAAGTGTAAACTTTTCAAAGAGCCATTTCATTTTAAAAGGAAATCTGCTATGAAAGGATTTATCTGTGAAGGTCAAAATTTTGCTTCTTCCTTTGAAAATGGACATCCACTCACATGTCAACAATGTGTGTCATCTCTAAAGTTCCAGTTGCACTCTCCCTAATCCATGGAGACTTTACCCACCTCCCCTGTTATACTTATTCCTCTTTCTTTAAACTCCTCAAATTTTAAAAATTTGAACTGGACATTTTGTTATTTGATTATGTTTTCTTGTTTTTCTCATTGGGTTTGCTTCCTCAACTATAGATTAATCAAATTAAGATGAAGAATCACATATCCTTATTTTCAGTATATGGCATGGCTTTCTGTACTCTTAAAAACTCATTTTCATTTTTTATTACTTACTGAAAAATTGGGTTTAAAAGCAGAGAGAGGAAAAAATATACATAAATATTATCAAGACCCTGCTTTCTCCTTCTGAAGTCAGAGAAATTTCTCTCTAATTTTAATCATATATTTTGACTTAATTTTTTTTTCTATCATCATCTGTTGTTATAATGATTCTCACAGATGTAGATGACTGCTGTTCGGGTGTGTGAATATACACTCATACTACGAATGAGAGGCAAAGTCTGGAACTTAAGATGCAAAATTCTGAATGAATGTTATTGACTTGGTACAACACTGGCGTAATTTACTATTAATTTAGGAAAAATAAGGTTCTGCCAGCTAATGGCATCAAGACGGTGTGGCTAAAATGCAACAGAAAATAACATGTTCCACGGAGTTTAGTAGACCACAAAATATGCTCCTTTGACATTTGTAAAGTGGCAAAGCAAAGGTTTACATAAGGGTAAAAGTATAATTACTGAAGAAAAGCTCAGGAGGTAGAAGTAAGACAATTAGTCTCAGGGCTATACATTTCAACTCTGGGAAATGAAGGAGTTGATTTTAAACATCCCTTTCTCTTTAATTCTTATGACTATCCTTTCTCTAGCATTGATTATTAAGAGTATTTTTATCATTTAACTCTACGGACTGTGTCTACCCTATTATTTGGGCCTTACTTAGCATGGTACTATTTGAGATAGTTCTTAACTGATGAGAGTTGGACTAATGATTTTTAACTTTACAATAGAGCAAAAGCAATAGACAACTAGAAACCACGCTTCAACATTTGCTCTTTGATCTTTTTAGAGCTAATGATATATGGGAAGATATTCTCTGAAGATTCCAGGCAGTGCCACTGAGCTATAACACCCAGAGAGCCACATGATCAGAAAACTCCACAACCTACAATACACACTGACTGCACTTTGTTGCTAAACCCTGCTGTTCAGCAGGATTTGATGTTTGCAACTTGTGATGGCATTATTGGAAGGTAACCTGTTGGAAGTTAAGGGAGACTTGTATTTAAATAGATATTTGAATTGTGGCAATATTTATTATCAGTTCCTGCATTGTTTACCTGGCTTATAATTTAATTGCTTGACATTGATTTATGAATATTTTAAAAGCTCGATGGTGATTATATTTATTTAAGAAGTCAAAATATGTCTCCTGGAGATACGTTGCAAGTTCAACCTAGTACCACTAAGAAAAAAAAAAAGTCCCCATTCCCTCTTAAAGTTTGAGAGTGCCTTAGTCAGTTAAAATTGATTAAGCAAATATCCAGTGCTTTGAAACACTATAAAAGGCATGCTGAAAATACAAAAATGTGAGTAAAGGATCCTAAAAGTCTTGTGAGAAAGTAAAGCATATAAAAATGAGCAATTATCTGAAAATCCAAAAGTAATGCATAATAAGTAACAAATTCTTGGTATGTTTATTGTCTAATGATACACTGGGATCTGTTCAGGGGTGGAAATAAACAGATTGGTAGCTTTTTGCAAAATTTCCTGGAGTAAATACTCTGACATAGACTAATTCCATACTAAGAGCATAATAAGATCAGAGAACACAGGGTTGGGGAAAGATGAAAACAAGTAGGCCCAGGTAAGCCAGTTCCAGCTGATTCCAGAAGGCCAGCACTCCTGTAGCAGTTAAAGTCAAGCAAAATCTTCAGGGCCAAAGTGGACAAACATGTTCGATGGAGGAATATTTTCCATCTTGGAAGGATGATGGGAGTAATAGGGAAGAATTGATGCGACACAAGCCTCTTAAAACAGGATAATGCAAACAATGGTCCAGGGGTCCAATGACCAAGATAGACTTGGTGAACAGAGACCCACCAAACTGAAGCAGAACATTGGTTGGGGATGATCTTATAGAGTTGGAAAGAACTCTGAAGTGCTGAGAGCCATGGCCAAGTCCGTGTGGCCCCTGGCATTTTGCCAACAGTATTGGATGACAGGCGAGGCATTACTAACCGCCTAGGCCGCTGCTTTTGAGTTCGTGCTACTTTGGAGTTCTCGTGGGGATTCCCCGAGAGTTCCCATTGGTTGGGGAAGTGCAGGAGGAGGGATTTCCGGGAGAGATATTTCTGGCTAGGGGTTCCTGGATGAGCGACATGTCGTTCAGGAGAATTCCCCAGGAGCGTGTGTGAAGTGTTTTCTTGCAGTTCAAAAATAAAGTTTGTTCCTGCTTCAGTGGCGCATGATTTGTGCCCAGCCAGACTGCAGCACTGCAATGCTTTGCCTTATGCTATTTCAGTTTGCCTTTCCAAAAGTATAAATGATACCTGGTCTATGAAGAAACATGAAAAGAATAGTGACAAACACTAAAATTATTTTTTCTCCAAAAATCAACTTGGTATTCAAAATAATGTTACTAAATTTTTTTGAGGTGGAAATTATGAAGAATACTTTTAACAGTAGTCCCCACATCACAGGAAAGTTCTGCAAACACACACACACACACACACACACACACACACACACACACACCATCCAGGAAACAAAGTCTAAATCTCCAGTCAATTCAGATTAAATTCTTACAGTCAATATCATATTGCAACCTTGAAGATTCTTGTATTTTTTTTTTAAATTTCCCACCAACTAAACTCCTGATCTGAACTAGGAAACTTTAACTTCAATTCTTCTTCAGAGCAAAATCCACTGTTGTAGCATTATTCCAAAACATTTCCATCCTTGTCAGAATCCCTGAAGATAAGGTTTTATTTTGATAATTCATATGGTTGGATATCAAACAGCTGCCAAGATATCTACCGACATCTGCTGTTTAGTTTTTATCAGTTTGTCCCATCTGGCTTGCATTCAACAGGACCCAAATCAATGCTGAACAAAATCACAGGACCTTCAAAAGCAATTTCACATTATTTTTGGAAGCATGAAGTATTCTTTTTCAGTTGTTAGAATCATAAACTGGGTTGTCTATTGTCCTGTAGATAACTTTGAATCTTTTCAGATTAGAATTTTCAACACTGTTCCTCCACCAAATGTTAAGATTTCTAAAATACATGACTAGTTTTCATCTGTACTACCTTCTCTCCCTTTCTCTCTCTCTCTCTCTCTCTCTCTCTCTCTCTCTCTCTGTTTTTCTGGTTCTGGGGATCTAATTCAGGGTTTCGTACATGCTCAGCAAGTGTTGTACCACCGAGCTACATACCCAGTCCTGTACTTTTAAAAAAATATTTTTTAGTTGTAGATGGACACAATGTTTTCATTTTACTTATTTATTTTTATGTGGTATTGAGGGTAGAACCCAGTGCATTACATATGCTAGGCTAGCACTCTACCACTGAGCTACAACCCCAGACCTCCGCACTAACTTTTATTTGGTTTGGAAACATTAACTGTGACAATAAATATAATATTATTAATATTCATGGTAATTAAAATACATTTTTTTGTACTGAGGATTTAACCCACAGCACTTTACCACTGAGCTAGACCCCTGTTCTTCTCATTTTATGTTTTGAATAAGGGTCTCTCACTAAGTTATTGGTGTCCTAGCTAAATTGTAGAGGCTGACCTTGAACTTAAAATCCTTCTGCCTTAGCCTCTTGCATCTCTGGAATTACAGGTATACACCATTACAAGTGACTAAAATTTATTGATTTAATCTGTAAGTACAGATCCAAGAGTATTTCTCATCTTGGACATTTCAAATTTTTCTCAGTATTTCTTGCTTCAATCCTTTGTCCCTTCAGTTTTATGTAATAGATGTCTGATAATATCTTCCCTTCATGCCTCACATTCTAACTCTGTATTTCACATCTACTGCTACTGTCCATACCTATTAAATGGAATCAACATAAAATATGTCATACACAGAAACATAAAATTCCATTGTAACTTTGACCTCCCCATTTCAAATTCTCCTGTATAATGCCTCTGAAGCTTTGTAAGACATATTCTGCCCCAATTTCTCCCAGATATTTAATATATACCTGGCATTCTACAACTTCAGTGAAAATAAGATGTGTAGTTTTATTTTAAAATGAAGATACAAGAAAAGTAAATTATCTTCCCAAAGTACATTAATGGCTTAACAAAAGTTAAAACAGGAAGATTTGACTCATCATCAAACAACAGTCTTCCAAGAACTTTTCTAGATACCAGCAGGGGCATAGTATGTGTTTGCTAAAGCAGAGGAGAAATGCGTTTTTCACTTCAAAGTGTGACAGAAAATCAGAAATAACTGTGTATAAATGAATTATTTTATCCACATTCTTTTCTACAAAATCTTGATGAAAATAAATATATAGTTTGAAAAGGATTGCATTGCAATCATTATTTTTTTCCTTATAAAATATTAACTAGAGAAAAATTGTTTCTACTGTGTCCATATATTCAAGGTTGAAAATTGAGACAATTTTCTCTCATGAAGTTCCTATAACAAAGTTTACTTTCTCATAAGTGTTTAAATGCATGCTTATTATGAATTTGTAAGTAAATTTGTGTAATTTCTCCTCTCACATTCTTTTGTACCCACGGTTTGATGGTGCCAGTAATGCTACATAGGTTTTCTTCTTTAGTGATTAAAAGTAACAAGCCAAAGCTCAGTAGAATCAAGAGAACTGGGGATCTGGTTTTCAATTATTATCCAAGCAACTTTTATTCTAATATCAACCAGGAAGTTTTTACCCAATCTGCTCCAAAATCATTCCAAGGTCTATAAGTACATCTTCCTCAATTTTCTCCCCAAGGTCAACCATACTCCAGAGGCCAAGCCACCTCCCTCCTGTCACAGGGTAATCTGGTGTTGTGGATGAAACTTCGATATATAGGATGAGGTGTCCACACTGTAGGTACCAGACCCTTTGCAGTGTTGAATAGAGCCAGAAATGTGAAGAGAGGGGCCTAGATCAAAGGCCAATAACCAGGGACTGTGACCCTTTCCCCTTTTGCTATCCTATTCTGTGTGGATTCAAGAAGTTTGTGAATTCCACATTCACACATGATGATCTGAGGCTTTAACACATTTAACAACTTCTTTTATTCATTTATAAATATTAGATATTTAGATGTTTAGATATGAGCTGTAAAGTCCTCCTTTACTATCATTTATCAGCTGTGAAAACATTACAAGAGGACCTGCTTGTCTCCACCATGGGTGTGGATGTACATCTCAAGGAAACTTCAGGTGATTTGGCAAATGTAGTCAAGACTAAACTATAAGTCCTTTTCAAAACAGTTATTGTTTAAGAATTTTGACCATAAATTTAGGCAAAATTCAAGTTTATGATTGCAGAGAATTTTAGATCCCAATTTCTTTTCCAATTTTGCTGTCTGTACTGATCCATTTGTTGAAATGATGTCAAATTTCTACTCTGTTCATTCTATTGAGACTCTAACACCGAATAAGACTTTAGTTTCTTTCAACTATGTCCATTCCAAAAGCTGAGCAAATTTAGCCTAGCTCTCCATTCCTCTTTATAGAGAAATGGTATTTTTATTGAAATGAGAAATTTGCATGCCCATTTCAAAGTGCTAATTCTTGCTCAAAAATAGCTTTGGCATAGTATTATGCAAGATTTCTCCCCAAATTAGGAATTGCTGAATTAACACATCCAGTGTGGGGAATTTAGAGGTTGTGCCCAGTAACTTTACTATGTCTGCCAGGGAAGTCCCTCTCACCATTCAAGAGTAATTTCATCTTTGGTTTGAGCTGAGCTTTTGTAGCTTAATGGGTGATAATTTCCTCCTGTCAGACATTTCATATTCTGCATGCCCCTCATCTGGTCTGTGTCACATAAAGAGAAGGGAATGTAATTTTCCACCCACCTGTAGAAAACAGCTAAATTTTATTTCCTGTACGAATCCTAATACACTACCCCATGAAAGGAATTCATTATCCAGCGATAGAAGTAATTATCTGCAAGTAGAGTTGAAGCACATAAACTTTCAGTCTGACAGGGATGGGTGTGAAGGCCGGCTCCCCCAACCCTTGCAAGCTATATGATCCCTGGAAAATTGCTTAATGTCTCAAAGATTCTGGTTTCTCATCTGCAAAGCGGAAATAATACACCTATCTTATAAAGTAATTATGAGGATTAGATAAAACAATATATATAAAATTTCTGGCACCTGGTGGGTACTCAATAATTACTATTATTATTCAAGCATCTAAATAATAAGCATTACGCTGCTATTAATTTTTTTGCTGTATCCATCACTTCAATGGGAATGATTCCTATGTGACTTCAAAAGTCTTTTGTCTCCAATCAGGCACTTCTCAAATGTCTCATAATTATCTTAATTTAATCCATGTAATACCAAACTCATCAGATTCAAAAATTAATCCCCATATTTCCTGAAAGTAAAGAAGATGTGGATACTCCTTGCTTATTTTTATTACAGCAATAGTAAAGAATTTGTGAAATTAAAAAATGAAAATACCCTTCCACTGTTCCCAATTTTCCATAGCTAAAAAGGTTAGAGTTTGATGTTTCCTCAATGTCATTTTTATTTATCTTTTATGATTCAACTATATACAATTTATCACTAATCCTAAGTGCCTCTTAGGTGTGTTGCTACAACTTAATTTCCCTTCTGCTAATATTACTTCAGGACTTCAACACTATGTATTAACCTAAACATCCATCTGTCTGTCCTCAGATCCTTCTCCTTTTCATTCTTCCTCCTCCAAGTTAGTCTTCTGTGCAGGTTTTATTTTCTGATGCATTCAATAAATAAACCATTCTACCTGGTTTTCAAGATGCATGGATATTTATTCCTGCTTTTATTCTTTTCCTTGTATAGTTTGATATCATATACATAATCATTTTATTTGAAATAGGTATTTTTCCTACCTCAGGGTTTTTGACTGTGTTGTTCCCTCCCGTTACAAATTAATACCTGTCTTCCCCAAATTTTTATGTTGAAATTCTAAACCCTACTGCATCCAAATGTCACCATATTTGGATATAGATTCTTTATGGAGGTAATTGAGTTAAAATGAAGTCATGAGGGTGGGTCCCCTCTGGAACAATCACACTTCTGTGTGTGCCAGCTCTGTTAATAAGAATGGTCTAACTTGAAGTGTGGCCATCGCTCAGAAATCATTCCAAACCCAAAAGCTGATGCTGACTTCTCATCTCTGAATTCATAGTGCCTAACAGCAATAACACAATTGTGAGATTCAGATGTGGAGGCAGATACTGTTCACTCTGTGTACCGTGCAAGACCCTTTCCTCTCTGCTGACAAAAATCCTCAATTTGATTTTTTATTTCAAAAAAATTTCCCTGGTTCCAGGAAATTAACTGTGAAAATTCAACCTCTTTTCCATCATCCTTTTCAATTTGCAGTGATTCTTTATGACCAATAGGTATAAGGGCAAACAAGGAGGAAAGCTTTTGCTTTCTTACAGAGGGACAGATGCACCTGGCATATCATCTTCTATTTTCTTCTAGTTTTCAGCAGATAAAAAGATGCCTGCAATGGTGATCTTGGTGACCCAGAAGAACCAAGTATGAAAAAAAGTGGCCAACATGTTAAGCATGGCAGAGCACAAAGACTAAGTGTATGAGTTCTTGGTGGCATGACTGACAGCCAAACTTATATCAGCATATAAGGATCTTCAGTCATCTTATTACATGAAGAAAGTCACACCTTAGTGGTTTCAGCCACTTGAATGAGAGTATACCCAGCTGGAAATATGCAATAAGATTTTGTTTCCCATGAAGTATTTCTATGTCTTGCTTACTAATAATGGATGAAATTTTTTTATTATTCTGGCATGATACAGATCCTCAGTAGATAAATGACAATGTTCCTTATGTCACATTTTATTCTTTAATGAAGCAGTTAACATCTGACCAAGGCAGGCTTAATTATTTTGTGGATCAATGGCGAATGAAATATTTATTTATGATTTCAGCTGTGGTAGTCCACAACTTGTAGTCTCCAAAAATTTTCTATCTCCATCATTCAAGTACAATGGTAGAATTGTACTTGTTTACTGTATTTACATTAAGCATGACTATAAAACTTGCTTAAGGAAATACAAGTGGAAGAAATAGGTAGCACTTTCAGGTGAGCCTGGAAGAGTCCCTTTTGGAGTAGAAGTAAGAGTTACCTTTGTTTTAAGCCACTGAGTTTTTGCTGCCCACAGCGGGGAAAAAAAACTTAGTCTTACAAGTATATAAAACTATCTTATCCACTGAAACAAGATTTCAGATTGATTTGAACATTAAAATATCCTATGGCCACCATTTTGGCTTCAGTGATCTGTGATTTAGGTCTTTTTCTGTGTCTTTTATTAACATTCATATAGTCTTGTAATATTATACGGCTCTTACCCAGAATGGTTATGAATAATTTTATGACTTTATTAACCTAGGTCCTGCCCTCGAGGCACTTACAAGATCTATGGTGTATTGAGTTTCTCTATAAATATTCAGCACATGCACAAACCACTGGCAAAATGTAAAACAACAACAGCCTCAAAAAAAAAAAAAAAAAGAAAAGAAAAATTACCAAACATATTTGGAAACTGAAGACTTAAGGAAGGATGAAAAGGGGGAAAACAATTTATTTTTCAATGCTTTCAGCCTTCATTTCCATAAAACCTTCCCTTTTATGTGTTACTGTGTTATTAATACTCAGATATCTGAGTCAAAGCACCGGATGGCAAAACCACCAGTGAGGTTTGTGATCCTATCTCCAGCCTGGGCAGTAGTAACTCTAAATGTTTCCATGGAGTGCTTTCTCCAATCTCATTTCCAGTCCCTCTTCCTCCAAGTATCCTTTGCTCTTGCTTTATCAAAACCCTACACGGAAGCAAGCAATATCGGTGGCTTGAAATATAATGGCCTGCGAGTTTCCATTCCGAATCTTTCCTGCAATCATGACTTGAGGAGGCCCTGTCCCCATTTCAATAACCTACACAACTACTGATCTGGTAGAGAGAGGAAATCTTGAATGTTGTTGGAGAATCGTGCTTCAGAGCTCTAACGTATCATGGGAGTTTCTTTCATCTAACACTCAGAAGCCCCTCCTTTGTGGTTTTGTTTTCTGCAGGTTCAGTTTTCTACAGTCAACCAAGGGTCCCAAATTTTTAAGTAGAAAATTTCAGAAATAAGCAGTTCATAAGTTTTAAATGACTTTTACTACAGTATGTTGTTATAATCGTCCTATTTTATTGCTGTTGTTAATCTCTTATTGGGCTTAATTTATATATTAGACTGGATTATATATATATATATATATATATATATATATATATATGGGAAAAAACATACTTGATATATGTTTAATACTATTCATGGTATTAGGTATCCAGTGGGGGTATTGGAATGCAATTTCCACAATAAGATGGAACTACTGTACAAGTAATTAGGATTTTCTCACATTATACCAATTGGTGGACACCTCATAATAGCAATACCTAATAACATCACTCAGTGCTCCATGCTGGGCATTCTTCAGAACATATCCCATGAATTCATCCGTTCAATGCTACCAACTATCCTGTAGGACAGACAGATTAATTGCCTCTTTTCTTTTTAGAGTTCAGTTGAGTAAATGTTTTGAGTTTTTTTGTTGTTTTGTTTGGTGCTGGGGAGCAAATCGGGCCTTGCACTTGCTAAGGAAGTACTCTACCCCTGAGCTACATCCCCAGCCCTCAAAACCATGAAATTAGTATAATATAAACCAGGGTTTAAGGTTCTGACGTCTCTCTCCAGAGCCCACCCACTTCCCTTCTATTTTACTCTGCCTGTGAGTTCACGCTTAGCTCACATAGAAAACTGTAAGTTGCACATTGTCCATGAGATTTAGACCTTGTATGTCTGAAGATGAAGAGGAAGAGAAAGATGATGCTTTCTGAGTCCCCTGTTTCCCTGCGTATCTCCCTACTCTTCCACAGAGTGTTGCAAACATGATGTGTAGATCAGACTGTTCTGCTACCACCTTAGGCCATTTGGGTGTTTTTTGTTTTTTTGTTTTTTTTTCCCCTACATCTTGTGCTTCATTGCACCAGAGAATAAATTCAGTCCTCACCTTCACATGCATGGACCATTTTCCTTCACTGCACTTCAGCTACCTGCCTCTCTCCCTCTTGAAATTAAAGTTTTCCTGTTTATGCATCCTACCAATGATTATCCCAGAAAAGGTTCAGAATATTGCAATATGAGAATACTGTCTCACATTTGGGATCTGGCTACCATGTCAGAATTGTGTTCTTTCTGTTCAGAGCTATGTTTATAGAATCCTCAATATACATAATCTTGGGGTGAATAGAGTGACATCTCCAAGTTATATTTATCTAATCATGATGGTCATTAGATGGTTTGAGAATACAGTCTTCTATTCTTGTATCCCCTGACAATGCCATTAGCTGGCACAGCATACACTAAACAGTCAATAAAGATTATTGACTGACTTCTTAAGTTTTTCCCATAATTTTTAAAAATTTTTTTTTCTCTTTAATTGTGGAACTCAAGTTTATTTCAGAGAGAGTTAATTCTGTATTGGTCTGACTCATTTGCAATTTATTTTTTTTTTAGAGAAATTATCTAGTGTCTAAGAAAAAAAAGAAGCCATTTCCTTTTAAACAATGAAATCACGTTTCACTGACATAATTGGACTGGAACATAGACAGGCTCCAGTTTAGCTCTAAACTCAGAACCCATGAAGGTCGATTGAAAAAATGTGGTCGCCCATCCCAGTCTTAAGTGGCTCTTTTTTTTTTTTTTTTCAGATTGTGTCACAAACATGCATACAAAACAAGGGCTAAGTGTTACAGATTATAACCTGGAGCTTTTCAGCCATGCCAGTTACAGAAAAGAAAAGGAAACTTGCAGTACTTGGATATAACGTGCTTCTTCCACAGCACTTAGTAGATGAGGAGAATCAGGTAGGGTGAAGTTGTGCCCAAACATCAGGAAAGGAAAAAAAAAAAAAATAGACTTTCTCATGCTTTGCTTTTATTCCAGAGCAGTATCTGTTTGGCAACACTCAGAAAAAAACAAAATCTGTCTTTTTAAAAAACGTCTATTCTCATAACTCCCCAATAAATCAACAACAATGAAAGGTGTATCCTGCTCACAGACCAATGAACAGCAATTATATCAAACTCACTCACCTTGTGGCTCCTTTGTTCAGCTGCCCATATTCACCTCACTCCTACCCATTTACAGCCCCATCCTCATTCTCCACTTCCACCACCATTTGGTGGTTATTTTTGTCCCTCCAAGCTCTGTGGAAACCGTGCTCATCCTTTGATTGTCTTACTTCTAGTTTTGAGGAATTACCCCCTCTAATAGCATTAACCTGAATTTGGCTTGTTTATAGTATTCCCATCATGAGGAGATGTTGCCAGACCAACTAGTGAAAGAATCTACATTAAATTATGGAAAATCAGCAGGATCAAAAAGAAATCTCAAGGCATGGAAGGGTACCATTGGTGGAAAAGACTTCAGCGTAGACATCTCTCTTTCTCTGTCTCCATCTTTCTCTCAGTATCTCCCTCACTCAGGGAAGCTGCCTAATGATTTTCTTTGCTTTCACACCAGCCCTTCAAACCCTTGTTTCTCACTCATACAGATCCCCCCAATGCCTCTCCTTTTCCCTCTGAGTTCACTCAGTGTCCAACATCACTGTGTATAAAAAACAAAGAGTAACCAGAAGTAAAAGCCAGTCTTATAAGAAGCTGGATGAAAGCAGAGGCACTGAGGATATAAAGAGAAAGAAATTACAACATGCCCCTCAGAGAATATCTGGTCAACCAGTGTTTTCCCAGATGTTTCAGTTCCTCCCCGATTTCTGCCACTGAAGTCCAATATCAGTTTGCTGCCATTCAAAGTTGTCCATGGTTCTAACACACCAATGTTTCAGCCTAAATATCTACTATGTGCCTGTAAATGGCTTGGATATGAAGTGTCCCCCCAAAGCTACTGTGTTAATGCAGAAGTGTTCTGAGATGAAATGATTACATTGTGAGACTTGTACCCTAATCAGTCCATGCTAATTTGAATGAACTGAGTGGTAACAGTAGGTAGTAGGGTTGTGGCTGGACGAGGTGGGCCACTATGCACATCTTCTCTGTGGCTCCTTGCCCACTTCTCTCTGCTTCCTGATATGCAATGAGCTGAGCAGCATTCCTCACTTGGCCATGCTGCCTCACCTTAGTCCCAGAGCAATGGACCTATAAATTCTCATTTATGAATTGAGACCTCTGAACCCATAATCTCTCCCAAATAAACGTCCCTCCTCTAAGTTCCTTTTGTCACTGACACAAAGTCTTTTGGGATTGGACACAGGGGTGCTTACCTCCTGAACTACATCCTCAGCTCATTTTTAATTTTTATTTTGAGTTAGGGTCTCTCTAAGTTAATGAGGCTGGCTTTGAATTTGCCATCCTCCTGCCTCGGCTTCCTGATCTGCTGGGATTACAGGCATGCACCACTGTGCCTGACCCCAGTGACACAAATACTAACACAATGCCTCCCCTTTGAGTTCACTAAAATTCTTGCCATTCTCAGAATTTCACCCCCACACTCTCCTGCCATTGACCCAGACATCTTCTCTTGGAATACTCTTCAGCCCCACATTCCTATTATTATTAATAATATGTCTTAAATAATATCTCTTTTTGAAGCTACAACCAGACAACCAATCAAATCTACTTCTTCTTCCCCTGGGGCTAACCATATTGTGCCCCTGCATTACATATTTGCCATGTACCTTCTTTTCATCTCATTCAAAAGAGACTTGAGATGACTGTAGTAAAGCTCCTTGAGATTAAGTATGTCCTTCTCTACAAGGTTCTGAATCCTTATAGAAAATGATGTGGCCAAATTTATCTCAATATTCTGCAAAACCTAGTAAGTGCCTTGCAGCAAGTAAGTAAATAAGAAGTTAGTAAATAATATTTACTTATTTGAATGACCAGACCTTACCTAACCTAACCTCTATTCTGTAATCTCAGAAACAAATTTTAAAAAATCATTTTACTAAATGAAGTAAATGGCATTAAAGTGAAATAAATTAATACATGGAAGAAATGTAATCTTGATGTTGTCTTCAAGCCAGTTGCACACATTGGAGAACTGCTCTTTAACAATTACTAGTAAACTAGGCCAGACTGTCCAGAAGTTACTATCTGCTGCCTTAGCACAGTCAAATCAGCATTTATTATGGATTTGGAGGCATATAATGATTTTTTCAGGTTAAATAAAGGAAGAAGAAAATAAAACATAGTAGAAGAGAAATAATCACAGTCAACAAATGCTGTCTCCAAAGTAACATCAATATAATGTAATTAAAAGTCAAGAAGAAATCTTTTCATTCTGAATGTACTTAAATTGTTTATCTCTTTACTATTTGAAACATTTCATCAAACTCAGCAGCTATTCCTGTGGGCCTTTGCAAGTATAATAATAAATATGAGCTTTGAAAGTTCTGCTTTTTTGAGTTATTCTGTTGTGATTTTTTAATAAATACCAACCTTATTTATTTATTTTTGTGGTGATGGGAATTGAACCCATGCCTCCAATATGCTAGGTAAGTGATCTACCACTGAGCTACATTCCCAGCCTGATGCATTTTGATTTATTGTGTGTGTGTCTACAAATGCACACATGCGCACACCTGCACGTGTTCCCACGCACAGCTCTGGAAAGAACACTGCATGGTAGGGAGGAATGCCAACCCCATATCTGTATCATAACCTCCCTCATTGGCAGAGCATATTGCCTTTGTGGGTGGGAACTTCTTTACGGTTATAATTGGGGAACTGAAAAACATGATGTCGATAATCCTTTCTGGTTCTCCGATTTTATGCACACCCATTTAATAATTACTTAACATTGAGTTTAGAGATTTTTTTAAAAAAATTTATACCAACTCAAATCTTTGATAGGACCCTTAGGCTCTATCTGTGACCCTTTCCCATGGAACCTGGAAAAACAGCATGAGGAATGTCCATAATTAGCTTTGTTATCTAATACAGATCAGTATTTAGAAGATGTTCTCTCCAGCTCTGAAATTAATAAGAGTCCATCACTCTTGACCACAGGCATAACAGGAAGAACGTTTTTACTGAAACAATGCTCTAATTTCATCTCATATCGGGTGTTGTCACACACTCTTATTTTGTCTTCTCTCAGTTTGGTTTCACACATGAAAAAAGAAAGCCCTTGCAAAATGTGTGCAAATTGTTAAATGTCAGCTGAATGTCATTTTCCAAGTTTGGCACTCAAATAGAGCTCTCTGAAAATTGGTTGTCATCCGCTGGGAGTTAAAGAAAAGATCTTTGAAAAGGTCCTGGGAGGCTTCATTTCCAGAGGTTTCTAAGGTCCCCTATGAGCTGACTGCTTCCCCACACAAGTCATTTTCCTCAGGGTCTGCAAAATCATGGTCCTTTCTGTCCTTATGTCCTTGTGCCTTTCCCCTGCTCACAAATGCCCACCGCCTCTTGATCTCTGCTCATGCAAATGTGACTATTCCTGAGACTACATTAAGACACTTCTTCCATTAAGGAGTTTGACTCCCTCAGCCATACATCATCTTTCCACTCCCTGCAACCCAATTGTACTTGATCCTTGCAATAACTACTTCTGGTTTATGATAGTGCTGGTGTAGCCAATATTTGCCCACATTACTTGATACTCTTTTCCCTTGTCTTGAAACTTGCTTGTAAACTCTTCTGGATAATACCCCAAGTTTATCCTACCACTCACTTTGCACAGCACTAAGTTGTTCATGTAAGAAGTGTTCTAATATGCAATGCTTGTTCTACTTTATCCCCTTTTCCTCAACAAGCAAAGGAATTTGAATAATCCTGTTGCCTGTAAGGATGGGCATGAACAGCTGCCAAAAAGGAAAGAGAAGAAATTAAGATAACAAAAAAATTATGAGCAGAATTTTTTCCGCTTTGATTACATGAGAATTTAAGAAGCAATATTTGTGCCTCAATTACCTGGTCCGTTGTCTCCATCACCTAATTAAACTGTCTGAAAGCATTTGTCCACACCCTTGGTGGTTCTTCATAATCTGGGTATAACTGCCACAACTCAATGGGAAACTTAAATGTCACATATGTCCAAAACCAGTCCCATTAGGGAATGAGGTGTGACCTGCCCAAGGATGACATGAGTATCTGATGGCACTACAACCCCTCCAAATCCCGGGCATTTGTCTTACTGCCAGATTGACCTTCTCTTGAGAAATATGGTTATTTTTCTCCCATTGAGGTGGCATAATCTGTGTGTTGACTCTTGTTTTCCTTCCAGGTAAGTGGGACAGAGACAGATGAAGACAAATATAGAGGGAGCTTTGATGAATCTATGCAGTGTTTTATTGCTGATGCAGACAGATTTCCTACATTTCTAGAAATGCAACATTTTAGAAGAAAAAAAGGGTGGGGTCAGCATTGAGGGAGGGGCGGGGGGAACGGAAGTTGATGCACCTTATCCATAGTCGGTCCTCTGCGGATGGACCTCGTCACATAGGAAAAATCAGATGACATCAAATAGCGCTTAATGTTTTCATTAAAGCGAGAAGAGACTTTTACTTGCCTAAGAAAAATGTCTTAACTAAAAAATAGATTTTTCAAAGACCACAGACAACAGCAAGGTAAAATGTGTCTGATTTATGGCAGGTTTAAAAGGTCTTCTCCCACATGTGAGTCCAGAGCCACTGTAGGTGCCACAGTGGGATGATAAATGAAGAAATAGCTCAACAGTAAAGCAACAAGAGAGTGGGCACTGGGGCGGTGACAGCTGCGCCACTCGGCCTCAGGGTGGAATCCAAATGTGAGGGTGAACAACTATATTATGGGATGGAAGAGACAGATAAAGAAAAGACAGTGACACTGGGAATCTGAGCAGTGGAATTTTCACCCCAATTTTATCACTAATGATCTTCCTAGACTTCAGGAAATCCCCTGGCCTTTCTCTGCCTCCACTTCTGCATCTCTGAATGAGAAGAACAAGAGCCCATTCCACCTACTCACTGAGATGTTATAAACACACACGCGCGCACACACACACACACACACACACACAGTAATAACAGATGATCTAGTGCTTTGAGGAGCTCAAAGCACCATACAAATGCAAGATATTAATTACGTCCTAAAGGTATCATTTCAATGAGAGAGATAAAAAGGAAGAGGCATATTATTAAATTACATATTTGAAAAGATAACAGGTATATTGGGAGGGCTGCTTTCAAGAAATATTATAAAAGCTGGCATTCTGTCTTCTAGACACCAGCCAATCCTCACACAAAAACACAGATCGGAGATGAGAGAGAAATGGATGACAGCGTACAGCAGGTGAACCATGTACCTAGGTAAATTGCAAAAATGTACTGACAAAATAAAATTGGTAACTTACATAATGAGCATCACAAATTAACAAGCATTCAAAAGACTTAACATTACAAAGAAGTGAGACAAAAGAGAGGTTCCGTTCATATTCAAAGCTACAAGATGAGCTGAAAGAACAATTATTAACAAGTGCTCCTCCTGCCCAAAGACAGAGAGCTGTGAGACAATAGACACCCAGGAGCCAGGCCTTTTGGCTGAGGTCCATCATGATACTGGAGTGAAAAAAAAAATTCAGCAAATAGCTAGCTTCAGGGCCAAGCAAAGGTAATCAACTAATAAATTCCTAGTTTATTTACTATTTATTCAGATTTATGCATTAGAATAAATTACTGGGGAAACAACAATAACAATAAAAGGGAAATTTGGGAGACTGTACCCTTGCAGAATAGTAAGAAAGGATGAAAATGTCAGAAACAGTGAAATGATGCTTATGTACAAAACACTGACTTCTATGACTATTTTAGCTCATTAGAAAAGAAAGATAATGAGAAAGCTTGCTCCATTATATCTCAAAAACATTGCTGGATTTAAGGGTCTGAAATTCTAACAGCACTTTTTTTTTTTTTTTTTTTGCTAGAGATAATATTCAGAGACATCTATTTTCCAGCTCTTTGTAAAAGAATAGAAAGTAACTCTGGATGGGTGGAAATAGTTTATTTTGTATTCAGGTACACCAGACCCAGCTAAAAGTGTGAGCTCATATTGAAAACCAAGAGACAGTAGTGTAAGTCTATATGTTAAACCTGCCTGAGACTCAGAAACACTGGCAAAAAGGCTTGTGTCATTCCAAGACCCATATGAGGAAGAGAGAGATTCTATGTGGTTGGGGTTCTGTACCTACTCTGGACCTGATGAGGGGACTCACCTCTAATAGTTCCCATCTATACACGCAGAATCTCAGCAGCTCTAGCATAGGTGCATGTAGGCTTTCACTGCCAGACAGAGGACAGACTAGCAAGAACTGTCTGACAGTTATCAACAGGAAAGAAAAAGATGAAAACAGACACTCAAACAGAAGCAAAAAAATGGCAATGCAAAAATTCATAAGTCTTCTAGGAGAAAAAGCTTTCCAAAATCATTGTAATTAATACTCTTAGAAATTAATAAAAATTGCCTAACCCCTTATTAAAGAAAACCATGATTAAGAAAATTGGAGACACATATCAAAGTAGAAAAAAATAGTATAATGAACCTGGTATGCCAACAACCTAGCTTTAAAATCATCAATTTATGGTCTTTTTTTTAATTTTTGCTTTTACTTCTAAATCATCACTCACTTTCCATCACTGATTATTTTAAAGAAAGCCCTAGACATATACCTTATTACCTATAACTTTTCAGGATATCTTTCTAAAAGACACTCTTCAAAAATATAACTATAATGCCATTAGCACAACAAAAGAAAATATTTTTTTAGATTAAAAATATTCAAATTTTAAATATCCTTACTAATCTTTTATTTAGAGTTTATTTGAATCTGGATCTAAACTGTGACATTTTCTTATGAGTTTGCTTTAACCTCTTTTAATCTGTACAGGCCACTTTGTTTTTCCCTCTCTCTGTAGTCTTTTTATGCCCCTTGCAATTTGTATTTGAAGATACAATTCATTTTTCCATAGAGTATTTAACAGTCTGTATTTTGCATCTCTGTGGTATTATTAAATATGTTTCTCTATCCCTGATAATTCCTATTAGTTGGAAATTTAATTTAGAGCTTTAATCAATTGTGAGTCTAATATTTTAAAAAGGAATTTTCTGTAGTGGATGATGTGTAATTCCATCAGGAGGGCCACAGTGATTGTCTATTGGTGTGACATTTTGACCCTTCATAAGTACTGCTTACACATTAGAACTAGATAATTTTCTTAAGGTCTATAAAACACCCTTATTCTATAATTTCTCCTTTATGTTGTTTGCTGTACTACTTTGACAAGAAAAGTTCATCTCATCATATATTTGATCTCCCTAAAATACATTTGTATAAGAAAGTCATGATAAGGGCTTAAGTTTTGCCTTTATAATCACTTTTCACACTAATGAGTTGGTTCTCTAGTATCCTCCAAAGGTAATCAATGAGGCTTTTTAATATCACTATAAACATAGATATGCATATCATTGATTTGTTGCAATCTATCACAATTACCATTTTTATTGATGCTCAACCCCTCTTCTTGTTGATTCCTAAATCCCTTTGACATAACCTGAAAGTCTTTGGTAGTTTTTTTTTGTTTTGTTTTGTTTTTTTTTTTTGATATGTTAAGATGTCCCAGGCTCATCATTTCTATTCCCATTCTTAGCCCTGTATTCTTTCAGTTCTACAAAATACTCTTCATTTTAGTAGGAAATGGAATTTCATGACTACAATTATTTTCCCTCATATTAGCTCTTTATTGCTTTTCAAGAAAAAAATTAAACTTTATTTATCCAGAAAGTTTGGTTGCTTGAGTGGGAGGGTTGTTATAGGTATCCTTCTTTCAGGATCTTTGCTAAATCCACTCATTTGCATGCACTTCCCCTGTTCACTCTTGTCCCTAATTCTGTGAAGCTTTGCTTAAAATGTAGTTTCTCCATGAATAGTTCCTCAACTGCACAAACTGTAAAGAAGTGAGTTAATGTTGAATGAATGAATGACTACCGTCTGTATGAAACACAAAGAGAAACTTACTAAAAAGGAACATAGTGTCACCAAAAAAAAGAGATATTAAATATTTTAAGTATCACAACAAAATGAAAAACTCAGAATATCAATCCAGAAGCATAAATACTTAAAATAAACAGAAAAATACCTGAAGATAAATAATTATACAAAAAGTTAAAAATAGTTCCAGAAATAAAGAATACAAATTTCTAGGAAGCAATTAAAAAAATCCAGCATGATGGCAGTATGAATGTCCAGCATGATGAATGGGGGAAAAATAAAACACATCAAGGCATATCTTCATACCATTTCAACACTATGGACAAATGATGATCTTAAAAGTTTCTATTCAGAGACAAATTCGCTAATTACATACAAAAGGTCAGGCGTTAACAATACTATTTATCTTCCTAACAGAAACATTCCTTTGCTAGATTCTGAGAAAAATGAGTCTCAATCTAGAAAAAATCATTGATCAAGTATAAGGAAAAAAAACAAGAATATTTTCACATGTGAGTTTCTGTGCAGGGTGATCCCAGGATAACAGCCAGCATGAAAAACACTGAACCCTAAAGTAGGGTAGGACTGAAGATCCACAGAAGGAGTACCTCCTAGAAAATGAGGGGAAGGATGGGGAAAGCAGGAAAAGAGACTACTCAAATCCTTTGAATCCATTGGAAAGAGATTTCTACAAAATTATTTGGAAATGATTATTCATTGATTTAAAAAAAACTAGTAAGATAAAGGTGATTATTAAATTCAAACAAAATAAAATCAAAAAATGTTGAAGAAAGGGAACAAAATTTTTACACACATAGTTCAGCTCTGAGCAATATTTAGATTCAAAATAAAGTAAATATTGCATAATTATCTCAAAATTATGACATACTTATACTCAGAGAGTAAGAAAGAGGAATGGCCTGAGCTGGTGTTTTATGTAAAAGATGGTGCATGTAACAGAGCTAAATTCATTTTTCAAAGGAGAAATCAGAAGATTTCATAATATTACTTCCTCATCAATGGTGGATATATTCCATAACCCCCATATATGTCTGAAATCAGGCATAATACTGAACTCTACATATGCTTTGTTTTTTCTTAGACATACATGTACAAATTTAATCCCTTTCCATTTTAAATAAGTACTTATCATGTTGTGGCAATAACTTTCTCAATTTGACTTATAAGAATAAAGCTAAAGCAGATTTCTTCTCCTTTACATTTTCACAAATAGAAAAGTTGTTTTTACTAGAGGCCTTACCAATCTCAGCATGATTTTTGTTGAAAATGTTTACTTTATATGGCTTCACTTTAGCATGTCCAAACTGTTGGCATCGTTACTCTTGCATATTAAGGCCATTTTAATTAAAATAAGCATTACTTAAATATAAGCAATTAATCAAAAACAGAGACATCAACCCTATAACTAAAAGGAGGGTAGTGTATACTATGTGGAAAGACTGGACAAAGGGAACAGAATGGGATAAGATTCCATTACTATTCAGCTTAGAATTTAAAATGTATTGTTTATTTCTGTAATTTTCCAACTAATATTCACAAACCACAATTTAATTGAAGCTATGAAAAGTAAATCATGCCTAAGCAAAACTATTGCCAAATTAGTTACAAATTTTAGAAGTAAAAGAATATACTGAGACATTTAAACAGAAAAAAAAGACAGTGAAAGACACAGTTGAAAAAGTTAAAAATATTGCCTTTAGGAAGCAGGAATTGGA
Source organism: Callospermophilus lateralis (assembly GCF_048772815.1). NCBI lineage: Eukaryota > Metazoa > Chordata > Mammalia > Rodentia > Sciuridae > Callospermophilus > Callospermophilus lateralis. The sequence goes on along the minus strand of NC_135321.1, from coordinate 30,526,092 downwards.
GATGGAGAGATCCTTTTTACCTTATTTAAGAAAAACGTTTTGATTTTTTAAACTAGATAAATGTATGCCTTTGATGAAAATTATTTTTTAAAAGGCAATCTCTTTGAAAAGAGTGAATAAAATGTTGAAATGTAATATTAAGGAAATGGATTTTTCTGGGTAATGACAATTCATATAAAGTGAAAGTGTGTCCTGTAGTCCAGGAGCAAACCAGTGACAGTGTGGACAAAGCTAAGTGTACATCACATCTGGAGTGATGTGGGCAGTTTTACTCCCCAAACACAGAAACTGAAAATTCATGTTGGCTTGACTTCCCTGGGGCTCTTTTGATCTTTCCAAAAGATGATTTATGGGCCAGGGTAAGTTCCTTGCCAGTTCACATGCCCTCAGAGACTACCGACACTTCTGGACAGTGTTGATCTGGGACGGAAGGAGTGTGCAGCTTTGTACACTGGATAGACTGCTGCCTGAGATCAGGCAAATGCAAGTAGTCATAGGCAAGTGCCTGGCTCAAGCCCCCCAGAAAACATAGATGGAAAAACACTTCATTTTATCACCATTCAAACCCTAAAATCCTTGTCTCAGCTTCCTCCCCAGTTCCACCACACATCCTAATAGCTCCTATTTTTTTTCTAATAGCTCTTATTTTAACAAGAATGCCAATGCTATAAAAGCTCTTTCCCTTTGTCCTTACTACAGCACTCACAATACCCTGAATCTTATTAGCTAAGACGTGTATTCTATCTGTATATTTTCAATGTAATCTATTTGTGCCTGAAAAATACAATATGGAATTTTTTTCCAAATATTCATGAGGGTTCGTGTAATTCTTAAAACATACTTTTATCACACATATTATTTGAATTCATACTTTCCCCTGTTTTGGTACAATAAAAATACCCCCTAATAAGTACTTTTTTTTTTCTTTTTGGAGTTCTCTTTAAATTTTTCTGGTCTTCGTTCTTTCTCTTCTTCTTAGAACTGCCCTTCAAATGTTCTAAGGAAAATCTGGATAAAAATTATTACCAGCTAAAAGTGTATTCATAAAAATAGCAGTACCATATCTCTACAGCCCTGAGTGGGGAGCTTTCAAGAACATGGTGGAAGATGTTATGAACACTCCTTCCAGCCAACAAAGTCTACATGTCCAACATTGTAGAAAAGCTATATTTATTTGGACTTGGAGAAAAAACATTATCACTGTAATAAAAATGTAGATTTTCATGTCAACACAGTGGAAAATAAAAATCTAAGATTTGTCTTAGATGAATCCAAATGGTGAGAGGGAAAATAGATATAATCATTCCAGGTGATTAAAGTGGACCAAGTGATTTTGATTGGGGTGGGGCTGCAGAAAAAGGAGGTTTAAGAGGTTGAGCACTACCTCATTCCCACTCTGGTCAAATATTAGACACAATCAAAAGAAATTTGATACTCAACAAGGGTAGAAGCAGATGCATAAATTAAGTCACTGGTCTATCATCTGCCATGCTAGTATATGAGGCCCAGTGTCTTGTGTTCAGTTTTTTTTTTTTTTATATAGCTTTTTTAGGTCTGATTTCACAAGGACATCTGTGCTGATGCCCTTTCTCTATCCTCCTTTTCACATGGCCAAACTCAAGCTCAGCAACACAGAAGGCTAAAGGAATTGAATACATCTATTCACATATGGTGAATGACTGGCAGGGCTCAATGGACCCTTTGCAGAGCTGTTTACAATTTATCACTGTGAACAGCACTATAAACTACCATTTTTTTTTTGAGCTCCTACCATATGGTAGGCATAGCACATTCAATGAATTGTTTAAACTCAAACATTGCCAGGTCAGTTATTTTTCCCATTTTAAAGGAGAGGTAACTGAGGCTCAGTATCACCCATCTAATAAATGGCACAAATAGGATTCACAGCCAGTTATGCTTTGTTTAAAATCTCATGCTGCTTCTGTGGTACCGAGCTGCTTCTCAGAATGAAACACGATTTCTGACCTCAGTGAAAGACTAGCAGAGAACATAATTTGGAAAAAGAAGGTCACCTTCAGTGATTCTCAATTCAAACCAAATTGACAACTATATAAACTACCTTACCTATGAGACTAGTTCTAGTAAAGAGGGTGCCTACACGTATGTACAGGTGAACATATGTAAATACTACAAATCCAAGAATATATTACATGCATTGAACTTTATAATTCATCTAATTTTAAGTATCTAAGCCCCAACCCAAAATTCTTTCTACCTTTTTAGTAACACTCTCAATTCCACACTATGGAACTTGTATATGTATAGACCTCTTGGTCTACCTGGATTGATTATCTTCCTATGTAAATCACTCAAACTTTGGACTTTGTATAGGGTTTGATACTAAAAATCTAGAGTTAGAGCAGACAGAGAAAAATAAACATTGGTAACTAAATAAAGAAAAAAATAAATAAACCAATAAAAGAAAGCAGGGATACTTGCTTGGATTGGAGCAATCACCCAAGATTGGAACATTTATCCTCTTTTAAAATAATAACAAGTAGGGAGGTTTTCAAACTCAAAGTCAATGATTTGGGTCCCCCCACCACACTCAATCCAAGATAAAGAATAGTCTCCTCTTCTTCCACACCCTCTTTTTTATTTTGCTGACATTCTATGATTTGATGGACATTAATAAATAGCCCAAAATGGTCAATTCAGAGTTTTCCAGATAAACTTGGCAGGACTCAAAGTACTGAGCTTCAGATGGGCAAGAAGAACATTAGACTTTCTGGGGTGTTATCCACCCAGTCAGAACATTTTACCATTCATCCGTCATTACTTATTTCCTCATTCCAAAATGGCCGCTTGCCATGACAGCCTGCCACAAGCTGCCCTGCAATCGTTTCCATACACATTGCACCTTTGGCAGGGAGACTGGCATTCTTGTTTAAGGCAGTTATTGGTCTCATATTTATGATAATTTATCAAACGTCTTGCTGAAATTGTATTTTCTATGAGGATATATAAGAAACTCATAGCATCTTTTCTCTATTTGGCAAAAATTAAAAGCTTTGAAATTTCTTGGCCTCTTTCAAGAAGGAAGCTTAAGGCAAATCCATTCCCCATGTCTCCTAAAGGGATTGGCATCACCCTCAGGGCTGAAGGCATTCCTGATGCCAAGGTTGGCATGCTGAATTGTTATTTTCTGTAATCTATTGCATTAAAATATGTAAAATTCTGACAGTTGCATTTGGACTCATGTCCTAGTTTTAACAGGCACGAGGATACTTCTCAGCACGTACTCCACTGCCACCCCACCATCAGTATCATATACATAATACCTGCTTGCTGACAACTCATCTTGTGCCAAGTGGATCTCCATCATGAAAAAGTAAAGAAGGCAAAGAAGAAGGCAAAGGTTTAGGCTAGTAGTGACGAACTGATAGAGCACTTTAATAAAATTATGATTGCCCCATATTAAAAATGGGTTAACAAAGGCTGAGAGGAAATGAATAATCTGCGCAATGACCACAAAGCTCAATGATAACAAGACTCTTTATCTTCAAAGTTCATGTCAGGTTCCCTCGGGGATTCAGAAGGAGAGATGATGTATTTCGTTCAGAGTGAATGTCAGATCAAGGAATCTACACTTTAACACAATTGCTTGATATTCAATTTTTTTTGGGGGGGGGTGTTGTGGGGGGAGGTACCAGGGATTGAACTCAGGGCTGTTTAACCACTGAGCCACATCCCCGGATCTTTCTTATATTTTATTAGAGACAGGGTCTCAGTAAGTTGCTTAGGGCCTTGCTAAGTTGCTGAGGCTGGGTTTGAACTCGTGATCCTCCTACCTCAGACTCCCAAGTCACTGGGATTGATAACCAATTTGGAAAAACCATAAAAAGGGAACAGAATGGGATAAGATTGTTTATTTCTGTAATTTTAAACCAGTTTTAAAAGATTAAAAGACATCCCTCTCTCCACCGCCAAATTGTGTTGAAAGAATGCACACATGCACACACTCACACACACAAAAGAAACTGAGCACCGGTTAGAGACAGAGAAACACCATCATCTAAACACTTTGCTGAATCAATACAACAGAAACCAACCTTAAAACGAACACATTGAAGGAAAACAAAGTTTGTTGTACACATTATTTTAGAAACATTCACAACATACATCCATACCACCTAAAAAATTGGCAGCCAACCTGTTTCCAGAACATGAAAGATACTCACTTAATTATAAGACATAGGCATGGTATTGAAAATGAGTATTGTGAAACTCCCATACAGTGCTATTCAATAAAATTATAATGCAATCCAAAAATGTAAGTCACATGTGTAATTTTAAATTTTGTAGTATACGAACTAAAAAAGTAACAAGAAATGAGCAAAAGTGTTTTTTAAATATACTTTTATTAATATATCCAAAATATGATCATTTTAAGACATAATTCATAAAAAGATTTCATGTGATACTTTACATAGTTAAATAAGTACAACATATATTTCATACTTGAAACACACCTTACTTCAGACTAGCCAGATGGCAAGTTCTCAGTTGCCACATGAAGCTAATGGCTACCATGTTAAAGAATACAACTCTATACCATATCCCACAAAAAAAAAGAATGAAAATGAGTGTGTGTACAGTCACCAGAACAGCATTTATCCTTGGCCTTATTGACTTTCTTGGTTCATAAAGAAGAATACAGATTAACCAAAAAGTTAAAGAGTGGGGAAGACAAAAAGGGCCTCAAGAGAACTTCAAGGGTAAGTAAATGCAGGGGCGATTGGCATCTAAAGGTACAGAGAGAGTTTACTTACAAGTGAAATGTTGACATAAATTAATGATCTGAAGAAGGAAAATGAGAAGTCTTGGGACTATAATTTCCTGTAATGTAGTAGGAAATTTTCCTGAGAGTATTAGGGAATCCCATACTGGGAAAAATCAAGAGCTGGGGGTATAAATGTGTCTCCAAGAACCAGGAAGCAGAAACTAGACACATGCACTTGAGGCTGAGCTACTGTTCCCACCAATCTGGCCAGTTCCAGTTGACAGAGTGTGACCAATGGCTTCAGCCATACCTTTCAATTTTGTTGACAAAAGTTTCTTTCCAGAAAACAAAACAAAAAAACTCAACAGAAACAATAATAGCAGTAACTGAAGAATAATTTTTTTAAGCTAGCATAAATCAATGTCAAGAGAATGGATTGTCATAAATATCATTGATACTGTGAAGTAGGAAAAGTCTACATGTATCAAAGTGTTAACCCTTGTGATCAGTATAACAACAGAGATAGAAAAAATACCAAAGAATGTGATCTGTATTTTTCTCAAGATAAGAAAGACTTCTAAGCACAAAATTTATTTTTAAAAATGTAATTTGAGGGTGTGAGAAACAACACGTTAGTAACAAAAATAGAATATTTCTGAAATTCCACAAACATCATATGCTAAATTAGAAAGAAAGAAATAATAAACAAAAAGTTTAATATAAATATGTGATTTTTGCAAATCAATAGAAAAAAATTTAAAATGAGGAAAAGACATGTACAGACATTTCACAAAAGAAAAACATAAAAAAGTAAATGATGGACATGAACAGACAATAACCAGGCAGGCAGAATTAAAATAAACTGAAAACCGAATTAGCTTATTCAGTCTTACCATTAATAAAATGAAACTTAATGGAAAAAAATGGTGTGCATATCCAATTCATCTATAGGATGGATATCATAGTATTACATGTAGCTAGCAAAAAAAAAAAAAAAGAAAGAAAGAAAGAAAGGAAGAAAAAGAAAGAAAACTTGGGAGCACCCTATGTGCTAATGAAAGAAATAATTATATTAAATAAACAATTTAGGGTAATAGGGAGAGTGGACACAATCAAATACATTATATGCATGAATGAAAATTTTACAGTAAAATCCATTATATTGTACAATGGATATGCCCTAATTATAATAAAAATGTATACAATGTTTTAGCATATTTATGGACATGTTTTCAATGTGTATGGACAGGAGGAAAAATAAGTCTATAAATAGTTTTTTTATTTAATTTTGAAATAATAAGTTGAAGTACAAACTTATAAATTTGTCTTCTTTTAATAGATATATACATTAGATTTTAAGAATGTTTATATGTGTGTTTCCATGTAAATAAATTAAGTGTATGCATATATATACACATACATAGAAATAGTCAAGTACTTTTAGAAAACACATATGAAAAAATTTTTGACTAAATTTCTTAAATTATTAGGAGAATTCTCTTTGGAAAATTGAGTTAAGAATTATTTTAACTTTTCTTGTATTTATTATTTTTCAAATGTTAATAAATGGTCACATATTATTTTTATCATTAAGCTACTACTGACAAAGCTATCTTAAATGTTAGGCACATGTTACTATAATAATGTAGGCAACTTGTTTAATATGGGGCAAGAGATTGATTTGACCACTAACAGGGCTAATCGACCTCTACTGCTGCAGATACCAAGCTGAACAATAATTTTTGGCTCAAATGAAAAAGTACTACAGTAAAACATTCAGGGGCAGATTATATATAATGACTATATACTCTACAGACCTTGAGGAGAGAGAGAGATCAATGTAAGCTGGAATTTTGGGGGTTTGCAACATATTGGAAATTAAATTTATCTAAGTCCTTGAAAGTTTGTGAAAAACACAGAAGGTTAAAGTCTTGGAGTTGTAGAACGTCATTAGTAACATTTGTAAAGCTGCTCCTGTGCAGAGCTTCTTCCATACATGTGAAGAGAATTTATCTTCTCTACAAGATCTCTTGCTTTCAGAAAGCAATCTAAGCCATCTGGTTTCCAGTCCAGATCTTTGGGTCTAAGATCAGAGAAATAGTATCAGCCTCTTGAACCTGTAGTTTAGAGGCACTGGTAGCTCTCACTAAATTGGATACTCTTGTGCAATACAAATTCAAAGGGCAGAAAAAGGAATACTTTCAGTTTAGTTCATCTAACTCATTCTGTGTGTGTGTCTTGGTCAAAGTCACAGACTATTCATTTACTAAAATCTCAGGCTAAATATTTCTTACAATTGAATTCTTGCTGATTAAAACTGAGTTCAAGTTATACTATTAGCATTTAACTCTGTTTCCAAGAATATATCCTCATTGAAGTAGATACTGCAGTTACCTATATACCATTTGATTTTAATTAGCTTAAGCTTTATTTTTATGTGGCATAATTTGATTTCCATTCCCTCTCTTTCGCTCACACTTCACTTTCATGCCCAAACCATTCTTTCTCTTGGATATTGTTTTCTCTTGGTACTGGAGTCTTCCACTTGCTTCAGAGAATTTCATCTAGCTAGTATTTATCTCCTATATGTAGCCTACACCGCAATGCAGAGAGTAACCAGCTCCTGTTAGCATAAAAAGTTACTTGGAGGAAAAATAACCTTCTTTAAAGAATCATCTCTCTGCAGACATGCAGCATAATTTCCCTTGTTTGGAGGTACTGAAAAAGCCAAAATAAAATCATATTTTTGTTTTTCATAAGTCTAAGAGTCTAAACCTTACTGTTTGACCATTCCCAGACACCAGCCTCCTGTAGGTTATACTGTTACAAAACTTTTTCACAAGAAACAATTCTCTTTCAGTTAGTTGCCAAGCGGATTTCACAGGGAGTGCTCAGCCAACACCAGGGACCTAGCTGGTTGCTTAGCCCTTGTAACTTGTTGATTCCTCAGGTGAACTTGAATCCTCTCCTGCAGGTGAGCTCTGTCTTCAGAGTCCACTGAGCTTTTTAGTCCCTTGAAAGTTCTTACAGTGTCTATAAAAATTTCTGCTCTTAACCTTTCTTGTGTTATAAAAAGCACAGCCACGTTCCTCATAACTATTTGATGTCTTATATAAAACCCTTTATAAAAAAAAAAAAATCTCCCTGGATACCTCAAAAGAAAAGTCGCCCGGCGTTGTCTTAAAATGGCATGCTTATTTAATATCGACAAGAAGATGGAGTCAGTGCTCTGAATTCTGGATGGCCCATGCTGGCATTGAGGGCCACTGTTAAAACCTGCCAGTTGCTAAAATATCCCCTCTACCCCGTGGGGAGATAGTGTCAAGAGTAAAAGGCAGAAAGGCAAAAATTTTGGCTGGCATCCAAAAACAGTTGTAGAAAAGAAGGTTCTCTCTCCGACAGCATTCTGACATGCTTTCTTCAGTTTTGCCATGAAGTTGAAATCTTTCCTCAGGAGGGATGAGTGTATATATAAAGACAGCAAGCACGTGGTTGGCTCAGGAATTTCAAACATGGCACAGTCTGACATGAAGGAGGGGAAGGGAGAGGGGCTGGGGAAGAGACTGTTGAAGTTACAGAAAGGGCTGTCAAAAGTAAGCCATTTCAACAGGTTTATCTTTGAAATGTTTCTACAGCCAAACTCTTCGGGGTGATTTTAAAATAATTTGGACCCAATCCTTGTATGATTTTTATATGAGGCTGCTTGTTTGCTTGATTTCTGAAAATTTGGATCCATCATATACATAATGATGGATGTGATCTGCAATGATAAAAGCAATTCTGCATTTATGCAGTAACTAGCACAGGACACATTAGTATCCAAAGAGCAGCTAAGAAAGGAAGTCAAAATTTAGAATATATACCTGGAAGGAAACAATGGGGAGGGATGAGAGGGAAGTACAATTGAGTACCATCTCCACTGTCAACCTCCTTCACAGAGAAAAGAGTGGCAGGTCCCCAGAATCATTCATGCTCACAAAATCTGTGATGGTGGTGTTGGGGCTGTTTACCTGTGCACAAACTAACATACATGAGCAGTAGAGCCAGGAGGGCCCCCCAAGCAAAGTAAAACTTTAAAAAAGATATGTATGTGTTTCCTATACTCAAACGCAACATGTCTGTAGAATAATATTGTCTATACAACAATAACTTGGCTATTGTCTGAAACATTTCATTAATAATTTCAATATTAACAACAGAAAATATCTGCATTAGACTCTGACCAACAGGGTCGATCTAATAAAAGCTGTTCATATTTCTAGCTTTCTTATATTTTGAACTGTAAGAAAGAATAGAGATTCTAACCATCAGTTCCCTTTGAATTCTTGCTAATAAGTAGGCAAACAAATAAATCAGGTATATTTGCTAAGGAGGTCCGAAGTTACTTTCTGAATAAGTCAAAATAGCTATCAAAAGCCACAACAAAAGCGACAAAATAGAATTTTTTTTTAATTTGTCTATACACTGAATTTCTATGCCAATCTTGGTTGTTTAACTAGCTAGTTGTTTTTCCTCCCTCCAACAAACAATTCCTCTATATATCCATTTTCTCATTGTTAAAATAGAAACAATGATAAAGCTTATGTCCAGGTATTATGTGATTTCAAATAGTACAATGGAGGTATCTTCAGCAGATTGTAAAACGCAGCTTACATGGTGATCATCATGGATAGTAGTACTATCTCTGATTCATTTCACTCACAAGATTGAAGGGAAGGGTTATTTCATAGCTTTTTAGATTTTAATCAGTTTCTAATGCATTAATTTCATGGTCATAAAATATTAGAGCTGTGAGAGACTTTGGCAATCTTCTTATTCAAACTTCCTCATTTTTAAGGCCCAGAGAATTTGTGGCATGCTCCAAGTTAAACAACAGTACGCTTGGAATACAGACATGTATTACAGATACATGTATCTGGAACACAAGCCATTGTGAGCTTGCTAAATGTTTTCTTTGATAAGATTCTCTGACTTTTCTGCAAAAGATTAGGTTAACAAACCTGGCCTTAAAGAAAATTTCTGTAAACTGAATTTTCTGTTTACCCATTCATTGCTATAATTCAATTTAGAAAAAAAAAAATGATCCTATGGAAACAGAAGCCAGAGACATCTTTTAAAGCTACAAATCCAATCATCTCATTCCCTTACTTCAACCTATCTATTGGCCCTCTCTGGCCCTTATTATAAAAACTCCTCACTATTTCCTACAAGACATGCATGCTATGTTTCCTACTGGCTTAGAAAAATCCATCTCTTATGAAACATCAATTATGCTTTGGCTATGTCTGCTTTTATTTTCTTTTTCTTTGAATTTTGAGACTGAAGCAATTTTCTCTGGGATTGTAGCCTAGCACATTTTTGGTCACTCATGTCTCGGCTTAAGTGCCATGTATTTGGAGAGAACATCTGTGACCTTCCCAGTCATACCCATCTCCCTCTTTTGCACTTGGTATCCAAGCTGCACAGAATTTTCTTGTTAATGGATATTTTATCTTCTTGATGCCAGCCTCTGACTCCTGGAGATAAATTTCATTAGTGCACAGATCATTCTTTTTCTTATACATCACTGAATTCCAATATCTATCTAGCCAGCAATAACACAGCACACAGTAGGAGGATTCAGTAATTTGCTGACCAACAAAAGAATGGATGAATAAGTAGGTGTGTGAGTGAGCCACCATAAATTTGATAAAGAAGATGCTAAGATGATGATCAGAATCCACTCCATTATGAATGCAATTCTAATACTTTGACAACAAGTAATGTATTAAAAGAATTATGGGGGAAAAAAGTTGACATTTAATAGGCAATTTCCCTACATCCTTGCCAACTGGTGGGACTGCAAATTAGTGCAAACACTCTGGAAAAGAAGTATGGAGATTCCTCACCAAAAAAAAAAAAAAAAAATAGGAAGGCCAGGCTCAGTGACACACACCTGTAATCCCAGTGGTTCTGATGGCTAAGGCAGAAGGATCATGAGTTCAAAGCCAGCCTCAGCAACTTAGCCTGGAGGCCCTAAGCAACTTAGCAAGACCCTGTCTTAAAATAAAAAAAATTAAAAAATGGGCTAGTGTTGAATCTCAATGGATAAGTGCCCTGGTTTTAATCCCTACTACCCCATCCCCACACAAAAACACTCCAGGAAAGGAACTATCATGACCAAGCTATCCCTGTCCTCAGTATATATCCAAAGAAACTAAAATCAGCATACTACAGTGACACAGCCACATCAATGTTTATAGCAGCACAATTCACAATAGCCAAGGTATGGAGCCAACTTAGGTGCCCTTGAACAGATAAATTGATAAAGAAAATATGATATACACATAATGGAATCTTACTCAGGCATAAAGAAAAACAAAATTATTGCTAGTAAGTGAATGGATCTGGAGACTATCATGTTAAGTGAAACAAGCCAGCCCCCAAAAGCCAAAGGTCAAAGATTTCCTCTGATATGCAGAAGCTAATCCAAAATAAGATGGGGAGCAGAATGAGTGAGAGAATTGGAGGGGGGGAGAGAGAGAATTTCATCCAAATAGAGGAAAGATCAGTAGAATAGATGAAGGGGATTGAGGTTGAGGGAGGAGGGACAGAAAAATGGAAGAACCGTGGAATGAAGCCGACAGAACTTTTGTATGTACATACATGAATAGACCTCAGTGGACCCCCACAGCAAATATATCCACAAGACACTAGTTTTTAAAAAATTAAACTATAAATAAACTGGAGAAGCATCAGTAGAGGAGAGAGAGGGAAGCAGAGTGGGGTGAGGAGCAGGAAGTGCTGGGCGCTGAATCAGAGCACATTATATCCCATGCTTTTGTGATGATGTCAAAATGTATTCTAATGTTATATAGAACCAAAAAAAATCAATTAAACATTTTAAATAATAGCCAACACTGAACACAAACTTTACTGGTCTCAGAATCCTGGTATCCACATGTAACAGAGCTCAACAGCAGGTGGATCTTTTAATTATATGAAGTAGTAAGTAAGTATGTCTTAAAGGCCTTTAATATTCTAGGTTTAAAGTGTACCTGGAAGGGAAAGACACATGTAAGACACAGTCTCTAGTATAAAAATCACCATATGATATTTGAAATAAGGTTTCAAAAATTGTTTAGCAAATTGTTCAACAGTGCAATGTTTGAATAAATATGCAAAATTTAAGTAACAACAAGGAAATGTAGACATCATTAAAAAAGAATTGATTCTAGGTCAGGCAAATGAACTAACCAATAAGTGTGATGGTTGAATGTGATGATCATTATTATCCAAAGTACATATATGAAGACACGAATTGGTGTGAATATACTATGTATACAACCAGAGATATGAAAAATTCTGCTCTATATATGTAATAAGAATTGTAATATATTCTGCTGTTATATATACATTTTTTAAAAAGTTAAAAAAAAAGAATGCAAGAGAGAAAAGGGTGCTGCCAATGGATACACACTGTTGAGGTTTAGGTAGGAGGAATGTCATTGAGTTATCTGCATTGTTTAGTCCAGGCAGTCTGGACTGTTGAGATTTCCTGATCCTTATGCAGTCTAAAGTACATAAAGGTGGAAATTTCCATTTCTTTTATTCTATCATGCACAAATATATCCTGTGATGATCCCAAATGGCAGATGAAGTCAGGTAGGCACAGGGCATGCAGCTTGTTTGTGGAAAAACTGGGACACAGGAAATTTGTGCTTTTTATGGCTTTTACATTACCTCTTGGGGTTTCCTATCTCCTGGCCTGTTGGCAAATGACAGCAGGTATAAGGTGTTAAGATATGCTCAATTGTGGGGGAACAGGGTTTAGAAAGAATGTAACCATAAAATCATGGCATTTGAAGGCATATGGATGAAGTTGGAGAATATAATGCTAAGTGAAGTTAGCCAATCCCAAAAAACAAAATGCTGAATATTTTCTCTTATATAAGGATGCTGATTCATAATGGGGTTGGTGGTGGGGAGAGCATGGGAGGATTAGACAAATTCTAGATAGGGGAAGGAGGGGAAGGGAGTGGGCATGGGGGTAGGAAAAAAAGGTAGAATGAGATGGACATCATTACCCTAAGTACATGTATGAAGACGCAAATGGTGTGACTCTACTTTGTATACAACCAGAGATATTGTACTCTATATGTGTAATATAAATTGTAATGCATTCTGCTGTCATACTTAACAGATTAGAATAAAAAAATTTAAAGTGAAAAAAAATATAACCAGAAAGACTTCCTGTCCATCACAGGAATACACTAAGTCCCCATATAGCTTTATTCCACCAGGTTGAAATTTCTATACCGCCCATATTATTGATAAGGAAATGGTTACCGAGATGCAATAGTGTGGATATTTTATACCTTTAATCCAAATTTATCTTAGCATTTCTACCCCAGATGGGGATGAATTGCACTGAATTTTCTCCTGATAGCAACCAAAACCTTGGGTCCCAGAGACACTGTACCCAGAAAAGGGTAGGTGTCTACAGTTCTAGGATCAGAGCCCAATTTTACTATCTTAGAAGGCTTCTGCTGACACTTTCGTCTTTGCAAATCTGAGTCTACCAGCTAAATCCAGGAAGAAAAGTGTAGATGATTCATCTCTAACTAGCATTAGTCACAGTTTATTGATAATTTTTATCAAATATTTGCAGAATGATTAGAAGGATGCATGGATGGATGATTGGGTGGATGGATATACTTGCAACATGGCCTGTAGATAGATACAGTATCTGTTAAATGATTCTTAAACATTGTCCCCTAAGCTACAAAGCCTATTCACTGAAAAACTATTCAACATTTTTAGCCATTAAAGAATGTCAATCAAAACTACTCTAAGATATCGTTTTACTCTAGTGAGAATGGCAATTGTCAAAAATATAAGCAATAATAAATGTTGGTGAGGATTTTGGGAAAAAAGTATACTCATACATTACTAGTGGAAATGCAAATTGGTTCAACCATTATGGAAAGTGGTATGAGATTCCTCAGAAAACTTGAAATGGAACCACCATTTTACCTGGCTATCCCACTCTTTGGTATATATCTGAAGGACTTAAAGTCAGCATATTAGAGTGATGTAGCCACATCAATATTTATAGCAGCTCAACTCACAATAGCTAAACTATGGAACCAACCTAGGTGCCCTTCATCAGATGAATGTATAAAGAAAATGTGATATAAATATATGATGGAATATTACTCAACCTTAAAGAAGAACAAAATTTGCCAGTAAATGAATGTAGCTGGAAAATACTATGCTGAGCAAAATTAGCCAATCCTCCCAAAACCAAAGGCTGAATGTTTTATCTGATATGTGGATGCTAATTCACAGTTAAAATTACTTTGGATTAGGTAGAGGGAAATGAAGGGAGGGAAGGAGGTAAGAAGGATAGTAGAATGGATCAGACAGTATTACCCTATGAACAAATATAACTATATGACCGGTGGGATTCTGTATCATGTATAACCAGAACAATGAAAACTATACTCCATCTATGTATGATGTACCAAATTTCATTCTACTGTCATATATAACTAATGAGAACAAATAAAATAAGGGAAAAAGAAAGTAAGGGTAAGGGCTTTGAAACAGATATTGACGTAGCTAAGATATGGGTTTAATAATAGATCACCACTACTGCCTTTGTTGATCCTGAGTGAAATAATTATCTGTGAACCTGAGACTCTATATTTTCAAAAAAGTAGAATTATACATTTACTTTTCAAATTTAAGAGCAATGATTAGATCATGTATACAACAATCCGTTTCTTTTCATTTCCCAACTGATGTAATTCTTCCACACCATGGTCTTAAAACAGGATTATTGTTTGTTGGTTATTTGGATTTATTTTTGTTTTCCCAGGCCTAAGATTGTATTAGAATATCTGATGCTTTTACCTACACATGATATTTGTTGAGCTGGTAATTTTTCTTTCTAACTCTGACTTCTGCTGGGGAGAGGAAACCAGACAAAGCTCTACAGTAAGGCTGTTGTTTCACACACGCTAATACCTTCAACAACATCTGCTTCTTAGCATACTACATCATGATTAAATTTGAAAATATTTTACGTTATTACCTATTCTTTGTATTGTGAGATTTGTTTTGGAAAAATATTCCTACTCAACACTATTTACTTTCTATCAGAAAGAACTGCAAAATCATTGAAGGTAGTTAATATTCATTTATTTCAAAGCTAAGATTCTCTATCCTTGGACATCTTTCTCCACCTTGCATGAATCTGTGACTCAGTCTCTCTCCTTCTCATTTTAACACTGTGCCCAGGTTTTCAGCCATGGAAGAACTCAGAACTTCCTGGAGAAAGAGCATCCATATCTTGTAGGAGAGAAATGGAACGGACAATTTGTTATCAGAGAAGAAGGGAAAGAGTATAACATTTAGATAAGCATCTGTGGCAGGCTCTGTGCAAATCAGAGATTTGTGGAAATGATCACATTCCTATAGCCTGCCTTTTCTCCACAGCATGTTCTGCTCATTAACTCATTAATCTTTGTACCACCCCTGCAGCGAAGGTAACTATTATTAGCTTGGGTTTGTAGATGGAGAAATAGAGCTAAAGTACAGTGAAGTTCAGCCACTTGCCCAAGATCACAGTGGGAGATGTTGTTGGGAGTGGGATCCGAGCCCAGAAGTCTTGTCTCCCAAGTGCCAGCTCAAACTCGGAGACACCTCCCACTCTGCCCATTAGCATAATGGTTAAGGGAAGCTGTCATTTTATTTCTTGGAGTTGCATTCACCTAAGCTACTGAACTCTCCTGAACACACATACAGTTGAGTTGTTCTAACATTTACACTGCCAAATGTCTGCATAATTCCTCTCTTCTCCTTGCCTAGCTGTCAGCAGCTGCCCTGCCTGACAGAATGCACCCACTTGGTCAGGAAAATGTATTTTGGAAAAAAAAAATACCATTACTTTTCAGCCCAGTGCTACAAAAGAAGCATGATATTGTCACTCAGTGAAACAACACATTTTTTTTTCCAAAAGAAAGGCATATTATATTATTTTTTACCCACGGACCCTCTCTCTGCATCCTACCCCCAAGAGCAAATAACATTTTACTTTGTCACCATGATAGTGGCAATAAAAATGATCTGACAGTGGAAATGTTTGGCCTGATCAACTAGTAACCCCCTGATTTGATTTCAGGAGACCTGTGGAAAGGTAGATGGAAGATACTATTGTGGGCTGTTTTCCCCACATGCCTCCCACTGGGCTAGACTCATTGATTATCCTATTGCTATGAGAGGGTACTGATGCTCTGGTTATTAGTGGATAAAATATAATCACAGAGGTAAAATGGCCCTAGGTCACTCAACTTCCAGTCAGAACCAAGATTTGAGCCTACTTCTATGTGACTCAAAATCACACTGCATCTATATATGGGAATAAGACTGTATTAATGGAGGAGAGAAGCACTGGGGAGTGATATTGGCCAAATTATATTGTTATGTTGTATGCATGTGTGAATATGTAACAACAAATCCCATCATTATGTGCAACTATAATGCACCCATAAAAAAACCGAAAAAAAAAGAAAATGTAATTTTTATTTTAGCAACACAACTGGAGGCAAATAAAATACACCCATCTCAGGCTATTATTAGGAAGGATATTTAAAATTGTTTAGGGGAAAACACTATATGGAACTCACTATTTGGAACTTTCTCCAGATGAAAATAGTAGAAAATGGAGCTTTCTGTTAACTTTTAGAGGAACAAAACTGAATCACTTGCACCCATGTCATGAATCCCTTGAAAATAAAATAGTTCCCTGTACAATTAAAAAAGCAAAAATCTATCAATAAAATTTACTCTTCTTTTAGTTGAACTTGACTAATAGAATATTTTACTTTGTGGGGAGGGGAGAGCCTTGCATTAGAAATCATTTGCAGAGCATGAGCAGGTGACGGTCCAGCATTCGTGGGATTTCACAGATGTATACATGGTGGTCTATGTCAGACTGTGATTATTTAATCCTGAGATAGAAAGACAGTGCTGTATGAGTGAGCTATGCCAGCCAAGGCTGATGAATGAAATAGTGCAAAGACTGGAGATGTTGGGGGGAATTAGTGATGGGGTCTATTAGAATTGAAGATCCAAGCAGACAAATGTATATTGATTAGCTCACAGGTGCAAAGCAATGTGATAGATCATCTCTTCACTCATTGATGCTGAAACAAAGCTCAGAGTTCAGATGTGACTGTTTGTGACCTAGCTAAGGTTGAGTCCAAATTTTTCTTACTCGGTAGCATAATTGTCACCAGGTATCAAATACCTAAGCTTTCTGTACATTCCACCACCTAATCTAAAAATCCTTCCTTTCTCTGTCTTCTCTGTTTTTCCCATAAACTCTTTTTCAGAGGAAAGATAATCAGTACCTCCTGAGAAATTGTTTTTAACTTTATATTTATGCTTTGTTGGAAAAACTAAATGTGGTGCTGTTTAGAATTTTATTTAAAATATATACACGGTTTAATATTTACATATCAAAATATAAATCTGGTTTCATACTTAAATAGGAAAAACACCAATAGAACCATGACCCGGTTAAGAAATGTCTCTTCCAGCACCTCAAAAGCTCTTGTGTCACCCTTTCTTTTCCTGATGAATTATCCATTATCTTAACATGTAGAATAATACCACCTCTTCCTTCCTCAAAAACCCAATGCTGAACAAAGTGGTAAGACACTAAAAAATTCATATGAGACAATTCCTCATGCAAGAGTTAAAAATAAACCTATAGTGTTCAGAAATGTACAAGTAGGGGCAAAACTGTAAAGAAAAATGAGGAAAGAAGTGATGTTTTAATAATGTAAACCCAAACCTTATTTCTGTGCCTGAAATTCTTCAGTAATTTTCCATTACACATAAAAAAGAAAAAAAAAACATTTTGTTACCCAAATTCAAAAGCATGAATAGCCCCTGACACTGACCACCTCTCTGACTTGACCTCAGGGCATATTCCCCCTTGGCCTCTGTCTTCCAAACACAACAACTTCAGCCTGTTCCAAGAACAGACTACGCTTACTTGGGTCTTTGGGCCTTTCCCAAGCCACTTTCTCATGCTGACACTTTGTCACCTACATGTCAGTTTAATGTTTCTTTTCCTCCTCTCCCCCTCCGACCTAAATCAGCAAGAATTTACTTTGTTTTATCACAGTACTTACCACTATTTAATATTTTGTTATTGATTGGCTTATTTGTTTGGTTACTTCTATCTGTCTCTACTACAGTCAAATTTCCAGGAGGGAAAAAAAACAAACAAACAAACGAACAAAAACCCTGTGTTTTGTTTGATGCTGTCTCTTTAGCAACCAAAAAGATGCCTGGCACAGTCTATGCTGAATCAACAATAGTTGAATGAATCAGTCAAAGAGCAAACTGTTCTCTGCTTAGGCTGGGACCAAACACCAAGAATACATCAATGTTTCTTAGCAGATTTCTGAGCTTGTGTCCAGTAGAAAGAACAAGACAGATGAAGAGAAGAAAGCAAACCCAGTGGAAGAAATTTGGCTCCAGTGTCTGGGGTGTGAACTCCCATCTGAAGACTAAAACTCATGCACAGGAAGTGATGATTTCTACCAACTTCTCATGACTTTCCACCCCACCTCACCTCCCTGATCATGGAAAGAAGCTTTTGATTCAACCATTTCCTGCCTGTTCTAACCCTCCTCACACACTATAACAGAAAAAAGAATCAAGAACTCAGTCACAACAACCTGGGACTTTTGGAGATTCATCCTTCTCTGGGTCCAGTCTTAACTTATGCCACAGCTATCCTCCAGCTGTGTTATCAATGGACCACAGGTCCCATTCAGGGTCAGGTGACCCTGTGAAGCAGAAATAATATGTCACAAAGATACAGTGTAATAAAAGATGTGTGCAAAGCTTGGCTGCCAAGCCAGCTTTTCTAAATAACATTCTGATTGCATTCGATGCCTCAGCAACCCCACTTTTCTTGCTGCCCAGGCACTCTGCAGCCAATATATGCACAGGATGATGAAAAGCCCAGGGACCCACTGGGCAAAAGCCAAATCACATATCGGCAACATCGGCATAAGGGCATATAAAGCAATCCTGTTAAATATTTAGATGTGTAGGGTCCCAGAGCGTGACACACACTCATCTAAAACCGTACTTTTGTTAACCAGGAGCCTTGAGATTATAAACCAGTATCATATTATGCCTTTTAAAGGGGAGTGAGGCTAAGAAGGATTTTGCATATTGATCTATGGGATTTAAATCATCACCATCAAATCACATGCCGGTCTGGGAGGAGGCTCATTGAATCACAGCATTAAATCCTATGCATTTGCATTTTGCATTTTGTTGTTGTTGTTACTGCAGATTGCTTTCACAAGCTCAAAACAAAAAATCAGGGAGATAATAAATTTATTAACTACCATTATTTTGTGTACCTACTGTAGTCCCAAAATACATATGCATTATGGGAAACAGGATAGCCTTCAACTGGGGGAAGAGGATACCTGTGGAAATTGACAGATGTTATCTCCTGGAGGGAAGCTGTAATAGAAACGAACATCAGGTGGATATCTAAGATAAAAGTAGAGTTTAACTGCCAGAACAAGTAACTTGCTTTATGCCTGTTATCATCAAGAAACAGTCCTGGGTTTGAGGCTTAAGACTAACCACCCAGAGTCAGAGCACAAATGAGATAGAACATTTCAATAAAAGAATAATTATACATGAACTATTACATATGAATGCCCTCTGAGTGATCCATAACATACGGATATAAGTAAGAGGTTGGAAAAAAAAGTAGGCTAGTAGGACTTAAGAAACAATTACAATTTGGGCCAATATTTGAGGAAAAGGGTGTTTATAAAGATGAAAATGTCAATGAGTCAGTGCATGTGAGCATGTGTGAAAGTGCTTCCTGAGTTGAAGACTTGCTTTTCACGTGGAGAATAATATGAGTTCTCAAGGATTATAAGGCTAACCAATTGGACCCCAAACATATTATAACCTCCTCTATTATAAAATGCTACCTCCAAATAAAGGACATGATCTGTCCAATAAACAGAGAGCAAGTACTGGGAAGGGAGTGCTTCTCTTAATAACATCCAAATACCAACATGTGTGCAGACAAGATAGTTCAATTAAGGAGGCTGAAAGCAGGAGTTACTCAGAGCACACAGGCAATGCATCTGTAGAAGTCAGCAAGGGGATTCCAGGAAGAAGAGCACATATCATAGAAGAAGCAAACGAGCTGCCATCTTCCTACTTGTGGCAAGAACTACCCAGGGAACATAGTAGCATCCTCATCTTTCTACTTGGGTGAAACAGTAAGAAAGAGAGATTACAATTCACAACCCCACCAAGAGTGAGCACTTTAAGGAGTACAGAAGAAAGCATCGGCGCTAAGCAGAAGAATTTAGATCTTCCCTCTGTTCTACCCACAGGAGTGGGTCATGAGAACTGTACTTGTGATAAGTCCTCCAAGGGCCCTGGAGCTGAGGCTTCTGTGAAGGCTCTGTCCTGACCAACTCCATTGAAGCCTGGAACACATTGGTCCTCCTGCATCTTCCAGGCTCTGCACTTGATCACAGTCACCTGTTTCAGGAGATGCTTGCCCAAGGTCAAAGCAAAGGTTAAAAGATATCTCAGAAATGACAACCACAGATTTGAACTTGATATTAAGTCTCAAGTATAAGTACACTTCATCAGTCTTTTCTATTCTCCCTTTATATTTCTCCAGTTTTCTTTAATGGATCTTAAATATATCTGAAAGATTGGTCAAAATTATTAAGGGTAAGTATATTAGGCTTTATTGAATCTAATTGGAACTTTCATTGTTCAAAGCAAGTAGAAGTTAATTAGTTATAGTTCTGAAATGTCTCTTCATGAACTGTATAAAGCAATACTTTGAAGAAAAGGAATACTGTTTACCATCATAGCTAACCATCAGGGACAATTCGTCACAAGGTCTTCCTTTGAAGAGAAATTCTCAGATAACCTCATCTCTTATTTTATTGATAAGATACCCAGAATAAGAAGGGCTCATGTAAATAAGTATGGCACTTTTACTGTGTCCTGCTGTAACATCAGAGAAACAGATCTAGCACATGGGCACTAAGAGAAGGAAAATAAAAATTGGGAAAATCTGAACCAACACTCCAACCACATGTCACTAAAGAAATTCTTCATCAAGAATGAGAACATGTGGTCTCAGGACGTGAGTCTCTGCTCATCAGCCATGACCCTCTCAGGACCTTCACTCTTCTAGCTGTTAGATGTGGTGGCGACCACCACCTGCATAGAGTCTTCAGTTCATGCTGAGAGCCATTGTCAAGTAGGAATGACACATGGCAATTTCTTTGTCAGCCTACCCAATGTTGCTTAGAGGAAGGACTCTCCATATTAGACCCAGGTCATTTGCAGTGACTTTGCATGTAAGGTGACCTTGCTCAAGGACCAGGGTTTAGGGTGTATCCTGCTGGGATTAGGGAGTATCCTGCTCCTTGAGTTTAGGGAGGTTTCAGGTTTAAGTTTATTCCTGCTGGGAATAGGGCGTATCCTGCTGCCTCAGGTGCCTTGAGTTCCCGTTGAGTTCTCGTGGGATTCAGAGAGTATTTGGGATTCAGAGCCCAGTGGAGAGTGTGGATATGGCCCAGAACGTGGATTTGGCCCAGAACGTGGATTTCCCCAGAACGTGATTGTAGAGTGTCGGTGTGAGTTCGGGAATAAAGAATTGCTGTCTGAATCTACAAGGCTGTGAGTGGCTCGTGATTTTGTGCCCGGCCAGACTGCGGCAAGTTCATCTCATGGAGTTGCAGTGGACTTGCAAGGATTAAATGTGATCAGTAGGCACAATCCCCAACCCACTGTAGGAAAGTACAAAATCTATTTTAAGAAGTGAATAACATCTAAACAGTCATGGTGTGGTTGTGGAAAGAGTGACCTTTGGGATCAGAGAAATGGGCTCATATGCAGTTCGCCGCTGGTCTTGTTATCCTCCAGGGGTAAGTCATGGATTTCTCAGATCTAGCATAGGGTGTAAAGGGTATAAATAAAATGTCTATTTTCTTTCCTCTTGCTTCAAAACAGCCTATCATTCAGGACCTTCTACCTTCTTTCTGTTACAGATTTACACTTACTAAAAAACTCTACCCAAGGCCATATTGCCCACCCCACTCTTAATGGGTCATTTGTTGAAACACCTCCAAGACAGCAATATACAGCTGCTGAAGCTTTAAGATTAAAGAAAGGCAGAACAAGAAAAAAACCACAAAGAGCAATCCTAACATTCACTTTTGTGTGAATTTGAGTTTGTATATGCATGTGTGCGTCTATCTGTGTGCTTTAGTATGTTTAAAAGTGTGAAAGTTTGCCTCCCATACTAACATTAGCTGAAATGAAGATCAATAGGAAGTAGTGTTTGTATGATTGGAGTATGCAGATGGTCCCAGCACCCATTCAGTGCAGCCATAACTAAGCTATTAGGCCAAGATCCTCTGTTAACAGAGCTCTGCCCAGAGCCCTGCAGGATACCAGACCTAAGAGATGGGGCTGGGTTAGTTAAACAAAAAGACAAAACCTAGAATTCAATGTCATTTTTAACTGCATGGAAAACAACAACTTTCGAAGTTTCTATCATAGGATATAAAGTTCCCATTTGCTCAGACTGGCTTTCATTTTTCCTGTCTGAGGTTTTGCTGTAAATGGGTTATTCAGGAAAGGGGAAAAGAAAGAAAGTAAGAAAGAAAAATAAACACTGTTACTGTTTTCAAATTACAACAACTACTGTGGCTGTTAGTAACCCTTGATCGGTTCTGCCATGCTTCAGTAGCAATATTCTATACACTTCCTTTTCACCAGAAATTCATAATGTATGGGATATAATGATACACACACACACACACACACACACACACACACATATATTCAAAGCCTTCAAAATCGCATTTATGGGGCTGGGGATGTGGCTCAAGTGGTGGCGCGCTGGCCTGGCATGCGTGCGGACCGGGTTCGATTCTCAGCACCACGTACAAGCAAAGATGTTGTGTCCGCCGATAACTAAAAAATAAATATTAAAATTCTCTCTCTCTCTCTCTCTCCTCTCTCTCTCTCTCTCCTCTCTCACTAAAAAAAAAAAAAAAAAAAAATCGCATTTATGTGAATAGCAGTCTGGTATATAAATTTGAGGTTCGATTCTTCCAGCAAAACACACAGAAAGAGAAGAGATTCTAAAATACAGTGGTGACCATATTGTTAAAAATATTGCATCCAGTTGAAGCCCTTTCTTCTGTCTTTCTTTTCCAAGCACGGGCACAGGATAAGGCTGTTGAGTCTGTCGAATGGAAAATTCTTCCTAAAGGGCAAAATGCAACATTATGGATCACAGTCAACCAAAGGGGGAAAAATAAAGTAGAAAATTGCCCTCCATGCTGATAAAAACCCATCTGCCTCCCATGACAAGGCAGTGCCATTCTTCACAGCCTCCCATCCTGAAGACATTTAGAGGGTCATAATTTCCAGTTCCTTTTTCTTTTATTCGTCTTTCTTTTTGTTGGTGGGGGAAAGCAGGTCTGAAAGGAGCTGGTTGCTGAAGACTGAGAGAAGATGGCCTGAACTAATTCATCTTGTGACCTTTCAGTGCCTTCACAGTAAGGTGATTTAATAGCACTTAATCTGTCAAAAATTTGAAGCTTTGTAATAACTGTATATTAAGCCAGTTTTTATGGAGCATTAGCTAAAGTCCTTCCAGTTTACAAAGAAAGAAAGAAAGAAAGAAGAGAGAGAGAACACTTGCTATGTTTATCCTCATTAAACTCTCTGGGACTCTCTGATATATTCCTATGCTTTGCAATGACTGGCTGATAGGGCAGTTATGTTCCTTTATTGTAGTGCATCCCAAGGCAGACCAGACCAAAACAGCTTTGACTGGTGCAATACAGGCTCGGTCATGTTGCTGTCTCCAAAAACTGAATTGTTATTGAGGTCCACGGTGCGCCCACCACACTGGGCCCTGTGACTGCTTTGAATACAAAGTAATTGTGATTAGTTTTATTTAGGTGTGTGTGTGGGGGGGTATAACACCAACACACAATTCTCTGACACTGACCCGGTACCCAATAGCCCAATTCTGACACCATCTACCTGGACTTAGCATCAGATCCCACAAGCTAAAGGGCCAAGTCTCACAGATTGTTCCCACTTTGGACTCCAGCCACAAGTAAGATCCTCAGGTGACCCATATAATATAAATTCCGGGGATCCCATGCCCCTCTCTGTAGTGTCAATTATTTATGAATGACTCATGGAACACAGGAAGGTATTTTAGCTTACTATTATTAGTTCATTATTAAAGATACATCTCAAAAACAATCAACTGGAAAAGTTACATAGGATAAAGTATGGGGTGGGTATGGAACTTCTACACCCTTTACAGACACAGAATATTCCCAGAATCTCAGTATTTGTGGAGAAGCTCTTCAAATAATATCATTGAGGAGTTTTTGTAACCCAGTCTCCAGCTCTCATCTCTACTCTGGAGGTCACCACTGAGGCTAAAATTTTCCACTCTCAGATCACGTGTTGGTCTTCCTGGTGACACTACCATCCTGAAGCTATGTAGAAGTCTCACCCTAACGCAACTCAGGACCACAAACTCAGGTATGGTAAAAAGGGTTTTTTATTAATAATGAATGGGTTTCAAGAGGGCTGTGCTAGGGACCAGGAACAAAAACAGAAATATGTTGTTGTTGTCATCGTTGTTGTTTTTATATACAACAACTGGACACAGTTTGTACAGTTTGGAAAAGTCATGTTAGAAATTTCACCTTGCACAGACCTAAAGTTTCAATTTTGAAAACAGTAGTTTTGCATCCTCCTGACCAACACATATTTCTCTATAACAGAGCTAGGTCCTTTTTTTCCACATCTGTTTAATACCTCTCCCCATCAGTCATTCCCCAGACTTGGGTCTCACTTTATCTCACACCTATGCCTTCGTTTTCAAACCTCCAAATCCTTGAAACCCTTACTTCACTTCCCCTTTTCTGAGGTCCTGTGTCAGTAAGATCTTTGGCATAAGCTTGATTAGTATTGGCTATTTCCAACTGGATGGTAACTTCTATATTGTTTCTATAAGACGTAGTACATTTGAATCAGGATAAATTGAGGAAGATTTAATAGAAGGACTACTTTCAAAAGTGGTGATGGGTTATAGGGAAACCAAAAAAAAAAAAAAAAAAAAAACAACAGGAAGGACAAGAGTAGGAGGCAGAGACGTGTACAGAGATAGGCTCCTCTAAAGGAGTTTTGATTTCTGCTAGAAGAGTAAAATTAGCTTCAGATGATACCATCAAGGTTGCTAGGTGAATAAATATCCAAAATCAGTTATGTTTTCCTTCAAGTGTTCTACACTGACTAGTCCAAACAGAAGCCATGGGCAAATGGCTCCATGGATGAAGTTCAGACTGGTCAGTCCCTGGACTGAGAGAAAGTAGAGAACAGTACTGGCAGTATAAGGACCTTGAAAGGACTTTAATAGATTGTCACTGAGACAAGGATCCAAAGGCCTATAGGTATTCCCCAAATTGAGACAGACTGGCTTCTATGGTTGCCATGTTTCAGTGCCACCTTCTGTCTGACTGGTATGGTGGAAAGGAGTTCAACAAATTTTAGCCTTGTAACACCATTGTGTTAGTCATCTTTTCCTTACTGTAACAAATGCCTCAGAAAAATAAACTTAAAAAGAGGAAAGATTTATTTGGCTCATAGTTTTAGAGGCTTCTTCCACAACTGATTTGCTCCATTGCTATGGGCCTGTACCAGCACAGTTCTTCATGACTGGAGCATGAAGTGATGGAGGCCCATTCCCTTATGATTGGAAATAGAAAAAGAGAGAGGAACAAGAGTGGTTGGGGCCCCAATATTCCTTTAATGGTTATACCCCCAAAGGCTTCACCTCCCACTAGGACTCACCTCTTTAACCATTTCTCAATAGTACCAAGCTGAGGGCCAAGCATTAAACATTGGACCTTTAATGAACGTCTTAAGATCCAAAATAGACCAATCATATACTGATGTTTCTGTTGATTTACATTTAGCAAAAAGATTAAGGACCAATAGAGGATTCAAAGTGCCAAACTCATGGATGGAGAAGTGCCTTCTGTCTTCTAACACATTTTTCTCTAACTTCTATGATGATGCCTTTCTGGTTTTTATCCTGCTACACTGCAACTGCTTAGGCTTCTTTGTGCGCTTCCTCTCCATGCATTCTTTTTTGCTATTTTCTCTGTGTCTCTGCACTTTCTTCCTAAAAGAATGTTCAATTGTGATATTCTTTTTTTACTTAATTAATTTATTTATCCTAATTAGGTATATATTACAGCAGAATGCATTTTGATTCATTGTACACAAATAAAACACAACTTTTCATTTCTCTGGTCATACATGATGTAGCCTTGGACCATATAGGAAGTCATACATGTACCTAGGGTAATGATGTCCATCTCATTCTACCATCTTTCCTGCCCCCATTCCCTCTTACCTCCCTCCCTTTGCCCAAAGTTTCTCCATTCTTCCCATGTTCCCTCCCATTATAGATCAACATTTACTTATTGGAGAGTATGATTTTTGAATACTACTCATATGCTTATGTGTCCTGGAAGTTGTTTTGCTTTCTTTTAATCTCAAATCAGAACTTTTTGGTAAAATCAAAATGTGTGTGTGTGTGTGTGTGTGTGTGTGTGTGAGTATGTGTATGTGTGTGTGAATCCTTACTTAACAACTCTTATCGATTATCTCACATACTTCTTGAAACTATCTTTGTAAATAAATACCTCTTTCATTTTCTCCTCAGTCATTGACACAATAACTCCAGCCATGGAGCTATTCAAACCAAAAGCAGGACTCATATGGTCTCTCCCCGCCCCCTCCCACCCCCGGTTTCCCAAATGTGAAACTGTGACAAGTCCTGCAAATTCTCTCTTGCCTTGGAGTACTGCATGAGAGCTTCCTACTCATTGACAACTACCTCCTGTACAAACAACCAGCATCTGTCACTGAAGACCAATAGATCCTTCTGCTTCTTTTCTTTGTTTCCTCCAAATCACACTTCAACCTCCTAATAGCATGAGCTCTCAAAAAGGTGAATCCAATCGCACATTTTTCCTAAAACACTTTACCAACTTATCCTTGCATTTAGAATAAAATACAAATTTCTTCCTTTGTTTTATGTGACTCTAAATGATTGGGCCCTGCTACCTTCCCCAGACTAATCATTCTAACCTATCACTGTCCTTCTCACTCAGTACCTAACCTGCTAAATTCATTCCTTCCTTAAAAGCTTTATTATAGTTATTCTCCCCTTTTGTTCTTCATGAAGGATGTGCATATGTGCATGCTGGCTCTTCCACGTGACTGAGACAGCAGTTCAAATGGGACCTCCTCACTGAGGCCTTTCCTGATTCCCTCATGTACAATAGTTTCCATCTGAGTCACCTGTAAATCCCTTGCCTGGCTTGGCTCCTTCAGAGCCTATCTAAAATTACACTATCTAAAATTATATTATTTATTATCTGTTTATAATCTTCTTACTAGAATGAAGATCTTCAAAAAATCACCAATCCTTACCACCTAAAGGAAGGTTAGTGCATATAACAATTACTCAATAAAAGTGTATATATGTGCATATATATTTAGTTATATAGTTATATAGTTATATTTACATAATTCAGTCAGGGAGGACATATATGGGGTAGGAAGGATTCTGGGAGGGGCATGGACTACAAAAAAAATATTTTCTTTTTCCTAATAATGTGAAAATGAATAAATAAATTCACGAATAAAAGAAAATTTCTTTTTCTCACTAATAACTCTTTAATTCACTTTCTGAAGCACCTATCTCATAATAACAGTACATGAGTTGTTCATAGGTAAGATTTATTTTTCCCAAATACAATGAAAGATTTCAAAGGCTAGAGAATATATTTCATACAACTTTCATTCTCTCTCGCTTCCAGCACTTTATTTGCAACCTAAGAGTTGCTGAGTAAATAACTGTTGCAAAAATAAATGGAAGGGCCCAATGGGAAGAAATGAAGGAACAATGTGCCTTTCTTTTCATATGATAAGAAACTCAACATCCCAAATAAACACCTCCTGCTTGAGCACATCTGCTCATGGCAAAGATCTTCTTCTCTCTGCTTAATATTCTCCCCCTGGTGTTCTTCATTCCTTTATAGTTTTAGCCTTTGCAAAAAAAAAAAAAAAATTCTAAGAAACAAAGAGGCACAATTTAAGCCCTCAGAGAAGCTTGGTTAAAGAGTGAGAAACAGAGGTAAGCAGTAGATATGATTTAAGAAAGGTACTTCAGACTCCATAAATTTCCTCAGTCAGCATTAGAGCTGCTTAATATTTTATGTAGCATTGCTTGCCTAGGTGTGATATCTAGAAAACCTCACAAATGTATAAGCTTTCTCTTTTGATTTTTTTTTTTCCTTCCTGGCATTAGGGGTGGGTTTTGTCCACGTTGCCTGCATTCTTCTCTTTCTTTTTTTGCTTGTTCATGCCAATTATAAATATCACCAGTTTTCCTTGATTATAGTTAAGAAATAGATTCTAGATCATTATCTTCCTGTCTTTCTTTAAAATAGTATGTGAAGATTGCAAGACACGGAATTCTTTTATGTCACATGAACAAGGGAAGCCTGATGAGCCCTTTATTCATTCACGTATTACTCAGTCTGGATCTACCACACTAAGTTTATTGGAATAGAAACAAAGATGAATAACATCAGGTCTACATCTTACTTAGGGGCAGTTTAGATGCACACTGGCACTGCTGAGGAGCAGAGTGGGAGGAGTCTACTAGGATAACGGCTTCTTGAAAGAGCTTCACGGGTTGGACCTAGAGACTGAGGACATTTGTGACAATTGAGATCTGTGCCTTCTTTTGTTCTGGAGAAGTCTGAAGATAGGAGTAACAGAGAAGGTACAGGATGTCATTTCCGTTTCCTTTTGCTTATGACACATTCAAAAGAATTCCTCAGTGATTCCTATGACTGATGCTGTAGGGAGATTTTATTCATTAGATTTTTAAAACCTGAAGCAATGAACTTATTTTTTTAAGGGCTTATTTTACCTCACAGTTCTGGAGGTTCTAGGACAAGGTAATGTGGCTCTATTGCTTTCAGCCTCAAGAAAACCACTCATATCATGAGCTAGAAAAGCAGGAGGTAGGAGAGAGAAAGGAAGAGACTGGTATCTCACACTCCCCTTTCAGGGTATATCTCTAATAACCTAAAGACCTCCCACTAGGCTCCACTTCTCCGAGGTTCTACTACCTCCCAGTAGAGACACCCTGAGGACCCAAGTCCTCATATTTTACACATGAATCATTAGAAAGTCAACATCCAAATTATAGTAGGAACAGTATTTATCAAAAAAAGGTGAGAGTAGAGTGGTTGACCCATAGGTTGACTCCTGTTCCCCTTCAACAGGAGTGGAACTAGAGGCATGGACCACTGCCAGATTAAAGAAAGCAAAACAGTGTTCTGTAACATAGTCCATTCACTGATAGAAAGGTCAAGGATGGGGCTGGACCTGGCTCCATGAAAACCACATACACCATCTATGCATGCGTGTCTTCACTGGCAGAGATCCATGACCCTCTACAGACCTAGAACTAACTATGGAGAGATTGCTATGGTCTCCACACCTCTGAGTATGTGGCCAATTTGGCAAATTATCTGCCTCTCTAATGATTTTGCCCGATCTTCAGTATAAAAGGAGATAGACCGAGAGCTGAACAAGAACTGAACCAAAGACTGTGCTCTCTATGTCATGGAGACCTCAGAGTCACAGTTCAGGTCTATATTCTGGGAAGGTGAGGAAGGAGGAGCAGACAGATTTTAAACTGGACCACATTAATTTTAATAACTTGAAGTGAACATGAAGTTTTAGAATATGCTACCCAATAGGCAGGAAGTTGAGACCAAAAAAAAAAAAGAGCCCAAAAAGGTAATAAGAAAAATAAGGACTACTTTATTTGAAACCCCACTAAGTTAAGCCCCCCTCAATTGACTGGTTTATAGCTATTTAGTAGGAGAAAGGATATGAAAACTCTCACAGGAATCCTTTCCTCCAAATATTTGGACATTTCTAGCTCATTTTTCCATAAGCCTAAGTAATCCTACCCCCTCCCACCCCATCGTGATTTCAAAGAAAGACTATGTCCCGCATAGGTCCTAAGTGGGACTTGCCTTTTATTTCTGTCCCTTTTATTTGGAGAGAGATATTGAGCTCAAGTTCCAAGGATACAACAAAGCCCATGAGTTGGCAACATCTTGCAGTAGCACTGATTGCAAGTGACACCAATTTGGAGCCCTGGGGTCGCCAGACAGCTGACCTTGGGCCTTTCCAGCACAGACAAGGTTGGACTGGGACTGGCTGTCTATCAACCTGGCTTTCATTCCTCCTGCATGTTATGAGTGCTGAGAGCTGCCTTGCAGGTGGGGAAGGATTATATTACCATAAACCTCCAATTAGAGCCTCCCCTGGAGGCTGATCTCATCTCTTTACAAGAGTTACTGATGGCGGCCAAGTTCTGCCCCTGATCTGCATATCCACTCACTCAGAAGATACCATGTGAGGAGTTGCAGAAAAGAGATTTGGAGAAGGAATTCTACCCAATGGTACCTGAGGACTGCTCACAGACCTAACTTTTGGTGTGGCAAGGATTAGAAATTAGTAAGCAGCACACTGTTCAATTTCACTAGGATAAGATTGACTTTCTTCTTTCTAAAATCATGGTTTGTATCTGGCATACTCAGCACCATCTGGGCCATCTCTAGGTTATATGTTCCTAGAAAAATACCTGGAAAATCTGTAGGTAGGCAGCCCAGCCCCCAGATTACTGATCTTATCTCTTTTTATATATATCACTTTCATAATAAGGTAAAAGGTAATATTGTTAATATAGTTTCTACTAAAATAAAGGCAAAATAAACAGTTATTTAAAATTAAGCAAGTTTCCTCTTTTAGCTCAAGATATTTGATTCCAAGACCTGGATTCTAACATTTTGTAAACAAGAGTTCTAATTCATAAATTTTTAAACACTTATGCACGCCTACACACATTTTCAATAAAGACGACAGTGCAATATATGAAACAAGTGTGAGACAGTGAGGAATGAGCAATAACATTTCATATATGTCACAGAAAATAACAAATAGTCCAAATTTACACCAAGTGGTAGAAACTGGTATATGTAAGGGTTAACACCAGTATTTTCTTTATTTTATTCCTTTAAGTCCAAACATACCTGTTGTAATAGTTAATATAGAATAGTCAAGAACTATCACATTCCAGCCTTTATTAAATGTGTGCATGAATGACATAAATCTTCAGTGAGCCCAGGGTCACTTTGATCCTTTTAGTGGCTCATAAAGCAGCGTGTATCCTCATGCGGACAAAGAAGGCAGGCGCCGAGTCTGAGGAAAGAGCTGCAGAAGGGTCTTTGAAGGGAGGAAAGGGATGTAGTTGGGTCGCAGATTGCCTTAAATGCTGAGACCAGCTTTCTCTGCACTCAGTTTGGAAGAGAAAGACAATGAAAATGGGGAATTTTATAAATTGAACTCATCTTCTGATCCTTCCCTATAGCTATCTACAGGTTGTGGGTATAAAATCTAATGTTCAGTGTGGCATCCAGAGGAATCAAATTGGGCTGAATGAAGCTTAAGTGCCCCCTGAAAGATCCTCAACCTAAGGTCAGAAACCTAATTATTGTCTCCATAAGGGACTGAGGAGAGGAAGCATGCAGTCCCAGGCTATTGGGAAGTGTTTTAACAAAAAAAAAAAAAAAGGTTTTCTTATTTATCTGTAGGTGACTAATCTGTTTGATACTTCTTTTATTTCTAAAACCTGCGGTAGCTATATTTTGCCTTTTGAGGGGAGAAGGGTGGATTTAGTAAAACTTTCATGTCCAGGAATGGTTTAGAGATGAGCTACCAGTTATCTGTGGAGAGTATGTGACATCGGCCAGTGAGTGAAGGGCAAAACTGTTACACAGGTTGCTGGTCTCATTGCTTATATGTAAATACGAAGGGATCAAATGGGTCTGCCCCCATGGGACCAAAGAAGGAAAGATGAGATTGTGTATTCAGAATGCCTGTGGTGTATTTTAGAAAAGACAGTTTATGAGGCTAGGGCATAAACATTATTGTTGTTGTTATTCCAGTGCCCGCTGAATAATATTGCTGATGGCATATTTTCTCATGGAACTCCTTCTAGGGATTCTAGTAAGGGCCCAGAAGGTGAAAGGCCACATTTTCCATTAGATAACCCCCAAGCAAGTTTTGGGAGCATGAGTTTCTAATAAGATAAGCCTTTTCCATCTAAGTTTTTAGCATGTTGACATAGATACTCATAGAACAACTTTGGAATAAATGTTTCCAGTAGAGGTGCAGCCTGTGAATTCCACAGCACTGATCTTTAGGAAGGATCACAGGAAAGAGCAAAAAATCATCACAATGGAAAATTCATTTGGTCAAGAGAGACTGAGGGGTCCCACACTTCTGGCACACACCCTACCAGGCAAGGCAAATCATGTATGTTAAGAACTTTTCCAAAACGGAATCAAAGTTGTTTACTTCTGTATCCACCCATTGATTTAAACATAATTCTTAAAGGATAACTCTTTTAACGAGATCGGTCTCTACTGTTATCACCACATGTCAGGATTAACACAAGATTAACATGAAAAAGGGTGGAGAGGACTTCTCTATGTGGTGTGTAACTGACAAGAAAAAGCAACGTGGTGACAATGCATGTTGTGTAAAACTGTCATCGTTAAATAACTGGAAAGAGAGAAGCGGGTGAACCCATCTATTTCACTGTATGTATTTCGATTTTTTTTGTGAAATAAATATACAAAGTCATCTACAGATTCATCAATAATAAGTGATTTGTAGCAAAATGAATTTGAAACTACCTCTCAAGTCAAGAAAACCACTCTGTCCCCTCCAAATTACTACCCAGCACCCCTAGCAAATACATAGATCGGGATCTATAAAAAGATTCATTTTTGTATTTCTTTGTAGCCTTTTCCCTAAGAAACACTCTGAAAACCACAGTTAGTTTTACTTGCATTTTGAAGTTCGCACAACTGGAATGACACTACATGGACCCCTTTATGTCTGGCTTGTACTCAACACATCCAGAGTTTCTAATGAGGTCAGTTACACACTCACAAAGTGCCCATGTGCCTGCTCATCAGTCTCCTGGCCCTGCAAAGTTCAGATTGATCCAACATGGTCCAACGTCCCACATACCAAAACAAGTGCTCCCCATGAATCACACAGTGGCCACAAACTGTATGGTATATGCTTCATGTGTACAAGACACTCCTGCCAGCAATGCTATGGTTGGGACCTTAAATGTTCCTCCAAAGCTCATGAGTTCAAGGCTCAGTCCTCAGTTGGTATCACTATTGGGAGGTGGTGAAAACTTTAGGAGATAGGACCTAACCAGAGGAAATAGTTCACTGAGAGGTAGGGAAATTCCCTGGAAGGGTATATTGGGACTCTGGCCCTGACTTGTTTCTCTGCTTCCTGGCCAATATGAGGTGAGCAGATTTGTTCTACCACATGTTCCCCATTGTGATGTTTGGCCTATTAACAGGCCCAAACTAAAAGAGCCAAGCAACCATGGACAGCAACCTCTGATACTCATACCCTAATAAAACTTTCCTTCCGGTAAATGGACTATTTCAGGGTTGTTTTTTTGTTGTTGTTTGTTTGTTTGTTTGTTTTGTTTTCGGTTTTGTTTTGTTTTGTCTTGTTTTGTACCAGGAATTAAACTCAGGGATGCTCAACCACTGAGCCACATCCCCAGTCCTAGTTTGCATTTTTTTTAGAGACAGGGTCTCACTGAGTTGCTTAGCACCTTTACTATTACTGAGGCTGGCTTTGAATTTGCAATTCTCCTGCCTTGGCTTCCTGAGTCACTGGGATTACAGGTGTGCATCTCTGAGCCAGGCTCTTTCAGGTATTTTGCCACAGTGACAGGAAGCTAACCCAGGCAGGAAGGTGTAAATGGAGTTAAAGAGATCTAAGATCTTTGTACTTTCAGGGAAAGAGGTAATTTAAAAAATACATGATTTGGATAACATGACTCCACAGGTCCCCAAACACTAGTGCAATGAAACAGGAAGATAGGTTGTTGCAGTTGAGGGAGTGTTTTAGTAAGCTTTTTCACTGGTGTGACTAAAAGATCTAACAAGAATAATCACAGAAGGAAAACTTGATTTGGGGGCTCACAGTTTCAGAGGTCTCAGTCCACAGACAGCTGGCTCCCGTCCTCGGGGCTCAAGGTGAGGCTGAATGTGATAGCAAAAGAGTGTGGCAGAGGGAAACAGCTCACATATGATCAAAAGGTAGAGAGAGACTCCACCAGCCAGATATAAAATATATAACCCAAAAGGCATGCTTCCAACAACCCACCTCCTTCAGCCACTCTACCCACCTTCAGTTACCATTCAGTTAATCTGGTCAGGGGATTAATTCACTAATTGGATTAAGACTCTCACAATCATTTTTCCTCTAAACTTCTTGCACTGTCTCTCACATGAGCTTTCAGGGGACACCTCACATCTAAACCATAACAGGGAGATTGTGACTATGACAGGTGAACAATGGGGTGGAGGTTTAAAAACAGAGAAAAGGGTTGAGGAGCACTAGCAGGTGCCATTCCTATAGTCCAGAAAAGCTGATCTTTCTCTCCAGCTCTTGTCTTACATTTGGAATTTAATCTCCTGGGAAAATGAATATCAGAACAAACTCAAAATACATTCTAGCAGAGTGTACCTGTGTGGAGGCAGAGGTGGTAAAAGAAGAGAACTGGGTGTTAAGAGGTTTTCATGGC
Organism: Callospermophilus lateralis; assembly: GCF_048772815.1. Lineage (NCBI taxonomy): Eukaryota > Metazoa > Chordata > Mammalia > Rodentia > Sciuridae > Callospermophilus > Callospermophilus lateralis. Next base: position 30,491,434 of record NC_135321.1, on the reverse strand, counting down.
TACCCTCAAACCCAGGAGGTCACCCAGAGGTCATTCTTGGAGTTGATGAGTTGGACTGAGAAGGAGTCAACAAAGAACCCAATAGAATGTTCAGCCCCATGCACCTAAATCATTGCTTCCTGCTGGAAGTTGTGGAATGTCAGGATAAACATTATGAAGTAAATATTGTGCACAATGGGGAGGGAATTATCTGTGCAATTCCCATTAATGCTAATGAGACTTTGGTGGTTAATTTCCCATGCCTTGTGCTGAAGATTTGCCCCAATTAGTTATGTCAAGCTTGTGCCACACTCCAACCAAGTTTTCACTTTGGGAGGGGTGGCAAGGGGAGTGGGTAATTGTCCTCATCATTTCTTTCAGTTTCAGATGGCGAAGGCAAGGCTGGAGTCATCATGTTGTTTGCTTCTTCGGATGAACAGCTTCTGAGAAACTAGCACTTTGCCAAAACTTTTGAAACGCACAACCCCTTAGAAATCATTGTTTTCATTAGTAAGCTACCTGCTGGGGCATTCTCTTATAGGAGACGGGTTTATTTTAGTTTATTTATTTTACTCCAAAGAATAATTTCATCTCTATTCTCATTAGACCTACAGTTTGGTTTAACATCCCTATTACTTCCATGATAATGCTCCAGATAATAGGAAATTAGAGGAGATGTAGGAGTGATTTTTAGAGGAGTACAATCAGATGGATCAGTCTATAATAAGCTTTTATTCTCGTGTACAAGATAGAGTTTTCTCTTTTGTTCCAAATAAATGTGCATATATCTCATTTATGGAACCTCTCTCAAATCTGCCTTATATGTTTATAATTCTCTTACTCTCCTTACTAGACTATAAGTTCACAAAGGTTGGGTCAGTGTTTTATTTATCTTTTCTTTTCCTATTAATATCTGGCAAAACAGTAGACACTTGATTCATATATACTAATTAATATAAATATGATACACAAAACAAGTATGGGTAGGGAGTGATATAAAATAGTTCCAAATACCCCACAGAAGTTCCCTTTAAGTCAAACCTTAGAGAACATGTAATCATACCTAATACATTTTCAGAATCTCAAAAAACTCATTTTTAGTGTATGAAATTACTTCGGGAGTCTTTTTTTTTTTTTTTTTTTAAGGAAGAAATAACGGCATGTTTGAAATTGGGGATATAAATGAAGGCAGGAAGAGGGGAGTTTTTGCAGCACATTTTGGGGAAAAGAAACATGGAAATGAGCAGGGGTAACATTCATCTTAACCTGTATTCAGGTGACTATTGAGAGGCGCAGGAGTAGTGCATCTCTCTACCTGGGGCCAAAAGTTGCATGTACTCTGGAACAGACTGAGGATTGGATAGCTCTGGGGATGGGGGAAGGAGTTGAGAAATATGAACTCAGGCTGCCTTTAGGCCTTCTGTATTTCAAGCATCCTTCTCATCCTTATACTTTTTTGAGAAAGAACTGGGGCCTGGTAACTCTGAGTATCTAACTACTGGTCATGAATACATAGGTACTTTCACATTTTGACAGAAAACATCAACAGACAAAAAATATAAATCATTCCTTAGTATACATATTCTTCGTAATGAAACACCACACAGGTTAAGCATCCCTTTGAAACCAGAAGAAAGTAAATCCTAAAAATCATATTAATGAAGATAAAGAAGATAAGCAGAACTAACACTTTAGTATAGTACCTCTCCTTATAAGTGTGTTTGAAACATCACTAATGCAGTCTTTAATCAATTGACAGTTGATAAATAAATACAAGTTTGAATAAATGAATGGATTTTTTTCCAAAGTATATCATGCCTAAATTGGTCTTGGAAGACATTGTGTTTTCACACCTTGACAAAGAGATTGAGAAAAGAAACTTTCCTAGAACACAATTCATGAACATCAGTATAAGACATCCTCAGGTCTTAGCCATCAAACTTCTCTTTTCATGTTTTAAACATAAAATAATCTTAATTTGCCTTACTTGTAGTAATGTCAACTAACTTGCATTAATTTCTTCCTGTGTGACAAGTGATAATGTAAGCATCATATAGGCTAATTTAACTCTCCCAATAACACTATCATGTAAGTACTATCATTATCATCATTTTACAAATATAGATATTTTGTTCTATATAATATAGAATGTAAGCCTCAGAGGGTGTTTATAACATGCCCCAAATCACTACTCACTAAAAGGACCAGGATTTGAATCCAGGAAGCCTAGCTTCTTAGCTTGCTTGATTGCTCCTTCCTTCCTTCCTTTCTTCTTCTTTCTTTCTTTCTAGATATAATTCTATTAAGATATAATTCATATACTATAGTTGTATGTGAATTATATAATTACTTATAAGTTGAAGTTATGAACCCCAGTACCTTAGAATGTGATCTTACTGGAAGATAGGGTTCTTACAAAGATGTTCAAGTTAAAATGACATCATCAGGCTGGGTCTTCATTCTGTATGACCGATATTCTTCCTTCTAGAAAGAGGAAATCTGGGGACAGACAGCACAGAAAAAATAAGATGATGTAAAGGCAAAAGAACATGTCCATCTACTTGGCAAAAGGAGGTCTGCAATGGACTTCTTTTTTTATCACCTCAGAAAGAACCAACCCTGTTGACATCTTGATTTTAGGCTTCCAGCCTCCAGAACTCTGACAAACTAAACTATTGCTCAAGTCACTCAGTCTATCATAATTTTATTATAGCAGTCTCAGGAAACTAATACATATTTCATATATCTTTATCTAGCAAAGGTATATAATTCAGAGGTTTTTAGTATATTCGTAGAGTTCTGCAACTATTGCCAAAATTAATTTTAAAATACTCATTATCTCTGCAAAACCCTACAGCCATTAGCTCTCACTCTCCAAGTCCAGCCACTGGCAAACACCAATCTAATTTTTTGAGCTCTATGGATTTATCTATTCTGGACAATTTCATATAAGTGAAATCATGTAACATAAGGCCTTTAGTGTCTGGTTTCTTTCTGTTCAAGCCCACTTTCTTAACCATGTTCTTACTTTGCAATATTACCTTATTATCTTGCCTTTTTTATTCTTGTTTCAATCAATATGCAAAAGTTACTTTCTAACAATTACTGCTAATTCACATAAATATTCAACGGCACCCCGAAAAGGTAAACTTTCAGTAAATCACTGAAATGTGTAAATATATGTAAAAGTGAATGGCAGTGAATTACAGTGAAAAAAATACACTGAAAAATAAGCATGTGTTACATAAAAATTAATCTAGAGTTGGGCATGGTGGTGCATGCCAGTAATCCCAGTGGCTTGGGAGGCTGAGGCGGGAGGATCACGAAATCAAAGCTAGCCTCAGCAAAAGAGAAGTCTAAGCAACTCAGTGAGACCCTGTCTCTTATTTAACATACAAAATAAGGCTGGGGATGTGCTTCTGTGGCTCTGATTTCAACTCCTGGTAACCAACCCTCCCAAAAAAAATTAATGTATAATTTTTTCCTGTGAATCACAGGAATAGTCTTATCTGTATTTTGGAAAACCTTGTGTGCCTAGAAAGCATTTCCATGGTCCCCTCTGTGTTCAATGCATATTAATGATGTAAAGGAGAAAGGGGAATTTAAACCACCATAAAAAAACATACTAGAACAATACAGCCACATTAATGTTTATAGTAGCACAATTAATAATAGCCAAATTATGAAACAAGCCCAGATGTCCATCAACAGATGAATGGATGAAGAAAATGTGGTGTATGTACCCAATGGAGTTTTATTCAGTCATAAAGAAGGATGAAATCATGGCATTTACCTGCAAATTAATGGAAATGGAGAATACCACACTATGTGAAATAAACCAAACTCAGAAAATCAAGGGACAAATGTTTTCTCTCATATAGGGAGGTTAGGGCAAAATAAGGGGGGAAAGTGGGGGATTGAATACTATAAAGATATAGAGAATGTCAGCAGTGTAGAAGAAGAAGGGAATGTTAGTCACTCATTGGACTAGCATGGCTCTGGAGACAGAAGGCAGATTAGAATGCACATTGGAGGGGCCCTGGGATCTAGGACCAAGAGGAAAGTTTTTTTGTGTGTCTGGGATCCATCAGTGAACTACAGAGTATTCTCGCCACAATGTAGCATATGTAGAAAGAATTTTTTCAATTACTTTCAGAATTTGGAGGGAGGCCCCTCACTCCATATGTATTTTATTCAACTCTTTCCCTCCTGTGATCAAAAAACCTGACAAGAACAATTTTAGAGATCAAAATGTTTATTTGGCATTCACAGTTTCAGAGATCTCAGTCTATAGATGGCCAGCTCCATTCCTTGAAGCTCAGAGAGAAACAGAACATCATGGCAGAAATGTGTGGCAGAGGAAAGCAGCTCGGGACATCATATCAGGAAGCAGAAAGAGAGTTCTTGTCACCGAGGACAAAATACATGTCTCAAGGGCAGGTCCCAAGGTGACCCACTTCTTCTAGTCATACTCTTAACACCAGGTTGTTCCCATCAGCAGATTAATACACTGGTTAAATTAAGGCTCCCATATCCTGATCATTTCTTATTTAAACTTTCTTGCAATGTCTCACACATGAGCTTTTGGGGAACACCTCATATCTAAACCATAATAGCCTGAATGTGAACTCACTTTGCAGATAAAGTTCATGGAAAGAGGGCTGGGGGACCACAGCCTGGTAAAATACTCCTTCCTGAGGTCAGGAGTGGGTAATGCAGTATAATAACTGTCTCCTCATAACCCATGGGATAGGGAAGGACAATTACCTAGTAGAGACAGGAATGCTTGGTAGACACTATAGATAGCTATCCATGCATCTTAACTGAAGTGAATGCACAGGCAGAGAGAAGAGGTGGGAAGCTGGGAGAATGGGTCAATAATGTATGAATAAAGTGGTCTAGGGGAAATGAGCATGGCATGTGTGTTTGGGGAGGTAAGGCACATGTGATATAGTGAATGGAAAACAGATGAACTACCAAAAAAATCTGATGCATGGTTATTATAATATTTTTTTCTTCTTCCCACTTCCCTCAGCCTTTCTCTTTTCAAAGTAAACCAAGTAAATCTTTGTGAAAGACCTGATGAGAACAAAAACTAACTTAGTTCATCTGATCTAAGACACAGTGTGCACCTTTGTGGAGTCATAGCCTCATTGTGAAAGCAAGGCATTTACATGGAGAGACCTGACCAGTGATGGATGCTAACAGATTTACTGGATATTCAATACTCTAAAATAAACCTGCCTTTACCACCCAGCCCCCAGGCTTGGGGCTGATGCTCTGTGTGAAGAAACCAGGTCCCAGGTTTCTTCCTGTAGGGGGCCTACTGGACCTAGGTCAGCCTCAGATTGCAGCCTCTTCTTCACCCTGTGAAGGTCAGACTGTAGTTCAAGAGGAATCCTGGAGACATAAATTATGTAAAACAACCACTTCAGGGTGTTAAACTGAGCTGAAGTCTGAATTTAACTGCCCAGCAAATCACTGAAAAGGGACTATAGCAATATCTTTAATAGATGATATAAATACTTAGGGCATAAAACTGCCTATTTTACTTATTTCCATTACAACAATCCCCTCCCTCAACCAGATCTGATTAGGACCCATAAACAGGCTCTCTAGCTTCAGTTTTCCTGGGCACATGCATTTTTGTTTTTTCTAAATTTCTCACCTTCATCCATACCACCCAGACTTATCTGTTTGAGTTCCATCTGAGACTCATCCAGGAAAACCAGGAACCATAGACATGACCTGCTGTTTTTATACATGACACCTAGATTACTAAGACTCGTAAATTCCTGTGTTGGCCACCATTTCTGGCTGATATAAAGCCTATCAAAATTTAGTCTGATACTAAATTATCTTCTAAGTTCCATATCTTCACTATCCAACCCAATTCCCACCTCTTTTGGTGAGCCCAAAGTATACAAATCTTGAAATACCTATTCTGATCATAACAGACATCCTGTGTGGTCACTTTCCAGATCCGCACTGTTTATCACCAAGACAAATGAATCAAGGTTTCCCTGAATAAAAGATCACATTTTATTTTTATTCTTCAATGGAGTGTAGCAAGAATGTCTTGGGAGGTAGCACAGTGGAAAGTGGTGGGTGGGGGGGCGGCAGGGATTGTTTGTGGGATATGCAAAAACTTAGAAGCCATAGAGATTCAGGCTTAAAAACCAACTCTGCCATTAGTCTTTCTGAACCTCAATTGCTTCTTTTGCAAAATAGGAATATTTCCAACTCCCAAATGTAAGAATTAAAATATTTGTTTTCTTGTTCTCTGTTTTGGTTTTCTTTTCCTCACACCCATCCATGTACTCCCAGATTCTGCATGATTATTGTTGACAGATTGGGCTGCTCATCTAAAGCCTGAAGCCACAACCTGCATCCTTTCTGCCTCTGAATTCTTCCAACAATTCATGTCCAACTCTGGCCCTGATATTTTTGTTCTTTAATCATTCTAGCTTTGTCGTCTCTGGTTGCTCATTGCACTTGATTTACCTCCTCAGTAATTCACTACTTAACAAAATTTTCACTTCCATTATTTTTCCTTTCCCATCAAGCTCCATTGTAGTAGGAGGTAAACTTGAAGACTGCTTTGTCTTCTTCTTTATAACAAAGCACTAATCCCTTCGTAGAAACAAAATAAATAAGTGTTGATCAACATAGACAAAAATAATACCACAATCAATAATGTTCTAAGTAGAAAATACTCAATTACAACAGTGAAGACTACAAAATATAGTAGGGTTCAAACACCCTTCTATGATGCTTTCCTCAGATTATCTTCTTGAAAGAAAGCCTAAATGTATAAAAACAAAACAATAAGATATTCCCAGGAAGGGGAGACAGCTGAGTTGTTGGGTTTTCTTCAGATAAAAGGCTTTGTAGAGAAAATATAATTTCTAAAGAAATCCAAATGGTTGTAGTTGCAAGCCTGCAATTAGAAACAGCTTGCAGAGTTTTGGATAATGTTATTTTCCTATAACGTGTGGTCTATCAATCAGCTGGAAATGTGTAAAATATGACTAATTCTGCAGGGACCACTTCCCCAGCTTAATCATGATGCTTCTTGGGTTCCTGTGATCCTTCCCCATCTGTGACCACACAGATAAGCACTTCTGTGAATACTTCTGCCTTCTTATGGTTTCCTGTATGTATGATTTTGTTTCTAACTAAATTTCAACTTCCTTTCAGAGAGAAACTTTTTCTATCTTCAAAAAACCTAATACAGACCTGAGAATTCAGACAGCATGCAACACATTTTTTTTTTCATTAGACTTACTAAATTTCTTCCATTCCAAATATCACCACGAAATCCAGCTTCATCTCAAAAGCCCACTATCTTTTAGTAAGGAGACACGTGACAGATCACCAATAAAAATAGCAATTCCTTTTCTAAACTCCTCTAGGAAGTGAAACCATGTTGCACAGTACAGCATAACAATTTGAAATTCCGAAATACAAAGCAATGCTGCACACTTACTTAGGAGGCTCCTTCTCCACGCAGGGGCATCTGGTTACTAACAGAGGACTAATTCCTGTCCTTGGATGCCCGAGTACACCTTCTATTACACTAACTTAAATGAAAATCCCCAAGTGGAGAATTTGACCCAACGATTTATCTGACGATATGGCCATATTAGATCCTTTCAAATCCTTTAATTTGCAAAAAGTCCCAAAGTCAGTGAACCAAACAAATAGCAGCTCTCTCCCATGCTGTGTAACTTGGGTGATATTTATGGACAGGGAGAAGTTCTGTGTTCAGCAATTTCCTAATCAACTAAGAACAAATGGAGAAAGCAAATCCATGAAATAGGAAAGGGCAAGACCACCGAGCTATGACTTAAAAGGCAGCAGAGAAATGTTAGCACCATTATGCTGCTAAGCCTCCTGCCCCAGTCAAAATGCATTCAGCTGAGATGTTACAGAAGCAGGAATTCAGGGAAGTGGCCTGAGGATGTCAAACCCAGAGCCCTCTGCCAACAGCCCTATGGAAAAAGGCTCTGTAAACCAGCCTGTTCCTAGCCTCAAATATCAACAATGTATCTCACTAAATCAATTTTTGGTGGTGATATTTAATGTGATAAAATTCATCATTAGCTGTTCCAGATAACTTTATAAATTCAAATCCAAAACTATCTTTTTTAAAAAATACATACTATATGCATACCAATACTCAAGAGAGCTCTTGTAGAACCTAGGAAGCAGAGGCAGGTATGGCCTCCATCAGAAAGCATGAAATAGTTCAGAAATTGACGGTTGGTTAGGGTTTTGCTACTGCTTGTGGATGACAACTCTTGTCCTGTGTGTCCATCTCGTCTCCCCTTCCACCATCAATAGGCCTGAATCTAAAATGTTCCAGCCAGATGAACCATATAGTGTCATTGTCTTCCTGCAGCTCATGTAAAACCCTATCCTACACCATGGAATCCTCACTGTCAGGAAAATCGTCCCTAAAATATGATTTAACTGCCTCCATGCTGACCCTCAAATTGTTTCTTCTCATCTTTTTATTCATAGGAAAGAGAATAACCTGCTTCCATTTTATCACTATGTTTGTGCCCACAGACTCAGAATAGAAAACTATTTCTGTTTCCAAAGAATATAATTGCAGAATTTCTGCACACAGTGAGAAGAAGGTACAATGAGAGAACATCAGTGCTCAAGGGAGTGCAGAGAAGGGCCCCTGGATTCATTTCTGTCTGTTGCTCCAAGGAGACTTTCCCCCAAAGGGTTTTGGTCATCTGCACAATGTCCATCTCTCTCCTGCTTGCAGCATGCTGGTGATGGAAAAAGATTAGAACCACAGACCCTAAATCAGTCCCTTTTCCTCTTCTTCCATTTCACACAGTTCACGAAGGACCCTAAGCCAGCAAATTAAGACAATTATGAGAAATCCAGCATTAAAGAAAAACAATTATGGAGTGAAGAAAAACTGCCATATGTCAATGTCATACTCAAAATATTTTAAAATTTCTTTTGAGACTGGGTAAATTCTTTGAAGTTTATTTAGATTGGTTTGAAGCCTTCTTATTCATCTCTTTTTTCTCTTATTGGACCTTAAATCCCAACTGTACCATTACACCCTTAGACTTTTATTTTTTTCCTACTTGATATTCTTGTCAATCAGTACATCCATTTAACAAGTTTTAGCAGTGCCCAGTTTCCTAGATTCACCATGGAAGGAAGTATGTATTGCCTATTGACCCCAAATAACTAAAACCAGATGGGGCCCATTACTTGAAATTTTCATGGACCGGGCTTGCTCACTATTTTTCTAGAGGGTGGGGGGCAAGGGAAGTAACAGAATTTATAGTCAGGCTGGCTTGGCAAATTGGTCCATCAGGCTTCTGGAACTTCAAAAAAGCATACAGGAAAAGAACACAGTACCGCAAAATGGCTTGGATCCAAGCTGTTATGCAGTTAAATATAAAAGATCCTGAAGCAGTGCTTAGCTAAGATGTGTGTTTGGGACTGATTTCCCCCTCCCCCACCCGAGGAACTAAAGATCTAAACAAAGCTAAATCAAATATTCTCATTCACTGGAATATAAAAATGAATCTCAAAAATTAAATATAGACAAATAAAGGCAGGAAAGTCCCCCTCATCATAAGAATTATTTATTACTTATGTATTTATTTTAAGGAGCTTAGGAATGGATGAAATAATATAATATTTCACTGAAGAAAAGTCAGCTGTAGCCACAAACTAAGGTGAAGAAAGGCCAGTAAATACTGACCTATGGATCATCATATTCAACAGAGAATTCTTCTCGCCACCATGGAACCTGTGACCTCAAACCATGGTTGAAGGACTCTTGGCCACCAGGGCTAAGTGTAGTGATTCTCTACCCTTGTCATTTCTGACTTTGTGGTTGGAGATTCTCACTGGAGCAATGTCTGTGAAGGAAAGCTCTGATCAGAACCATGTTAGGCACTTGAAAAATTTCCAGAGGAACTATAGAAGAATTTTCTAGGGAGAATAAAAAAAAAAAAAAACCTAAACTATGGGACCAAAAGAGACATTGAGGTCTTTTGCTCTGACAGTTAAAGTGTTAACAAATGAAGATGACTAAGAGCCAAAGATATTCCCAGCATGAGGAAGGGAAAGAGAACAGACAAGAAGCAGGATGCATCACCATATAGTGGGGCCACGGACTCCCAACAGTAGACACATTCCCCTCTGAAGTATGTGGCAAGAAAGCTTCCCAACATTTACAGAAACTTTAAAATCAATTAGTGTGTTGGCTTCTGAGAAGATATTGTAACCTGTCCAGAGTAATAAAATCAGCAATGCACAGCATTACTTTCCTCCATGAAGAGCTTGAATAAATAAGACATTTATAAAAATGAGTGGAAAATCTGAAATGAATATCCCAAGAACCATGAAAAAATAAGCTAAGAGAAATTGAATTTTCTTTTAAGTCTCTAAGAGAGAGGCGGCAGTTGAGGACTTTATACATAATTTATAAGGAAAATTGTCCCGTTCACTCAGGTATACACCGTATCAGTTTGTGGGAAAGATTAAGCAAGCTGTCTTTTTTTTTTTTTAATTGAAATCAAATGTAGGTATGGAAGAAAATGAATTCTGACTGAGGGAGAATGCAATGAGTCACATGGCCAAAAGCTTTCTGGAGTTTATATGAGAGTTTTGTCTTATTTTCAAACCAAGTAACTTTGACCTTATTTATTGTTGAGTAATGAGAAAAGGCTCCAAAGAAAAGTCCTGCTGAGTGCTACAGTTTCCTCTTCCTACTTTCCATCCATCCAAAAAAAACCTGGACCCTCACATAATTAGCACATTCCTGAATGGATGCCTGTGATTTGAATAGCATCAACAAATATCTCTCTGGTTTAGCTGTCATTGTCTCCTGAAGTGTTACCATAGACAATTCAGTCCTTGGCATTTTTTATTCAGAGATGACTTCTTAAATTGCAAATACTTTCAGATAGACTGTACTAATTCTCACTAAGGTGTTAATAACTTTCTATAAGCCTCAAATAAAGAAGATTCAGGGAAGCTGGGCAAGCAAAACTATAGACTTTGAAGGAAAAACAATACCTCAGTAATATCACAATTTTGCTAGTAGGACTTCATGATAGGTCAAGAAGATCAATATCAGCAATCTGTGTAGGAAACATAAGTCATTTCCCTTGGCCTTGGCTTGTCTTGAGAGCCTTCCTGTCATCTCTCTTCTTTCAAGAAAGAACATTCTGATAGTTCTTAGACCATCTAAATTCCTGCAAGAGTAGTGGCATGAAGACATTAACCTAAAGACCACCCTCATGTGACATGTTCCCTGCTCACTATTTCCTGGGTATTCACCTTAGGGCCCCAATTAAACTGAAGTGTTAGTTGAAACCCCACAGCCTCTGCAACAAAACTACTTCTGCCAGGCAGGCTCAATGCTAATACTAAAAAATAAAGAAAAAAGAAATGTTACAGTGTTTGAGTTTCCAAACCCCATTTGCATATATTATTCCTCATTTACATACACCAAAAAGGAAATTAAACAAGGAAGTATTTTTCTACCAGGTTTAAAGAGTTGGAAATAACCATCGAGATGAGAGTCACTACTACCTTCTGTTAAAAATTATTCCATGTGAGGCACTTTTAGTCACTCTTTCAAGTACATTATATAATAGCTAATTTAGTTATTTCTACAGCTCCATTAGGTAGCCACTATTATTATTCCCATTTTGTGAATGATGCAACTATGGCTTTAAGAATTAAAGCTACCTTCTCAAGATCACACAGGAAATTACAGCTCGAAGCCAGTTCTGTTGAATCAAAACTCAATGCACTTAACTGCTGCTACTCTAAACAGGTTTTCAAGTATGCAATTTTTCCCCCCACGATCATACTTCCTCAGTGGAAAGTTGTAGACTAATTCTTGGATCTAACTCTTCATCAAATGCACTTTAAACATCACCTGATATTTATGGAAATGAAGATAATTTTGCTAAGGAATATAATGTTAGGATACACGTTTCTGTATCTAAAACTTCAACAATTCCTGGATCCTCACCTGAAGACTCTGCTTTACAATGGAAATTTCCTATGGATCTCTTGGATAGTTTCAAAATATTGTATCTGAAATGGATTAAATGGTCCACTCGAAGCTTATGAGAATTTTAGACTTTCCAACTTCCAGCAAAAGAACATACAGTGTGAGCATAGGGTAAATTCCAATCCAATTCAGATCCTCCTATATTTATTACCAGAATCACTTTACTGAAGAGTTAGAGAACTCTTTCTTCTGGTAACTTCTAAGAATAGGACAATGAATGAATACAACTCTGAGCACACTTGGCTTTTAGACTTCTCTCTGAGTGTGATTTCTTTGACAAAGTAAAGACACATCAACAAATATAGGAAAAGCCATTTACTTAACACTGATGGTTGTTCTTCATAGCTCAGTCCTGCATTATACACTACGCTAACTTGGTTAAAGAAGAAAAAGCTGGATTTGATTTATATTTTTCATTTTAGAAACATCAAATAATCATTGTTAATGAAATTGCCAGGTAAGGTGCTGGTCTTGGTCCATGTTCTATGTCTTGAAGTTTCTGAAGGAGACAGTTCAGGTTCTGCTGCAGTACCTCACTCAGATGAGCAAAGTCACCTGCAGCCTTTTCTGTGCTTTGGTTTGTATAGAGTAAGACTTTTCATGCAAATACTCAAATAGAAATTTATAGGTTGTCTATAAAGTAACCCAAGATTTCTCCAATATAAGAAAATTATCTTCATAGCACCAAAGTGAGGGAAGGAAACTAGAAATTATTTCATTAATTCATCAAATTATCTCCATCCTCTGATTTAAGCACTCAACTCAACTGGTTGGTTCTATGTAAATTTATTTACAGAGTTGGCTGATTTTCCTTAGATGAAATAAAGTGCTTCCCCATATTTTTCTGTTAATAACATTATATAATAATAATAATAATACAAGGAGAACATTTTACAGATATAATGACAGTGGCCCTCCAGGGTCTAACAGTGTTTCTCAAAATGTGACACTAAAATCCTTCACATGAGAACCACCAGTGAGGGTGGTATTGGGGGGAGAAATCCTTATTCAAGACAGATTCCTGGGCTACCCTCAGAGCTACTGAGTTAAGCTGTATAGCACAAGCATGCATAACAGATTGCAGCAGTGAATATTTTGCATTAAAGTATGAAAATTACTAGCCAGTTTCCTCAGATACCAGGAAAATGAGGTGCTTGTAGAGGATAGGGAGGCCTGGGTTGGAGAAAAGTGTAATAACCACAGGAGAATGAGCTAAGCAAGGGCCTCCAGACCAGGCCTCCTAAATTGCTTTGGCTCTTATGTAACAGAGGGGCCCAAGAATTTGGTGAGGAAGCCTGTGAAAGAGGATCCCCTTCATGTAGCACAAGGGTCCATCAGAGTCTGTGTCTTTAGGAGCAAGGATTGTGAAGAGAAGACAAGAAGAAGAATCAGAGTCCGACCCATTGCTCGGCTCTCCTCCTCCGGGAGTTCTCCCCACAGAAAAGGCAGCAGCATGATGCCAAGAAGATGATTTTTGCAGTCAGGAAGCTTCTGCCCCCACATTTGGGACTCTGAAGGGAGATCACCTAACAGGCTTCCCAAATTGGCTCAACTGTGCATGATAAGATGTACTCACTGACACAGTGGTCTCAGTCACAAGGAGACCTGGAATGGTGTCCTGTGTTTCCTCTCTGCCAGGGAGGACCCAAAGACAACTGAGTTGAGAGTAGTGGGCTGGTCCTCAGTCCATTCCAGTATGAGGCATCTTCCCCTATTCTGGCAGCTGAGGCCAGGAATCCTTGTATTTCAAAAAAGAAAAATGTCAAAATATACTCTATTGTCATGTATAACTGAAAAGAAAAAATAAGCTAAAAAATGTGATCATATATATAAAGCCTTGATCTAAGTGCCAATATGAAAAGTAGCTAACGGCACAAATTATATGAAACAACTTTGAGTGTCTTAATACTGAATAAATAAAATGTATGGAGTTAATAGGGAAAGGATTGTAGTTCCAAGAAAATTCAAAATTGCTATTGAACTCAGTTTGCACTGGTTTATAGATTAAGCTCCATAAACCCTAGAAGTTCCTCTGAACCCCCCATTTCTACAACCTATTTGTCCACTGTATGGAGGTGGGGACCTTGGAGACAAACCTCCACTTTGTTATAACCCACTGAATCCACTTCAAGCTATAAGTTGCTAAATCAGAGTTTCTCAACTAAGAAAGGGTCTGAAAAATGTTTTCCTAGAAGGTTAAAATTAAAAGGTTACCAAGAAAGGTAATAATATTCTAAGATATCTCCTGGGCCCAAATAGCCTTAAAACCGAGAGCTATTGTCAAACTGGCAATTTCTTTCCTGTTTAATTTACTAAGTGAAATTGCAATCTCAAAATATGCTTTGACTGTGTGCAGAAATTTAGAATGTTTGTTGGCCTTGATCTGTCTCCAATAAAGAACAGGACACTGCATTGACTCCAAGGGTTTACAACAAAACCCACTGAATCCCTGGGTTCCCTGAGTGCTGCCTTGTCACAAGCACAGTAAATTGCCTCACAATGCACTAATACTTTGAATTACTGTCAGCACCAATTCTTATCTGCCAGAAACTGATAAAACGATCAATAGCAGGTTTTGTGTATTTGTTTCCAAGGAGATAATGATGTGCTCAGGGTTATTGGGAAGGCCTCATACTCTCCAGGGAAGAGCAAGGACTACAGAACAAATGTTTTGAAAATAACCACTGCCTGTTCCTGGTGACCTTGGAGAAGGTCTTATTTTTTTGTCCAAAAGTTTCTCATCTGTAAAATGGGAAGGATAATAGTAGATCCATACTTCTAAAACATTTCAAATGTAAAGTCCTGGAGTCATAGAGGACACCAGGGTCCCTAATCCATTAATGACTATGATTTGGACATTTCAAATTAACTCCAGATTTCCTTTGCACTCCAACAGTGTATGTTACAGTTATCACTATACTAAGAGGTGAGTGGTAACTATGAAATATTAAAATTGGCTCATCTTGAGACTCAGAGCAATATCTTAATCACTTTTCTTTACAGGGTACCAATACAATATCTGCATAACTTAGAGACTCATTTATTATTCATAATTTATTAAATGAATGAAAGAATAAAATACACTAATGAATAGATTCATAAGTGAAGGCATTAAGTCATTTAAAGCTCCATTCTCAAATCAAGAATCCTTTATAAAATATCCATAAGAGGATTCCTGTGCCCTGAAATGAGTGTACCAAGGGAGATAGCCAGGATGACCAAGGGGATATAGGGACAATGTCACCCCATATTACATTCCCATAGTATTGGAGCAAGAACGGCATATATGTTTGATTTGTCATTATATCATATTGTCGTACAAAGACTATGGTCAACCAGAGCTCTCAAATATTTTACAGATGGTATGGATTCAATTCAGGTAAATTCCAAGTATTTTTTGAGTCCAGAAGCAAAAAATTTTTATGAATCCCTGATAAATATTGATATGTCAGTTTGGACCAATTTTTTACTTTGTATTAATATACAATATACAGACACAAAAGGGTAAAAATTAAGTATCCACCTTAATAACTTTATATTAAGGACAAGCATTGTAACTAGCACTGAAATATAAAATAAAATGTTACCAGTGTCCCAGAAGCTCCTTTCTGTGCCTTCTTTCCCGTGTCCCACTATCCCCACCCACCAAGGGCAACCACTGCCCTAAGTTCTAACAGTGTTCATTAGCTTAGCCAGCTTTCAATTTTTGTGTCCATAGGGTAATACTGAGTAGTATTCTTTCTTTCCCTTACTTTTTAATCATTCTCATTGCTGGTATAATATTCCATTTTGTGAATGAGCCATAATGTATTGTCCATGCTACTGTTGATAAATCTTTCAACAATTTCTCTTTTGGGGTTATTAGTGACAGTGCTATGAACATCTTGCAGATGTCTTTGTGAGTACAGGTTGAGCGTCCCTGATCTGAAAATCCCAAATCCAGATTGTTCCCAACTCCAAAACTTTTTGAGCACCCACAGAATGCCACAAGGGAACAATGTCACACTTCCCTCACATTATGGGTCACAACCAAAACACAGGGGTGCTAAAAATATTGCATAAAATTACATTCAGGCCATACACATAAGGTGTATGTGAAACATAAATGAATCCTGTGTTTAGACTTGAGTCCCCTCCCCAAGATACCTTATTATATGTATGCAAATATCCAAAGTCTGAAAAAATTATAAAATCTAAAACACTGTTGTTCATAAACATTTCAGATCCATGAAATGCAACCTTTATATATTTCACTTTCTATTATGTAACCAAGGAAAGTTTCTTGAGTATAGATTCATTCAGTCCTGTAGCTCCATCTCTAAACATTTCTAGATCTGTCAACCTCTGTCTTCATAGCTCCTGATGTAGCCTCAGTTACCATGTGAAATACAGCAATGGATACAAACCCATCTCTGCCTTCCTAACCCATGCTGTACACATCCAAGATGGTTGTCCTTTTTTAAAATGTAAATAAGATTATTCCCCACCACATCTTAAAACTCACCAGTGATGGACTGGGATTGTGGCTCAGTGGCAGAGCGCCAGGATTGCACATGTGAGGCATTGGGTTCCATCCTCAGCACCACATAAAAAATAAATAAACAAAATAAAGATATTTGAAAAAAATCACCACTTGTTTTCCATTAAAATTAAAATAAACACTGCATACCAGGTTCTATAAGACCCTAAAAGAATTGGTTTATATCTCTTGAGTTGGTTGTGAATTATTTTCTCCTCCTTGCTCACTGTGCTGCACACTGACCTTCCTGCAGGTTCCAAATATGCTAAACATGTTCCTTTTTCCCATAATGTAACTGCCTCAGAATCTTTACATGCGGTTCTTTTATTTATTTAGGACTCATATCAATGTCATCTCTTCAGAGAGACCTTTCCTGATGCCCCTAACTAAAATAGCAGCTCCCTCTAGGTCATTTTCCATCTGTTGCCTAATGCTTCTCTTATCTGTTTGGTTGCTTACCACTTACCTGCATTGTTAATACCAGTTTTATTGAGATGTAATTTTTATGACATAGAGTTTACACCTTTAATGTGTGTACAATACATTGGGTTGTAATATATCCACAAAGTTATGCACACATGGGTAATATCTAAGTCAAGAGCATTGCCATCCCACAGAAGAAGCCCTGTACCCATGAGCAGTCATATCCATCCACTTCAGTCTCTGGCAACCACTAATCTCACTAATCTACTCTGTCTCCATGGATTTGACTCTTCTGGACATGTAATAAAAATAGAATCACGCAATATGTGCCTTTGTGTCCTACTTCTTTCACTTAGCACATTGTTTTCAAGGTTCATCATAGTGTAACATGGGTCAGTATTTTATTTCTTTCCTTTTCCTAACCATATCCTGGTGTTCATCCATTCATCAGGGCCTAGACACTCAGGCTGTTTTCTTTCTTTTGACTTTTCTACATAATGCCACTATGAATGATTGTGTACATGTGCTTGCATGGATGTATGCTTTTATTTCTCTTGAATGTATATCCAGGAGTGGATAACTGTCTTTGATATTAGAATTCCATCTCATCTCTGGGAGATCAAATGCTGTTGCTACCAGCACTGTGTATAAACTCTACCCATTTTTGTTAACTAACACATGATCTCAAAGCAAGATAAAGCAAAATAGATTACCTTTTACAGTTTATCTTAATAACCTGCCTAACAAAGATTACTTAGTGATCTGCTGGTTTCCTTTGCTAATTTTCACATTAAACAGCACAAACTGAGAATTATGGGTTGATAGAGATATTTGAACTTAATACACAGTATAATCTGGAGGAAGGAGCAAAGTCAAGGACAGAATATGCATACCAAAAGAAGAACATTCAAGGAAGGTCATTTCTCCAGATGAATCGGCTTACAGGGGCCCTTGTACAGATTCCTTACAGAATAAATGCAGAAATTACTCTAGGGCAAGCAAGTCATGTCCTTTTGGATATGCTGAGACAGTTGCAAAAACAAATGACTTTGAATATTTGGGCTGCTGCTTACATCAGAACTGGAATCAAATGTTTTTATCTTCATAGCTGTGGGAATTTATCTCGAAATCCTCTTAGAATCACATTTCTCTCTCAGCAAGGTTGTTTAAGACCATCAAAGCAAAAGAATTGCCCCAGTGGAACCAGACCAATGGTCCATCCAGCCCAGGATCTTGCCTCTGAGAGTAGCCAGTATGGAATGGTATGAAAAAAAAAAAAGGGCAGAAGTTCTTACTAAAATGCACCTAATTGTGCAGTGTCAGGGCAGGGGGCTTGCAGCAATCTCTTCTGTGCCCAGCTGGTGACCAACTTCTGCCCTGAAGCAGGAGTCCTGATGGCCCTTGTAAGTCTAAGCCTGGCAAGTGTGACTGCCGGCTCCATTTCAGAGCACAATTTCCTTCCCCTGGTGTCTTTAGAAAAGAAGGTTAGATATTTACCACCCAACAAGATTGCTGCTATCACATTATGGTGGGCCATTAGAGTTAATCCAGTTGCAAAGGGGGAAAGATCTTCAGGGAAAATTGGAGTTTAAGTTGAAAATTGAGATAATTTGCTGCCATTTCCTTCAAAATATTTATTTTAGTCTTAGGCCGTCTTTAATTTTTTTTAAAGGGAAATACCCTATTCATTCCGCCTTGCATGGATGTGTTTCCTTAAACAAAGCTGATGTCCTCAGCTGATTATTTTTGTGCATCATAAAATAGGGCAGCCAGAAGCAAAGGCAAACGAGGGAAGTTTTTTTTTTTTTTTCAGAATTTTAATATTTATTTTTTTATTTTTTAGTTATCGGCGGACACAACATCTTTGTACATGGTGCTGAGAATCGAACCCGGGCCGCACGCATGCCAGGCGAGTGCGCTACCGCTTGAGCCACATCCCCAGCCCTACGAGGAAAGTTTTGAAGCAGAGTGGATCCTCTGTACTCCCAGCTAACACAAAGCCTGTATGTCCAGTGTCCTAAAAGAAGAGCAAAATATTCATTCATTTATTCTTTTATTAAAAATTTAACTCAGATTCTTGGAATACTGTGGTGAATAAGGCAGATCTTATTCTTATGGCCATAGGGTTTCTGTGCTAGTGGGATGACAGGGTAAAAAATGCAAAGAGACAAACACATACATATTTATCAATTGGAGTACAGTCCATATAAGGGAAAGAAGAAAGGTACTGAAATAGGAAATGATTTGGCACAGTCATAGGAGGGGTTTAATTTAATTTTGAAGTTTAAACAGAGACTAAAAATGCAATAAAGAGTGAGAGGCAACTTGACGAGATAGAAGCATATGCCAAGATCCCTAGGCAACCATGATGCTGGGATTTAGATCTGAGCAGTGACCCACTGGAGGAGCACGTTGTCTGGGAAGAAGCATGACATGAGAGGAGCATCAAGTGACCAGGGAAGGCCTAGGATGTGCAGGTTTACATGTCATGGGAAAAATTCTGAATCTTATTTTCGTACAATGGAATGTCTAAAACTTGAGGTGAGCATTACCTGTGCACTTAAGAATTACTGAACAAGTGCCTAAGATACAGGCAGTCTTCTGTGGGACCAGCTGACCAGGCTAGATGGAGACAGGCAGCAAACCATGGGAGTGATCCCCCTGAGATTCTCTGAGTGCATTCTCACCAGAGAAAGATTTCAGGGATAAGGTTGAGACTTTTGAGTCCACACAGCTGCTCTTTCTGACATCCTGTTCTATGACATGGTTTGACACGCCTTTCTTCTACTTGACCTGACCCCAACATGGGCTAATGTCTCTGTTGGATCTTAGGTTTCACTTTAGGATCTCAGGTTTTGGCAAGGGTGATCCTTCCCTGCACTTTTCCCTTTGATTATTAGCCACTTAACTCAGTGGAATTTATCTCAGGGCATCTAATCCTGGCAGATTGACCCTCCTGACCCCCTGAAATCTGGCTCCTTCTGGGGTAAACAGGTACACCATGCAGAGCACATTATTTCAGGCTTTGGAATTGGCAGGAAAGTAAAGTGTTAAAACAGAACTTAGGGTACACGTAAAAACTAAGGCAGAAACTTCAGGGTCTGGGAGTTCTGTTAACAAGCAGCATGAAAAAACCATAATGATAGAGGCTGAGTGTACCAAACGCCAGGCCCTGAGCACGACTCCTTCCATGCCTCCTGAGCTTCTATGCAAAACTTTTTAATCCACATTTTACACAAGGGGAGCTGAGACACAGAGATAAGATCTAACATGTTCAAGCTAGGAGACTATGGGAGCCAGAGTTTGACCCCCACTGCCCGACACTTAGAGCAGTGCTTATACCCCAAACTGACAGGAAAAAGCATGAGATAAGAAGAGGGGAGATTTCACTTTCAAGAACAGTGTTGCTGTGATTTTCCATGTGACTGCAATGCCACATTCCCCAAAGCTCTGTATAAAGGACACTAAAAATTCCAACACCTTCACTTCCCAAAGACCTTAGGGTGTCTGCTCCTGGTACTTATGAGAAACCAAGATATCTCTGTGTGCTTAGAAGGAAAGACAAAAAAAAAAAAAAAAAAAAAAAAAAAAAAATCACATACACTCACCAATCAAGTATTTCATGACCTCTGCATAGTGTAGAACACATTGTTAGAAAGAGAGATACCAATGGTATATATCAGGTTATTCAATTCACCTGAGGTCATTTTATGTGCCCTGAATAACTTGCAATGTTGTTGGCATATGTAATCATATAAGTAGGGTGAGGAACATAAGCCAGGTAAGGTAAAAGAAAACTGCTTCTGAATGTAAAGAAAAAATAGTGCTACCAGGGCAAGACAATAGAAACAGGAACAGTGTTGGGCCTGGAAAATTAGGTGGGCCTGAGAGGAAAGTGAACACTAACTTCTAAGTGAAAAATTTTCAAAATATATATTCACTAATGTTCAGATGGCTGTAACTAAATGACTGAGACCCAGGAAAAATTTCAAGCTGCACAGACACACATAAGCATCCCATGCTGTCTATCCTTGTAATCATTAGTTTTGTACTATTGCACACTAATATATACAGTAGGGCCTAAGATTTGGAGGTGGAGGTAGGAAATGAATAGAGGGAAATCCACTCTAGGAATTTCACTTGTATATCACCTCTTTGAGAGAACCCTGGACACCAAATCCTTTAAGTAGTTGATTTCTGATTTTTAGAAGCCCAAACTCCATGTGCTGCTCCCCTAAGTCCCTCATTTGAAGCTCTGGGTTGGACACTATGACAGTTTGCCCTTGCCTGACTACAGGTACATCTAATCACCTAGGAAGTTGTTTCAAATGTAATTTCCTAAGTTCCACCAAAGGTTGGACCAGATGAGCCTGGGCACATGAAATGGATTTCTAGAAAATCCCAATGCTCTATGGAAGTACTCTTTTGTGAACTAACCATGGGCAATGTGTCATTGTAGCCTCCACACTCACAAACTGAAATATCAAAACTTATATATTCACAGAAATGTCTCTTAAGGCACATTGACTGAAAGTGGCTAACATTTAACAGCTGATTTCCTCCAAGGCTCACAGAAGAAGAGGATGCCAGAGACTACAGAAAATCAAGTTCTCACCATCTCTCTGTCCTTCGTGTACCTCATGTGGATCACTTAATAGTGTATTCATGGCATCAGATTCCACGTTTCTTTCTGCAGGAATCAATTCTGGGCCCAATTATACAAAATCCTCCAACAGATGCTCTGGAAGTGTAAAGGGAAAAGATATTTCCTGGCTTAAAGAAACTAATAAACAATAGAGAACAACTTAAGTATATGAAATAGTTAAGTAACACTATAGATGATTTAGTGACAAAATGGCTATAAATTTAAAAAAAAATAGCAATCCATAGATACCACCCACAAATATGTTTGTTTGTCTTGTTTTTTTTTAAGAATCATTAATTTAAAATTATAAGATTTTATATGCTAATCAAGATTTTCACCTTCTCTTGAAAATGCTGGAAGCTCTGATCCATGCTGGGGTGCCCCCTTGCAGGGTAACATTAGAGCTGACTGGTGGTGGCTTCTTTTTAGCAGAGCCTGAGATATCTTACCCCACATTGTCCCCACTGCTGCCTCAGGCTGCCTGATGCCACCTTTCTTCGCATTCTTGTTTCTTGCCTGGCCTCTCTAGTGTTTGTGTCAGCAACAGAATTCGAAAGGACAGAAAAGGCACATGTGCTAAAATGTTGACATCCCAGAGGATGGTAATTCAGGTCTTGAAAGAGAATAAGGCATTGTGTATCAGGACTTTGGATTCATACAAAGAAACAGAATTTTAAATGCCCATCCCCAAATAAGAATGTTTCTTTCACCTTTCCTTGCTTCCTCTTAAAGTCAGGTCAGCCGTGGTGTTCATTTGTAGTCCTTAAAACATGCAAATACTGCTGGGCACAGTAGCGCACCCCTGTAATCCAGTGGCTTGGGAGGCTGAGGCAGGAGGATTGCAAGTTCAAAGCCAGCCTCAGCAACGGCGAGGCACTAAGCAACTCACTGAGACACTGTCTCTAAATAAAATACAAAATAGGGCTGGAGATGTGGCTCAGTGGTTGAGTGCCCCTGAGTTCAAACCCAGGTACCTACCCCCCTGAAAAAATGCAACTAACTCTTTTCAGAGACTATAACTTTAAAAATTCAGGAAAGAGAGGAAATGATAGGGAAAAGATATTCTGGGCTTTGCCATCCACTGCTAAGCAATGAATGATAGTGAGGGGCACAGGCATATTTTGAAAGGAGATGGCATTTACCCATCCAGAGAGTAAGCAGTTAAGTAGAAAATGCTAATTCTGAGACCTGGTGCCCTGGAGACATTTAAATTCACAGTGGGAAGAGTGGTCAGTGGGTGCATGCCCCTCTGTGAAGCCCCTGGAAAGGAGCTGGGCAGTGGGAGGCTGTCACAGGTTCTGAACCCTAAGACTTAACTGTTCTATTTGCTTTTGACGGAGTGCAATCCAATTGTAATATGATGACCTCAAAGGGGACTCTTTGATGATTAAATTTTGGAGTCAAGAACCATGTACCTACGTTTTCCTTTTCATTTCCAAACCATAAAACTTAATGAGGAAATGCAAGGGCTTGTGGAAGATTAGGGTAAAAAAAGGGGGGGGGGCAGAAAAGAGAAAAAAAAAAAAAAAGACTTAAAAAGAAAGAAGAAAAGCCCAGATGGTTTGATCTGAACTTTTAAAAGTTGGCTGCATCCAGTGTTGCTGAGGCCCCAGCCATTATTTTTTAATCTCTCATTGACAAGACAAAGCTTCCCTGCAGCCTGGGATTTGGGACTTGTTATCTCCATTTTATTGGCCTCTTTGCCAAGAATAGCAGGCCCGATAAAATGCAGACTTCAGTCAGCAGGGAAAGAGGAATGGACACTGAGGCCCTGGGGACAGGAGAGAACGGCTGTTCACACTTCCCACGGGGCAGGGGAAGCTGCTTGTTTAGTAAGAGACGGTGAAAATGACTGAAGGAAAGAAGGAGTGGCATGGGCGCAGGAGAAAGTAGAAAGGGAAAGGCAGAGGAAGGAAGAAAGAGAAGCAATGAGTCAGGAAAGAAGGAGCTAGAAAGTGCCAGGCAGGCAGGCGGGGGAGGAATGGATGGAGAAGGAAGGAAGGAAGAGAGCTTCACAAACCCATCAAAATTCTGGGGAAGTGTTTGAACTGCCTATATCAAAAATCAAAAGTTATCAAACCCAAAAGGTTTTAAATTCTTTTTTTTTTAACTTTAACATGTGATATTTATGAAATAAAATGGAGTTGCTTCCTACCTCCCTTATAAATACAAGATGCTATAAGACTTATCCCTATCCAATCTCCTTAGACTAGCACTAGACCTTTGTCACATACCACCCCCATGTGAGATCCTGATCTCTGATATTCCTTCAGGTTTTCAAATTTAGTCTGGGAAGAGAATGTTCCCTCTCCCCAGAACCTGCCACCTTCATCCTAGAATGCGACTGACTTACTTCTGAATGAAAAACAGGGAAGGTGGGCCCAGGACAATCAGGTCCTCTTCTGAAAATGTCTACAGGTACAGTTGTTGTCCTTGGATGTGGAGAACCTGATTTGGAAGCTAGAGAATTAAAGAAAAGGCCATGAAATGGCAATGGAAGAGGACATGAACAGAATATTTCTGGAACAATCTATAAAATCCTATTTTAACTCAGGCAGGTCCAGAAACAGAGAATATTTGATGGCTTCGCACAACCATAGTTGATAACTACACACCACTGATCAGAGATGCAACTGTGAGAAACCACTTGTGTGCTGTAAGAGGAAGATGGCCACAAACATTGCTTTTCTGCTCAGCCAGACTTTCTGCAAGACTATCCCTATTGCTCTGTTGACTTGCTTTTTCAATATCCTTCCACTTCCTAAGACAGTGAATCTGGAATATTCTTTCAGTCAGGGGGCTTCTGTGAATCATGTAGTGAAGGATACACAACAAATTCTTAGTTGGCTTCTTGGCATTTATAAACAATGTTCCTCAAGCCCCTAAACACAATTGAATAAGAGTAGGTAATGGTCAAACAATCAAGGTAATGAGCCCCAATTAAGGTCTTGTTCAAAAGTAAAGACCACTCAGGAGTCTAGATGAGACTAAGCTATAGAAGACTTAATGAGTCCCATCCAGGCCTTTTTCAAATATAAAGATCATGGGACTCACCTGCTGGAACATTCCAGCCAACTCATTTGTCCCAGGGAGGTGGGAAAAAATGTAAGGTGTGGGTAAACCCAAGGGAAGTACAGAAGGGCTAAAACTCAAAAACTAAAGAACCGCCTTTGAGACTTTTTAAATACCTGTTTAACATAGATTTTGACTAATGATTTTGGTACTTTTTCAATGCCTATTTAACATGAATTTTGATCAATATTCAAACCCCCACTCCCCCCAAAAGACATATAAATCCCTAGGCTAGCACATAAAAATTAGTTTTTCGTGCTATCAGTTTCCCTCCCACATTGCTTTCCACTAATGTCCGTGGATTTTATTCTTCAAATCTGGGAGACAAAAACCCAGAAGAAAAATGGCAAAGCAGGGAATCTAGTGTCATCTCAAAAGTCCAGTTTCACCATCTGTAGGAGGCAGCAGTGAAACAAGTGGTCATTAATGATAATATAACAATGGCAGCCGTCTTCTAAATCATTATCCTACTGTCTATCACCTAAGCCTTCAAGAGACTCCATGGTCCTCATTGTGCTTTTGTCCTCAACTCCATTGCTTCCTTTTCCCTCCTTCAAATATTTTTGCCAGATCCCTTCTCCGGGTGAACCAATGATCTTCCTCTTCTTATTAATTCTCAGGGACCACATACCTCCAAGGACAAGTAACTATGAAATGATGTCAGCCAACAGCAGACACCCAGCCTCACCTACCCATCTCTGCAACACTCACATTTGCTCTTGTTGAGGAGCACAGGATCGCTTGGTTTTAACCTCTCCCAGTACTTCAGGTGAATAACCTTTTCTTATATTTTATGGAACAAATCAGGATCCTGGATTTTCCCCATGTCCCCATGTCCAAATCTCTTAACAAACCTAGCTAATATCCTCTCCCCATTGGCCCCTTCTGCCTCTGCTATCCATCCTCTGTCGAGGGGACGTACTCTGCATAGCACCTCCCCTCCCCATCTCAAGGGCTTTACTCTTCCAGGTGTCTCTATTTTGTCCTACATCATCAAGTCTCTTTTGAACAAATTGTTCACAAACATACATACAGTCTCCTACATCTTAAAATAAAAATGAAATAAAAGAAAATCAGCCTCCTATGACCTTGTAGTTTTCTACCAGGTATAGTATAATTACTTTGCTTTCGTTCTTATCCAAACCTGTTCACAAAATCGTCTAACACACACTATCGCTACTTCTTCTTTTTTTTTTTTTTTTTTCTGTTTTATTATCCCATCCCGTCTGACTTCCCTCTTGTCATTCCACTGAAACTGTTCCACATGGCAGCCGCATTGACAAGATCCTTCCTCGGGTGTTCTTGTCTCTTTACCTTCAAGATACCATCTTCTACTTGTTTTCCTCCCTCTTTCCTGGCTGATTATTCCCAGCTTCTTTAGGGATTCCTCCTCCTCTTCCCAAAAGACAAATATTAGGTCTCTCTGGGAACTTGACCCCTCATCCTCTATAGTCCCCGCCCCCCACCGCAGGTCATCATCCTTGAATCCCATAGCTTTAATTGACATTTACATTTTAATGATATCCAAATTTATATCTTCATTCCAGACTTCTCTGAACTCAAAGGGTCTGACTTCAAGAAACCTACACTGGTCCACTAATACTACAGCAACACTGTCATAGTGATTTTTCTTGAAATTATAACCTCACCCATGCATAAAAAAGAGAATTAAGGTAGGATCCTATCTAAGGCACAGAACTTGCCTAGAATCTTTGAAATGTATTCTTTCTGCGTTCAAAAAGGAAAGAAGGAGTCTTGAAGAAAAATTCAAAATATAAAATGATGCAATTGTTTTATTTTTAAAAAATAATTGAGGACAAATTGGAGACTAACTAGATTGGAGGGAAGTCTCTTCAGATGTGTTAAATCTCCCCCAAAGATGTCAGAATTCTATTCAACCTGAATTGTATTGCAAATTGTTACAGTTTTGTTTTCCAGCTCCCCCATAACCCCAATGGTGCACGGGCTCAGAGACTGCATTTCAATCATGAAGAACTGATAATGAACTACAACAAATTGGAACAACCATATATTTCAATTGCTTCATAGAGCTCAGGTGAAGTTGTGCCTGCAAGAACAGAGATATGTTCCCCTATGTGGTACAATGAGTAGATGTATCACATAGGCTATTTTGGAAGTATTCCATAACCCAAATTCCCATACAGAGATTTAAGTTTATATCCAGCTGGGTAAGCAGTTTACTAAATGGTGCTTGAAGAGATCTGCTGGTAACCCTCCCCATGTCCCTGGCTAAGCACGGAAAGCCTTTGCTATTTCACTCCCAACCTCCCCTCGAGAATAGACCTGCTTATATATAATGATCTTCTGGAAAATATTTCTCTTTGTAAATTCTAAATAGCTGTTTTGACTTGATTTATTCTCTATGCAAATATGGCAAAGGGCACAAAGACTTGACTTTGGTGCCACACTCTTCTTAGAAGAGTCTACTCATTTATTTATTTAACAGATACTTACTGAACATCCAGACTCTGTTAGACACACTCTCACATCAGGATTTACTCTCAAATAAATTAAATGCCAAAAATATTTTTTTTCTTGCCTGCACATTTATAGATCTATATTGGTATTGATACATATGGATGGAAAAGATAAGTTTCAAAACCCAGTATAGTCTATAAAAAGTATGAATGGAGTATCTGTTCACACAGTTATTCAAAAGGCTAAATGTTAGCATCTTTAATTAGGAGTGTCTGCCTTGACAATGAAAGTGTGTCTGTGGATAAATCCACTCTTTCGTATTTCATGAAGAAAACCAACTTAGCAAAGGTTTCCATGTGTTAGGGGCACTATTTCAGCAAGACCACAGACATTTAGTTAAACAAATATTTAAATTTCGACATAGAGGAGTAGATCTCTATTTTTTTTTCATCCTGTAGATAGTAGCTATATTTCATGATAAACTGTGATCTCTCCCTCACATTCTCTCTCTCTTTTCCTCTCTCTCTCACACATACACCATTTGCTTATTATTTCCCCACAGATAACCAG
Source organism: Callospermophilus lateralis (assembly GCF_048772815.1). Classification (NCBI taxonomy): domain Eukaryota; kingdom Metazoa; phylum Chordata; class Mammalia; order Rodentia; family Sciuridae; genus Callospermophilus; species Callospermophilus lateralis. The sequence continues at coordinate 30,463,711 of NC_135321.1, read as the reverse complement.
AGGACGGATATTTGCCGTCAAGATAGCTCATGCCTTCAGTAGCTCAGCAAGGCAGTTTACGTGATGCCTGTGATTCCATTTGTCACAGGAGCCTTTATGAGGGAACAGAAGATATAACTTTGCCTCATTTTTCATTTCCTGTTATCTCTCTGATTTCAGTCTTCAGCTGCTCTGTTTTCCTGTACCTCAACTGGAGCCGACATTATCAGAACAGCACCTGCTACCACCACTGCAGCTGGGGCTCTGTCAGCAGCTCCAGGAGGAGGGTGCTCCCTTCCAGAGCAGCTGGGAACTCCGTCCCAACCAGAGCAGATCAGATCCACTGTTAGGTCTCCCTACACCGAGCAAAGTGAAGATGCTCAACTACCCAACTAAAAACTCCAAGGGAGGAATGCTTCTGGATTTGTGAAGCACTTTTAAATTTGTGGAGCATCTCCCCACTTCCCCATTTATATTTGCTTGGGTCTTCAGAGCAGCCTGTAAGACAACATGGCGGGTGCAATTACACCCATTTGCACTTATATGGAGAGTATATTTTTTCATATCCCCTGAAGTCAGAAATGCTTAGGCCATGGGTTGCAATTCAAGGGTAAGTGGTAGAGTCAGTGAGTCAATGGTGGGGAACTAGGGCTGGAGATGTGCAAGGAAAGGTAAATGTTTTCTGGGAGACCAGAGAGAAAGCACTGTGTGACCAGAGAGAAATGGCTATGGTTTACATACAATGTATAATTCCTCAGAATAAAGCAAAGGAAAAAGAAAAGCAGGAAAACTGTATTGCTAATAAGGGAAAGGGAGATAAAACAAATCTCTTGAAGATCATTTAAATCATATATTGTGAGGAAGAGGGGAATTTGAGGGCTTTGGATTAGCTCAGTCTATTTTTCACTGAGAATTTATTTCTCCTTCGTGGACACTGCTAAATCTTTTGGTGTTTTGTAGATGCCATTCACCCTGCTTCTTGTCCTTGGTCACAGTTCTCTTGATTATACGTTCTCATTGATTCCCAAAATGATAAGGGGAGGTGGCATGTTGTTCAACACTTCTTAAAGCTCTCTTTTCTTTCCCTCATCACTTTCCCCTCCCATGGATACAATCCTGCTCTGGCATCAAGTATTAACTCTAATTTTGATTTTTGCTATCCAGGTCTGTGCTACAATTTGATCATTGGATGCCAGTCTTGATCATACACTCATACTTCTAAGTCCTTTAGGACCAAATCTCTGGAAAATCCTTATCATTTCTTGGAGTGTTCATGTTAACCTATAACCTGGGATGCTGAAGATTTGCTAACTGTGAAGAAATTACTTCTTAATGCTGGATGCCTATGAATCATCTCAGGAATCTAAATTTTATGTGTCATCTGTTTGTCCTCCTACGGCTTATTATTTTTCCTGACCATTAGGAGAATTTTCCACTTGATTCAAATCTCCAAAATGGGTCTCTTGCTCAATTATACTTGTTGCCATATTCCTGAAGTATCTATATAGTTTTACCTGCAGTAGTTGAACCTAAAGTAACATTATTCACCGAATACCTTATTTAGCCTAAGTGGGACCTGGGGACCTGGTTTCTTGCCCTATCTTCTTCTAGTCCTTTCAACCTCCTGACCTCAAACTTTGCCTTTGGTATGAAAATTAGAGGCTAGAATAGTTTCAAGATAGTTCACATTTCAGTTGCATTTTGAGAACATTGTGCTACAAAATGGGTTGGACAATGAGAGGGAAACAAATAAAGACTTGCAAAAAGGCCCACTAAGGATCCATATTCACAGAGACTTGAGAAGTTCACCGTGCAGCTGCAGATGGGTGAACACAGGACAGAGCTGTATTGGGCCCAGTGGGATATCCCATCAGTTTACACCACTCGGGCTGCTGTAACATAAACTCCATAGGTTGGACAGCTTATTAACAACAGAAATTTATTTATTTTGGTTCTGGAGGATGAGAAATCTAAAATCAAAGTTCTGGAAGAATCAGTAACTGGTGCAAGTCTATCTTCTCTCATTCCTCACGTGGCAGAAAGGAGGAAGGAGGTCTTTGGGATCACTAATGCCACTCATGAGGGATTCACCATCATGAGCAAATTATCTCTGAATACCCCATCTCCCAGTACTCTTTCACTAGAGGTAAGGATTTCAACTTATGAATTTTAGAGGGGCATAAATTTTCAATCTATATCACCAAACTTCTCTTTTCAGTTATCATTTTCCTTCTACAAAATGCACTGGTTCTGCTATCACACACTGTCATCCATGATGTAAGATAAAACTTATGATTAATTGTGGTTTGGTACAGTACCAAAGCTAAAGATATGTGACAACTTGTCATGGGAAAAAAAAACCAAAAGAAATGATTTTTAAATGGAGCATTTTACAAGCTGCCAGAGTCAATGGATTGATGATGAGGGAGAACTAATATGCATGGTTTTGTACCCTTAGTAAGGCAAGAGAACAGGGAGAAGGAAGATGGAGCATGGAAGGATTATAACTGATCCTTCCTCAGAAATAACTATAACCTTCAGTGGTGGTTCCCCTTCACCTGACATCCTCCCTGGAATGGAAGGGACTCTTGGATTCCAAAGGGTACAATTGATCTCCTCCAATTGTTCCATCCAAAAATCACTCTTAAGCTTTTCTTGGAACTTCTAATGAGTTTAGAACTAAACTCTGGTGACTTGGAGCAGTGTTTCCTCAAGTGTAAAATGCTGCAGATAATTTTAGGTGGTGCACGAGTTTGGCAAATAAAACTGAATCACAGTGAGAAAGTTATTCCCTTTTCAATTCTCTTTTGATCCATCTGATGACACCAGGGATACATTCTGGGTCTGGAATCGTACATTTTCTTTTTAGCAAGAGAAAGCATGTCTGAAGCTCAGAGGCTTTGACAGGTAATAGCATACTCCTAGAAATTAATGATGTTTAATTATATAGCATTTATTTTCATTCTTACTGTCCTATTATGGAAAATATACCACCCATATATTTTATTTAATAAAATCAAATTTTCTTTTAAAAAATAAATTTCTGAGTTAAAAAAGAGTAAATAGGTTTAAATTTAAAGAAATAATAATTGTATGTGACAATAACAAACATGGTAAAAATGTTGGTAGTGATATGGAAATGACTGGTTGCAAATATTGCCTTGGGTCATACTTCCAAACATTTCCACCAGGATGCATAATTCCTCTCTCCCACCTTTCCTGGCTTCACTGCTACCTTTTTGCCTAAAATAATCATTCATTGGAAGTGTACCTTGATTGACTTGACAGTAAGTACACAACCCTCCAGTATTCTTGCATTTCATGGTGATGCTACAAGTCTCACTAAAAGCTTAGATATACCCAAGGGAATGAAATATTTAGCAGGGGAAGCCAGCAGACTTTGCCCTGACTGGAGGAAAATAGCATGGGATAGGGGAGGAAGGACATGAATGTGGGATGGGAAATATATATATGCCCCTTCTAGCCCCCTCCCCTTTAATATCTCCTATTACACAGAGGGACAGCAGGAAGGGAGAGGGAGACCACAGACCATGTATTTGGGTAATTGCTTTCTCAAAATGAAATGGCATCTTCTTTTTATTTCCCTTACTCTCACCTAATAACACCAGCATATTGTATTCCCCACACTGAAATCTGGGTGTATAAATCTTTGCAGGCACAGTGAGGCCTTGTTGGGTTTGGCTGTTGTTTCTGAATAGAGTATAAGGGGACATAAAATGTAAGTGAATCAAGCCCTCAGCTAGCATTTAATTGATAAGAACTAAAGCTAATATTAGATAACAAATAAATGGTCTGTTGCACAGGCATTTAATTAAACACCAAATTAATGCAGTAATGACCTACTGGAACTAACAGCCAGGAATGCTTTACTGCACTCCAGCATCTGGACGCTTTCACCTTCCAGTCCCCCCTCCTCTTTCCCCCGCCTCCACGGACAGATACATTATAAAGAAATACACTCACTCATAGCCTATGTCCTCATGTTTTCATGTCCCAACTCATCGCACATAATAATCTACTTTGCCCAAGGAAGCTTGGCTATTTAGCTGGCTCTCTACCTACTCTCCCCATTGCACATCCCAAATCGCAGCATTCAGGACTGCTTGAAACCCTCGTCTTGTAACCCTTGGCTGATTATATGCTGCCTTGAAGATTAATTGCAGACAGTGTTTTAGATAATGGTTTCAGGAAAGAGTATGCAAAATCATGAAGAGGAGTTGGGGGAATCGATTTGTGGCTTTGTCTGGATCTATCCAGGAGCTTTGGGTCATACAATAAAACACACAAGAGGTACAGGAGATGAACTCTGCTAAGATTACTTGACTTCCCCCTGTTGGCTTTCACTTGACTCATCTGGGTTGTGCTCATACTGTCATCTTCTGTGACTCCTGTCCACACTTGAGAGATAAGCAGTGGGGGAGCTTTCGAACACCTCTTGCATGGGCTTCTTTCTATGATTACTAAGAAGTTCCTCTGTAGAAAGAGATTTTATTAGCATGGAATAATCTTTTCCCAAGCCAGTTTGCATCCTCTTCTCTGGTTCATTAAAACCGAACTGATTTTAACAAACTGAGTTAAGCCCCCAAGACAATATATAGAGAAACAGTCTATCTATAGCTATATCTATCTATCTATCTGCCAATTGTATCATATATATGATTGTGAAGATGTGTACAATATAACTATTGTTGGTATTGATTCATAGGTTTTTGAGTTATTTTTTCCCCTGCAGGATTATCCTATCCTCTCTACCATGCTCTGCTTCTTTTACACCACAATCCCTCTTCTGATCCTGCCTTCAATCAACCCCCATCTCCATCTACCTTTTGGGATCCTCATTTCCTCATCCTTCTTCAGAACTTCCCAGATAGTACATCATGCATACAAGAACAGTCCAACCTCTTATTCTTTTTTAATTCGGTTAATTTTAGTTTTTTATTTGTTCTTTTTAGATATACATGACAGTAGAGAATCTATTGACATATTTATACAAACATGGAGTATAACATTCTAATTAGGATCCCAGTCTGGTGGATGTACATGATGTAGAGTTTCACCAGTGGTATATTCATATATGAATTTAGGAAAGTTATGACAGATTTATTCTACTCTTTCATATTTCCATCTCCTATCCCTTCCCTTCATTCCTCTTTTTCTAATCCAATGAACTATTCTTTCCACCCCTTGTTGTGTGTTGGCATCCACACATTCCAACCCTTTGAAATTGTGAGTCTGAAAGCCAATATTTACTTCAATGAATCATTTTGAAGTTTTCTTTCCTTTTGTATGAAGACTGAGAGGATTAAACCTTTAATGGTAGAGTTTCTTGAAAATTCAAGGTGAATAAGAGAGATGTCGGAGGCCTAGGATGGAGGCCTTCTAGCATCTTTTAACATCATGCCTGCTGGTCTTTTTATGTGGAGTTAATCCTAAGTAGGCGAAAAAGACTTATTTAAAGGAACCATACTGTACTTTTGGTACCATTGGCTCCAGTCGCAAAGTCTCCTGGATGACCTAGAAATAATAATAAAAGCTAATTTTATCAAGGACTTTTCATATGACAGGTACTGATCTAACTTTAGGAAAACTGCTTTTAAAGAAGAAAACATTTTGTATAATCTTTTTGGACATTTGTTCAGTATTTTGCTTTCTTATCAATACACTAGCCTCAGTATTCATTTTGTTAGGAAATAACTGAATCAAAGTTATTTTCTAAAGGTCTGTTAATTTTCCAAATCATTCTTCATCTCAACTTTGGCATGTAATATTCTCACCTCTGTAAGAATTTGGGCAGGCTATTACTACCCCTTTTGAAATAAATGTCTGAGAAATAAAAGTCCAGAGAAGTTTAAAAAAAAAAACACACAGAAATTTAGGGCTGGAACTAGAGAAGAAATGTGACTTCTATTACAAGGTGTTTTTTCATGATAGCACATTGTCCCTTGTCTTGAAAGACTGCTATGCACATTGCGCAAAGAAACTAGCTGGGAAAAAGCAATCATGTAATAAATTTTAAAAATAAATAAAGAGATATTAAATTGTCTCCTCTAATTTTTGTTCTTCAGTCATATGTTTTATCCCGGGATAGCAAATTGTTTACAAGCAATTACAGTAATTAAGCATAAATACACCCCAGTGAGGCAAATATTATTATCCACTTTTTAACAGATGGGAAAGCAGAAGTGGAGAGATCCAGAATGACCTGCCAAGGCCAAAAAGGGTGTCTGTATTAGACAAGGGAGGGCCTGGGACCTCAAAATCCCCAGCTTTGTCCTTAGACTCCTGGATGATAAACACTCATTAAAGAAGTTTCAAGATTTTTATAAAACAGAAAAAAATATATATACAAAGGATGAAAGTGGTTTGTGAGAACTCTAGGGAGAGAGATACCTGAAGCAACAACCACCATAAGGGAGATGGTTAGAGAGATGTGATGTGACATAGCCCAGTGCCTCAGGGTGTCTGTGACAAGGTCCAAGCTCATTTTCTGTAGCTCCCTGGGTTCTGCAACAGAGATTGTAAATGGAATATGGGAAAGTCTCCTCTAAGAAATAAGGTGGCCAAGGATTTTTTTTCTCTACTTCTGCAACTTCCAAATGAGCATGAGCCCATAAATGAAGATTTCTAGAACCACAAGACAAGATGATGTGCTCACCTTGAAGACAATTTGACCTCTGGAAGAGCTTTGGAACCTATGAGTCAAATGTGTAGTTGCATTAATATTAGAAAAATTACATCCATGGGAAAATGGTGAACAACAAGAAGGCTAGCTTCTCATGCTGTGTCTTTCTGCCCATTATCACATTTGGTAAACAGGCTGAATTCAAGCAGAAAGTGTATGGCCAAACAGAATAAGACAGGAATGAAACGATGACAGTAAGAGTTAACAGAACATACCTGAAAGGAGAAGTCAGTAGGACAGGTTCACGTCACATTCCTGAAATCCAACACAGTGAAGCCAAGACAAATTCTTGTTTGATTTTTTCTGTTGAAACAATTGGGGAAATTTTTATCCTATTTGTCATCACTTATCAATGTAAGATGGATGAAGCCTACAATAAACCAAGGGGGCATTTGAAAGCCTCCCTCAGACAGCTTTATGAAGTTATATGTATAGGACAGAAAAGAAGCCAGATACCCATTTCTGAAGAGTGTTATTTATGGCACTGGTTATTTCTATGAAACTTATACAGCCACTATATACTAACCAGAGAAATGAGAGAGAGAGAGAGAAGACAGAGGAAAGCTGCACTTTGTTGTCCAAGTACCTGGCCTGCACACACTTCAGGAAGCCTGCTTCCAAGTTTCTCAGAAAAGGCAAAAAGATATTTAAAGGGGTACATACCCTGTTGAAGAATTCTTTACACACAAACAAGTTTCAGGAATATTTGAACAAGGGTGGATTATTCTTACCTACAATAAGGTAATTTTCATTGGTTCCAATAGATTCTGAAAATATGTTGAAAACAAAAAATTTAAGGGTCAGATAAAATATGTAATTCTAAGTCTTTGGTTTGAGGACACTTATTCAGCACTCTCAAAAATTATGTTTGTTTTAATGGTATAGGCAGTGATCTTTCCTCTCTGGGTCCCACCATTCACAAGATGTTTCTGCATGTTACAAGAACAATTAACTGATGTGGGAATAAGAAAAAGTATAGAGAAACAAATAGGACACATAAGATGTGTATCAGGGTACCAATTACAACATATTTCTACTCAATGATAAATCTTTAGATGCTGAATGCAAATTACCTCTAAGATCAACATGTAAGTAAGTGAAGAAAGGTAAGATGACCAGAATACTAGAAATTGACTGGCCAGTCTTTTATTTCTAGTATTCTGTAGACTCATAACTATGGCATTTGGATTCAGCAGTGTGCATTCAGGTTACAGAAAGCCAGTGGCCTGAATGAATGAATGAATGGCAAGGAGCCTTACCATGCTTTCTTAATACCAACTAGGCAATTGAGAGAACCTAATGTATAAAACCAGAAGATCTCTCATCCCTCTCTAAGATTGTTCAACCACCCCCCTCACATGTGACACTTAGGAGGGTCCATGGTGAGACATCATGGGATACTGTGAAACATCTAGCAAGCAGCATTGGGCAGACAAAATGAACCCTTATACTATTTTTACTCAGGAGTCTCGGTTTGGGTTGGCTTTGATTTCCACATTGTATCCTACCTTACAAATCACTTCTGGGTAAAAATGTTCATCTTCTATCCAAAACATTGGACCACAGGTCTGGATAGCATAGTTTCTTTCACCTTTGAACACAAATGGATGATGAGTAATGGTGTTACTGACTTCCGACTTACTGGAGACGAACAGGCCCCTCTGGAAGCAATTACTATTCCTGGTGGTCAGTAGGTGAGCTATAGCTCCTGTTCCCAGCCTGTGTTTCAGCAATATGACCAAACATCCCTTGTCTGTAAAGCTGGCCATCTCCTGCTTGCTTAAAAAAGAACAGTCCAGTAAAGGGAGTATCTAATTACCTCCCCTGCTGATGAATCTCCACATTTTCAATATGACATTTGAGCAAAGTTGTATCTGTCCTCTGTGGATTTCTCAAGCCCGGATTCTAGTTCATGGGTCAGTGAATTAGGTTTACAGGGTTTCAAATCTCTTCTGTACTTTCCCCTGATTTTCCAAATACTTTAAAATCATTAGTTTTACACATTGACATCATATACTTTCTGGAAAACAAATGAAAGAAAATACCTACAGTAAGTTGTTAAACTATTTCCCCCAACCTTTCACTTTGACATCCAGAGGATTTAGATGGCTTAGGACAGGTGCCACTGGTTAGATAATTATGAAGCTTTAATTGATTTATTTCCAAGCCAACTGCCACATCTTCTCTCATTGTTCAATATCCTCAATTTACTTTATACTCCTCCTGTCCTAAACAGCAATGGTTGGGCTTTAGAAAAATAAAAATTAACTTTTTATTAGAAAAGCAGTTAAGTATGTGTATTTATTTGTTTGTTCTGCTAATGAGTATACAAGATTAAAAGACAATTTTATTTTTGTTCTTTTACTTGTCTTATAACCCATGATCTCTAAGGATTCTGGCTGTGGATATGTACAAGGAAGCATTCCTCTGGTGAGCAAACTCCTAAAGGGTAATAGCTGCCCTATTATCCACATTTGAAATATTCTACAGTTTCTTCCTGGGACTAGTAAGATGACCAATACATGCTCAATGCCTAGCTGCTATGGTAATATCCTTCAAGAGGAGGCTGTATCCTAGAATCTTATCAGCCTTCACCTTAATCTCCAACACTCAACTTCTGGGAATAAAGGAACTCTCTTAGACAACACCATTATGTCACTGTGCCTAAACCTGCCCACATAACAGTAACTTTATACAATGAGCAATATGTACTAATGATGTCAATGACCAATGTAACCTATGGATATAAATAAGCTGGCAGCTCAAAGAGCAGGATGAGCAGCACCTTTTTACTTTGCCCCTGCATCTTGCTTGCTTCTCTCTCTTTGTTTTTCTTTACAATGATCTCTCCATTTAAAAAATGGATTTTAGGGGTTTTTTGGTAGTTTTAGCAGTTCTCCCACCTAGATAAATCTATTCCTTCTGTTCCAACCATGATGAAGAAAAGATGATCTTCAGTAACTAGTTAACCCATCGGGATGATTTTCACCTAGTAATAGCTCTCCCCATGACATATAATACTGGTCAGAAATCTTTATGCAGATGGATTTTGTACCTAAGTGGATTCATGACTAACAGTGTTATTGTCATATACCTCAAATAAGAAAATGAGCCAAAAATATCCAGCAGAGAGTGGCCGTCTTAATAAGATAATAATGTAACACTGACACCCTCCCTTGAATGTTGCAATGGCTTTCCTGCTTAATGGGGCATCGGGGTCTCTGATGATGCGGCTTCTGCTACCATTCCAGTCTCAAAACTCAAGATTCCCTGACACTACCTTTGTGTAGCAGCAACAGCAAGTTGCACATAAGCCACTGCTCCTCCAACATCCCTAAACACCTTCCAACTCCTGCCCCAACTACCAACCACTTTTCACATCTCTGCCACAGTGAACTGTACCTTCAGTATAGAATGTTCTGTTTGTTCTGAGTCATTAATGATAGTGCACAGTGTATGTGTTTTCTGTTTTATGGTTCTTTAATAAACAAAATTGAAGCAAAATGCCATGAGGCTTGCATTGAAGAATGCTGAAAATCTATTTTTATATAAACTTGAAATTTCTGTATTATATGTGTTTAAAATTAAAGACGCAAGTTCTTAATAAAAAGTTTCTTGCATAGAAAATTCAAAATAATTTTTTGGGCTCATAGCTGTCAGTAAAAATACTTTGAAAGTAAAAATATTTTGAATAGAAAATCATTAACTGATTATTTTTTTGTCTAATCAATGTATTTCAGTAGGTTAATAATAAAACACACAGCCTCCATGTATACCCTCAAAAAGCTTACAATTGAGGGGAGATAAAAGTCCCATTAATCGTCAAACTGGCAAACATGAGGTATCAAATGGATGATGTGTAAACAGTGAGTGCAACTGGTAGAAATAGAAAAGATAGGGACATTACATAATGGACCAATGGCATAATCTTCAGTGTGTTACCTGGCACCTTTTTTCAGGGGGCATGAATGTGGGTATGGATAATGAGGTTAGGGCATGATTTGCTCTAACTTAACAGAAAGCTTGTATTGGAAAATGTGGTGGTAAGTTTGGAGAACAGAGCTGAGATTGCTCCTGTTTATTTCATGCAGTAATTCCTTGTAGTTTTATATAAGCTACAGTACTACACTCTGGGGATGATTTGTGATTCCACTTCTGTCCAGCTTTGACTTTGAAGTTCACTTTCCAACCTACATATGACTGCTTCGGTATGTACAGACTGCATGTTCATTAGCTAATAACTCAGCTGCATCGACTGTCTAGGAGGGTTACATTCATTGTCACACTTGAAGGGCTTAAAAGTCACAGTATAACAACTCATGGAGATGAAAATGACAATGACCTCTGACCTTTGCATTTTTCTTCTTCGTTAATGAGTTTACTTATTTTACCCACTTTTTTCCAAAAAGTAATGTTCTTTCAAAATGTAGACTGCCATCAGTCACAAATGTCAAGTTCAGCTCTTTCCTTGTTGACTATCCCTCAGCTTCCCAAACTTCTGAGATAAGATAAAACAAACATTGGAAAACCAAACACTCAGCAATGTTCACATGGAAGAAAAAGAAAGCCAGGTGATAAGTTTTTGTCTATCAGATGTGAAAACTTAGAATCAGCGCCTTCTGTGATCTAAATATAAGGATCTAAATTTAATTAAATAAAAGACTTTGTGTACAAACATAGACATCTAATAATCTTTAACCACAATAACAAAAATATGGATTGAATATGAAATCAGTGGAAGTCACTACCTCAGGTGTGGTGTTTATGATATAAGTTATATCTTAAACTCATGACTTTATATCTCATGATCAAGACAAAGAATGGAAAACTGATATCCTTAAGATTATTTGTGATTCAAATTATTACTCTATCCAAACTCGAAATGGTTTTAGTTTTTAATGTTTCCTTTTTATTTTTCAAAAAATATTATATATCATATTTCAAGACAACATACCTAATTTTTTAAAAGTTTGCAACAGTCCAATACAACAATGCAACTCTTAACAATATTCTTTCCATTATCCCATTTTCTATTTTCCAGGGGAACTTTACATCTTTGCTCCTTAAGATTCTTTTGCAGTACACACTAGAAAGACGTTCTTGAACTTGTTCACAGCCATTTCTAATTTGTCTGATCTTCATCAGTCAGTTTAAAGGAGCATAAAATGTCATCTGCCTCATCCGTCACTGTGTGTGTGTGTTAATGTATTTATCTGATTCACTTCCCTTTACTTGTCTGAACTTGATGTAGTTCTGAATCTTTTCCATCTCCTAATTTATTTCAGTCACTCCTCGGGTGTACTGGAGCTGAATTTCTCAGGTAGACTCGTCTGAAAAGATGCCATGCTCTAGCAATTCCATAAGCAATTATCATCCTAATAGCTCCCAAATCCTGCTTTGTATATTCACTGTTGGTCTAGTGCCAGACAGGGGTCCTTTTCCCCCTAAGCCCTTGACTTCATACTCTCAGAATCCTTCCCAATGGAGAAGAGTTTGTTTATTTGGGGTTGCCTAGAGATAGTTCATGATACTCTATCATCATGTGTGGCTGGCATGAACATTTGAATGTTTATATAGCCACAGTTGCCACTATTGAAAAACTAAGCTCTTCCTCCTACTACAGCCAATGTCATGGAATGGAGTGATTAGACCTACTGTGTTCTCAGATAAAGTTAATGTAGTTTAGTACAGTGTCAGAAGAATCCTCTTCTTTATCACTATTACCGCCATGATTACTTCTGGCCAAGCTTAATACTTACTATAAGCTTATTATAAATAGAAATTTGGTATGGTAAATAAGATGAATACCAACATAAGGTAGCAGATATTGTTTCTGAGGTGAATATAATAATTGGTACGTGACTCAGGATTCTAGATCAGAAATGGGACAGCCAGGAAAGATATCAGTTACCTGGCAGAACCTCATCTGGGCCAGAAAGGATAACCATGGACATGTGTAGAGGGGTTAGAAAGAACTGGGGCAATGGTATGGCAACACTTACTGTCCTAGAAATAATGTATAGGTCAACCCAGCTGCTATGAAGGGCTCATGAAAGAGAACATTGAAAATTTAGACTATGTAAATGAAAATTCAGGTTACAGAAGTTTTTGAATTGTGCAATGTGAAGTTTCACTTTAAGGAAGAAAATGAGAGCCATAATCACTCAAAACAGGACCCTTGTCCAGGTACTACTGTGTCTTTGGTATGACAGCCTTCCTACCATGTGCCTTATTTGATATTTATTAACTAAACAAAGACTTCTTGAGTACATACTATGTGCCAGTAACTTTTCTACATGTTAGATACACAGTTGGAAATGTTAGGAAAATTATCTCATTATAGAGTACAATAGTTTACCAGAGCTTCCATAACAAAACACCATAGACAAGGTAGGTTAAACAGCAAAAACCTATTTTTGTATATATAATTTTAAAAACTGGAAGCCCAAGATCAAGGAGCTAACACAGTTAGTTTCCTCTGACACCTCTATCTGGCTTGCAGGTGGCTACCTTTTGGTTGCCTCATCACATGGTCATCTTTCTGTACACAATGCTCCCCTTATTCTTTCCCTTTCATAAAAATATCAATTATATTAGATAGAGCCACCCTAACACTTATGTTTTAATTTAACCACCTCTTTGAAGATCTTTTATCCAAATACAGTCACAGTTTGGGTAATGGGGTTCTCCAATTTTAATATACGAGTTTTGTGGGTAGATCATTAATCCATAATATTGATTAATAATATGGTAGAAACCGTCTTCCATAAAAGTGAACTCCTTAGGGTCCTGCCCTAGGGTTCTCCCATCACTTGCAACACTTCTGAAAACAGGAGTGTACACAGCCAATACTCAGGTTGAGCTCCCTATTGCTCACATGTGTGAAACCCCTCTGTCACATGACTAGAGCCATCCAAGCAAAGGGAAGGGAAGATCCAGGATCCATCTCTACTATAACTTGCCTGTTGTGACATATTTTCCTCAAGGGCTTTATTGATATTCACCTTAACCTGATTTCTCTTGAGAATGAGGAGGACAATGGACCAACAGTGAAATTTGGATTTGGATACAAATATGCAAGGGATGGCTCTGATCACAAGACTCAAATAATAATATAATAAGAGAAGAAAATTTTTGGAAAAGAAATACGCGATGTGTAACCTGAATTTCCAAGTCTCAGCAGTCTATGGGTAAAATGAGGTCACATTAATATTAATAATCACATTTTTTTTTGTTCTGGCCTGCAGCCACACCTGCAGAACTGCAGATTCTCATTCCCTGTTCCTCTGGCCCATACCCCAAGGTCTTTGATCATCTATCATTTATTTCTGGGAGTCTCCAAGGTGACTGTCACCTCTTGTTTCTTCAGGAATAAATACATATCTTTCTTTTCCTTCAATGCTATTTTCAGAAGTCTACTGACCAGGACATTTAGAGGCATGATCTCTTGACCACCATTCTTCAAGATGTCTTCTGAGAGTCAGCTGCTTCTATAGTACTCTGCCCCACCAATCCCAGACTACCATGCTCAACCAGGGTAACCCTTGATAACACGGAAAGAATATCACCCATGCAGCACTGCTGCTGTCACAGGTCTCACACAGCTCCTGCTAAAGTGGCCTCTGGAAACACAGAAAATGAGGCATTCCATTCTCACCTCTTCAGATTCAAATTCAAGATCTCAGTCATATAAATCCATGAAAATGATGAATCCACCAAGGGTTCAGTGGGGAATCAGACACACCTTTTTCTCACACACAATGGAAATTCATTTTGGTCTATCTGATATTAACTACACTGCTTTACATAGGAAAATAAATTTTTACCACTTGCAAAGATATGACAATTTTTACATTATGAATTCTATTTAGACAACAACAAATTTTCTACCAAACACATTGCATCAGGATGAAGAAAATAATACCTATTCTAAATATTTTTTCTATAACCAGAATTAATCTATCTTAATCATCAAATGTGTTTTGAGATCCTACTATATGCAAGGCATTTTGTGAAATAAGGTCATCATTATGTGTTCTTGGAAGACAATCTTTCTTGTTTTTAAAATAAGCATTAATTCTTTCTTTTTATGTAAGGAATCAGTGGCAGCTAGTTCTACATTCTACAAGGAATAGCTCCTTTCTTTTGCCTCAAAATAAAGATAAATGAGATGTATAAACTCCTTATGAGTTTAACAAGTCACATGTATTGAGGGCAAAATAAAACAACTGACATCCAACTTGCATTACCTGTGCCCTGGACCTTCATTGACCCAAATAGTCCAGTTAACATTATAAATAAATAAATAAATAAAAATATAAATATAAATATATATATATATATATATATATATATATATATATATATATATATATATCCTTGTTTTTCTCATCTGAACATTTTGAGATAAAGTACCTACTCAATCTACTCCAAGTAATGGAAACTAGTAAAAAGAAATCATCAAACTATAGGCATCAAGTAGATAATTGACTAACCATTTTTTTGTTCCACTCTTTGCTGTGTATGATGGAGGAAAAACTTGATGGTTCAAAATAAACTCTACATGGAACCTAAGGCTGATTTTTATGTAAACCTATGTGTGAAGGTCATTTCAAGATATGATTTTTAATCTTCCAAAGTAAATTTCTCCAAAACTCAACAGTGGTACACTAAATGGTTCAAAGAAGTACACCCAATAGTCTTCCATTTATAAAAAGTAAGTCAGTGTTTCCCCAGAGTTTTGCTGCAGAAACTATTGTAAGCCCTTTAATCATTATCTGAAATCAGTGGAAAAATCAATAAGGGTGGTGTCTTCTAGAGACACTATAGTTAATAATGATAAGAATCTGCTTTTGTACAACTTCAGTATATATATATATATATATATATATATATATATATATATATATATATATATATGGTCCTAAATTCTCTACCTCATTTCAATTTTTCATGATCCTGAATGAAATTTATATAAATATTATTCTGTTCCTCTGAGAGTTGTGGAACAAGATTTAGAGAGGTCAACTGCTTTACCCAGAACTACTAGATCAAAAGGGACTATGGACCAGGTTTCCTGACTTGTACTGTTTTCTTTCTATACTGTCATCCACTGTCTCATCATTAAAAGTACACTTGTATTCTTCATCCCAGCCCAAATATTTCCATCTTTTCCCCTTTAAGAATTTACAACCATAAAGACATGAGTAATTATCACTAAATTATTTGTAATATTTATATCTAATATACATAGGAAGAAGCAAACTTAAACAATAGTCTTCTTAATGATATGCAAAGAAATTCTTTTGATAATACGCTTCCCTAATTTTTCTCTAAAAAAGAAAAATCCTTGAATATCATTTGTTGCAGCACTTTTAGAGCCTTTGATTAAATTTGCCTCAAGCCTGAAAATATGCTTATGGCCATCAACTCGTATAAAATATATATGCCCATTATTTTCAAGTAATGGATAAAAGAATAGGCAGACAATGATCCTTAAATGAAAGAACATATCACATAAGTGCAATCCCTGGTTCACAAAGACTCTCCCACTATGGGTATTTCAGTACTGTAGTGAAGCAACAATCTGAGTTCAGGGTTGCTGAAGTCATGGGATTTACTGGGTGAAGGAACAAAGAAGAGATAGCTGAGATGATGGGGGGCCCCCAAACTCTTCCTGGGATTCTCCACAGATCTCTGACTGGGACTGCGTCAAGAATATGCTGGGTAAGACTGTGAAGCCTGATGTGCAGCAAACACCACCAACTATGGGGTCGAGATCAAAACGAAGACATCACATGTCCCACAGAACTAGAGGTGTTGGATTTCTGTTCCAGCCAAGAGTAAAGAACACCAACTGAGATGCAGGGATTATTATGACCCAAGAAAGGCCAAACCTTAGGAGTGAGGAACATATTCTAAGGTAAGTGCAACCACAAAAGATTACGGACAAAATAAAACAACAACAAAAAAACCCCACTGACCTTAACTAAGGATAAAAGCAACCTTAAGAGACTCTAAAGAGTCCACTAACAATTTAACAAAAAAGTCAACATTCATTAGTAACCAAGAGCATAACAGAGATTCTCAATTTATCATTCTTAATATCTGTCATATAATCAAAACATTACTAGCCACATAAAGAAGCAGAAAAATGAAACCCACAACCAAGAAACAAATATTATGGCTGAAGATGTAGCTCCCTGGTATGGTACTTGCCTGGCAAATGTGAAGTCATGGGATCCCTACTTCTGCCATATTAAAGGAAGGGAAAAAGAGAAATCGGTATAAATATCCTGAGATAATGCAAGTTCTAAAATTACTTGACAAGAACTGTAAAAGCAGGTACTGTATAAACAATCAAGGAATTATTTTTAAAAAATTATCATCTTTAATGGATAGATAAGTAATGAGAAATGAAAAAAATAAATGGAAATTCTAGAACTGATAAATGCAAATTTTGGAATGATGAAGTCATTGAATGGGCTTGCAATATACTGGAAACTGCAGAAGAAAGGGTTAGAAAACTTGAAGACACATCAACAGAAATTATCAAACCTAAATATCACAAAAATATTTTAAATAAATTCATGAAGTCTGTGATCTATAAATTAATATGAAAAGATTTAACTTACATCTAGCTAAAGTTGCTACAGAAAAAGTAATAGAATGAGCTGGAACATATCTGAAGAAATAATGGCAAAATTGGTGAAAAACATCGTTATGCAACTGAGAATCTATGTGAATCCTTAGCAGGATAAATATAAAAAGAACTACACCTGGGCACATCAGAATCAAACTGCTGGAACTGAAAATAATCATAAAAGCAACCAGTGGAAAAAAGGCACATTGCATACAGGGGAACAGCAATGCAAAATGATAGCAAACTTATTATCAGAAACAATGAAATCCAGAAGACAATGAAATGACATCTTTAAAGTGCTTTAAAAACAAAACAAAAGAATCAACCCAGAGCCTATATCCATTGAAAAATCCATTAAAAAATAAGGATGAAATAAAGCATTTTCAGATACATAAAAGCTGAAAGAATTTGTTATAAGCACACATGAATGACAAGAGATGTTAAAAAATGATTCATCCTGAAGGCAAATGACATCAGATGGAAACTCAGATATATTGAAAGTCAGTAGAATTGCTAAATATATGAATAAATAAAAAATTTTATCTTTTTTTTCTTCTATCAGTTTCTTTAAAAAATAAAACCAAGTGACTGCTTTCCATAAAAGTAGTAATGTTCTATTGTGGGCTTCACAAAATGTATATACGTTAAATATTTGACATAGAGCACAAGGCATGGAGTAGGGAAAGAGAATAAATGAAATAATACCTCTGTAAGCTTCCTACATGTTACCTGAAGGGGTACAACATTAATACAAAGTGGACAGTAACAAATTAAGGGAAAAAATCACCATGAGCCATTTAAAAAGTGCAAAGAAATACAGGTCAAAAAGTTAACAGATAAGTAAAAAGGAATTATACAATTTAAAATTATGAGACTAAGGAAAGGCAACAAAAAGACAGGAATGACAATAAAAATAAGTTAGAAAAATAAAAAGTATACAGCAACAATTAAATGAGATATAGTGGGTTAGACCTTCACATATACAGTTTCCTGATATTTGACAAAGTCTTAAAGGCAATTTAATGGAATCTTTTCAACAAGTGGTACTGAAACAGTTGGCTATTCATGCAGCCCACCACAAACGAAACAGAAACACAACAACCTGTACTGCAACTTGCGAATATTAACTAAAAATGAATTCTGGACCTAAGTGTAAAATCTAAAAATATAAAACTGTAAAAATCCTTTTAAGAAAGTTTATGAGAAAAGTCTTTGTGAGTTAATCAAAGATTTCTCTGCATATACCAACTGTTTATAAAGGAAAATAAATGTATGAGTTTGACCTCATCAAAATTCAAAATGTTTTCTCTTTGAAAAACACTTAAGAAAATGAAAAGACAAGTTGATAAAATATATTTCTTCAAATTGGGAGAAAATATTTGTACATTGCTTATCTGATAAAGGATTTGAGTCTTATTTATAAAGAACACTCAAAATTTATGATAAGAAAATCAACAACCAATTAAAAAGAGGCAAATATTTCATCAAATAAGATATAAGAATGGCAAACATACACCCACGCACACGTGTGCGCGCGCGCGCGCGCACACACACACACACACACACACACATGAAGATGTCCAACATTTTTAGTTATTAAGGGAATGCATATTGGAACCACAATAAAATATCACTGTGCTACTTGAAATATTATAAATATAACTGGAAATACATCATGCAGTGCATGTTGGTGAGATTGTGGAGCAATTGTAAATTACTTCCCCTTCACATGAAAAGGTAAAATGCTACAATCACATTTGATAATTTCACAAAAATTCAACATATACCTACTATATTACCTCATCATTCCACTCCTAGGTATTTAATACAAGAAAAATAAACACATATGTCCATATAAAACTTGCATAAAGAAGCTTATAGTCATTTTATTTGTAATAACCAAAATCTGGAAAGGACTCAAATGTGCATCAAAAGGTAAATGGGTAGAAAATGCTATGCAATAGAACAGAGCTCAGCTATAAAGAGAATCAACCATTTACACACAACTTTGAAGAATCTCCAAATAATTGTGCATAATGAAATGCAGACAAAACGACTACAGCTATATGCTGCATTCATAAAAATATTCTAGGAAATACAGACTAATCTATAGTGACTAAGAGCAGATTGGCTGTTGACTGATAATAGAGGAAGCACAGGAAAGGGTGGGAGAAAAAGACTAAGGAACTTAAGAATCATTTGGGGAGTGATGGGTACTTTGCTAGTCTTGATGGGTTCATAAGTGTATAGATAGATAGATAGATAGATAATCAAATTTTACTCTTTAAAATATGCAATCTAGTTTTTGTTAATTATATTTCAATGAAAATACTCAAAATGAAAAAAAGAATGTTTATAATAATACTGCTAATAAATGAAAATTATCCAAGCAACAAAAATGCCTATCATCAATTTGCAAAAAAATAAACATATTAAATTAATTATCACACAGTAATAAAAATGAAAAAGAAAATCAACAACTACACACAACAACATGGATGCAATTTCATAACATACTTCTGAGTAAAATTAGCAAATCACAGAAGCATATAAGATATTACAGTTGTCAACAACTGAATAATGTATTTAAAAACATCCATAATAGTTGTAAAACAACAAAGAGAAAAAGCAAAGTGGAAATAACTATACAATTCAGATTAGTGCTTCATCTGGGCAGGTATAATGGACTGGGAGGAAGAAGGAAAGGCACCCAGAAAATGTAACCGTGATGCTTTGTTTCTTGAAGTTGGTGGTGGCCAATCAGTATTCCTTAGATTGCTTTTATTTGCACTGCAGACATATTTTATAAGTATCCATTTTTATAGAATCAAGATTGAAAGATGTTACAAAGCCTGAACATAAGACTCCATTTAAAAGGTAAACAAAGCATGAGTGAGCATGCATAAGCTGCAATAGTACACTTAAAATATAAAGACCAGAGAGAGTGACAGTACAAGGGTAGGGAAAAAAAATAAACCATGAAAACAATAAGCATAAGAAAGCTGGTGCATTCTCAAAGTAGACTGTAAGATAAGGAGCATCCTCAACAATAAAGAGAAACATTTTATAATAATCAGAGAGTCAATTCATCTAAGAACTGTGAAATGAATGTAATTCCACAGGAATTACATCAGGGCAAACTGACGAAATAATGGGGTTGGGGCTAGGGAGGAACTGGGTTCTTCTCTAGTCTCTCTGGAAGCCATAATAATGGGAAGGGCTATGATCTTCATGACTTCCAAGAGTCTCAGTTTTGAACCATCTTCCTCCAGATATCTTTTACTTCGTATTAATACACTTCTATCCTATTAAGAAGAGAGAGAAGGGGAAATAAAAGCATCAATGACAACACAAAAGGAATAAAAAATGAGGGCTTATAATGAAGCAATCCATGATGCAAATATTAGCATTTAATAATTCATTATAACAACACAATATTTGTCCAAATTCTAAAGACAAGTTGTCTTGATGCTGAACTTTTTATTTCTGCCTCTATTTATGTGTAACTTGCTCTTTTGCCTGTACATTTTTTCTCTATTTGATTTTATGTTTGCACTTAAATCAGCAATACAAATATTGAACTTAAAAATAAATTGATACATGGTTGAACCCATGTGTGATCAGAAAAATCGAAATCATTTTTCTTTTCAGACAAAAGTATTAAAATGAATTGCCATCTGGGCTAAGTGGAGACATCACAGTGACATGAGTAATATTCCAAGTTGTTGCAAAAGGCTGCAGTGTTTGCTGATTACTCTATGGTAAGTGTGTCAGAAACAGGGCTTAGGGACAGATTTCATCTTCTAAAATTATTTCCACTGAGGAGAAGAAGCTGGCACCTTGATGATTGTGGAAGAATAAACAAAACAAAATAACTCAGGCAACTGACACAGGCTGGGGACCAGTACAAACGACCAACTTCACTGGCCCCTGTCCATCCAGTCTTCACTCTTAATTTACTTGTTGATTTATGCCATGAATAGATTTATCCTCTTCTTTTCCCAATTCACACTTGAGGTGTTCAGAGTTAGAATAGGTTCCCTAGTTCCCACTCCCTCAATAAAGAGACATGGATACTTACAGCCTGGGGTTTGGTCATAAAGGGGCCCCTGGATCTGCAGAAACCTCTTCTCCATTAGCTGTTATACCCATGATAATATGAATGACTAGACAACAGAGTTGAGTTAGAGCTGAAGACACTAACAAAACCTTTCTAGCAAGAAAACATCTTTATTCAGACAATGTATAAGCATTGTTCAAAAATTTTCTGACAGTCGAGGTGTGCATCTGTGTGTGCATCTGTATAATTTGCATAAAGCACACACAAAAATACATCATATCATTTAATATTAGTATATACCTGCTCACATATGGAGAGGAAATTTAGCAATATTAATGCTTTCACCATTCATCATCTCAACAAATATCTATTCATTAAATATTTATTGAGCATCTATGATATATCAGGTCATGTATTAGATGCTGTGGGATCTATGAAGATGAATTAGTCATAGACTTTCCCCTAAAGCAGCTTATTACCCAGGGTCAGAGACAAACAAAGGACTCAAAATTTTACCTCCAAGAATAAAGTGATATACACTACAAAAAGGCAGCTACAATGTGTCAAGGGAATCTTATTAAGGGGAGACTAATTCTGGAAATGTATATAGTGGAGGAGAGACATCAATAAATGCTTTGTAGAAGAGGCACTTTTTTTGAAAAGGGCCAGATGAACTGGCCAGATTTCAATAAAGGCAGATTGCAGAGGCAACATTTCCATTAAAGCAAACTGCATGTGCAGAGCTATGAAGAGAAGAATGAAGAGCATTTTCAAACATGTGAATTTGTCTGGTCTGAGTAGCAAATAAGTTTACAAAGGGTCCAGGGAGGTGTAAGATAAGATCCAGGTGTTTAGAATAAATGTAATGGAATTACATTCCACCATCCAAGGACTATGAGTGTGGAGAAGACATGCATTGAGATGGGAGCTTCTTGTCTTCTTTGTGTACACCTCAACACCCAGTAGAGAGCTGTGTATTCAGTAAATTTCCAGTAAACAATCCTACTAAAAGACTTACATTCACTGAGCACTTGTCATGTGCCTGACCCTGTTCTAGTCACTTTACATGTAGTAATTTATTTAATCCTTACCAAAGCCCCATGTAGTATTTTAAAATATATTTTCAATTATAATTGACCCACTGTGATGGTATATACTTATGGCATACAGTATGACATTTCATATGTGTATATAGTATATAATGATCAGATCATGGTGATTGACATATCCATCATTTAAAACATCTATAATTTCTTTGTGCTGGGCAGATTCAAAACCCTCTCTACTAATATGAAATATATAGTTAGTTGTTGTCAAACATAGTTATCCTAATGTGATATAATATGTTACAAATAATTCCTGTTATCCAACTGCATAGTTAACCACCTTCCCTTCCTCCCTACATTCCCAAACCCTAACCAGGATCTAGAAAACACTATTCTCTAGTAGTATATCAATTTTTTTACTACCATGTTAATGAAGCATATTCTCACTTATGTGTGGAACCTGAGGGTTTTAACATAATTATCTCTGTTTTATAGATGAAGTAACTGAGACATAGCCTAGAAGTTAAAATCTTAAGCAAGGTCACACAGCTTGGAGTTAACAAAGCAAGGATATAGGACAAAGTCTCAACTAGTTTTCTCTGTTTCTTCTCAACAAATGTCTACTAGATAAATGAAGACATTCACATCCTGAAGAACAAAACATTAGCCTCTTTCAGCACATGATTGACAGATGAAAGTAGACATAGCCTACTGTACTAAGTCAAAGCCTTGCATGTTCCATTCTCCATGCAAAAAAAAAGGAACTGTTGGTTTTGGTCAGGTTCCTGTAACTATCATGGAACATGACATGTTGTTGGTTTGTGTTGTCATTGACTCGTATAAAATGTGCAAAGATCGCTCCCAGGTGCAAGTGCCATGGAGCGGCCATCAAGAGCTGATGTGGTTGCAGTGTGTAGCATCCTGTGTGTTGAACTGTGCAGCTATGAGAAAGACATGTGTTAGTCAGCTTTTGGTGGCTGAGACAGAAACTGAGAAAAACAACATAGAGGAGGCAACATTTATATTGGCTCATGGTTTCTGAAGTTTCAGTCCATATTCAGCTGATTCCATTGCCTTGGGTCTGAAGCAAGGCAAAACTTCACTGCAGAAGAACAGGGCCAAGGAAAGCAGTTCATGTCAGCCAGGAAGCAGAGATAGAGAAAGGCCAAGAAAGATCCTTCCAGAACATACCCCCAGTGACCTACATCCTCAGTAGATCCTACCTCCTACAGTTTCCATTACTTTCCAATAGTCCATTCAAATCATTAATCCATCAAAGAGATTAAACCACTGATGAGCTCTCATGATCTAGTCGTTTCCTAAAAGCCCCACCTCTGGATACCGATTCATTGGGCCAAGCCTTCAACACCTGAGTCTTTTGGAGACACTTCATATCCAAACTATAGCAATATGTAAAATAAGTTGCAAATGGCACTTGTGTGGAAAGTAAAACGAAGCAAAATGCCTGGGGATCCTCAGAAATAGTCCTCTCAGAAATATTCCTTGCACTAGTATATTTTTTTACTTGGTTGAGGAGTGAGAGGAAGGAGAGGACTGGGGTATGGAATGATTTGAGATTCATCCACACAAGTCAGGGAAAAGGAATCCAATTATCTGTGCTTCATAATTATAAAGACAGCTTAGTTGGAACATGTTAAATTCCAAAAGTCATCTTTATCTTTGAGGTTAATTTTTTTCTTCCCACAGAACAAAATACCACTCTCAGAAGGCATGCCCTTGGGTTTTCTAAAAAGAAGTATCAGTTCAACTGTTAGAGAGCAGACAGAGGTAAATGGTGGAAACATGAGGTTAAAAGAATAATTCTATAAAGTAGGCCCACAGTGCTGACCCTCACATGCTTTCTTTTCCAAGAAGCAGTTTACCTGCAGCTCTATCTGGACTCAGTAGACAGAATATATCACATTCCCCAACAAACTACCTGTTAATATATAGGAGAAATGCAGACCTAAGATAATATCAATAGGAGGAACTCAGGAGATTTTTGTGACCAGATTCTGAAACTCTGGGAGATGCGAATAGTTCCTCCTGATCATAAAATCTGTAAGAATGTTAAGAATCCACTAGAATCAGTCAGCATGGGCCAACTCCATAACACAACTATGCTTAGAAGTACTTACTGTTCAGTGCCATGATCTTCCAAGAATCAGCCAAAGAAGTTCTGCATAGAAGGGAAGAAACCACGAACTTTGACACCTTTTGATAGAAACCCCATTCTGGGACCCAGGCACAGTGGTGCATGCCTTTAATCTTGGTATCTTGGAAGACTGAGGCAGAAAGATTGCAATTTGGAGGGCAGTCTCAGCAATTTAGCGAGGCCCTAAGCAGAACCTGTCTCAAAATAAAAACTAAGAAAGTGCTGGGGTTGTGGATCAGTGGTAAAACACCCCTGGGTTCAATCCCTCTCCTAAATCCCCTGTACAATTTGCTTCTCTCACATTTCCACAGACTACAATGCCAAGTTATCAGTATTCAATATAATTCTAGATCTATCCATTTATAACATTTAACAGTGATGGATTAAACTTTCTCAACTTTAGGAAAGTCAAAAAGATGCATGAGTTATATCTTTCCTGGTCCTTGCTTTCTCTGTTTCTGAGTTCACTGGAGAGGAAGAGAAGAACATGAACGTTTAATAGTGAGGATATCAAAGTCTTCAAGGAAACACTAACAGAAAGCATTAGAATCAATTTTAGATGAAATCAGACTATGTGGTAGCCAAGTGGTGTCACAGGTCTTGTTTTATTTTCCTTTAATAAGTGTTTGTGTATTAGTTTTCTATTGCTGCTGTAACAATATAGGTCTGGCATAACATAACAGCATACAAATTACAAACTAAGTTACAGTCCTGAAGGTCAGAAGTCTCACTAGGTTAAAATCGGGTGTAGGTAATAGCTGTGCTTCTTGGAGGCCTAGCGGAGGATCTGTTTCTTGCTTTGCTGGTTTCTAAAGGCTACCCTCCTTTCTTGGCTGGTGACCATATTCCATCTTTAAAGACAGCAATTGCATCAATCTGAACTTTGACTCTCTTAACAAATCTTCTTCTCAGACTCTCCCACTTCCTATTTCCCACATACATAGGCTTGTGCTTACAAGGCAGCTACCATCAAAAGTGTCAATCATATTTGCAACACACAAAGTTCATGTTACTACATAAGATAACCACCTACACATGCCAAAAAGTATCTACTACATAAATAGTGAAATAAGACTGGTCAAGCAAGCGTATTTGCAGAAATTTTTCTCTTTATAGCTCAGTTGTGCAGCTCTTAACACTGGCTTCCTAAAAGCAGCCTGAATTCAGGTAAACACATTACAGGTTTTGAATTGTCCAGTTTGAGAAGCAAAGGACCCCAACAGACAGAGATAACAGTGACCTTCTGTCCTTCTTGAAAATCAGCCTTGTGTCCTACCCTTGGGTTACTGCGCATGGAATGCTTAACAAACTGGAGGGCTTATATTTCCTTTACACATATTTCTATCACCACAGCCAAATAAAAATGGTGCTGAAGGAAAGACTTTTATTATCTTTTATTTTACCCTCTAAAATCTAATTCAGAGCATGAGGAGAAATGCCCGCACGGAGCCAGATTTCATGTTCATTAATGTAATTGGACATTAGCGCCATAGCCACGTCCTCCCACTCAGCGGTGAAAATGACCCTCTTCCCATATTATCATCAATAACAGCACAGTGATGGCCTGGCTGGGACTGACCAGACTGTAACTAAGCTCTTGGTCCCTTGGGCAATGGGGTGATTTTTATTTACAGTGACAAGATGATCTTTACACTTGTTTCTCTTTGGACTGTACACACACAGCTCTATCCATAAGCCAAAACACAGCCAGCCGGGCTCTTGCTGCTCTGCACTTTACTTAACTGACGAGGTGTCAGCATTAATTTCTTGACTGTCGGAAAGTTTCATCTCTCATGCCCTAGGGATGTTTTTTTGACCTCTCTAGTCCTGTGATTGGAAGCGGTTTGGTCTTTTCTCATAAGCTCCAAACATTTTCTTTCTTTTCCATTGCAATTATTATCTCCTGTGACATTTACAAGGACCAGTTCTGCTACAGCTAGAGCTATAAACATACAAGGAGCCTTGGAGATCCAGAATTCTTTTCTGCTTGAACATGCCAGTTAATAACTAAGGGGGCTTTCAGCACGAATTCATGATTGGAGCCTTCCGAATAAGCGCCCTGCTTCTTCCAAAGCAGCCTTTGTCAATGGGACTCTCACAGAATATATTTGAAAAAATTATAATCAAGTATAATTATGTAAATAACAAATTTAATTTTATGTAAACAAAACACTTAATTGTTCAACTCTGCAATCATCATGTAATTGTTTTATATTGTAGTAAATGAGGTTCACACAATGGCTGGAAAAGGGGCTGCTCTGGGGTTGATTTTGGAGACGTAAGGCAATGACAAGAATAGTTGAGGGCTGGGAATTAACTGAACCCAGACCACCCATGAGTTATGTCACCTTTGGCAATTCACCTAGTTACTTAGAACTTCATTTCCTAATTTCTCAAATTAACTCTGTTCATTCCTAAAGTGTCGTCCAACTCTGATAGACAGGAAATAAATAAATAACCACCTGGCACCTTTCAAACTTTATTAATGTTTTCTATGGGAGTGCTACTTCCTCTGTTGTAGTAGATGAAGAACTCAACGGAATCCCCCTTCTGTTGTCCGGTACTATTGACCTCTGCACTCACATATTTCCCCTACCTAACTATGGACTAGAATAAGCTGGAACCAACTCCAAACATATGCACACAGAGATTCATTCAGAAGTGCAGATGTTTGGAGGGAAGTAACAGGAGCACCCAGTTGATCTCTGTTTACCCACATGCATTCTCTAAGGCACAATGACTTTAGTTAACCATTAGACAACTTTAATATTCTACAGATATTTGATTTTTAAAGTTTCATCTTTAAATCATTCTTTTAGTCAGCTTTTGGGTTGCTCTGACCAAAATACCTGACAAGAACATTTTATGGGAAGAAAAGTTGGTGTGGGTCTCACAGTTTCAGAGGTCTCAGTTCCCAGGCTGCTGACTCCATTTCTGTGGGCCCAAGGTGAGGCAACATATCATGGCGGAAGGGAATGGGGGAGAAGTGCTGCTCTGTTCAGTTCATGGCAGGCTAGGAAGCAGAAAGAGAGGGAGAAGAGGAAACATGGAAGAAGAACCCTCTCAGAGTACCTCAGGTGACCCACCTTTTCTAGCCACACCCCACCTACCTATAGTCACCACCCAATCCATTCAAACTAGAATGGACTGATTAGGTTACAGCTCTCCCATTCGAATCATTTCACTTCCAAACATTCCTGCATGGACATAAGCGCTTCGGGGGACACCTTATATTCAAGCCATAACAATAGTGGAACTTTCCTATTATATGAGATAAATAGAATTGGTCAAGGGATATACAACTCCAAGTTTTTAAACCATCTGCTAAATTTTCCTGTCACTGCTTTTTTTCCCCTTAGATTCTTTTGAAACTAAACCAGAAATTTGCCCTCATTTTCTAGAGTGAGTTTGCTGTGTTCCATGGCCCCTCTTGTTGAGTGTTATATCCGTTGTGTTACCCAATGTTCAGGTTATGTATATCCTTTCCATTATGCTAGACCTGGATGAGCTCCTAACCTGCCTCCACTCTGACCCCAGGCCTCCGAGAACAATATGCTCTTATCAACAGTAGGAAGACAGGCACTATGCAATTTAACTTCTGACCTTGCTTTAAATCGCACATTTAATAAAAATTCCTCTTATTTAAATGATGAGGACATAGAGAACAGAATGTACTCTTTCTACTTTGGAAAGAGTAAGTGGTCAATGAATATTTAATGGATGCTCCATAACTTCTGTCATGTGGAAAGGAAATCATAAAGGTTTGTCCATTTTATTTTCAGTATGCAATCTCTAAGCCAGTAACTTCAGCATCATCCAAGACTTCGTTAGAAACATAGTCTCATCCCAACCTAAATACAATGGATCAGCGATTCTAGGGGTGTGTCCCAGCTCTCTGTGTCTCAGCCATCAGACTGAGTCCAGTGAGACACAGTGTTCCAGGTCATACTGATGCAGGTCAATATCTGAGGATCAGCCACAGACCAACCTCTAAATGATAGAAATCAAAGGTCATTTTCCTAAACATAGAAACCAATTTGTTACTTATGACAGAAACATGCAGGGAATTAATTTGTGACTGCAGTCATACATTGTGGTATTGGAGGTTTATTAAGGGGGATCCAAAGTTTGCCACTCAGACCCTCACCTGCAAGTACAGTGTTGTGGCAGGTAATAGTAAAGGTGTTCAAAGAAAACATTGGTCTTTATAATTTTTTTAAAAAATGGTCAACATTATCATCTTAGTATAGGTTAATATTTACTCACTTTTCCTGTCAAAGGGACTGAAACCCACCAGCATCTGAGACTATCCTGTGGATTACTGCACCAACATGAAGAAGTTCAGCTGATTTGGCTAGAAGAGGGGATGCTGCTGCTTCTCTTTATCTCATCCTGAAGTTTCCTCCAAACTGAGCATCATGGTGGAGAAGAGACATTATGTGTGTTTACCTACAAAAAAAATTTCAATAAAAATCAAAAGCCATTGTAGGAACATATTGGATTCTCCTGATCTGTCCTAATGAGGAGCTGCATGAACCCTTTATTGCTTTATTTTATTTATTTATCTTTGCCTTTATTATTTTGAACTATAGATGATCTGCATTCTGCTGGTGAATCTTTGATCATCTACTCTTTGTGTCAGTGACCCTGAATAATGAATATAGTTACAAGCAGAACAAGGTCCTGAGAACCTGTGGGTTTAAATTTGTGAGTATGTTTGTGCATGGACAAATGTTATTAAGGGAGAAAGTGAAGAGAAAGATTTATTCTAAAGTACATCACCACGATTCCTGGGGGTTAATTACTTCTTTTGAGAAATTAGCCCCAGCCTGTCACTGCTTACTGACAGGCAGTGATTTCCTCTGCTAGACACCTGGAAGCAATTGCCCTCAGCTGCTTACCTGTGTTTCAGGTATATATAGGAGCACACACCATAGGAGTAGATGTTTTTACTTAAAGTTATGCAAATGCACAGGCAGAGTGAAGCACAGAATGCTCAAGAAATTTGAAAGGTTACTAAGAAAAATCAAGTCAATGAATCAATGCAAAATGTTTTAAGACTTCTCTACATCCCACATTAGGCAGATGGTAGTTACATTCCTCCCTAACACTTTGGGAGCATGCTGCCTCAACTGGGTGTTCAGATGTTGAAAAGGAAGAAAAGAAAGAAGGGAAGGAGGAAAGGGGGAAGGAGGTAAGAAGGAAAACTTTAAGAAATTTTTAAAAATTAAATAAATTGTATGGGAAAGATTACATAAAATACAAAAATTAAAGAAAATGAGTTTTCTTTTTTTTTTTAAAGAGAGAGTGAGAGAGAGAGAGAGAATTTTAATATCAGCGGATACAACATCTTTGTTTTGTATGTGGTGCTGAGGATCGAACCCGGGCCGCACACATGCCAGGTGAGCGCGCTACCGCTTGAGCCACATCCTCAGCCCCAAGAAAATGAGTTTTCATGAGATGAATAGCTAGGTAAGTATTCCTAGAGAAGAGTTGAGTAGGTTCTAAAGGAAAAATAGATACCAAAAAAAAAAGAAAAAAGGAAGGAAGAAAATATTTCCTGCAAAACAATGACTTATCTAAGAATTCATTCTCCTCTTATTGAACCAGAAAGTGAGGAGAACAGATGCAGACCTCTTTTGTTTAAAGCATCCTAACTATTTAGCTCCTGTCAGTGGACAGATAAATTATATAGCCACTTATCCCCAATCTCTCAGTGGCTTTCAATATTACGGAAAGGACATTTTTACTACAGGCAAATTAATCCATTCCTTTTTAAAAAATAATAGATTTCTATTGATATATTAAAGTGTCTGTCAATTCCTGTGCAAACTGCCAAATCATGTGTTAAATTTAAAAATAGAGCTGAACACTTAAAACTCATCAGATGGTGATAAATGAGCTTAGACTTGTAGAAAGAAAGAAATATGAATGAATGCAAAGCAGAGAATCTAAGTTACCCAGATCTCGCCAATTTTGAGGAATCCAAGCAGATTCCAGACATGTTTTGGAATAGGAACCATACATTGCCTTCCGCTGATGATGCCATGACTGTCACGCTATCTAGGCAAGAAGGAAATTATCTGTCCTTGATAACTAATATGGATAGAAATCACAAATAAGAAGTTAAATTCTTTCTCCTCTATCATGCTACGGAACTATGATATTCTATTTAGAAGGAATAACTGCTTCAATATTTCTAAGGTTCTTTGGAATATCACTTAGAAAATTTAATTTCTGTACCTTTCTCTATGGAATTTTAGCCTAAATTGACAAGTTGATCAAGATTATGTTTCTTTCCTCTGTCCCAATTCTTTGTGAAGTCACTCTTCTCTCATTACCTAGTAAATAAAATAGCAAAAATGTTAAGATTTTAATTGACGGTCTTGGTTCTTGAAAAATCAATACCTCATATTATTTTATAATTAATTATTGGTATTAGGGGAAAATTTACCTCTCTCACCAATTAACATGAGTAGTTCATCGGATATTTGTTTTGTGAAAATTAGAGGATTGTTAGATACAATCTGCAACTTCACAGGATTTAAAATTTAGTGTTGGAAAGAAGATTTTACATTTATATATATAAATTTACATATGTAAACATTTATATTTATATAAATATATACACTTATATGTATACATCTTAATGTTTATAATAAAGACAGAATTCAGTAATAATTTATGAGTTAAAAGCTACAAATTATATCACATATTAAATAATTAAGTGACCACACAAGAGCTTTAAACTGAAAGCATCCTCTATAAAGCCTTGAACATAGTATGTATGCCTTAAATATGTGTTGAATAAACAATACCAACAAAAATAATAACACAAAATAAACTACTTTTCTAAGTAACATAAAGTAATCCAAGGAGGCCTAATTAAGGAAAAAGGACTTTGACTTTAAAAGAACAGTTTTTTTATTGGTTAGAATTTAGAAAGACAAAATAAGCCAGAACAGGAATCATAGAAGAGAAGAAATATGAGTAGAGCCTTAGCCCTGCACTGTCTGGTAGCATGACCATTAGTTTCATATGGCTCATTTGGTCACACAAGTCCCACTTTAAATGCTCAATAGCTTCCAAGGCTCTTAGCCTCCATATTGGTTATAGCCTTCCCTACCAGCATCGCAAAGGCTTTATTGGACTACACTGCATAGAATCTTGAAAACAGAGTGTGTATGTGTGTGCATGTGTGTGTATGTGTGCATGTGTATGTGTGCATGTGTGTGTATGTGTGCATGTGTGTGTGTGTATGTGTGCATGTGTATGTGTGTATATGTGCATATGTGTGTGTGTGTTGAGCAGGTAGAGTTTGACCAGTCAACTGTCTGAATTTTTTCTCATCTATAAAATAAGCAAATAACTAATGTGAACTTTGCCATTCATAAATCCAAATTTTTCTTTGTCTATAAAGTTAGTAGAACAATTGGTTTGTATACAAGTGAGTGAAAGTGAAATTTTAGAAAAAGATTATTGAGGAGATTTTTTAAAGGTTTGCACTCATTCTGTGGAAAACATCAAGTCACTGAAAACTTTTAAGGAGAGAATTGATAGTCAAATGTTGCACTTTGAAATATTCCTTTCATATATGTAATGTTTTCCCTCATTTTTCAGATATTATTAGGAAACTTCAACTCTTTCCTTTAAACAAGGATATGCTCAAAATTTCCAGATGTGTTATTTGCTCTGGGAAGCAGATACTGAAACAAAGAGTATAGTGATTTATTGGGAGACTATCACCTGGAAACATAACAAAGAGAAGACAGAATTAGGCAGGGCTGCCCTTCAGATTTCCATGCAGAAATAAAAGAGAATATGTGAAAGAAGAGTAGTAGAAGAAGGCTGGGTGAGGGAGAGCCTCATCATGGTACAGATCCAAGAGAATCTCAGCCAGTCCAAGGGGGAGCTCAAAGCTAAGATGGCCTATTAGAGGAGTCCCATATTAAGCAGCAAAAGCCTGGCCATGGGTCTACTCATACTTAATTCTTGGTGAAGTTCTGCCTGTAAAGAGTGGCCTTGCTTCCAAAATTGAGGCAGATCCTGATGGCACTGCTAATGAAGAAGGTTCACTAACTGCACTCCATGTGGCTGAATGACAGTGGTGTTGTAGTGGCATTTGAGGAACACACTCCGTGATGGTCACACTGGGTCTCAACCCAACATGCCTCACCACCATGTCTCAATCCTGAAACCTCCAATTTTTGTTTGTTTTGGGTGTTTTGTTTTGGTTTTGCTCATTTTCTTCCTAGAAGATTATGAGGCTGGGCAAATAAAACTAAAATAAGACTGTTGTTAATAAAAGGATAGAACATGAAAGAAGAAAATAGGCTTATGGAGAGTTTTCTTTCCTGTAGTCCCTAAGTCATTTTTATTGAATTGTGGTGAGCCCAAAATTCTGTACCTGCAACCTTACTCTGCTGTTGGGAAGTCCTACCTGGATTGTTTAAAGGAGTAAAAAGTGCAGTAGTTGTGAAAAGTGCTTTGATTTGCTTCCATAAAGGCAAATCCTCCTTATTCACATCTAAATTGAAAAACCCTTTTATGGCCAGGAAAATTCCATAGCTTCCAAGTGTTCATCCAACTAACTCTTAAGGAGGACAAATGTCTCTTCCGATTGTCAAGAAAATTGTCACAAATGTATATTACTAACATTACACCAACACTTCAATCTGGTCTGTTGAAATTTGGGGCATTTTAGAGATTGCATCAAATATGTATATATAATGAATATAAGGTAAGTTTTCCTAGAGAAGTAAGAGTAGGTTCTAAAGAAAAAATAGATACCAAAAAATAGCAAAATATATATATTCTGTTGACTTATACTTAGCAGATGCACTTTAAAATTTACTTATATGCTGTATGTATCAATACTTCATTTCTTTTCATTAATAAGTAAAATCCATTGTGCATATTTACCTCAGTTTACTTCCCTTTCATCTGTTTAAAGACATTTGAGTTATTCCCAGGATTTAGCTATTAAAAGTAAAACTACTATGAATATATGAATACAAGCATTTGTATGGACATCTACTTTATTTTCCTTTAGATGGTTGTGAATAAGCTGAGTGCTGGTTCATATAAAAGGCAAATACTTAACTTATGACTAGAAAACCTATTCCCAAAGTGCTTGCTCCATTTTACATTGTGACCAGAAGTTAATGGAAGTTTCAGTTTTTTCACATCCTCCTCACCAACATTTGACATGGTCATTCTTTTTAATTTTATCTATTAAATAAAAATTCTTTTTTCTTTCCTTATTTTTAATTTTATTTATTTTCCTCATTTTTTTGCATATAGATATCCAATTGTCTTAATACCATTCAATGACAAATGACACCTTTTTTTTTATTCAACTGCCTTTTAACAAAATCACATCTTCATATTTGTTGAGTCTACTTCTGGAATCTATATTCTATTCCATTAAACTTCTATCTAGTGTTACTTCAATACTACATGTCTTGACTGACTGAGCTTTGTAAGACGTCTTAAAATCAGATAATGTAGGTCTTGCAAACTGAATCTTCTTTTCAGAGTTGTTTTGATTATTATGATAAAATATTCAAAATTAAGCTTCACAAGGATATTTTAAGAAATTATGAGAAAAAACTATTAGAAAAATCTATGAAAGTTTAGAACAATGTATTTTAGAGATTTTAAAAACTATTTCTGTGGAATATTAACAAAGTTTAACTAAAAAAGTGTGTAATCTAAATCCATTGGAGCTGGATGCAGAGGTGCTGGATTACAGTGGATGCTGTAATCCCAGTGGCTCAGGAGACTGAGCAGGAGGATCGCAAGTTCAAAGCCAGCCTTAGCAAAAGTGGAGTCCTAAGCAACTCAGTGAGACTCTGTGTCTAAATAAAAAGTATAAAATTGGCCTGGAGTTATAGCTCAGTGGTAGAGTGCCCCTGAGTTTAATCCGTAGTACCACTCCCCTCCCCGCCAAAAAAAAAATCCTTGGAAAATTTAGGTAAGTGATATACACAAATTTCTTTATTGAAAGACTTCTCAGGACCCTTAACATGATAAAACATGTTAGGAATTCCTAAGAGAAAGAGCCAACAAACAGCATTTCTAGAAATAGAAGCTTTTAACCATAGACACTTTGATCATCTAGCAGGATGTGTTTCACAGAACTCATCTGGGGAAGCAGCTAATAGATGTTAAGGAGTTCCCCAGCACAGAGCTTCTGTTCCAGGAGGCACAGGGAAAGAAATCAGACGAGTGATGAGGACCATATCGAGCTGGGCAGATGAGGTAGTTTGAAAGTTAGTTGAAAACAGAGTAGAAAGTTCAGACATATGTTATCTATAACAAAGTGTTCTACAGAAATAATTAAGTTAATGGAAAGACATATGTATTTATTCTATACATGTTTTCCTCCATGATTCATTTTAAAGGGAAAACTTAAAAAGTTAAGAGAACGAAAGATTTAAATAGCAGTTCTAAAATAATACACAAAGAGATGCAAAATGGCAGGTATGATTTATTGCCAGAATGAAAGATAATGATATAATTGTTGTCAAAGGTCAGAAGAAAATGAACTCATGCTAAATTGGATAGACAAAAATTATCATTGATCTCAGTCCAGCACAGGAAATCAAAATTTGCACTCTCATCTGCCCTTTCTATGAACATGGTCATGATTTGCGTTTGCTCTGGACAGCCCTAGTATATTTGAGACTATGCAATTCCATGGTTTTGCTCTAACTGGACTCCTTGTCATTCACCACAGAAGGAGGTGTACTCCAAATGCACCCCAATGTATCTCTTGCCTTCTCATTTTCTTCCTCTCTTCACGAGCCTATCAGCTGGAACTGGTCTTCTTCAATTTTTCCTTCACTTCTGTTCATCTCTTACCTTCTTGTGTTTCAAGGATGTACAGAAGTTGGCTGCCCATTCATGTATGCAGTCAGCTAGAGTCTCCATTTGTGTCCCAGTTGCAGTTAACAGAGAGGAACCTTACACTGATCACATGAGTGGTAGAATATTCTTGGTCTTTGCCAGGCTCAAGGCCAAGGTAACCAAAGTAAAAGTAACAAGAGGAGATTAGAAAACAACATGAAGTGTGGCATGTTAGAGACCCAGTACAAGATGAAATGGGAAAACCCAAAACTTCTAACTTTACTAAGTTGCACAGATGATACAAATCACATGAAGAGAAATATTATGGGTTATGAGGAACAGAAGAAGGCATGCTCAGCTTAAAAGCATTTATGATTTTAAAGAAGTTCACTGGTGGAAAAAAAAAACACCACTAATGGCTCATACTTAAGATTGCAATTGGAAATAACTAGGCAATGAATCTAGTCAGAACCTTTTACCATTCATTCTTTCAATCAGCGGCTTTTATTAAGCAAGAACTGTGTCAAACACTAGGGATATAATGTTAAATTAAAACCAACCGTTATCTATAAATAGCTTATAATCTACTTGGAGGACAAAATCCCTGTCTGAGAAAGTAAAGTGTGATTCCCAGAAGAGATGACACTTGATAAGATTTTATGTAAGTAGGACTTGGCCAGTTGGGTTTTTGAATTTCAGAACAGGTATGAGATGAGCTTTACTGACAGTGAGCTATGATAACATTGTCCCATTTCTGGTCAGTTTTTCTGTCCTGCTTGTTTTGCTACAGAAATGTGGTAAGCAATGAAAATATCTAGGCTCCACTGGAATTGTAGGAATGAATACAATTCTTCTTGTATCTTTTTCAGAATTTCTTTTAGAGTGAACTCTGTGTTGCCTTAGAAATGTGAATATCAAGAATGCAAGATGATTTTCCCTTGACATCTTCCAGAATCCATGCAAGGCAAGGGTTATTGCTACACTAAATATTTGCATCTATAAATAATAATTGAAATTCAGTATGGTTTTGGGGGCAGTGGGAGTCAATTGTATTCAGCTTTTCATATTCTTCCTATCCTTTTTTACTTTTGGTCACCTGTGCTGGGGGAATATGAAACCCCTTGGGAACAGAGTCATGGAAATGCATCTAGACCCTGATGCTGGCTAGTGAGACATTATTGCATCCCGACTCAATTTCTGTACTTGTGAAGTGGGATGGATTTGCCTAGGGACTTATTTTGGCACTGTGAAGCCCAATATACACCAAGGAATCCCTGATCCCCACAACAGACCCTAAAGGAATTGAGAAAATATAACCCTCTTCTGCCTCTCCTTCTCATGGATTTTCAGCAAACTTTTTAGTCTTTCCCTCCATTTAGGCAAAGGCTCAGCAACTCCATTGCCCTCTACCAATCCTTCACTTTGATTTGGGGCCAGGGAGCCGACATTCTAAGGACATGTTAAAAACTGAGTATGGCACATTAGCATTGCCAGTCTACACACTGGGAATCTCAGCATTTTCAATATATATTTAAAATAACGGAGCAAGACAAGCCGCTGCCTTCCCTCAAAATTGCCAACGTATGCTCCAAGATCTCCTGCATTTTGCATTGTGTCAGTCTGTGTCAGAGGTTTCAGGAAAGGTAATATAGAAGATGAATGAAAGTCTATCATTGCAGTGCCAAGATGAAAAAGTGACAGCTCATAATGAAAAGAAAAATAGTTTCCATTTTGGGCCTCTGTAAGTAAGAAAGTGACAGAGTCTTGGGAACTGTGAGCCTGAAAAATGGTCCCTTTGACAGACATGCCTGTAAGTGAGAGGGCCCCGGATAGAATACCACCAATAATAGAGGGAATAATGATTATTTTAGGCATTGCATGATTTTGAATAAATCCTTGACTACTCCCCAGAAAATGGAGTTGAAAGGAAAGTAGGAAGACTGGTGGATTAATTTAAAGAATATATGACCATACTTTTTTAATTCTTTTAAACCAAAGTTGGTTAAATTTATTTCTGCCAGAAATGACCAAAAATCAATAGTATTAATAAAGAAAAAACTTGTGTCTCAGCAGTGATAAGAAAAAAAAAATACACTCTAGAATCTTCCTTCAGTGCTTTGTTTATTTTTTTAGAGAGCATTTAGAATTAAGTTCTAGATTGGCTTTTGTAATTCAGTGTTTGCACACATTAGATTGAAATAAATGCAAGCTGACATGTAGTGTGGAAGACTGACACATTTTTTTGAATTCAATATCAAATTTCAAAATGCTTGGAATTATCTGAAAAATGATTTTAATTTTTTGCATAGCTGATATTTCTTGAATGGGACCTCAGATGTTAGCCCTTTTGCAGTGTTTACAATGACTTACTTACTCTGCATAATTTCTTTATCCATCCAAATACAGAGACAGTAAGAAACACATTCTCAACATATTTAACAAATGCCAGGTCAGGGGCTCTTTCCTTACACATTTGCTCTACTGAGAACATACTCTTATTGTATTGATTTTCTCATATGAGGCTATACAAACTCTATCTTGGAATTGGAGCTCCTAGAGTTTCCATTCTCTTGGTTTCAACCACAAACCAAAAGAAATAAATGATCACTAAAAAAGTGATTGCTACCCATTGAGAGATCAAGAGTGAAGCCTGAGGGAGAATGTGAGTTTATTTATCACAGATTCAGAGCTGGAGGGAAGCGTAGAGGAACCTACCTGGGCTCCACGCAGCAGTTCTGTTGCAAAGTATTGGATGCTCCTCAAATACCCATTTCAATTCAGAGCAGCTCTAATTGCCAAATGAGCTTCCGGATTCTAACTCAATCTCAATCATTCTCCAGCAGGTGGACTTTGGTCTTATCTGGTCAGCTAAAAATACAGGGAAAAGAACTATCGTTGTTTCAAATGATAACTGTGCTCCTGTTTATTGTTAGCTAACTTTCCCCCACTGAACAAAAAGATATGTGAGAATTCATCTTTTTCCCAAAGGCAGTAGGGAACAAGAGAAAAGCCATGAAGGAGCCACACTTATCTCCTTTCTCCACATTCTCCCAGAACATTGTCACCCAGCACTCACCTGGAAGGAACTTTGGAAGGGGTTCACTATGCATCTGGCTCTCAGCCTCTTACAGTTCTTCTGAGCACAGATCAACCTTCTTACTTGATGAGATTCATCTGTAGAATGAGGATCATTCCTATCTACCCCAGTTGTGAAAATTAAGTGAATTAACATGTTGGTCAGCTCCTAGAAATCACTAAGTACTCAGTAAATATTACTCTCTGTTTATCCAAGACTCATGGTTGAACTTTAGATACCTTTGTTTCCAGGATAAATGTCATATAACATGTACTCTGGAAATATTTGGGGAGGTAGTAAAGGAGGAAGAGACAGGAGAAAGGAGCATTTCAGCTCATTTTACAATATAAATTGTGGAGACAGAGTAAAGCGGGAGTGTAAAAACTGGGTTCCTGGCTTTTTAAATTTTATTTTTAAACACTCTATGTCCCTAAGTTACAGTATTGTTGGGTGTGGGAACATAGACCCTGGGGCAATTACCGTACTCTAACTTCCCAGAGAATATTCCCGAACAAAAACCAAAAGGAGAGATAATGAATAATACTGACAAAAGTACATTTTTGTATAACTAGTCTCAGATAAATAAAGGCTAAAATTCTGGGTGAGTGGAAAGAAGCAGGTTCTGACGCTGAGATTTATTAGTCAGGGACAATCTGTCCAACTAAGTGCAGGCAGCTTCCGCTCTTGAAATAAAAACGCGGAACAGACAAAAGGCAGAGGAAGAGATTGTATTATGCTGGGAACAATGCAACTCTGAAAAGATGGTGAAGAGATGCCCTGATAGATCTCCCATCTCTCATGCCCGTTCAGCAAGGACAAACAGTACAAAAAGAACCAGCATTTTCTTGAGGTACTGGGAATAAGGGAAATAATTTCCTGAATGGAGATTACTGCTAATCAAAAAGAGTGTTTTGTGAACTCCTGAGGGCATCAATATGCAAAGGCACTGGATCACAATTTTGAAAAGGAAAAAAAGAGCAAAAATATTTCTTAAATACTTGTTTTTTGCTACATGCTCTCCTGTTTGCTACCTATTTGTTTGCTGATCTCCATCCTAGTATAATAGGTCTCTATGTTCTCCAACATTCACTGTAATCATTATGAAAAGCATGCACCACACACACACATGAATATGCACACACACTCATGCACACATCTGCACACACAGTTCCATGTTCACTGACACATGCATGAACTTCCTTTCTATTCAAATCACCTACAAGATATCACCTCACTCTGCCTAAACCTCTCTCTCAGATTTAGTGAATTCACAGAGCATAGATTGCCAGTTGAGTTTGACAACTTGGTGATGACAGGCAGGGGGGATGGGGAAGAGAAGGAGAAAGGGGAAAAGAGAGAGAAAGAGAGCAAGGGGGAGAAAGATTGAGAGCACATAAACTAGGCTTTTTCAAATGGATGGTAAGGAATAAAAACACCATAAAGAAGATTTGTGTTGAGGGAGAGATGATGTCAGCCTAGGGAGGGAGATGGGACTTCAACTGAACCTTAAAGCAAGGATCTGACTTAGATAAGCAAAGAGGAGAGGGAAGCAATTTCCCAAGTTTCCACTAAAGCATTCTGCCCACAGACAGGGGAATTTCCTCTTGTTGATTCAATCAAGATAGACTCCATATTTAGCAGCCTCTTGGAGTGATGAATCATACCTGATGGAGGCTCTTAAAACTCATGTAGAATATACAAAGCCTCCCATGTGACTACCTGGCCTTTCAGCCTTAATCAAATGCATGTATCTGTACTGATCTCAATTTTTACCCTTAGATGATGGTTTACATAGTAAAATGGAAAAATCTAAACTTGAATGATGAAAATCCAAATTGCTAAGATTTTGCAGATCTGCCAATATAAGGTTATTGCTGCCCAGTGCTATCCTAGATTTTTGGTCCTGTTTTGTGATACTGTAGCTGGGACACAGCAAAGGACTTTACTTCTTTGTCAGCGAGGCAGTGTGGGCTGTGTCTCAGCCTCAAGGGCCCTCCACTAAGTTTCCAAATGACTTCCAGATCACTCTTTCTGCAGTTGCTACCTCTGTTACTTCCTAAATATATCTTTTGTGCCTTTTAGGAGATAACCACCTTTTACCTACTTACTAATTCTCCACGTTATATTTTCCCAGTTAAAATTATTGATATGGTTTCCATCTCCTCATTGGACCCTGACCAATAAACAGGAATTGTTTTATCTTAGCGAGAACTCCTTTACTTTAATTTTGAGATAGAGATAAATATAGAGGTGGTAGTGGAGGTAGAGGTGGAGAGAAAGAAGGGAAGAGTAAGGGTCTTTGGCCATTAGTTAAGTCTCTGAACTCGTGGGACACTTTATTAGCAATTATTTTAGACACAGTGTTGATGATTCTTGCAGTAGCATTCAATCACCTGTTTGCTCTCAGAACCATTCTCTGCCTTCTGCTTTCTGGGTTTTGTATTTTAAGAATTGATTCAGGTACTTTTGCCAGTTAATTTTGGGTAAGTTTTTCCATTAGTGGAAAATTGAAAGATAGGAAAATGGGAGAAGGCTGGGCATCCCACCATTCTTTATAGCAAACATTTTGAGCACTGGTGTCTCTTCCCCTTGATAGAAGCTCTCAGAGCAGTTCCCATGCCTCTGGGCAACCTGGCTCTTGGGCTCTGGTCACATCACCTTTTTCTTTGATCCCTCCAGTCCTTAGGATAAGAGCATCTTCTTACCATTGCTAATATCTGACTCTATAGTTTTATCAGCACCATGTTAGGTAGTTTTTGTAAATAAATTCCCACTGTTGAACTATAGGGTAGAGTCTCTATTTTCCTAATTCAGACTGAGAGAGCTATAGAGGAACTTCTCACAGAATCTTTTTCGATTCATATATTTAAAAGGTTCTGTAATAGTGTCAAATATATTCAATTTCTTACTTTTCTAGAAAATATCATGGCTATTTCACAAGAAATGTAGCTTAACTCCTCCTATCAATTTCCTTTCTTCTTCTTCCTGCTTCTTTTTATTAAAGATCAAAAAATTGAGTAAATAATAAAGCCAATCAGAGTTTATACATGAAACTCTACACCAAGCACCCTTACATGCTAAAAGTAATGAATAACGAAAAAAAGTCTCCTATGAAACCACTTGTCCCCTAACGTGTCTAGATAATTAAGATTAATAAGTTTCTTCCTTTTTAGCTTCTGAATCACTATTCTAAATCCTTAAGTGAAATATAAAGAAGAAAAGGAGGAAGGAAGGAAGAGAAAGAGAACAAAACCAGCAACTGCAATTGATTGAGTGTTAACTAACATTTTTTCCTTTAATTCTCCATGAATTGGATACATTTCTTATCCCCATTTTTCAGGTAAAATCACTGAGGCTCATAGAAGTTAAATAACTGGCCCAAAGTTACCCTCAGACCACTGTGATGGACCTGGGCTGTGAAAATATCTCAGCCTCATCCTAAGGTCCAACTGATATGTGTTGATAAAGAACCAGAAAGAGAGAAAAGCCTGGGATTTGAGAGAGAAGACCTCATGACCTGTAATAGGCCATCACAAAGACTCACAGAATATAAAGCTGAGATCTAGAAGGGAGCATCCTGAAGTGGAGAGGAAGAAACAGAGAAAACCCTTCCTATCTCCAATCTTCATCTGGCTGTAGGCAATTAGGAGAGAAAAGGGCACACTGGTAGCAATTATGCAAGACACACTCTGGAAGGGAGAAGTGGCCACACGTGAGGAATGAGCTTGAACTCCACAATGGCATCCACAAGGCCAAAGTGACTTTTTAGCATATGCCACCCCAACTAATAGGCAGGTAATTACTTTGGTAACCCTGGTGGAGAGGAGCCTTCCCTTTGGGGTATCTTATTAAGATATTTTCAGACCCTGGAGAGTTCAGAGAGGAGCAAGGAGATGATTACAGGGGCTGGAGGGGTTGATTTATGAGGCAAGATGGAAAGACTGGTGCTGTTACCGCTTGGATAAATGATAGCTAACAGAGGCATAATGATATCTATAAATATTTGTAGGGCGGAAGCAGTGAGAAGGGATTCTTGCGCTGCTGATGGAATACAATACCCTCTGTTTCCCTTTGCTGAACTGCCAGGAAAAACTTTCTGACAGCAG
This sequence comes from Callospermophilus lateralis, assembly GCF_048772815.1. Classification (NCBI taxonomy): domain Eukaryota; kingdom Metazoa; phylum Chordata; class Mammalia; order Rodentia; family Sciuridae; genus Callospermophilus; species Callospermophilus lateralis. The sequence goes on along the minus strand of NC_135321.1, from coordinate 30,421,093 downwards.
TGTCATCAGAGCTGCAGAAAAATCAGCCACAGGGAAATGGGTGAAAGTGACAGCCCAGGATCACGTAAGACCCAGCTCCAGAGAAACCACAAAGGGTGGGAAGGGCATCCTCTGCTGGACTCAGGGGTGGATGAGAGAGGCCTTCATGGAGCCATAGTGGGGAGCAGGCCTGTTTTGCTCCAGCCTGGCCTCCCACCCTCCCTTTTTTGCCAGTCAGGTGTATTCACTGTGCTTCTGTTCAAACTTTACCCTTACCTTGGAATCCTCCCTTCCAGTCTGAATCTACCCATTCTAGGTCCACAATTAATGATGCCTCTTGTGGGCAAGGTATTGAGCCAAGGGTGCAGACACAAAAGCAAAGACACAAAATCGTCTTTGAGATGATGGTTAGTGGGATAGTCAGTCAAGGAAACAAGTAATTAAATGCAGTGTCATGAGTGAGATGATAGATACAGTCCCAGGGTGTGCTGAGAAGAAGGAGGCAAATCTGCTCCTCCAGACAGGAGACACAGGGCCATAATTCCTGGAAAGTGACAAAGCTGAATTTCACCTGAGCTCTGAGAACAGAAGTAAGAAATCCCCCCACCTCTTGTGTTCAGGGAGGTGAAAGAAGCACCCCTCCCCTATAGGTCTTAGGAAAAACTTGCAGTTCACTCTTTATATAACCAAAAGATGATTCCCTGGTTCTTCTGTGACAAAGCCAAGCACAGACTTTCCCATTTTTTTTCAACCTGCCATGAAACTAGACTCAGACTCTCCAATTCCCCATTTTTTGTGTCATGATTTGTGTAACTGGAATAAAAATTAGACACATTTCCTGTTTAGTCTACAAAACTTCTGATTGGAAATCATCCCATGTGAACATGTCTATCCCAGTCTATAAAAGTGTAAAACCAAACCAATTTACCAAGACGCTCAGACCTTTGGATCGAGAGCACTGTCCTTATGGCAATACCTGAATAAAAAAAGCAGTTTCCTAATTTGTTCAGGATTTGTGTTTGACAAAGGAATCTTAAAGAGTGGGTTGCAGTTAGGGAAAGGAGTAAGGGGGGGGGCTGTGGAAAGGAGTTTCATGGAAAGAAAGCACTCATATCCAAGCCTATAGTTGAGAGACAACAGAATATGCCAGTAGGACACTAATATTGGTACTGGGTGGATAAGAAGCCTTCACGGACTGACCTTGATATCACACATTTGAGCTGGTGAGGGTCCCACCCTGGCTTAGAATGCACAGCTGTGGTTTAATTTTCTCTGAATAAGAACAAAATATGAAGAACACGTCTCCATAGAGAACATAAAGTCCCTCAATCCTCAGAGCAGGTTAGCCTGATTGTGCACCTGAGAAATTGACAGGGATAAGCTAGGATGCACAGTTCACACCAACACTGTGGGATTTGTAAGACTGACCCTTGGTGAGCCCAGCCCCAGTCCACCCCCACCAACACTTGTGGCAGTTTCTGAGAGTATGAGCAGTTGGTTGAAGGGATAAAAATGCATTTTCCAAACCAACTGTGTTCAATGCAACGTATTTTTCATATGTTTAATGGAAGAGAAATTTTTATTTTAACTGACATTTATGAGCATTACCAGTGTTCAGTAGAGGAGCAGAAACCTGGTGGGGAGAGATAGCAGGTACAGGAATCATATTATTTTTATCATAAGATTAGGGCACTCTGTGTTTTCCTCCCCCAAGGCTCCCATTTCCTCCCATCCTAGAAAAACAAGAGATTATGGATGGAGTCTCCCACAACACAAAGCCCCAGCTCAGTTAACCCTTCCGCCATTGCAATCCAGGCACCAGAGATCCCATTATTTAATGCTAATGTATTGTTTTTCCACTGCCTGGCTCTGGGAGATCCAGATTCTTGGCGCCACAGATTCAAGCATCAGCCAAAGCAATAAAGAGGAGACAATTCTTCATTATCATCCCTGGAAGCTACTCAGTGACAATGAGGGGACTGTGGTTTGGGTTTGTTAGCATTTTTTGTATATATTCAAAAAGCACATCCTAAAGTCCTGATTTTAATGAATATCTGCTTTATCTTTTCTGATCTCTTCTGCTTTACTTTAAAAGAAAAAAAAAAGGAACTTCGGGGAGTTCAACTGAGATAACAAACTCAAAGGAATAATGAGTCTTTGAGACAAGGATGTTCTCCTGGACCTCTTTTTTTCTCGTTTAATTTACCACAGCCCTGATGAATTTCTAGTCTTTGTCTTCTTCTAGCATCTCTTTCTCTACTGCTATATTTTCTTCAGATGTTAAGAAAACTCTGAGTATGAATCACCCCTCAAATCCTCACTGGAACCTTTCCAAGCTATGCAAATATGATCAACTCAATCAAGCCACAGTGCCATATCCTGTGCTATAGAAGTTGCCTTAGGGTCATTCTAGTTTCTCCATATCCTAATAAAATCCCATGTGCTTCCAATATAACCTCTACCCACATGGGTTTAGTATGAAGGAGGGCACTGGGTAGAAACTTGTATTTTATCACTCTGTCCTGAAATAGACAATGCAAGTCAATGTCTAAGTTGTTGATGATAGCCATCTTTGTAAATTGCATAATCCAACGTGGAGCTCAAAGTTCAATTACTAAATACTGTTTAGTATTTACACAGCACCATTTGCTGAGCTTCTATGCAGCTGGCCAAACATACTGAATTGACCATTCTCCAGGACACTGGACAAATGAATACTATGGATCAAAGGAAATATGAACTAGTATTTGAAAAGCCAAGTGCAATCCTGCAAAAGTAGTCCCATATTTTTAGCAAAATCTAGGTAAACTTTCCCTGCAGCAAGGGTGAACAAGGACACTTGCAAGGTTAGGTTGGTATAGAGATGACATCTGATGGCTACCCCATCCTCCCATCCTGATCTCCCCATCTTCTCTTCTTTGTATGTGAATTTCAATCAGGATTTAGAGTCATGAAATCTTCTCTGGCTCAGAAAACTGCAGGAAAGCAACCTCAGTCATTTTCATCTTGGATCTGATGCTGGAAACTATACCTTTTGGAACTTGTGAACATACCACAGATGCTGAGCAGGTGAGCTTTAAAAAAATGGGGTTCCATCTGAATAATCTGTCAGGCTACAGACGACAAAAAGCTATTTCTGACTCCAGCCGGAATGAGTGATTACTTTGATAACAAATTAAAACAAGCTTGGAAATTGGAAATTACCAGAATTAAGCTATCTCCGATGAATGACTGAGCTCCCTCCTTCAGTACATTTTCTTCTATATTAGCCATAAACATGAGCTCTTCATTAATAGAAATTGGTTCATTGCTACTGGCCACAAGGGGAATCTGTTGTATGTGTGGCACTAACTTCAAACCTGATCAAGAAGACAACTTGTTCCTAATGTGAGTGCTTTCTTGGGAACTTAAAAATTTTTTATGTCTCTTTTGGCTTCTTGCATATGAAGCCAATTGTAATGTTCAACTTTTAAATGTTCAAATATTTTTTCTGTATGGGATGTTTATGACACCAAATAATTTCTAGATGATTACTGTTTTTAATAACCATCTAATTACCGCATTAATCAGAAATGTCCTTTTGGCTTATAGAAGGCACAAGGGACAGAGGTAAGAAGAAAAGATATCCCTGTTGCAAACCACTTGCACACAACTTTCGAGCTTCCGATTCAGAAGATACAGGAGAGCTGCTGAATCACAGCCTTGATTGATGGTGAATACAAGCTAGTCCAGTTGCCCTGTCATTATCCTAAGTGTGCAAAAGGAAATGCATGCCCCGTGACCTTCCAAATTGCTACATAGGTTGGACACTTAATTGCATCATTCTTTAATATTCTAACTTTATCCGGTGGTAAGTGCTGTCTTTTGATGGAAATTTTATTCAGATATTTTCTGCTATTGCTTTTTGTCTAGATCCCTGTCCACACACAATGACCTTCTATGGCAATGAAACAGAGGGGTTAATATTCCCAAGATGCTGTGTTTATATTTTTTAAACTTTTCCTACCCTTACTAAGCTTCCATTTTAGTATGTGACCTTTGCTATCTATTTAGCAAGCATTTATGTACATGTATGTGCTTGCATGTGTACATGTATATATGTATTTTTTCTGTGTGTCTAAAGAAATCATGAAAAACGGTCTATGAGAATTATCTGCAGTTTGGGGTGTTTCATTAGTGGAATTGCACTGATATTTCTTTGCATTTGATGAGATGGTAATTTTCCTGCTTCTCTTTTCATACTGAGCTTGATGGACAGGCCCTTCTTTAATGTACAAATAATCTTTATGACCCTTGTAAGCAGGTCTGAAGATACTCAGCTGAGTAATGTACCAGAACTGAAATTTCCATCTACTTGATGTTTTGCACAGGGGTTTTGATGAAGTCACTGTCACCTGCTATTAACTTAATATCAAGTCTTAATAGGGTCCCTTTCTCACCATCTCCACACTGTTGGGGTCCAAATTAATTACTAAGTAAAAATTCTGCCACATAAATCCTCACTTCCCAGGGAGGGAATAAAATCTTCCTAACTTCATTTGTAGACTCAGAAAGCATTTTGTGGGAGATTTGCCTTCAAGACATCTTTAAGAAGTCTGTGTAGCAGTGAGGGAGTCAGAGGTTCCTGCAACGTGGAGCTCTCTTCCTCCTGTTCAAGACCTGTATCTTCTTTCTCAGCATCTTCATACTTATTCCCCCAAGTCAGCAGACTCCTCCCGTATTGCTCCATAGTACTAAGTCGTGGATGGGGTTGACAAAAAATATTCCCTAAAATTCGCCTATTTTTTAAAGAATCCAATGCTTCATAAACATCAAATGGAGCACAGAATGAGATGAATTAAATCTCTCCTAGTCCTAACATTCTCTAAAATACTGTGAACTAATAAAAATAAGAATTTTTTAAAAAAATTATTCAGCAATCATCTGGTATTAAACAAAATTCTACCATCAGAAATAAGTTTTTTGTTAAACAAAAACATCCATAAAGATCAGGGGAAGTGAGGGAGAGAAGGAGATTTTGGAAAACACAGTCTCTACTAGACATATGTAACGTCGTGTGAATTTACTGACCTCACTGGGAGTGAAGACTGGGTATTGAGGTGTCCAGGGGAAGATGGGTAGGAGCGAGAAGATGTGAAATATTTCCAAATATTCACTAGACCATTGAGAATAACTTTGCCTAGGTTACCAATCTGTCATTTCAGATCTCCAAGGACAAGAGAAGAAAGTTAGGAAAAATTTCATATTAGAGTCTATAAATTAGAAAATTATGGCAAGAAAGGTAATAATTAAAAAGCTTAGAGATACTTAAAGATATCATTAACATATCAAAACCTTAACTTTAATTACCTATCAGAGTCTAAAAAAAATAGATTAAACAATTCACCCTTTCTCCTGAGATCAAGTACTGCAGTTGTGAAATTACCCTTGGATCATATTAGATTTCAATTGCTGTTTCTGGCATCCATGTTTTTTTTTTTTTTTTTTTTTATTGCAACTGACCACACCTATAGCTTTTCTTTACCCAGATTCCTGTCATTGGTTCCTAGAGCCCATTTGCCACCTTTTGAGAAAGGTCAAGAAGCACCTATAGTTTTTGTTCCCTAGGATTTTAGACCAACTCTAAAGTTTCAGAAGTATGAAAATCTAGCGCCCTTGCCTCACATGGCAAACACAGACATGACTAAAAATCCGGAATTTTCCAGAGTCAGGCTGACTTTACCCTCCTTGTCTGAAATTTCAGTCTTGTTTGACTTCTTCCCTTTTCCTGACCTGATTCTCCACTTTCTTACCATGTTCACCTTTAACAAGTCCCTTGTACGCAACTCATCATTTCAGCATTTTTTTCTGGAGAATTTAATTATGGCACTGTTGCTGAATATATCCACTTAAAAATAAAAACTAAATAAAATCTGGATTAAAAACTCTAACACGTTGTGGTCCAACCCCAGTGCTTCATCATGTCCCACCTATCACTTCCTCATCATTTCTGTTGGGAATGAAATATCTCGATACCCCAGCACAACTTTTGGAAGTCATTTTTAAAATGTTTCCTTCTTATTTACTAGCTTAATTAAAATTTGCATTGCATATTACATTTTACAAAACATTTTCACTTATTTAACATTATTTGATTCTCAAAACAAAGTTTAGAAACCCTTAGGTCAGATTGGACCATCTCAGTCTTGGTGTAAGGCTTTGAAGGATAAAGGTAATTAAACAGCAAGTGAATTGAATAATTGGTATTAGTACCTGTGCCTTTGACTTTGATTGACTACTTTTGTACAAAGCCAGATGTTCTTCTTTCAGGATATCTTTTAGATGACTCCTTTTTTTTTTTTTTTTTCTGTTTCTTGCGCATAACCTTGGTTTAAACTCCTGCTATGCTTTCTCAGGGTATAGCAATCATCTCCCAAGTAGTTACTCTGCCTTTATTTCACTTGTTTCATGCCTGAATGCCACTGCTAAATTACATCTTTCCTCACTTCCATTTTAACTGAATTCTGCAGGTATTTCTAGTTTTAATTCTTGATCATGTTTATTATTCTACAGTGCATTCATGATTAAATCATGGCATAGCCATACTAAAATGGTGTTAAGGTGAGTATCTTGTGGTGAGGCACAGCTGCAACAAGAACAGGATATGTAGGTGGTACTGACATAGCACCTGTATGATGAGAGGTAACACAACCCATGAGACTGGGGAAACAAAGATTGGGAAGAGGGCTATTCATGTTTTGCAATAGGAAAAATATTGGTAGAACTGATGCCTGCTATATCGTGGAACTCAGATTGAATTCCTAGCAAGCTTACTGTACAAGAGGAAGAGGTTAGAAAAAGTAAAGTTATAGTGTGTTTTGTAATGGTGATTAGGCTCCAGTCAATGGAATGTCCTCAGAGCAATGAAGTCACTTCTGGGTCTGCATTTGAAATTTATCCTGGGCTCTCAACTCTGTGCTAGAACATATTTTCCTAGGATAACTGGCAGGATCCACATGGAACTCTAAAATTAAAAACAAGGAATCTGTTATCATGTTAAGCCCCAAAACATTTTGCTTTGTTTTTATTTATTTATTTTTTTATTTTTTTTTTCTTGTTGGTGTCCTGTCTTGAGACAGGTTGCTTTATTTTTAGACCAAAGAATTCCCTAGATATCACGTTTAATAGGCCATGATATCTACACCTTTCTTTCTAGTAGTTCACATACACCATGCATACAGCTAAATGTTCAGTGCTTATTAAATCAAATAGAAATAAAAACTCAAATTATGAACAGATTTTAAAGAATAAAAAGTATACAACCATTCATGGCCACAGTGCACAATGACTATATAAATAATACTGGAATAAATATTAAGGAAGAAAATGGTGATTATTTTCAATATCTCAAAATAATTATTCTTAAGAGCTTTGAGTTGAATTATTAAATTATAGCAAAATGAATAGACAATAATAGTTAGTTGAGACATTTTCAGAAAATATGCATCATAATATCCCAAAATTGTTTCATTAATGTAAATCATTAAGTAAATAGATGAAGTACATAGCTACACTCTTTGAAATAAATGTATTGTTTTCTTAGTTAATATGATAAAAGTATCATTGTGATTGCTTATTTCCTCAGGGGGTAGAAAATATTAGTCAACAATTTTAGCAAATAGCTCAGAGCCTAGACAGTCAGTCTTGCTAGAGTTCTTGTCATCAAGACTACGTTCATAAAATTATTTCTTCAAAGGCTCCAGTCCACGTCATCAGGTTCTTATGGCCCCTTCCTCTGTATCAGTCAAGGTGAATTCCCTAAACATGACAAAACATGGCACAGTGATGGTGTTACAAGCCAGCACAAATCATGGATCAAAAACTTTTTAAAATGACTTTCAGAAACATAACCTCCCCCACCCTACTGGCCGCCCTCTGCAACTGCCAACTTTGTCTCAGCAGAATGCACTAGTCTCCTCCCCAAGTGCCACTGGAGAGATCAAGGGATCAGTAGTAAACCAACCTAACTTATCCTAGGCCACTATCATGTACTTTCCTTCCATCCATACCCTCTTGGTGGCCTTTTCTAACATTCCTCCAATGGCTGGTTCATTAACACTCATCTAATGAGATCATGCTTTGTGTCAGTAGGATCCCTTTTAGCTTCTCTTCAAGTTTTTCAGCTCTGACCCTCATAAATCCACCTCACCCTGCCTCCACTAATCCCAGCCCTCCAACACCATGCCTGCGCTCTCAACAAAACTTGGCTCCAAAACTCTGGGACCCCGGTCTCTGTTCAGACCTCCATTTTATTCTCAATATTAAAGGTCTTCTCAGATAAACACTTGCTTCGTTTTTTTGAAGTGCTTAAAACAGATACCCATCAAACTTAGTCCAGGAAACTGATGTTTCTTCTTTTGTGCTGTCTCTTCCAGTGCCCCCAAAGCAGGCTCACTATAGCATAGAGGGTCTCTGTTGATCTCTGTCGACACTCTCCTACACCCAAATGCAGAAAACCCCAAACCTTAAAGTCCTTCTTGAGTTTCCTCCACTTGGTGCCAACTTAACCCCTGTCCACAAAGGACTTTGTGGTTATTATGTCAATGGCATGAGTCAAGTGACAAGTGCAGAGAGTATCTCTAAAACTGATCACTGTTAATATACACAAGAATGTCTTAAGAGAGAGGGAAAAAGCGATTTTACACCAATTACAATGTGCATTATCATTTAAGAATTAGAGGGAATAAAGAGCTTCCCAGAATCATTGGAAAGTTATCTCCATAAAAAGGAGGGCATCTTAAGACTAAGTAATTAACCTGAGGAATTGACCTCAATGGGCTTAACACACTTAACATACTCCTGAAGCTCAGATGGTCTCAGATTTTCTTTGCTGTGGTCCCCATCTGTGTGTGTGTGTGTGTGTGTGTATGTGTGTGTGTGTACAAAATTTCATGTTTATGAATCATATCTAAGTATTATTGTATAAATATATGCATGAAAAATCCACAATAAATAGAAATTTTGAAGGATAAGAGAGAGAAAGGAAGAAAGTAAAGAAAGAAAGAAGCTCCTGTATTTTCCTCACTTCTAACTGAGACTCTCATTCACTCCCTGAGGGGCAGGAATCCCACTTTGTCAATGACTATTCTAAGAAAAGTGTGGTACGCTGTAGATATGACACTGAAAGGATGAGAGATGAGACCCAGTGAAGAATAGACTCAACTCAACAGGATTTTCAAATTCTATTTGTGAATTCTTGCTCTTCAGCACAGAAAGAAAGTTTTCATTGCAGCTGGACCATGTATTATTGGTGTCTCCAATTTTTTTTTTTTTTTTTTTTTTTTAGTGTAAGTGGAAGAATATTCTGTTATGGATGCCTAAGACAGATCTCTTACCATCTCATCATAGAACAACCAATGGGATTTCCAACATTTCCCAGTTGTCATTGTCTTCTCGTTCTTTTGCTTGAATTCTTCCAATTTGTTTTGCTTCTCTGGGGAATTCTTGTTCCCCTTCTTTTCAAGACTTTCTTCTTACAGATTCGTCTACAGGAATCCATCTACGGGGAAGATGTGAGGTGTTGGTGGGGGAAAAAGTATCCACATGCCCTGGCATTTTTGTTTCCATATAATAGGTACCTACTGAAACCAACTAAAGGGCATTGTGAGCTGTCCTTGACTCTCCAGAGCACAAATAGCATTTATCTCTGGGCAGCGGGCAGCGCCAACGCGGGTTTTTGTCAACCTGTCAATTTTTTTTTTTTTCTTAAACAGAAAGCAGAGTTCAGTAAATAAAGATAAATGATTGTGCTCCTTCTCTGCAGACCCTGGAGCTAAACTGAACAGGCCTCTTATGGTTTGGCCCTGCTTCATTGACTGTTCAGACAGCCCAGTAATACGACAGATGTACCCAGCCGTTCCCTCTTCCCCGCTGTCCATTAGATTATGTTCATTTTGTCTGAGATGCCATTAGAAGTCTCAAGGTCAAAGAAGTCACAGGGAAGAAAAGAGGATGACTAATTTTTTTCTTGCAGCCCTTCAATGCCCGAAGAGCCTACAGACAGGTGGGTTCCTGCTTTGTGAGGGGCACAAACAAGGGGGGGCATCATGCAATTTACTTGAAATAAAATGCAGGTGTGCAATTAACCTAGACACACTTCTGGCAACCAGCACGGCTTGACATTGGAAATTTTCCTTGAATCAGGGGAGAATATTATTTGGGATATTTTCGTAAATGACAAGTGAATGATTGACCTGCGACACTGGGTTGTGGAAGAGCTTGTGAAGCAGAGGAGGCTGGCCTTACTTTCTTCCCTCCTTTCTTCCTGCCTTATTTCCCTCCTTCCTTTCTTCTTTTCTTCCATAAAGAAAAAGGTAATAGTGTTTTGGTCCTAAACCATGTTCCTCTTGGGATTTCTTGAGGATATCATGCAAATAGGGAATTTGTCCCTGCTTAGCAGCTGTGATTATGCACGTAATGGTCCTTGAATTTATATAGTGCATTACTCCTGAGCTCAAAGCACTTAACGTACATGGTCACATCATTAACACTTAGAATCACAGAACATGAAAACTGGAAGAGACTGTGTGGATCATCTGCTTCTACTCCTCCATAGACAGGAAAATATGCCTTGCTTTTATTTAGGGTCTTTTACTTGCTGTGTGCTTATGGGTACATTATCCTTCTCAGTGATGCCAGGGGCTACATTCTTTTCATCTCTGAAAGCTCCTACAGCATCTTGTGTAACCCTGCTACAAAAAACAAAGCCAGACCATTCATTGGCAGTTAGAATTATAGAGCTGGAAAATTAGAAACTTGAGAAACATCTAATCTCTCCAGAAATCTAAGCATCCTGCCCAAATGTACTGAAAGGATGAAACATAAAGTACAACTTTATGTAAAGGGTTTCCAGGCTCCGTAAATATTATAATGAGATTCATTCTCATTTAATTTTTAAATACTTCTTGAAATGTGATATAAGATTATTGCTTGAAAAAATGTTTTCCACTACTTAGGGAAAAAAAAAAAACTTTTATAGCATCCCAGAGAGATTATCATCTAACATTGAGCAAGACTTAGAAAAACAACAGAATATCATTCCTGCCCCACAACACCTGCCAAGTTGGGAATGTGTGAGGCAAAGGTATGAAGAATCAGTGGAGTGATCAGATGCATGTTGGCTGTTTCTATCCAATTGATCCAAAAAGTATTTATTGGGAGTCTTGTGTTATCATTGCATCCAACAGAAAGCCATGCTGTGAGCCAGAAAATATAACCCTTTATGAGCTTTTGAATGTATTTGAGCAGAGAAAGATTTATAAAATATACAAATGAATATACATTTAGGGATATAAACTCCCACATGCACAGTTCAGAACTTAGGAGAATTTTTTAAAAGATAGATAAGAGAGGAAAAATTGAATTGGAGTTTGTTGGAATTAGAAGGGATTTTGGAGACTATTTTTTAAGCAGACAGGTAAGCTCAGGGGTGAAGAAATATTACAACTTGTCCATGACCCCAACTCGAAAAAACACTACTGAGTCTGTCCCCTCTTCTCCTCCCCCCAAGTTTAGTGATGTCTGTAGTCTGTGTTGTCTTCTCTAGACATGAAAAATTAGACTCTAAGAAGGAGGCAGGGTTTAAACCAGGATAGGAGAGAGGAGTGTCCTTCAGCACAGAAGGAAGAGCCTAGACATAAGGCTCAGTGGGCCATAGCCAAGACAGCTGGCCAGGGAAGGTCAGCGAAGACAACTCACAGAGTATGCAGTTGTTGAGTAAGGTCCCAGCCTGGGGCAACGTGTTAGAAGCTGTGAAGTTGACAAAAATTAGCCAATTTGGTTTCTGCCTTTAAGAAAACCAGTCTAGAAAGGGGAATAAGATGTACTCAGAGACATCTAATTCAAGGTAAGTTGAGCTCTGTAGCAGAGGGCAATGACCATGCTTCAGAGGCTGAGAGCACCTACACACCAATGACTGTGGAATCTCATCCAGATTTCGCTCTTCTATTCCTGATCCACACATCTGCCTGCCTGTCAGCATCTCCACCTGGACGTCTTCGCTCTTCTCAATTTTAAAAATCCCATACTGAGTTCAAAACTGTTGTTCCCCTGCGTAACTGTGACTTATCCCTTATCTTCCTCTTGAATTCCGCATCTCAGCACTCCTGAATGGCCCATCTTATCAAGTGGCAACATCACAGTAGGAGGTTATAAAGGGATGCCACCTACCCAGTCACTCAAGCCAAAACCTGGGACTCATCTTTGACTCTTCCCTCTCATTTAATCTTTACTTCCAACAACCTCTGTTGGTTTCATCTGTTAAACAGCCCTTAAAGCCCAGGACTCAGTTTTCATGACCTAGTCTAAGACACAGCTCTCTCCCTCCAGGACCACAGTATGAAAGTCTCAAAATGCACTAACCGATCTCTCTGCCCCCTGACCTCTCCCCTCCAGTCTCATGCCTTCACCAGAATTAACATTCTTTAACTCACATCTAATTATATCTTTCTTTTTACCTTTGTTCTTAGGAGTAAATAAAAGCTGTTTATCATGTTACAAAGTTTTCTCTCGTTCACTTCTCTCATCTCCCACCAATTTCTTCCTCTTTACACCCTCCTATTTCATTAATATTGGTCTCTGCTGGATTTCTTGATGTTGCTGTATTTTCTTCCCTTTGCACATACTGTTTTTCTATCTGGATCCCTATTATATTCTTCCCACGCGAAGTCACACAGGCATACATGCAAGGACAAAACAGAAATATATACACATTTCACATGGCTAGTTCCAATTCATCTTTAGACTTCAGCTTGTACCTTACCTCCTCCAGAGCTTTCCTGACCCGACTAAGCAACAGACATCTTATTTTTTTTCTATCATAAAAAGCACCACACTTAATAGTAATTTGTTTAAATGTATGTCTGTCTTCCTCACAGGACAGGAAGTTCTGACTCGTGTTTTGCTTTATCTCTGGTGCTTCACACAAAACATATACACAGTGCTTAACAAAGAATGAATGAATGAATAAATGAATGAATGAATGATTCATTGGTGATATGCAAAGTATTTAATCTCAGGTAAGCAAGTAGAAAAGATGACATTCATTAAGTCAAAATTTAATCCCAGCAAGCTGGTACCACAGACCAGAGCTGAGATCATCATTTTCCTGAGCATTAAATCTATTCACAATTGTTAATGGGTCTGAAAAAAAAATAATTACAATGGTAACAAATTAGGGGTCTGTTACACTAACTAACTTTTCTCTATTAACACAGAATTTACTTTGAAGAGCAGAAAAAGCAAAGTGAGCAGATTTCATAATTGCAGAACTTTATTTTCACTTTGTTCTAACTTTCCCAGTGAAACAGAACATAAAGAAAGCCTTTTGCAAATGGATAATTACGCACCACATCTCAGGATTATGAGATACTGTGTAACCTTTTCTCCTCTTTTTCTAATGTGACTGAACACCATCATAGCACTATTCGTGCCCTTATGAGGGAAAAAAAGCACTTCAAGTCACTCTTCATGTCTAATAGCATGATTTCATGTTTATTAACATATACCCATAAAATTTATAATTTTTTCAGCACCTGAAGAGATCACACAGATCAGCTAATCTAAACTTCTATTTTAAAAAGCTGAAACTGAGGTCAAGAAAAGTTAAATGCCTCCTTCTAACATGAAAATTCTAGAATAAAAGAAACTTACATCAAATGAACAGTAATGGCTGCTTTTATAGATAGGCAAAGTAGAGGGTCACCTTTAGGTGCAGGAAGAAAAGACAGAGTTGAGACAGATGTGAAAGCAACTGCAAATCAAAATAAGTGGCAGAAGTTTGCTTGTTTAGTTCAAATGGTTTAAGACAAACCCTTTCTTTAGCACCTGCACCATAATGTCAGGAGCACAGAATACAGAGATATAAACTTGGCCCCAACTCTAAATGCAGCCCAGGCCTAGCACTACACCATTGCCCTTGATGGAAACTCTAGGTGCTCATTGGGCTCACCAACACAGCACATTTGGCCAAATTTAAAAACTTTATCCATTCTCGTACTCAAATTTTAAGAACTTAATCATGATAAGGACAAACTCCTAGAGAGTTCTGTAATATCAGTATTTCAGGTAGACCCACCCTACCCCCACACACACCTTTATCCAAATGTTGAGAACAATTTTGTATAGCTTTAGATCTTTAGATTCAAATCCTCACCTCTCAGGCCTTCAGTTGTACCTCAGTGGTGTCTACCAGGACCATCAGGGGTGAATCTCCATTTCAACTGGGTGTTTGAAGTGCCACGGATCAAACAGCATGTTGACTATGTCATTTTTTCCACGTATGACATTTAACCTTGCCAATTGGAAAAATTTTCCATAGGCAGGAAAGTCAGTTCACATATACCTGGCTAAAGTATCAGAAGATACATTGGTAAATTTGAACAAATGAAAGAGCCATGAAGGATAGATGTTTCATTCACCTGTTTAAGAAAGTAACATGCATATTTTCATACATTTCAACTTTGGAGTCTTTTGATGAACCCACTAAAACAACCCTTGTTAACATCAGTGATCAAACTTGATGTCCCCTTTGTCAGCTGCATTTGACAGAACACATCACTTTCTCTTTCTTAAAGTCCTTCCTTCTGTGGCCACTTTTCCTACTTCATCTCCTCACACTTTTCTTTCTCATACTCCTCTTCTGACTTCTCTTCACTTTACCAAAGTCACAATACTGGGAAATTCCAGGGCTGAGATTTTGGATTCTTCAATATCTACACACATCCCTTGAGTTCCTTCTTCTAAGCTGTGGCTTTATGTCATCTAAATACTGTTGGCTGTTATCCCTGACCTTTTCTCTAAGGTCCATAATCATATAATCATTTGCCTCCTCAACATCTATAACTGTGTGTCTAATAGGCATTAGACTTGAACCTGTATAAAGTAACTCTTTTTTTTTCTTTTTTTTAAATTGATGCTATCTTTTAAATACATGACAGCAGGATGCATTACTATTCTTATTACACATATAGAGCACAATTTTTCATATTTCTGTATATAAAGTACGTTCACACCAATTCATGTCTTCATACATGTACGTTCGATAATGATGTCCATCACATTCTACCATCATTGCTAACCCCTGCCCCCTCTCTTCCCCTCCCACCCCTCTGCCTTATCTAGAGTTCATCTATTCCTCCCATGGACCCCCTCCATACCCCACTGAGTCAGTCACCTTGTATCAGAGAAAACATTCGACATTTGTCTTTTGGGGATTGGCTAACTTCACTTAGCATTATATTCTTCAACTCCGTCCATTTACCTGCAAATGCCATGATTATATTCTCTTTTATTGCTGAGTAATAACCTGTATAAAGTAACCCTTGATTTTACCTCAAACTTGCTCCACCAGATGTTTTCTCTATCTGTGTTAATGGTTGTTCCATTTTTTTTTTTTTTTCATTTTTTACTTAGGTCTAAAAGCTTGGAGTGATCCTTGAGTCCTCTGTTTAATTTATAACTTACCACAATCCCACAGAAAATTCCATTGGCTCCACTTTCCAAATAGTAACAGTGTAACCAGTTTTCTTCCTACAAGGACATTCCAGTGGAATCAACCATCATCCCTCAGCAACAACACTGCAATCACTTTATAATCGGCTTCCCTACCTACAGATTCATAGAAAACCAAACAACTTTTAAGAACTTTAATCTGATCATAACTCCTCTACTCAAATTTTTCTACTGGTTTGCCATTTCTCCACAGCGGAAGGCAAGTCCCCACGGTTTTTGAGGCTCTAAGTATTAAGCTCTCCGCAACTTCACTGAACTGGTCCCTGACCTTTCTCTCTTCACTATACTCAAGCTATCATGGGTTTTCTGCTATTTTTCAAATGTATCAGGTCTACTCCTGCCTCAAGATCTTTCCCTTGCCATTTTCCTGGCCAAGAAAACTCTTCTTCCATACATGTAAATGGATCATTCCACTTCCCTTCATCTTCCCACTAATTTTTCCCCCTCAAGTAGAATACCCTCTATTCTGGGTTCCTCCTAGTCTTATTTTTCTGAACTACTTATCTACAAAGCACTTGTCATCATTCAATATACTGTCTATTATTTATTACCTATCTTTTTCATTAACCCCACTAGAAGTTAAGCTCTAAATAAGCAAGAAATTCATTGGATTAACTACATATCTTACTGACCAGAATAATGTCTGGAACACAGTGGGTACCATAAAAATGCCAGGTGAGAATTAGTGAATAAATGAATAGTAATTTTATTAAATAAATGTTAATTTAAGCCTAAAAAGAACATGGCTACTTTATAATAGCAATGTTGCAAAGCAACATAGGAATCGGGGCTCTAATTATTAGTCAAAGTATCAATGCTGATGAAAATGGAACAATATGGAGGTAACAATTTGAAGAAAATTGAGAAAGTTATTCAGCCCAAGAAGAAACTTTAAACCAAGTACTTAAATTTTATCTCTAAATATTAGAAGTCTGGGGAGGGGAAATACCTTACTTATGAAGCCCTGGTAACAAAAACTGCCCTGCTCTGGAAAACCAGGAGCTTACGTTGAGTCCCTTTGTCTGTAAAAGATAATGTCTATCTTCATTTGCAGTGAGGAGAAAAACAGATCATGTAAGTGACCCATATTTGCAATTACAGACGTCTACTGAATTTAAGCTAATTTCCTCTTAAGAATGAGCTTTTGGAGCCTGAGTCTTCAACCCTAGTTGCAGTAGAATCACCTGAAAAGATATTTTAAATACTGATCCTCAGGCCTCACTACAGATTACTTTTTCCCCAGGGAAACTTCCCAAAATTTTCCAGGTAATTCCAGTGTGTAGCCAAAGTTGAGCAGCATACCCTTGAAGTGCCTGCTTAAGTTCCGAGCCCAGATCTAGCACTTAACCTATTTGATATGACTTTGGTCATGTAAACTGATTCCTCTAGACTCCCAGTGTGTAAAATGGTGTTCATAATGGTAACTTCCTCACAGGATTGTTCTGAGAACTCAAAGTATCCACCAAAAGTGTATAAAAACTATTCCAAATAAAAAGCTCAATAAATGGGGTAAGATTATTAATTAAAAGATTATTAATAAAGAGAAAAGCGGTTTTAATTCTTTCTTCTCAAGGACAGGGGCAGCACCTTATGTTCATTTCTTATCACCAGGATGAAACCAGATAACTAGTGTAGATTTTATTTGTGCTTATGGGTGAGTTGGGGCCTTTTTTAGTGGACAATGCAAAGCCCTGGATAAAATCTTAACAATCACCAGTATCCACTCACAGATTAGAAAGATGCACAGCTGGAAAAACTGGGTACAATAAGTCACAAAGGGAAGTGAGACATCATACAACCTACAATTTTGCCATTGGCTGCCCTTAGTAGGGGAGCAAGTGGAAAGGGAAGGGAAGGATATAGTTTAACATACTTAAGTTATGAGAATGAGAAATGTGGAGGAATCTCAGGCATCAAGATGAGAGAAATAACAGCTATGGGGCAGGAAAACCTCAAGAGTTTACTGTCACTTCCTTGCCTTAAAGACTTGAGCGTTCCATTACATACGTTAAGCATTAACAAGATGATATCAAAAATTTGGTGGTGATCTGTGCTTCAAACTTCAAAGACAAACATCACAAAGTTCACACTGCATAATGATTGAGTGGTGTCTTTTTCCTCATATTGGGACTTTACAAAATCATAAAGGAACTTTAACCTCATATCATGTTTTTCTTAGACAATTTCAAGAAGAAAAATGCTAAATAATTATATTATTATTATTACACTTCAGAATTTTTATTTGATATTCAGTGTGGAGACTAATATGAGGAGCTGGAAAATAATTTCTCTTCACCAATATGATATATCGTATCTTTACTCTATATCTTCTTTACTAAGAATTCTATAGACCACTTATGTCTACCTTTTAATCCATGAACTTTGCATTCTGTTAATTCCCACAGTGATTACATAATATGAGAAAACGTTTTTCAAAAAAAATGAGTTTGTAGTAACAGTAACTAAGTTGACATATGGTGAATTGTTCTATTTTCTGGCATTTTTATTGAAAAAAAACATGATGCTTGCTACATTATAGTAATGATGATGATTATTTCCAACATATTTAATAAAGTGCTTTAGATTTGACTATTTCTATTAAATTAACCAGATGGTGATAGCACATAATTTCACCCAGGAATGTACATTAATTATTAACAATAAATGTAGGGCAAAACAACAGACTTCAGTGATATAACTGCACATCTGCAAAAGAGATTGTTGGCGATTTGAAAATGCTAATTCTGTGATTAATCTTCCATTTGGCGACTGAGCAACAGAAGTGATGCAAAAAAGAGTGCTAAGATGAATGATGGCACATGGAGACTTCAAATCATATTCTGATTTCAGACAGCAGAAGGACACTTTTGTAAGCAGGAGGCTCTCACCAAAAATAAGTGTACTTTTGTCACAAACCAGGTTGGAAGATGTGTTACTATTGTCTTTATTTCAAGCATTTGTCCCAGAAAAAAAAAAAAAAAACAGGTTCTTTTCTTCCCTCTTTCCACAGATTTTTAAACCCACCATCCTATGACCTACCCCTTTACAAAATCACTATTTTCACATAGCCTGCAACTGCTTTTCCACAGCATCAGGAAAATTATCCTCTGCTGTCACAAAGCCATGGTGCTTTCACATCTGGAGTACAACATGCATTTCTGGGCACTCCACCTCAAGGGAGACATAATGACCATGGAAAAGTTCCAAATAATCAAGAGGGCTGATTAAGGACCTTCTGTACAAGAGCAGACTGGAAGAAGAGGACCCTTCCATCCACAAACACACACAAGGGAAGTCCTTAACGTTAAAAATGATGAATCCACAAGAGGATCATAAGTTGAAGGTCAGCCTTGGCAACTTAGGTAGACCCTGTCTCAAAATAAAAAATAAAAAGGGCTAGTAATGTAGCTCAGTGGTAGAGCACCCCTGGGTCCAATATCTAGTACTGCCAAAAAAATATAATAATGAGTAGGTGGAATCCACATTGGTTGAACAAATCTTGAATGTCAAGAGCACAGATAAAAAAAGAGTCTATATTCTTAAATTTTTTAGATGAACTTAAGTTTAAAAAAGTAGACTGGGGATATATTTACAAACACCTACATTACAAAACTTACCCAGTTTGTAACCCAAGGAGAAATAAAGGTTTAAAGTATAATTTTAGAATTGTTATCTGAATTCCCAGAGAATATACCTGTGATGTGCTATGAGCTGTTTTAGGAAAACAGTTGTCTAACAGTAATTACTAATTTACTTTTATAAAGAAACAAGATAACCTATTAGATTCTAATAATCAGTGGTAAGGAATGCTTACTGAGGTCTCTGTATTTCCTTCAAGCACAAAGTGTTTTTAAAAATCTTATTAATAATAGTACTCAAAAAATAACCAAAGTCGGAAAATTTTGTTGGACTAATAAAACAAGATTAAAAAATTCCAATTGCTAAAAACAAGAGTAAAGAGAGAACATTACTGCTCTCTCACAAAAGCACTTTGCCACATCCAGAGAAAGGATGAACAAAGTCATACAATGTAAAAATTTATACCAATAAATTAAATAATATAGGTAAAATGGACAAAATGATAGGAAAAAAACTGCCAAAACTGACTTAAGAAGAAATAGAAAATCTTAATAAACTTATAATAATTTGAGGGATTGAAATCATAATAAAATAAACTTGCCATAAATAAAGATTGAAATTATAATAAAATAAACTTCCCATAAAGAAAAACCCAGTTCACCTTCACTGATGAGTTCTACCAAATACTTAAAAAAAAATTAAAGAAATAATTCACAAATTCTTGCAAAATTGGAATAGGAGGGACAATATACAAATTTGTTCTATAAGGCTACTATTATCCTGATGTCTATACCAAAAAGACATCACAAAAAAGCAGATCACAGACCAATATCCATGATACACATACATGCAAACACCGTCAACTGAATAATATCAAAGCAAACACAATAACATATAGAACAGCTTATACACCATTAACAAATGTGATGTATTTCAAGAATGCAAGATTAGTTTACCATATGAAAATCAATTAATGGAATATACATATTAATAAGCAACAAAAAAGCACATGATAATCTCAATAGATGCAGAAAAAAAGGATTTGACAAAATCTAATACCCTCTCATGATTTAAAAAGTACTCAACAAAATGGGAATAGAATGGGAATATCCTTAACATGATAAAGGACAACTGCAGAAAACCCTCAATAAAGATTATGCTTAATTGCGAAAATGCTGAAAGCTTATCCCTGAAGATGAGTACTAAGATAAGGATGTTCAATCTAACCACTCAGAGGTACTAGCCAGGAAAATTAGATAAGAAATAGATAAAATAGTACTTGTTTGAAAAGTTATCACTATTATAGAGAACATAATTTTATACGTAGAAAATCCTAAGGAATCCCTAAAAAAAATTTAGAATAATAGACAAATACAAAAGAGTTTCAGGATAAGAGATCAACATACAAAATTCAATTGCACTTCTATTCATTAGCAATGATTAACCTAAAAATGAAATCAAGAAAAAAATTAATTTATAGTGATAGCAAAAGGAATAAAATACTTAGTAGTAAACATAGCCAGAGAAATATTTCTGTACACTGAAAACTATGAAGCCATTGAAGAAAAGTTATAGAAATCCCAAGTAAATGGAAGGCTAATTTTTTTAAAATGTGAAGACTTTGCCAATTTGATCTACATATTCAGTAGAACCCCCTCCTCCAAAGATGCCAGTTCATTTCTTTGAAGAAATTGACAAGCTGATACTAAAATTCATATTCAAGGGCCCAAAATAGCCAAAACAATATTGATGAATAATAACATAACTGTAGAGCTTATACTCCCATATGTCAAGAATAATTTGTAGGTTAGTACAAAACTAAGGTAAGCAATACAGTTTGGTACCAAAATAAGGGTAGACATTAAGATTAACCAAAAAGAATTTGGAGTTCAGAGGTAAACCCTGAATTTTATGGTCAATTGTTTTCAAGAAGGGTGACATAAAAATTTAATGGTGGAAAGAATAATATTTTCAATAATAACAACAAAATGAAGTTGGATCCCTATCTCCCATCGTATGAAAAAATTAACTTGATGTGAATCATAAATCAAAATGGAAGAGCTGATATTTAAAACAGAAGAAAACAAAGGAATAAATCTATGTAACCATAGATCAAGAAATTCTTTCTTTAATATGACACCAAAAGTATAAGCAACAAATCCAACAAAAAATAGATAAATTGAACTTCATCAAAATGGAAAATGTTCATACTTCAAGGCAAACCATCAAGAAAGTGAAAAGATAACCCAAAGAATCAAAGATAATACTTGCTAATCATATATCTGGTACCCAGAATATCCAGACTATATAAATAACACTTGCAACTCAACTATAAATAGCAATTAAATATTGGCAACATACTTGAAAAGATATTTTTTAAAGAAGATACTCAAGTGTTCCATACACACATAAAAAGTTGCCAAACATCAGTAGTCATTAGGGAAATGGAAACCAGAACTACAGCAAGATACTTCTTCAGTACAATGTTTATAACCAAAAAAGACAGAAAATAATTAGTGTCAAAGAACATGTAGAGAAGTTGGAACCCTCATTCACTGTTGGTGGGATGGAAAGTGGTGCATCCACTTTAGAAAATGGTTTAGCATTTACTTAGAAAGGTAAATATAGAGTTATCATAAAACACAGAAATTCCAATTATGTTTATATCCAAAATAATTTAAAATATGCTCACACAAAAAAAATGCAACTGCATTATGAGTCATAGTCAAAAACTATGTCTACGTGTTCATGAATTGATGAACAATTTTTTAAAATGTGGTATCATCCACACCATTTACTATATTTGTCTATAAAAAGTAATTGTCAATGCAGGCTCCAATGTGGATAAACGTTAAAAGCAATATGCTAACTTAAGAAAAATAAATAAAAGCTAAGCCAAAAGTCCATAAAATGTATAGCTCCACTTTCGTTAAATGTTCACAATAGGCAAAAGCCACAATAGACAGGAAGCAAATGAGTCTCTAGGTGCTGTAGGGAGTAGACAATGCAGGTGGCTACAACTGCATACAGCATACAGGGTTTCTTTCTGGGGTGATGAAAATGTTCTGTAAGTGCATAATAGTATGAACATGCGAAAAATCACTGTATTATATATGTTAAAGGGGTATATTTTCTGGTATATAAGTTTTATTTAGATTTATAAAAAGTTACATATCACATTGTATGTTTTAAATTTTTATTTATTTATTTTAATTAGGTATATATGATAGCAGAATTCATTTTGATTCATTATACACAATTTCAGCACAACTTTTCATTTCTTTAGTTGTACACAATGTAGAGTCACACCTTATATGCAATCATATAGATACCTAGAGAAATAATGTCCATCTCATTCTCCCAGCTTTCCTGTCCCCATACCCTCTCACCTCTGCTCCCCTCCTTTGCCCAATCAAATTTCTCCATTTTTCCCATGCCCGCCCACATCATGGATCAGCATCTACTTATCAGAGAGAACATTTGGCCTTTGGTTCTTTGGGATTGGCTTACTTCGCTTAGCATGATAGTCTCCAACTCCATCCATTTACCTGCAAATTCCATAATTTTATTCTTTTTAATGCTGAGTGATATTTCATTATCCATTCATCTATTGAGGGGCATCTAGGTTGCTGCCATAGTTTAGCTGTTGTGAACTGAGCTGCTATAAATATTGTTGTGGTTGCATTACTAAAGTATACTGATTTTAAGTCCTTTGGGTATAGTCTGAGGAGTGGGATAGCTGGGTCAAATGGTGGTTCCATTCCAAGTTTTCTAAGGAATTTCCATAGTGCTTTCTAGAGTAGTTGCACCAACTTGCAGTCCCACCAGTAATACATGACTGGGAAAAAACGTACCACTCACATGGATCATATGTAAACAAGCAGGGGTTTCCATCCTCATATCAGATAAAGTGGACTTCAAACCAAAGCTATTGAAAAGAGAAAAAGAAGGACATTTAATACTTCTCAAGGGATTCATACATCAACAAGACATAAAAATCATAAATATCTATGCCCCAAACAATGAAGCATCTATGTATATAAACCCTTCTCAACTTCAAGAACCAAATAGACCACAACACAATAATACTGGGTGCCTTTAATACACCTCTATCACCACTTGATAAATCTTCCAAACAAAAACTAAACAAAGAAACTATAGAACTCAATAATAAAATCAATAATTTAGACTTAACAGACATATGTAGAATATTTCATTCATCAACAAGTGAATACACTTTCTTCTCAGCAGCACAAGGATCCTTCTCCATAATAAACCATATATTATGCCACAAAGAAAGTCTTAGCAAATACAAAAAAAATAAAGAGATATTGTCCTGCATTCTATATGACCATAGTGGAATGAAATTAGAAATCAATGATAAAATAAAAAATAGAAGCTACTCCAAAATCTGGTGACTAAACAATATGCTGTTTAGTCACCATGACACATGGATAATATCAAAGAGGAGATTAAAAAAAGTTTTAGAGGTAAATAAGAACTCGGATCCAACTTACTAAAATCTATAGGACACTACGAAGGCAGTGCTGAAAGGAAACTTCATTGTCTCACAGATTTTAAGTTAACTATTTCATGGATACAACCAGACCTAAATTTAGATCACTTGTTACAATCAACTTCATTTTTAGAAAACTGGGGGAAAAGAGACTCATTAAAGGCCAGTATCTCTGACATGGCCTGTCTGTTTAGATGTGTACCATAATTGTTATGACCACAAAGAGTGACAATAATATCAGCTGCTTATATATGTTTATATTAGAGACAAAGAAAGATAAAATTCCTACATTATTGATTGCCAAATAATCAATAGAAAAGGAAAGAATGACTTAATAATAAAGATTTTTAGAATATCATGCCCTTATATTCTCTTTTCTCCTTATAAATTTAAGTGCTCTAAGAGGAATGCAGGTCCATATTGTGTTGTTCTGTGCTGTCACAGTAAGACTCATCAAGTCCATTTCTGATATATTAATATAAAGTTGCCTCTAAGGCATGAATTTCAGGTTGGTCACAGGGTCCATCACATGATGGCATTAGTAAATAACATTTTAATAGAAAGGTTAATGGAAGAGAAGTCAAATCTCAGTTAAGTCCAAATTATTTCCACACTATCAAAGAACATCAAGAGCAGTACAAGACAAGCCATAGGACAGAAATGAAAGGAAATTAATAAATGGAGGTGTTAATTTCCCTGAAGACAGTCAATGGTTCAGCTGTTGTGTTCTAAATGGAAAGCAAACTCAAGTGGATTTGGTTAAGAACTCTTCTATTTCTCCATTTCTTTCTATCCAATTCCTTCATTCAGTGTTTTATTATGAGGTAGACCCTAAACTAGGGCAGGGACATTGAGTAGCTAAAGAGACAGGAATTCAGGAAATAAAAGTAGACATTAAAAAAGAATCTAGACAATTTTCAAGTTAGGCAGTTGTAGATTCAAACAATAATCCATTGCTGCAAGACCATGTCAGGAACAGGACACCAAAAGATTCCAAGCACTATGTTTGCTCCTTTTTTGTTCATTCACCCATCCAACCCTCACAGAATGTGAGATGAGCATTATACTTCACATATAAGGAGCATGATCATCAGGGAAGTTAAGCAATTCACCCATGGTGAATCAATTTGTAAGAGACAGAATGTGAATCTGACCCCAATGACCATGATCTTTATATTATCCTACGCCATGCACAACCCAAACCACACTACAGTTCAAGACAGTCATAATCCCAGAAAGGAAAAGGAATGATGGCAAAAGGGATATAGCAAAAATAAGGCCACCATCTTATGGGTTACCTAGCATAACAGCACAACAGAGGTCAGGTGCCACTGACTGGTCACCTAAAGGCAATGACAATGATCTCTGCTGACCCCTGGTGACCCCTATCTTCTCAGGAAGTGGATAGAGGCAATCTTAGTGACACAAAGGCATCATTAATTTCATTTGAGAGGGGATGATATGGTGGCTTATTAAAAATACAGTCTGAACACATTTAATTCTGGGTACAAACAGCATGTTTTATATTCTCTCCAGAAACTGAGGTGTTTGTTTTTCCTCTGAGACATGTTCTATTATTAAAAGGGACATTTACCTTTCTGTCCCCAATATATAGCCAATGTCTCTCCAAGCTGGTAGGCAAAGAGTAAATACAAACATACTTTAATTCATTTGCTGGGAGCAGTAAACATTACTTTGATTTGATAACTCCTAATGAGGATGGCAGACATCAGTGAAACAGACAAACCATTGGTTTGAGAACAGAAATATCAACATAGGCACAATCTCCTAATTTTCTCATCTTTTTGTACATTAGTTGGTTAATGGACTTGAGCCAGGATATCTACACAGACAAAACAAAGTGGATAATTGAGCAATTATCTGATGAATTTAAACACTAAAGAAAGTGACTTTGGATAATTAAGATTTTGTTCTAAACTGTTGGAGCATCTTTCTTTGGGGAAAAGTTATGGAGACAGTAGTAAAGTAGGTGTGTGGATTTTCCTTTCATTACTGCATGTAAGAGCTGCCTAAAGAAACTTAGCAGGAATAGTAAAGGGATTCAACTTTTGGGCTGCATGATTGGGAATGCTGTTCTGCTGCCATGATTAAAGCTAGGATATAAATAGATGGGGCACAGTAAATCTGATCTTCGGCCCTTTTCTTAAGAGCTTAGTGCTCATGATTTGAGAGAGAACCAGACCCTTCCCTCTTGATCTGAGGTCCAACTTTGTCATTGCAATTACTCAATGTAAAATAGCAGTAGAGTCCACCATATGAACATCCTTGCTTGGACAAACTTCAGCCCATCTCATGACAAGATGGACGGGGCTGAGGAGAGCAGTTATTAGATCTAAGCCTTGCCCTATGGCACTGATTCATAACTGGTTTCTATAGAGTTTGAAGGCCACCAACTGCTATTCAAGGGATCAAGCTTAAACAGGCTAGCCCTTTATCCACCAGTATTATTATCTATGCTCAGCTTAGATGAAAAAACAGAGCCATAAAGAAGATGTGTAGCTAATTCAAAAATATATCAAAGATCTGGTAGATCCAAAGCCAAATCCCAGGTCTTTTCGACTCCCCAATTGCTGTATTCCAATGACTTAAATACACTGCTCAAAAACTATACTCACAAGAGACAAAGTGAATTATCTTTTAATTTATGACCCCTCATGTGTCTGTGAACTCTGAATGATAATTAATATTTAAAACCAATAAAAGATATTATGGGATATTAGATTCTTGTAGAAAGTAAACAATTAGTTATGGAATAAGATACATTCTTATACAAGGTAGACAGTTATCCGAATTATTCAAACAAACACAATCATATGAACGTACTCCATATTTTGTAATTTTTTCTTTTTAAAATTATCTGTTATTTATTCTAATTAGTTATACATGACAATAGAATGCATTGTGACACATCATTTCTAAATGGAGTATGACTGTTCCTTCTTCCGGTTGTACATAATGTAGAGTTACATGAGTCTGTGTAATCATATATGTACATAGGGTAATAATGTCTGATTCATTCTACTATTCTTCCTGCCCCTAAACTCCCTCCTGTCCCTTCATCCCCTCTAATTCAAATATATTTTGAATGTAAAATAAAAATATAAATTTAACCATATATTCCTGGGTCAAGAGAGATTTAACTTTAGCAATTCTACATGATAAAACCTTAAAGGGAAAATACAAACTTCCCCTTCGGAATGCAGTTTTCAGACACATTCACCTGTCCTGGTGAATGGCATCTTTATGTCAAGATTTCTCAAAGTTTGCAAAGCCCTCCAAAAACATTAACTAAAACCTAAACAACAACAACAACAAAAGGTATAAAACATGACATTGTATTTT
This sequence comes from Callospermophilus lateralis, assembly GCF_048772815.1. Lineage (NCBI taxonomy): Eukaryota > Metazoa > Chordata > Mammalia > Rodentia > Sciuridae > Callospermophilus > Callospermophilus lateralis. The sequence goes on along the minus strand of NC_135321.1, from coordinate 30,394,107 downwards.
TGCAGATATTTAATAAAGACTTTTTATGTTTTCAATAGTTAATAAGAAGCTATATAACAAAGTACGTGAGAGAGTGGTTAAATACAAATATTAATTCTGAGAAAGAAGTTTTATACAACCTCCCAGGGAGTAAGTACAGTTCAGAATGTCATATCTATATGTCTAGCATCAAGTGTAATAATCAACAAATTGCAAAATATTTTGTTCTAAATTGAGAAATGAGGAATTTTGAATAATTATACTAACAGACTTTTCACGTGAACTGGGAATATTACATTACTTCCACATTAAAATCTGTTTTCAAGCAGCTCGGAAGTTTGATCTTTTATAAATTATGAACAATGATTTTTTTTGAAAATTAAAATATCCCTACTTGAAAAGCAAAGCAAAAAATGAATCAAACATAAATTTCTACAACGAGAGGGAATTATATGTCATATGTAATATCAAGTGGTAATACCAGGACACTAGACTGGGCAAGAATTACTATGAAAAATTGCCTGGTTTAAATAGCAATTAAGGATTTAATGGGGGAAAGTAATCAGGAATATGGGTGATCTAGCCAGTAAAAGAGCATTAAGTGGGTAATACAGTACTCAAAATATGCCCTGTGAATATTCATGAGTTGATCTTATTGTGACTTATCTACATAGTGACATTTTCCAGTAGGAAAACATTTAAGTAAAAGAAAATAGCTCCTGAGCTTCAGAATATTATAAAATTCATAATGTAAAGGAAGCAAAATTAAACTGCAATGAGTAAATGATGGACAGGTAGATAAAATGCTAGAGAATAGAACTGCTATTTAAAATGGTGATTTACCACTTCCGGAAAAATCTATGCAGCTTTTTGTATTCATGCCAATAAATAGAAAACACCTGAAAAGTTGTTGGTTAAAAAAGATAGAAAAAATTTTCTAGACTCCTTCTCATATGTTGTTGCATATGCTTGTTCATTTGCGATAATTGCTTTCATTTAAAAAAAATGGAGAAAAGACTGACTATAAAGAAGTTTTAGATAAGAAAAAAAAAGTTCAGATCCAAATTAAGAAAATTCAGTTATTTGGCTCTTTTGAAGCCACCTAGAGGGAAACAAACAAATAACAATAACAGCAACAGGAGCTGCAACAAAAGTTCACTCTGGGAATAAAGGATCAACTTAGTAAAATGGCATAATTGCAGAGCCCTCAGTGGATATGGAAATTGGGAGAACTAAAATGTGTGTGTGCAAGGAAAATGTTGGCTGCACTTAACTCATGCAAAAGACCTGCTGAGAAAATGCATCAAGTTTGACCTGAATTAGCCAGACAGGCTGTCTAAGGCTGTGTCTGCATATCACCAAATGGCATGAGAAAATTACATAAATACATATGTAGTTTGTTGCCACAGAACTTCCTTGTGAACATACTGTCAACACCATTTTCTTTTTACATCTTGGCTCAAAATATGACAGTCAGCCAAGCTGAATGGTTTTTCTTTAGGAGGTGGCTGACCCTGGTTTCTGGACCTGCAGGAGGGTGGTCCCCAGTTTGGGTAGCATTCACAAATGCACTACATCTGTCTGAAGCTATAATTTATGGAAGAATAATGACCACTTCCAGCTAACTTTCCTTGCTCTTTTTGGCATCACAATTGTGAATATTTTGGGCATCCAAGATTTCAATAAAGGAACACTCCTTCACCATCTTAGTAGACAGAAAAATGTTGATGATACCCTAAGAAATGTTGATTCTGACAGCCACCAAAATAAGCCCAAATTTATCCCCATTCAAATTAATTGAATATTGGACTCACTCCAAATTGCATAGTTCCATGAAAAAAAGAAAAATGTGCATCCCCCCAAGCCTTTTTATACAGAGGTTTGAGGTCTGCAGATCTCTAAAGTCAATCTGAAGATGAATTTAAGTTAAAGGTATTGAAACTTGACAAGAACTCCAAACATTCTTCATTTCCATCAAAAGTAAAATTCTTGGTCGGTTTGCTTCCTGGGGAAAAAAAGTACATGATCACCAGGGAGATGGATACTTATAATTAATACACCCCGTGAATGTCAGCCTCAGCATAACTTTTCCCTCTGCTCTTGTCATGGTGTCGCATTCATCCTTGAGGGATCCATCAATTCACACGGAAGCATCAGGAGGCCAGAAAGAAAGTTTGTCTTCATTTCTCCCTTCTTTCCAAGGTTAACTACCTTCAGATCACATTCAGACTCAAATAAGGATATCTGGGTTTTTTTTTTTTCCCCTGAAGTTTTAGTTCTTAAGTGTAAAAATGAAAAGAAAGGAAAAGTAAGCCTAAAATGAGTGTGATACATATCCCTAAAGGCCAAAGCAATACTCAAGTCATTACAGTATTGGTGACCTTGAGCCATCGCAATTTATTGACCCCGATTTGTAAAGGATACTGCCCCCAATATATGGAATACCTGCAAATACAATCTATACATTTCTACATATGGAAAAGATCTCTTTAATTCTAAAATGATGAAGGTGTTCATCACAACAGAATAAAGACAATGGCTCTGTCACTGTGTTGAAGACCTTAGTCAAAAGAATGAGGATTCGTTCTGCTGGTCAGAAAATGCAAAAGCAAAGTAGAAGCTAAGCAAAAGTTCACCTTCTCTTTGCTGTCTCTGCTACCTTTTTATCTATGTGTCCCCAACCCAAGTATACCGGCTTTTTTTTTTTTTTTTTTTGTATCTAGAATTAAAAATCCCTTGTACTGGTCTTAAAATATTACTTTTGTGAGCCTCAGTTTAGCCTAGGACTCAGTTTTCTTTTTTTTTAATCATTTTTACTTAAAGATAATTTCACATTTTTGTTGTTGTTGCATTTGTTCTAAATTGTGTGTTCCTTCTTCCATGCTGTTAATCTTTGGCTTCATCTAATTTTGAAAACAGTATAGTCATAATTTCCCTAAAGGACTCTTCATGCTCAGAATAAAAATATGAACTGTATTTTTCAGACTTTCCCATTCCCCTTTTTAGCCTCATAATTTCCTCAATACCAACCCAATGATGTTTGCTAGTGTGTAGTATCAAGGGATGCTTCTGTTTTCTTCTCTACCTTATTTTTCTCCCACCCTTTTCCCTGACTCTGCTTCCTCTTCTTGATACTTCACCACCACCAATAGTTACAGCTGTTCTTCCTAGTCCTGTCCTTGTCCTTGACTCTCCTCCTTGGCAGTATTGTCCAATGCCATTCCTGAGTAGATGCCCATCCACCATTTGAAGTACTTATGTCCAAAACTTAGTGATCCAGCTCTCTTCCCAACTTCTGCAGGGTCACATTTCTTTTGTTACTAACATAAATGATTCCTCAAACATCATGTCTGAGGACTGATTAAAGCCCAACATGTCTACAAAGTAAGGAATCTCGTATCTCTGTCTCCTGTTCTTCTCCAAATGCGTGGTTGTAACAAAATGTTCACATATATTTACAGTCCAAATCTGAGGCTATTAAGATCTCTTGTTGACATTATCATACTTACCTTCTCCCCGCCCCCCCCCAACCACCGCAAGGAACCTACAGCTGAGTCCCTCCAAGAGCTTGCTATGGATCTAGTCAGTGATGGAGAAAGATCTGGCATTGTGGGATGTCTATGAGAAAACTACCCTGCCTTCACAGGCCTTTTTTCATCCTTTGCTACCCCAGAAATTCAGATACATTGTCTGTTCAGCATGAGAAATGGGTGTGTTTACAACGCCCTCCAGGTGATTCTGCAGTGCCCTACCACCTTGGGCACTTATATTTTGTACTGTCATTCTGTTTTCAGAATGGTATGATTACTTTGTCCCAAGGTTCTGGTCTCTTTCTTTAAACTCTAAAGTAGTTCAGCACATCAGTTTCTTTTATTTTTTATTTTTTTGACTTTTTTTTTTATTGGTTGTTCAAAACATTACAAAGCTCTTGACATATCATATTTCATACATTTGATTCAAGTTTCTTTTAGCATATTATTATTATTGTTAGCATGTTATTAAGTATGTCACCTTTACTTTGAGCAAAAGAGTTCTTCCACATATATGGAATCCATCCCTAAAATAGACATTCTTTGGTCTATATTTGAAAAGCATTGTACTCTCTTCCATCTGCCTGTTTTGCCACATATTTCTGTTGTACCACTAATCCTGTGTCTTGGTCCTCTTATTTTAGTTAAAATGTCCCTCACCATACCTCTACTCCATTTTCCTTGATTTTTCCAGTTACAGAATTTTTTTCTATTTTATAACTATTCAACTATTTAAAGATTAAATTATGTCCTTTCATTCATATATCTTGCCTTGCTAAGTCTCAACAGAGGCTTTGGCAATTAAATTTTGTGTATGTGTGTTTAACTATCATCTTTATTCTCTCCCACCAAAAGTAATTTCTTTACTTTGAATGTCCCTACATTGTCTCAAGTTTATCTTATCTCTGGTTTCCTTCTTCAGTGACTTTTAAAAATTCAGCTTAATGATGTTTTATTCTCTCTACTATACTGCAATGCAGGAAGGTAGTCTCTGAGTCCTTTCAATGTTTCCTCTGGCAGAGGGCCCAACTTCATTTGTAGCAGATGAAACCAATATCAAAATGGAGTAAAATCGCCATCTTAAATACATGCTTTGCACATTCCTGCAACAGTTTGTGTAGTTTCCAATACTTATTGTAGTGTCAGATGAATTATATGTCCTCATTAGATCCCTTGTGAACATCACCTATAAATTTTAAGAAAACTCTCTTATTTGGGGGGCTTGGAGATGTAGACCCTGAGGAATGCAAGGAAAAAGTTGTTCAATTGATGCAATTTCTGGCTCCCTCTCCTCCTTTTAAGCTGAGATAACATAGTTTACCAGGCATGAGGGCACAGCATTTAGTCAAAGTATTTACTTCAACTTGTCAGAGGCAAGAGGCTAAGGGAAAGATTAAATTTATAGCACAAAGACATGTTTTTACATAATCTAACTAGGAATTCCTTGAAAGCAGACACATGCTGTCGAAAACAACCACCAAAAAAAAAAAAAAAAAAATACTTGGACAGAAGATGCTGAGCCTTTTTCTTACTATTTGCTCCTATATTTTCTCCACCTGAATAGAATCATGGGTCAGTTTGCAGCCAAGAATCTGAGATGTGTTATCATGAGAGTTGAGGGTACAGAAGCCAAAAGTCAAGTCTTCAAAGGTATGCAAGAATCACCAAGTTTTAAGGTAAATGCATATCTTGAATTTACCAAGCAATAAACTGACACCAATCATCATCAGGAAAACATGTTTAATCACTGGTTAAAAGCTGATCTCCTCTTTGGCATCTGAGAATTAATTAAACATATGTGCTTTTCTAGTATACATACCTTTGAACTTCAAAAAGTCACACACCTAGTTAAGGACCAGGACACTATAATCCAGACACATTCCAACTACAGCTAAGAGATAGTAAGAAAAAAATGTGTATATAAATACACTTAATCATCTAGGAGATTTATGTCACTCCTTGATTAAATAAAATAGTGCACAGGTAAAAATAATGCTAATAATTGCTTCTAAAGTTCTGGTAGTTCTGGTTTTGAGAAAGTTTAGAGAAGACAGTTATGAAGGTGGTCTGGCATGAATGCAGCATCAGCAATAATAATAATGGTTAGTGATATAATAATGTTTATGGAACCCTTATTTGTACTAAGTGCTTTATACCATTTAATCCTCACATCTTACACTTTCCTTACAGATCAGGAAAGTAGATTAGAGTTCATTATATGAAGTTATGCAGGTAGTACATATTGACACAGGTATGACAACCAGGAAGGGCCAGACGTCTTCCTAAAGTCTCTTGGACATCTCATCAGGATCCAAAAGAACAGAGAAGTGGGAACAAATAATGAAGCCTGTGGGAAACAGGACTAGGGCAGCTGGAGAAGCTTGGAGCATCTCAACCTGGATAAAACAAGGTACTTTGAATAGGTGGGATGGGGGCAGTTTATAGAAGAAGTCCTCCCAATGCAGAATTTCAGGGGTTTACAGTTTCCCCACAGATTCATCCTAAGGAATTTATAGACTTGTTTTCTTGACAAATCCAGCAGGTATTCATGATCAGACAAACCTGGATTAAATTCTGGTCTTTATACACAAGGAAGAAGACATTCGACAGGCTATTTAATAAGTTTAAGCCTCAGTGTTTGCATATGCCCCATAGGAACAGTGACAGCAAATGTGTCATCAGGCCATCATGAGGACTGAATGAGATAATTCTCAAAAGGCATTTAACCCCATTTCTGACATATAGCAATCACTTAATAAATATTAGTTCTTATCATCACAACATCATGCAAGACACTATTCTAAGAATTAAAAATGAATAAATTAATAAAGGTATTGTATCAATCCTTCAATTCTTTATATTTAGAAGAAGAATATAGATGTGATTGCTACTCTAAAGATAAAGTGACATAGGAGAGTTAGCTCACCTTTTCCTGAATATGTCCAGTCATTTCAATAAAGTAAGGATTACCCCTCACTCAGCTCTTCGTGGCTCTCAATCATACCCAACATGTTAACACTTTATACCTGAAAACTAGCAGATAGCAGATATTCTGTGAGGATGGGGTCTGCTTCCCCAGAGTAGCTGCTGAAAATGGAAAAGCAGCATTTGAAAGAAGAGATGGGTTTGATGCTGGATCTGGTAGCACTCAGGGAGGGAGATGTTGGGATGGGCTGAGCACTGCAGATATCAAGAGGGTTGTGTCCCCCCGGGTACAGGCCCCATGGAGAAAAGATGAAGTTGTGCTAATTTAATTGTTTCAATAAATTAGGCTGTCTTTTGTGTCAATAGTCCTTCAGATTGGTAAATTTTAGGAGTTGTCTTGAGGCAACTTCTCCTGTGTCCACACATCCCTCCCTCCATCTAGTGAACTCATCACTACTGATCTCTAGACACTTCACACCTCCACAGCCCTTCCAACAGAGCACAATTCTTCTCTGCTTAATTAGATTTGCTTTCTCCAGAGAGGTACATGCTCAAAATCACTTTTTGCTTTCTTCCTAATTTTTTTCCCGTGTCCAATGTTATTTCCCCAGCTTTATCAAAGCATAATTAACAAATAATATTGTATATATTAAAGTGGACAACCTGATGATTATATTTCTATATACATGTATATATACATATATGTGCATGTGTTTATGAATATTGTACATATGTATGCGTCTGTGTGTGATTTAACAATTATTACAATCAAATGAGTCAATATATTCATTACCACATACAGTTTCCAATGTGGTATGCTTCTGTGTGTGTATATATGCATGTGCATGTGCATGTGTGTGTGTGTGTGTGTGTGTTCAATACACTTTTGGGGAGATGTTGATCAAAGGTTAAAAAACTGTCCTATATTATTAACTGCATTCCTCAGTGTTGTTTGTTTCTACTATACATCAGAGTAAATGAATAAAAATTAGAAAAATTAATCTATGTTATCTATGATGGATATTTGTTTGATCCTACCAGGATTATTCCTTTGAAAAGGTGTGCTTAAAATATATACACTATTTTGAATCACAGGGTAGGTTTAGAATCCAAATTAAGCTCCAGTAAGTGGAAATCAAGTTCTTTCATACATTGAAGGGAAAGGAAATGTAAGAGAATATGGAAAAGAGATTGCAGGGTTTCCTGGCAATGTAGACAAGTACCTATTCTGTGGCATGTTTGACCCAGAATTTCCTTGATACATTGGAAAAGTCCCTCTTGTAGAATACTGTTAATGTTACACGTGGTATTTAAAACTAGAAGGAATGCTAACTTGGGAATAGTTGCCAATGCTTTCGAATCATGCCTTCTGGGAAGATGGTGATGTTTCCAGGAAATTTTCAGCAACAAAGCAGCACCAGGACCAATGGCATTCAAATTGTTTGACATAAAGATAACCATGTGGACGGAAACATTCTGACTTTTCATCTCAGCTAGGGACCTACAGGCCCCCTGATGAAAAGGACTCAAGCCACAGCATTGAGGACTACTGGATAAAGATGTTTTCCCAGTATGTGGCAGCAGTTAAAAAGCAAATAGGCTTCCAGGATATAACAAAAAGGGTTGGAAAATACAGTGGCACAATGAACAATGAAGCCTTTTTCTTCAGAGAGACTGGACGTCTGCCATCTTACCACCTGAAAGCTACCAGGCAGCTTGAAAGAATCCCAAGCAATGCATCTGAGACAGCTTGAAGTGAGGATGATCTATTCCGAATGTCTGGGAAGGCGAATTACTGGCAGTCAGATGGAAGGATTCACAATTATGAAAGCCATGGCAAAAGCTGATCAGATTCTCCTTTCTACTAGGCTTCATGCTTCAAAACAACCAGAACCTCATTTTATTAAAATGCTCATCGCTGTCAGTTAAGGAGATGGGAGTCTGTTTGACAGCATTGCCTAAAAGGCATTGTTAGGGATTCTGGCAGGGCTCTCAGGCCACCTGACCCAGACAGGGCTCTTGCTTACGCATCCTCCTAGCGCAGCCCTGGAAGCTAAAATACATTGTGAAGACAAGTCAGGCTGATTTCTAGATTAAATTCCCCTGTCCACTGCTGTGTGCTTCACTGAATGTGGTAAGCTGAGCGTGAACTTGAGCGAAGGGCTGTTGAGCAAATAAAGGCAGATAAAGAATGTTAAAAGGACTAAAAAAAAAAAATTATAAATTGCAAACTGTCAGACCATCCATAGCCTCAGCCAAGTCCAAATGGCTTCATTTTCCTTTTCTAGCCTGGCCAGTCTGCTTGAGTCTCTCCCACTGGTGTTTTTGGGATACAGTCCAGGCCATTATGAACAGATCCAACAATGTGCAGTGATCTTGAATCTTGCAGAAAAGTTTGGGACTACTTAAATTACTCCCCATTTATCTTTACCAGGGGATTTTTGTAGTTCTGTCAAAAGTGTCTTTCGGTCCCTGGTGAACTAACTTTCAGTAGTTCTGCCAATTGGGGAAGATTCAGAGGTACAGTTCATAATAAACGCTCAAGTTTCAGTATTTGCCTTTAGTTGAATCTTCTGTCTCCTTCCATTTCAATTACTGTAACCTCTTTCTTTCCATAACATATGGCTGTTCTCCCTTTGGTGTCTTTTCCACGAGATATGAAATCTTGCCCCTTTGACAACGTTGACCTTCACCCAAACAATGGAGAGCTCTTCCTACTCAACTAGATCACTTGTTAAATGTTCAGTTGCATTGGGCTACAGCTGATTCAGCTCCCACCCCATTTCTTTCAGTAATATCTTTCCTTCTTCTATTGATATTTAACTGAAATAATAGTTTCAAGAAACTGCTGAAGTTTTCAAGAAATCAGGTGCTAGGGTATGTGCTCCTGTGGCAAGATCCCTGGATCTAGAGCCAGAGATGAATTGGACCAAGCTGCACACTTAGTAACTTTGTGGTTTTGGAGAGTTTGGTTGGCTTAACCTTGGCTTCATCATTTGTGAAATGAAGACAATGTCTGCCCCCAGAAGTGTTTTGATAACTACTTGACATGGTACACATGAGGGGTCTTTCACATATACCCTATGTTGAGTAATTGGTCCTTTTTTCCTTCTCTTCCTTTGCCTTATGCCTTATCTACCCTCCCTCTTCTCTCCATTTCTAACTCTCACATTTCTTTCCTTCCTTTCTTCTTTCTCTGTATCACACTCTACCTGATCCTATTGCCCAGTCGCGTCCTCCACTTTGGCCAGGAAGTTCTGTGGACAGATTCTAGTACACATTCTCTCTCCTTCCTACGTTTTAGCATGTATCCAGATGCTTTTCCTTGTCCTCCAACATGATCCAAATATTGTTTTTTTCTCTAAGATTCTCTTCTTGTTGAACCTCTACCACACACCCTTATCTGATAATTCTATGCAAGTTCTTTTACTTTGAATTCTTACTGTACTTATTGTATCTTTCTTTAATATTTTGGGTTTCATCCAGTTAGATTCTAAGCTCTCTAACAGAAGATTTGTACTTCTTTTGCATTCCCTAAAGTACCCATCATATTTGTAAGGTATATTGTAGATTTTAAACAAAATATGTTACATAATGAGTGGCTAAACATAAATTCAATTCTTTCAACTTTGATTCTAACTATTTATTTCAATGTATCCACTTATATTTCCAGGTGGATGAATCCTTTCATTCTCCTCCAAGGGCTCCATTTCACAGATTTACTGCTACCATAGTTCTAATTCATAATTATATATTTAGCTCAAATATTTTTTAAGAATATTTTTGAAAACTTCTGAAAAATAATCGCTATTATCTATGGTTTTAATGTTGAGTCACTATAATATCCAGCAATAATGCTGGCTAATGTTAAATCATAGTAATTCTTCAGGGGGAAAAAAACTGACCAAAATGCAACTTGTAGTGCTTTTTAGTTTCCGTGGTATAAATGATTCCTTTATGGCTAATTTCAGGCTTTCCAAGTGATCTCAAGCCCAGAGTTGGGGAAAAAAATGTGATCATTCAGCTTCTTGAGTCACACTAAGTCCTAATGCTACCTCACTGTTGAATGTCACACCATCTTGAATATGGGTGGTTTTTTCCTGTCTTAGGATACCTTATGATCTTTTCTCTCTAAGCATCTTTAAATAGATCCATTCTGTAAATATCATTGCAGTTGACAGAGAAACCAAGAGTCATCCATGGATAGATTTGAACATTTTCCCATTTTAGGAAATTTGTGTCTCTAGAATTCTTTCCAAGACTGCTCTGAAAGTCTGACATGTTTTTTCTTCTTTCTGAAGAACAGAAATCATCTCTCCTCATCTCCACATAAAGTACATCTCTACGATAATAATGTGGTTGTCTCAGTCCCTAATAGGTGGTGCCATTTTATGAGCTTGTGCTAAAGGAGTGGAATTATCTGACTGCTTCTGTCACTTTGAGCAGGGTTTCGGCATCTAGCAGTAACCTGGTGCACTTAAGTAAACATTGTTTATTTCTCTCTGTGCATTGTTTTTAATTACTTAAAATTCTTCCACTGTGGCTTTCAATGACTTCAGCCAACTAACTAAATTCCTGAAAGTGAGTTGGTTGGCTCGTATAAGATGCTACTGTAAGACAAAAACCAGTTAATTTTAACATATTATTAACCTTAAGTAATGTGGTAACTTACAGTGCTATTGCTGAGTGGGCAAAGTGTTACTTTATTTCTCACATTCCATTCAAGGCCATATTTCTGAACAATTGCCAACTCAGAAAGTACATTAGAATTAGTTTGAAGAGTTTAAAATTCCAACCTTCCATAATCTTCTATAATTTGCTAGGGTACTTTATGTTCATCCTTTAACCTTCTTTGGTCATAGCTTCTCCACCAAAGAAAAAAGGTTGGCAGCATATTTGAGGGTTTTCCCAACTCCAACCATCATCTTTTCTGGTAATCTGATACCAAAATGGGCTTTGCATTGGCAGGCAAGATGTCAGTGTTGCCACCTATATTGTCTTCAAAGATATTTGAAAGTCACCAAAAGACTCAATTGAAGTGTAAATTGTCACAACATATTGGCTTATCAGTCCCTTCAGCAGAAAACATCTCTAAATGACATTCTACTCTCTTTCTGCTCACTTCGGCAATCATCTTCATGCCTCATTCACCATCAGAACTGTCATTTTGATCCTCCTTCTTTCACACACCACAATAAAATAAAACCTGGGAAATGGGTTTAATCAGAATGTAATGCTAGCAGCACCCACCCCATCAGGTAAGTCTCATGGATATCAAAACATGGGATCATTATGTGTGTCCTAAGTTTATAACTCTTGTATTCCTGGGTGTCCTTTGTGAGACCAATTTTATTATTGAATATACTGTATACTAACAGTCTTACAAAACATCAGGTTAAATACTGGTTGTCTTTAGCAATTATAGAATGATAATATACCTGCTTTCAGCAGCATTTACGGTACTTTATATGACCTCTACTTGCCACATAGCAAACAGCAACTCTAAACTAAGGCAAATCAAGAATTCAGTTCACGCAACTAACCTCATACTGTTCACATGTCAAATGTGAGCACAAGCAGCAGGAAACTGGCCTGCTCTTTCTAATTACAATTATGATAAGAGTTTAGCACAAGTCTACTTAAAATCATAAAACCTTTTGGTACAAGATTGGTGTTTTATCTCATTGTATATTCATATGATTAGGTTTATTTGACTGCTCAGAGGAAAAAGTGCCTCTCACTGTCCAACATGTTCTTATTTAGGATGCTATGAGGAGTAACCCATATGCAATCACACATTGTCTCGTTCTCATGCAAATGACACAAGCATGAAAAACAAGATGTGAGGAAAGGCTTTTCCTCTCCTCTCTAAAACTAATCTCTCCATTCCAGGGAGACCACAAATCTTGGGTTCAAATAAAAGTCCTTTAATTGGGTGAAATTTCTATGCAAAAACTAATGCTCTTTGGACCAGCAGGCAAGTGCAATTCTCCATCTCACCAGGGAACCACATTTTCTCAACCAAGCTGGGTCCCTCTTTCTTAGCACTGGCAGAAGCAAAAAGTGCTTCCATTAGCGAAGCTGATTTTTCCCCTATCACTCTTCTCTTCTCATGTGCCAGTGTGGGGTAAGTGAGGGTAGGCTTGTGAAATTGCTTCAAGTCATTGATGGAAGAACCAACTGATTGATTGATATTGGGCTGAAACAGTCTTCCTGTTCATCCATTGGTTTGCCACTCATCGGGAAGCCAGGAGCACTGAAAGTGAGCCAAGCCTGTCAGATGTGCCACTGAGAACACTGTTCTTTGCAGAATATTTTTGGATGCCAGATGCCAATCACTCATGGGACTTTGCCGCTCAATAAGAATTTCAGATGTGGACTTTAATTATAGTCTAGCAGAAAAAAAGGATGATGGAGGGAACAGAAATAGTTTTATTTTTAGCAAACCCAGCTCTTAGCCACCACAAAACCCTGCTAATCTATTTTAGGGGCTTGTCATTGTTGTTTGGTGGCTGTTATTAATGTTAAAAACTATCAGGTTGACAGCTTTGAGGAGTTGAACGTCCTCTCTCTAGGGAAACTGAGAGACACGATGGTCATATTTGAGAGGATCTGGGTTCTGACAACCTAGCACTGACCTTACTGAACTTCTTCGAGGAGATGTAGAAAAGTTTAGGTATCAATCTGTATTCATATTTGCCTCAAAATACTTAAAGAGAGAGAGAGAGAGATAAAACTACCAAGCAGTCTACAACGGCATGAGAGAATTCAGTGGATATTAAAAGACATAAGAATTTCAATTTTGTTAACATCTTAGCTTCTGAATGAACTCCTTCATGGACCAGTGATTTCCTGTGAAACCAGTCACCAGTACTGAAGCAATCAGTAAAGTTTTACTATTTATTGAGCACAAACTTCATCCTAGGTAAATAGAAGAAAGAAAGCATCATGAATCTTTCCACAGGGTTTTCATACGTGTAATTCAGGAACAACTTGTCAGTAGGAGGAAATCTGCAGCATACATATGTGTATTATATCTTCAAGTTTCACAGAAATGCTGAGTTCACAGAAATGGCAAACAATGTAATGGTAATATTGAAGAGGTTGCTTCAAAAAGATGGTTATGGAAAACCCACCGCACACACAAGCACCCTGGCTAGGAGTTAGATAAAAAACCTTTCTACTTCATGAGACAGCCACTGGAAAGCAAAGAGTTTTCTCATTGCTTTGGTTTTGGGATGATTTTTTATTATGTTCCAAAAGGTATAAGGGACTAGAAGAAAATTTAACATTTTATTTAAAAAGAAAAATACCTATCTGATACAGCATGAATACAACCCAAAATACATACAAATGATCTATTATAAAATACCATTGATGGCATTTAACTATAAGCTATTTATACTTAGATTTTTAATTAGCTAAGATTGAACATATTCAAGGTATACAGTTTGATTATGTAATAGGTATTGTGTAATGATGACCACAATCAAATTAATTAGCATTTTCATTTCTACCTATACTATAAATTAGGTCCTCAGAATTTGTTCATTTCATAACTAAAAGTTTAACCCTTGGACCAACAAAATCCCATTTCCCCCACCTCTCATAAAATCGAATCACAAAAATAAAAAGTAAAGCAATGATTGACAGAAGGTGAAGGCTTGACACTTGTGAATTGGCAACTGATTGGTAAGAGAGACGCTTAGCCTATTACCATTTTTTGCACTCTACAGCTCCCATTTTTTTAAGCCTAATGTTAAAGGGCAATGAGCTAACAACTCGCTTCCTATTATTTATTTATTCATTACATTCAATGTGCTACCTTTACACAATCCTTCATCTTAAAAACCATGATCATCATAGACATGAATATTTATTAAGCAAACAATGCTTGAATAATATTGCTTCAGAATTAAGGAAGATTATATTCTGATAGCTGGAGAGGACTTGGGGAGCTTTCAATCAGTTGGAAGGACTCAATGGATTCAACACAAATTTTAAGCCAGTGTAAAGACTCACACAACTTACCCCATATTTACTATTTAGTTTAGTTCATAACCTATACACTGCATACTTAGTATATTTAATCTCTAAGCCAGACAATTCTAGAAAAAAACAGACATAAAATATACTTACCATATACTGTAATGTATGACATAAAAAATATAGTACAGATACAATTACATGTAATCAAATACCAAAATGAGAGGTTCAAGCAATGTATTATGTTAGATCATACCAGAGAGATACTGGTGTGTGTTGCAGAATTTTGTAAGGATCTCAAAAAGCTCCATGGAGATAAAGCAGTTTTCTAGTCAATTACATAATAGATATATTGGAAAACTTACCCTAAATATAAACCTTTAGGCGTCAATTACCAATTTTATGATTTTTATTTGATCAGAAAAATGACAATTTGCCAAAAAATTTGCGGTAGTCAGAAAATCAACTGTTAGATAGGATTAAGATTGACAATATTTCACTATATTATGTATAATGATGGTGGGCAGAGAGAGCCTCTTATTAGTGCTTTACCAGTGTTACCTAATAGATGCAGTTTCCTTTTGTGAATGGACTGTTTAATCTGAGGTGACTATAATGTAGGGCCCAAGTTCCAGTGACTCACCCCATTATGCCTGAGATGGTTCTTCTTCTCATATCATGTGTACATGAAGTGATGAAGACCACTGCCATCTGTTGAGAGTAATAAGGACAGCTCACAGAAGGGAGTCCCAATAACAAGTCTTCATTGGTCTATCACAAGTATGCATCTTGAGATGTACAAGACAATCTTCATGACTTTTGTGGAGTACAAAGATGTAAGCAAGACCCATACTTCATGACCTTACAATTGAGCAAGGAAGCAAGATATAGACATATGAAAGATTAATTATAAACAATGTAGTAAGCAATAAAGGCCAAATAAATGAATATGCACACTAAGGTGAGGAAAGGAGACCTGTTTAGAAGGAATATTTCTCTTTTTTGTAGTCCTTTAAATCTGCCAGTATACCTTATCTCCTTTCTTGCACAGCAGTCAGAGAAGGACCAGCGATAGAGATCCATTTACTAGTTATTGCCCAAATTTGCACTCAGATTGTCACCTTCTTAGCCCTGCAAGCTGGTTATCTGTATCTATTTCTGTCTCCTTGGTTTGGCAACTTGTTCAAATTATTTTCTCTGGTTTAGTGAAATTGTTTCCTTCTTGACTTTCTACTCTGCACCTCCCCTGAGCTGACTTTTTTAATATATATTTTTTACATTCCTGACTACCCTGACAAGCTAAAAGAATGGCAGAATAAAGAGGAAAGGAACAATGAATAATATGTGCATAATGTATCAGGGCTCAGGATGACTAAATTGAAGTCAACATCCAACAGTCTAAAGCTCAGGCTTTGAGGTAGAGAGGATGGTGTTTCTTCAATTGGATGAGTCCCAAAAATAGCCAATAAGAAGAAGCTGTCAATTTCAGGAAATTTTTTTTAAAGTCATTTAATGATTGGTCACTGAGTATTGGTTGAGTTAGTGCTTAAGCCTTGGTCACTTGTCCACCCACATTTACTTCATTTGATCTATGGCCTGATAAACCTGGGTCTGAGTTAATATTAGTGGTAATCATCCTGTTGTATTCTCTCTGTGGTTTTGACTCTGACTTATTCATTCCCATTTAAAATACAAAGAAGTGGCTTCTAGAGCACCGAGTTCTTAGGCATTGCAGATACTCGTGTCTTCTCAGCTAGACTGTAGCTTCTAATGAAAGTACTGTGCTATTGGTTCTGTCTTAAGAAGAAGGAAAAAGTAAAAGAAGAGTATTTACTATTGTACCTTCACAGTTTCCTTCCTACCATAACCAAATTCCTTAACTTCTAATCATCAAAGACTTTGAATAATTGCTATTCACAGGAGAAGGAGTAGGATGGAAGGTGGGAAAGGTGGATTGCTTGATTTGCTTTCAGAAGAATGAAATAAATACAGACTCTGACTCTCTATTTCTTAAGAAATGGTGGTGAGAGTGAAATTGAAACAAATTATGTGTGGTCTTCTGCATTTTCACAAGTATTTCTCAAGGAGCCATATTCCTTCTTTCTTAGTTCCTTGTTAGCGGAAGCTAATTCATAGCCTTGGTGGTCGAGGAATTAAAGAGAGCAGAACTACTTGACAATGTGATGTTTATCACTGGTAGAGCTAGTAATGAGTCTCTTACACTAGCCTTTTCCTAGCTGGGAATGTATGCGGCTCAGGTAGCAGAGCACTTGCCTCTAGCACCCCTGAAGTCCTGGGTTCAATCCCCAGAACCACAAAAACAAAAGACAAATACTTCAGCCTTCATTGAATGACACAGTCCTCTTGACAGAGGTACTTACACTGAACAGGTGACTCCCAGAGTCTCCTCTAAGATTTGTGTGTGTGTGTGCGTGCGTGTGTGTGTGTGTGTGTGTGTGTGTTCCCTCTTATTCATTTCTATAAGGAATATTTTTGTTCTGATTTTTTAAATATTTTGAGAGGGGTGTGGAGGTACACACTTGTAATCCCAGCTATTCAGGAAGCTAACACTGGGGCATCACTGAGTTTGAAACCAGCCTGGGCAGTTTAGTGACAGTCTCAAAATAAAAGGGCTGGGGATATTGCTCAGTGGTAGAGCACTTGCCTACCATGCGTGAGGCCCTGGGTTCAAATGCCATTTACACACACACACACACACACACACACACAAACCACTTTATTTTGGTTAGTTATAGTTTCACAGGAAACTGGTAAATTAACAGTATTTTGTATACTCTTGACTCAGCTTCCCTTAAATGGCAACATTTTACCTAACTAATAAAAAAAAAAAAACAGGAAATGCACATTGGTGTGACTATTTGGTTGTGAGAGGGAAACATTTTTGTAAAACACAACCTAGTTTAACTGTATGTGTATTGATAGTGATTAGAAATGGCTTGGAAAGATAATGCATGTCCTCATCTCAAAATCTATATGGAATTGTAGATCCTGTTGATTCCTACTCCAGCTACCTGAAAACAGAATTCTTTGGAGAGGAATAAGTTAAAGTACGTAATTAGCACTTGGCTAATTTATAGTAGTCATACCCTTTAAGCTAAAATATAAGGGAAATGAGTGTACCTCTGTCACCTTGGTGACATGTGGCTAGTTAATGAAACCAAGAGATGAAACAATCAATAAACATATAAATAAGAAAAGAAAGGAGGGCTGTTCAGTCAGTTACAGGTGAGGACTGAAGTACTCGCTGTGTTCCAGCTGCTCAGAATGCAAGTGGGAGCCACTGTCTCCTAAAAGCAAGGCCTCCACAACTAGTTATTGGGTTATTTTCCTAAAACATATAGATTCACGAGAAAAAATCAAGTATGTCATCCATTATCAGTTCATACCATTACAGTTTCAATGGTGTGTAAGCAGTTCTTTGTGCATTAAAAAAGCACACATTAAATGAGATAACATAGGTAAATCAGAGCAGTGCCTGGAACCTGGTAAGTACCTTTAAGTGTTAGTCATGAATATTATTATTATTATATTCTGCCAAGTACTTCATGAATCCTTATGAAACACTCTCCTCAAGAAGTCTCACTACCCTTCTCTTTTTCTTGTAGAAAAATCTCCATCTCCATTAAGTCAACAAATATTTTGTGAGATTCTTTTTTGTTTAAGGAAGAAGGACTGAAAGCATTGAACATGAACAGTCATGAGCTGCTGCAAAATGAGAATGTTTCTAGTAGAGTTTCACAGGAGAAATATGCTGTCCAGGTTTGAAGTACATTATTAGCTGAGGGTTTTTTTTTTTTTTTTACTACCAAACACAAATACCCTCCCTTTTATTTATACATGTGAAATAAGTAGATAGATGAGCACCTGCCTAGAGAATCCAGGGCACTCTGAACAGGGGGATCAACAGTGAACTGTGGCATGTCACAAACAAACAACAACAAAAAAAAAGAGACATGTATTGGTGTTGAGCATTTGTAGAACGCATAATGAAAGAGCCAAACCCCCTTAAGCCTTATTTGCCTGAAGGCAACTGTGATCATTTTTACATATGCTACAACTGATATTTCCTGCTTATGAATAAAGACCTCAATAAAAGGAAATTATGTCCCTCATAATTTTCCATGGGACAGGGGCACATAAAAGAATTAGCAGAATTTGAATATTAAAAATTTCAGACTGGATCTAAACAGAAAAAATAACCATGTTCATTGTAAGGAGCTAAGGCTTCTTACTAATTCCTTTCTGTAGAGGTACCTAGAAATACTATCAGAACCATATTATATCCCATGTATAGATCATGTTATTTTCTTTGCTTAACCTAAACGAATAAGAGATCTCATATTTCGTGCTGTATATTTTGCCAGTCTCAGACTAATGTATGTGTGTTCTTAGAAAGTCCCTAGTTGAAGACCTTTCCAAAGAAAAAGAAGGAGTTATCTGAGATAGCAGGATGCTTCCTTGTGACTGGAGCCTTGTGTCTAAGTGGGTAAAACTGGATAAGGTACACCTACTACAGAAGATTCTTTTAACTGTATTAATAAGACTTCCACAGGAGTCTTTCTTTCCTACATGAGACATTATTAATTACTATTCTCTTCTACTTTCTTTGTCAATTTTATATAAATAAACTGAGTTCTTCCCTTCTATGATTTTACATCAAAGATTCTCAGGTCTGAACTATCCTTTCAAGTTCTTCTTTGCTCATTGAAATTGTATCTCCCCATTCATGTCCTGTTCCTACCTTGGCATAACATCTTTCCTGGTCTTCCCAACCCCAAAAGGTCAATCTTTCCCCTTACAGTTGAGAGCCAGTTATGAAAAGCCTCCTGTTGGTGAGACAGAAATGTGTTAAGCAGATGAAGGTCACACCCTTCAGTAGTTTCTGCATTTGGCTTTCACATTTCTACCATTGACCACAAAGTCCTAGATGGCCAGACAGCTTGTGACTAGTAACTCCATTGGAGCCTGAAAGTATATACTGGAACCCTGAGGCAAAGGTGCATGTGATCAACACCCGTGATTGGACAGGGGGATGCATGAACACCAACTGTCCTAATGTGATGGCCTCAAAGACCTGTTGTTTTTAAAATATCTCTAGCCTATGGTCTACAGGATCAACTCCTTCCCTCTAACATTATCAAATAAGACCTTAGACAATAGATACCCAGAGGCAAACTTCCTTGGGAACCCTCCCCGTATAAGAGCGTTAATTCCTTCTATTAGTTTAATAAACTCTGTTACTTAGCTCTCACCTTTCATGACTGTGGATCTCATTCTTCAAATCTATAAGACAAAGAACCAAAGATTCTCCTGTCTCATTGGTTTATTTTTTTTCCACCAAACTTTGTATAATGTGTTTACAATTTTAGTAGAATTTTATCATTCATAATGTCTACTACATTATGTTCATTTCCTTTGCATATATGTACACTCATTTTTCTAGAAAGACGTAAGGTCAATGGGAAGAAGAACAATTATTTAAGATTTTTTGCAACAATCCAGCTGAGAACAATTAGTTCTTATAAGGTTAATTTGCTGATACTTCTACTAAAGTATTTGAGCCCAAATAGAGCAGCCTAAAGCAAACCACCCCACCACAAAGGTAGTAAAACATACATGTTCATAAAAGAAATATTTCCTTGGACCCAAATCTCCAACTGCAAGGTCAATGATGATGTTCTAGATAGACATATTTTGGTACCTGCCTGGCCTATAGTCCTGCCTCAGGAGAAATTCAGTCCCATCTCTATAAATGGACTAGCCTAAAGCTGGTTCATTTCATATCAAGTGATTCATCACTGTTCACCAACCCCTTAAGTTATGGACAGTTGATTGTCCTTGAGTGAGAACAGGACCATAGAGCAGCCAGTGTCTGAGCTTACCAGCCACCAATGGGAGAATCTCCAAATTGAGGTTTAGAGTCTCCTTCTCAGAAGCTATTGGAGAGAAAATCAGGCAATTAACAGGGAAAGCTAAATCTGAAAGTTTGCCCAGAGAGAATCTATAAAGTAAAATAGGAACCATGTAAAGTTGTGAGCAAGCTGAAGTTATAAAGAAGCAGAAACTGAGACAGCAGATGTTATAAAGGAGAGATCAGTCGATAGTAACAGAGGAACAGAGCTATCATACAGGAAGGACCTACATCATATTAAGGGCAAAGTGATAACATGGCAAGCTGAAAACTGCTAGCAAATTTCTGTGACTATCTTCAAGCTCCAAACTCAGAGAGGTGCTGCCCAGCATGGATCTTACTAGATGTGTGTGAAATTGCCTAACCCTTTGAGCCCCCAAAGGATCCTTAAAATGGCAAAGCTTCCCATACCACTCTTGAAAGAGGTTATAATTTGTTATCTTTTTAACTTGATTCAGATTCCTGTAAAACACACACACACACACACACACACACACACACACACACACACACTGGTGTTCCCAGATGTCTGTTTTTTTTTTTTTTCTTTGTACCCTTTTTTCTAGGGCTATTGTTTTCTATGCTATGTATTCAAGAAATTTCCCATAGAAAAAAATCTGAAACTCTTTATGCTGAAGTATAAATGCTTTTTTTTAAAAAAGCTCCAACTATTGGAATTTTAACAAAGCACTAAAAGATCAAAGTGTTAAGAGTGGAGTAGCAGATTCACCCAGGTATCATGTTGGGTTGACAGTGGGAGAAACATTCCTGCACCTGAGGTTTAATAGAGAATGCTCTCGGGACCAGCATTTTTGCAAGAGATGGGAAGGAAGCAGGTTCAGGCAGAGGGAGAAACTGAGCCTTAATGAAATCTCAATGCAAGCCTCAGCCCAACTTCTGGGAGTTCTGAAAATGGAGTAGCCTTCCAGGGTTGATGTGAGGGGCATTTGATATCCCCCAGTCAGGATGCAAGACTCCTGAGGAGGGGGACGTGAAGGTGTCTCCAAAGGGGTTAACAGCTGAGTACTATCTTCCAGCAGCTCTCTCACCAAGTAGGGTAAGCAATCCTTTCTTGCGGAAGGGAGATCTGAGCATGATAACACCTACTACATTAGGGAAGTGAGCAAGTTAGGTCTCAGGGCAGGTAGGAAAGGCTTTTATGGGGAGGGCTAAGAGATACCCCCAGCTCCTAGGACCCAGACATAAGCAGAGAAAACAGAAAAGGCCACTGTGGTACTTGAAGAAGTTCTTGATCTTGAGCAGGACCCTGGCTTTGGTTTCATGGACTTTATCAGCAGTATATGTTTTCATTTTCCTTCAAAGGAAGTTATTTGTTACTAGTAAATGAATCACAAAACTAATCTTTCTTGAAGGAAACCAAAAGAAGGACTCCTTAATTTCAGGAATGAAATTTTGTTTTAGTTCTCCTTTGATGTCTAGATTTTAGCTTGTCTTTTCTGACCTTGTTAGACAAATTCTACCACAGTGCAGTGCAGGTTAGGAGACAGAGGGCCTGGCCTTCTCCATACAGCATTTGCTCACCCCACAAAACTTATCTGGTGCTTCCAAGGAACAAATGGCTTTTGCTGGGCTCTTCAATAATATGATTTGCATGCTTGAAATGAGATCGCCAAAGTAATTGTAGAATATTGCTTGCCATTACCGTCATTAAAAACAGGCAGATGTAGGAGCACTCCCAGGGAAAATCTTCCTGCTGGGTTTTCATGGAGATAAGTGCACAAAATCCACTTTTGAAAAGATGTTGAATGGAATGAATTTGCCATTCACTGGCTGTCTGATGATGATTTGCTTGTTAATTGGAAGTTTAGGCTTTAGAGAAGCCTTAACAAATTTGATTGCTAAATTCAGGAGGTTTACTCCCTCTTTGCAAGCCATATTCAGAGGCATAAATCCTACTTTGTGCACGTATGTCTATGTACTCATTTAGAATCTCTGCGAAAAGAAACCAATCCCTAACCCTTTTGTCAGTGTCACTTTCTGGAGTGACTTTACTGACAAACAAGGACAAAGCATTTTGTCCCTTTGTAAGAGTCTCTAGGGCTGGGAGGCAAGGGGATAGAGTCATGAGCTAAGCTGAGATAAAGGTCACCTCAACACATGCATCTGATGATTGTCCCACACTCCAATGCTAACAACTGCTTGGTTAGACCTCACTTGTGGGTACCACTTCATTTCCATTGCAAATCAGTTTCATGCTAATAAACTCAAGTAAAACTTAAAAACAAAAACAATCAAATAACAACAGCCACGACAACAAAAACCCAGAGCATTTGTTTGGAAATCCTGCTGGTTTTCTTCTCTGTTCAGACAGTGCTGAGCATCCTCTGATCTAAGCTGTGCCAACTAGCTGTCAAGGTTAGCAGCCTCCTGAGAAGGGTCTTACTTTATTTTTAATGACCACATTTGCAAATCTACAAAATGACTTTATTCATCCCTGTCATTATCTATCCTGATTTCTTTCCTCTAAGCCAGCCAAGGAGAATGACAACTGCCATGTGGAGCTACTTGAGTGGTTATGTAAACAATACCGACAAGAGCTCCTATAGGGTGTCATGTAGCATTTTGCAGATCTAAGAGTTCAAGGAAAGAGTGGCTAGGCAACCCTTTCTTCTGTACTATTCCTAGGGATTTCATAGTGTGTGCATAGACTAATAGACTTGTTTTCAACATTATTTATATAATAAATAGTATTGGCATGGAATTATATATGATATAAATATACATTGAGATAAATTTCAAGAAGAGTCCTGCAAATACTAACAGTGCTTTAAACAGTGAGTAAATTGGAAAGGACTCATGTCCCTGAGTCTTCTGAGTCTCTTTGTCATCTCAAACATCTCAGCACATCCAGGCATCCCAAACCTGCAAAATCTAGGAGGATTAAGGCTCACCCTTCCAGGATTTTAAAACACCAGCCTCAGGCCCTTCTTCAGCTTAGTTGACACCACTGAGGTTTCACTGATTGATTTAAAAGTCTTTGTTAAATGTCTTCTATGTGCCAAAATCTTTTTAGATGCTTTGGACATAATGGTGAGGATGGCCTTTTGTTTCTTGGAAGTGGCAGAGATGAAATGCAGCTGAATAACTACAGAGGGAAAGCGTAATAAGACCATGCAACTAGTCTAAAAGGTTTAGGTGAAGTATCCTGGAGAATGTGTCTAGTTTAGAGAATAATTGGGTGTGAGTTGAGAAGAAGAAGGGAAAGGTGATTTTGGAAGAGAAGCATTGTGTACAGAGGCTCATGAGCAAGAAAGGCTTAGCACATTTAAGATTGGGTAACATTTAGCAGAGCTGTCATATGGCCTGAGCTTGGAGAAATAGTGGTGCTAACAATGGGGGCAAAGCTGGGTTTGGGTAGGTAACAGGCTGGTTCATGAAAGATGCTGCATCACTGGCTCTTGGCACAGTGATTGCTCAATAAATATGTGCTGAACTAATGCATGCATGGATGAATGAAATATGGGGACATATACAAATTCCTGGCGATATTATGTGAACCAGAAAGGAAGGTCTGCTTTGCTCAGAGTTTAAGATTACCAATTTCCTTATATACTATTCCCATAACCCTAAAAAAGGACCAAATCAAAACCTGTGAGGCAAAACTTGTATTTACACTAGAGATCTCAGTGGAAATCAGACGTCAAACTGCACAGTGAAGCTTTGCTGAGACCACAGAGATAACGCCTTAGGGAAAGGAGTTCTCAGTCTTTGCCTCTCACTTGCCTTTTGCACATTCTGGAATGCAACTCTGCCCAATGACAATCGGGATACTTGCTCAGGGATGAGCGAACACATCATTTCTGGTTACCATGTGGGAAGTGCGAAGAGATAAACACTGTATCTAATTATCTGTAGGAATTAAGTGAATTTTCAAAAATAGTTTTTTAAAGGAAAAATACCAGGGAAGACACAAGCATGGATGAAGATGAGAGATAAAGGAAAAGATTTATTTTCTTCTTGCAACTACTTCTCTTTATACCACTTAACTGACCCTGTCTCAGTCTCCAGCTGTCTGAATCATGCTAGCCTTAATGCAAGGAATAGAATAAGCTCTGAAGTCCCAGGCA
Source organism: Callospermophilus lateralis (assembly GCF_048772815.1). NCBI lineage: Eukaryota > Metazoa > Chordata > Mammalia > Rodentia > Sciuridae > Callospermophilus > Callospermophilus lateralis. The sequence continues at coordinate 30,369,667 of NC_135321.1, read as the reverse complement.
CACCCCAGAGGCACAGGAATGCATCCTGTCACAGATGCACACTACTGCTTGACTTGGGTATGAAATGATAAATCATTGATGTGGTCTGATATGAAAATAATGCTAACGAGACCCGTAGCTAGCAAAGCAGTGACTCCAGAGGAACAGGGTTCAAGGGACAAGTCTCATACCACTTGAAAGCAAAGCCAGCTTCTATCCCATTAAAATAATTGAGTTTGGGCATAATATTTAATTTATTTTTAATTTCAAAGTGTAGAAAAGAAGTATATGAGATTTTTATGTTTATCAAAGAGAAGCAGGCACAGTCTTACAAAGACTAAGAAACCACACACAAACCATACAACAGAGTCTGAGATTGTCTGTTTCTTTTCATGGAAGATTTTTTTTTTCATATTCCATGGAAGTTTTTAAATAGACATCAATGGCTTCCCACGCAACACACACACACACACACACACACACACACTCACAAACACACATATATACATACACACTGCACAATAACACCACTTACTTAGGTAATATTTGCTCCATATAATGTTAAGAAATAATCTTGCAATTCCTTGAATTCTATATGAGTAGCTGTTCTCCTGTATCCTATGTACCTAGAGTAAAACAGAGAGTGTTTTTGTTCACCATGCTTGAAGGGAATTAAACAGAGCAAGCAGAGCTAGCAAAGAGTTACAAAGTTTTATCCAAGGTCAGCTTTGCCTGTTAGTGGCAGAATTGGAAATAAAAACCAGGACTCCCCTTCTTCTTCCTGTCCTGTGCCCATTGGACCAAACTGCTCTCAATCAATAGGCAGCCAGTTATGACGGATTCACATTCTACCCAGTGTCAATAAAAACAAAAATCAAGTTTTAATCAAAACACATAACCAAGATCTACATTTCTCTTGGTCTCAATAAATCTTCCCCAAAGGAAGCGGGCTAAAATTCTTTACATTTAAAAAATGAGCTCCGCTGGGACTCCAAATTCCAGTTCGATTTTTGAGCCGAGGCATTTTTTTTCTTTATCATGCACTTGGTGCTGTAGTGTGATAAGAGCCCCATGCAGACCATAAAACTAATTTATCATCTGTAAGGTGTACAAAGAAAATGGTAGCTGCCTACTTGTCTGCTTGACATATGAGGTCATTTTTGCCGCTAGCTTTCTAATACTGAGCAATTTTATCAGCTATTTATATACATTAATTGTGGGTACCCATATGCTCAATGTTGTATTTAATAATGCATTGCATTGAATATGCATTCCTTAAGTTTTAGCATGCAGTGAGCATCTTGCATTTAACTATTTGGTTTGCCTATTAAAGGCCATTATTCAGCTATGCCATGTTACCTTCTCTTTCAACTGAATTTATGTTTCTTTAAATCTGGTTCACCCTACTGAAACCCATTGAAGTGGACAAGGCCACCTCACATGTCCCAAGGGCTCCAAGCAAAAGCAAGCAGAGGAAGTGCCATGGTCCACTTAATAATACTCAAGCAAAAGGATTATTTGATGAATCCCTTTCCCCAAAGGACAGCAGCATATTCACGCTTCACAGTGTAAATATAAATACAGTTCTCAGGCAACAGAGACACGGGATGCTAGATAAAGTGTGAAAACTACCGCAGCAAACAGCCATGCCACAGTGATTTCTTAACTAGCAAGGGGAATCAGTTCAAACATTCAAAGCAACCCCAACCCCCTACCCTCAAACTATCCTTAGTTTTGTTCCCCAGAAAAGAAAACCAAGTCCAGCTCTGCAAGATCCTGGGCTGATGGTTATACTACCCTTCCTTCTTTGCTTTGAATACCCACTTCCCAATAAAGACCAGACCATCAACCACCTCAGGAGACATCCCCCACAAGCTCACATGTCACCAGTGTTAACATTTGCATCATAAAATTAACTGCTGTGGGACCAGATTTTAAATGGTCCTGATCAAAGACAATTTCTATGGGTATCATCATTTATAAAGTATTATCCCTTGAAATTTTTGGCTCAGAACAAATTTTCAGAAGAGCTTTTGTTACCCAGAAGAACAAAGAAAAGACATAGTTTTGATCATGGGAAGAGTGGGGTGCAGACCAAGGAAACCAGGCCCAGGTAAAATGAACCTAAATATGGGCAAAGCCATCCCAGGGGCCCAGCTGGTGAGCTCAGCATATAACAAAGGGAAAAGAAGGTGCTGAACTTGTCATCGGGGCAGAAAGATAATCGCACTTCTTCTCTTGCCCCAGTCTGTGATCTGTGTAGTTTGCATCACATAATCCAGCACTGAACTGTGTTCATAGGCCCTTCTAAAACTGGATAACAGAAATGAATGACAATGTGCATCCCCCAAATCCTTCCTTGAATTCTAGTGCAAGGTGTACATCCTGATTGTTTGCCTGATACATCTGTTATATGAACAGAAGCTTCCACATATCAATTATAAAAACCCGTTTTTCTTCTGTAGAACTCTGCACTTATAGCTTTCCCGCAAGGAAAACAATATAAAAGAGCAGGCTAGGATGGACCCTCCTTTGGAGCCTTCCAATTATCAAGCCACCAAGCAGGACTGTCTGAGTTTGCTCAGCCTTCCAATGCTAAACTTTTTGCTTGACTTTAATAATTAATTAAAGTTTTTTTGGCTAAGCCCTGGCACTTATTTCAGGAAGGTCTGCATCAAAAAAACCAATCTGTGTGATTGTTCCTAATTCTTTCAATGTCCCCTGTTCCCATCCCAGCTTTCATCACATAATCTTCTATCTGAAAACCTTCTTACTCCTAAAAGAAACAGCCTAGGGTCCAACGCTAGCTCAGACATTTGCCCACCCCTATGAAGGGCTTGCTCTTCATTCTGGTCAAATTTCCCTGAAAATCCAGACACATCTGAATTTGCACTTAGAAAATACACATGACCCTCTTTATAAATATTGTCTAGAACTGAGAATTGCTCTTGTTCTATCAGGACAATCTGAAATGCTCCAGGCCTAGAACATTTGAGCAACTTTTCCACACAATTATATATAATTGGAAGATCCTATCCTTGCTACCTACTCATTGTGTTGAAACCATTGACAAATTTATCATTTTTTTCTATATTATAGGTGTACATGATATGTTTTTAAGACCAATGCTGAGTCATTCTGCAGCCTGGTCAACATGCACATCAGGGAAGTAGATGGCTGGGAAAAAATTTCCATCAATAACCTTAGGAGCTTTATCATTAAAAAATTTTAAACATTAAATTAAAAAATTTAAGAGTTTTCTTAGCCCTAAACTTTCTTTTGTTTCAATTTATATCTGCTTCCTTTGTTATTTTGTGTTCTTTTCCTTATTCCTATACCTTTGTATAATTTTAGACCTGCACTTTATTTTTCATACATTTTTATAACTATGAAATGCAAAACTTGGTAATTAGGCTAATGAAATCATTGAGGTCAGGAGAATGCGATGGATCACCCAGAAGCCTTTACAAAATGAGAAGAGAAAGAATTCAGGAATATAGTCAGAAAACCCAAGAGGTTAATCAGACAGAAAGAACTCAGGGGGCACAGTTTTCAAGGAGCTAAACAAGGAATATTCTATCACATAAGAAGAGGATTTTGGTCTCAAATGCAGCTGATGGAGTCAGGCAAAGTGTCCCCTAAGTTTAAAAAGAGAAAGATGGTTGATGAACTTTACAAGATGAGCTGCAGTCAGTGGTGACAATGACACCCAGGTGACAAAGGGTTAAGAAGAAAATTGGGAGGTGACCTTAGTGACTGCGGATAAAGACTCCCAAGAATGTTGATTACAGTGAAAAGGAGGAATAGGAAACTGAAAAAAACTAGTTTTAATAAGAGGAGAGCGTTTTTTTAAAAGATAAGGAAGATATGGAATATCAAGAAGCCCTGAATTGCCAAAACAATCTAAATAAAAACAAAAACAAAGCTGCAAGTCTCTTACTTCCCGATTTCAAAACTTACTATAATGCTAACATTAATCGAAACAGTGTAGTACTAGAATGAAGATAGCTATGTAAATCAATAGAATAGAAGGAAGAGCTCAGAATTAAATCCTTTCATATGTGGTCAAATAATTTGTGACAAAGTTGCCAAGACCATTCACTCGGAAAGGACAGTCTTTTTAACGAATGGTGGCAGGAAAGCTGGATATTCACACGCAATAGAATTAACTTGGGCCCTTCTCTAACACCTATATAGAAGTTAATTAAAAACAGATCAAGACATGGGGATATAGTAGAGTGCTTTCCTCTCATGCACAAGGTCCTGGGTTCAATCCCCAGCAGCAAAAAAAAAAAAAAAAAAAACAGACCTAAATGTAAGAGGTAAAACTATAAAATTCATACAGGGGAAAACACAAGGAAAGTTTTTCCCAAAACTGGAATTGGCAATGATTTTTTAGGCATGACACCAAAAGCACATGCCAATTTCAATTCTGATGGGAACCAGGGTGCTGCAGCCAGAGCTGTAGCAGTGCAGAGAAGCAGCTTAGAGTATCATTAGGTGCCCTGCAAGGGGCCATCCTGAGGAGACCACTAGGAAGTTTTCATTTACAAGCTGGAGAAAGAGTATAACTGGCTGACCTGGCCCTCTGACCTAGACAGCTTTTCATTGTTCTCTGGAAAGTTAAACACTCTTAACAAAATCCTTAAGCATAAGAAAACACCTGTGTTCCACAACCAGGTCACCATTATTCCTCTGGTATTGTCCCCAGACCCAAGATGAAGATCTCATGTAGCAGATGAAGGACAAGTACCTGTTTTTAGCCATGAGACAGTCCCTGGCCATCTGAGAACCAACTTGACCCTAAGGTTGAAGAGCAGGAGAAGCAAGTGGCAGTGGACACTGCCCACATTGGTGTTGATGGAGCTCAGCAGCAGATTCCAAGCTTGAATAAAATGTGCTCAAACCTCTGGAGAAAATCAGCAAGGATGAGTGAGAATCATAAAATGAAGATCTCTGGCCAAACAAGCAGCCCTTTAACCTTGAAGACAGTAATACCTTGGTGGCAGCTGTTGCCTTTGGGAAGGGGCTAATTAGAGACCATCAGGCAGCTGTGATCCTGGTCAATCAGAAGCTGGGACAATCCTTGCAAGAACATCAGGACCACAGCTAGTAGAGAAGGCAAAATCTACACGCCAGCAGTGGCCATGCCCATGGGATACAAGTGTCTCAAGCAGGTCAACCATGGAATATGCTAAGTAGAAAAAAAAAACAACATCAAATCAGCTTCAATGTATCCCTACTAGTGTTGAGCATGGACAGCAGCCGCTACTATCAGGGGTGTCTTTGCAGAGTTTGACAGCATATTACCTTTTATTCAAGGCTCATCTACATGGGTACGATGAAAAAATAAATAAATTAAACATGGGCTTTCATCAACAGACAAATCTCTGCTGGTGACTATATGACTTTGGGCAGTGGACCTAAGTTTTCTCATTTGTAAATGATGATAATACCTACCTCAAGGTTTTATGAGAATTCAAATGAGAAAATGACTATACAACACTTAGTACATGGTGTATGAAATAATGGGTATTCAATAAATTATGGTTTCTAGAGCCCACCCCCCCTAAAAAAAATGGTGCAGCTACTGTGGAAAACAATATGGCAGTTCCTAAAAAAAATGTATGCATAGAATTACTAGATGACCCAGCAATTTCAATTCTGGTGGTATACACTCAGAAAAATTAGAAGCAAGGATCCACAAAGACATTTGTACATTTAACATTTATACCAGTATTACTCATAATAGTTGAAAGGTGGAAACAAACCAAGTGTTCATTCACCAGTGAATGGTTAAACAAAACATAGTATGCACATTCAGTAGATCATTATTGTCCTAAAAAAGGACAATTCTGATACAGGCTACCACATGTCTGAATCTTGAAGATGCAAAGAAAGGTGAAATAAATCAAACACAAAAGGATACATATGGTACAATTCCATTAAAAGGAGGTATCAAATTCATAGACAGAAAGTATTATGGTGGTTACCAGGCTCTGGGGAGAGAAGAAAAATGGGTTTAGGTTCTATTAATGAGTCCAAACTTTTGTTTTGGGAAGATAAAAACTCTCAAGATGGATGATGGAGATTGCTGTACTACAGTGTGAATGCACTTTTTAATGCCACGGGTATATACATTTAAAAAATGGATAAATGGTAAGTTTAAGTGCATATTTAACCACGAGATTTTAAAGCTGAGGGAGATGATCTAAAAAGAAATTCACTGCTACGAATCCATACAAAGCATATAGGTAAAAACAATACTTATTCATCACGTGAACATTGCATGACTTCCTTATGAGTAGCAGATGCTAAGAATCCCCTTTTTCAGACAAAAATACTGAACTGGAGAGAGGCTAAGAGATTTGTCCACAGCCTAACGCGGTTTGTGATTCCTGTCCCAGTGTCCTTTCCAGAAAACCACAGAGCCACTATCAAGGATACTGTGTAAACACACTAGTCTACTTCTACATCTTCCTGTAACACCTTCCACAGGAGCCTATCCCTTCCCTAATGCACATCCAAACTTCTTCTCCTCCAGGAAACAGATCCATTATATATATATGAATGATATATAATCCCTCCTTTAAGTGTTTTGCTATTGTCCCATCTCTCCCTTTAAAACATTCAACACTGTCTTTGGAACTATTTTATGCAACTTTAGTACCTATGGCCAAAGGAGAGTAGCTCAGTGAAACTCATGGTTCATCTGACTTTGATTCATGATGTCCTTATCCAATCTCTTTCTAAAAGGAATGAAGAAATAGATATGAGCATGCCTCAGAAATGGTACCCCATTCTCTAGCTTGTTGTCATTGCAATCCATCCAGGGCCATGCGAAGCCAAATTAGTGCCTGAGATAAAAGGGAAATTAGTAATTCTGATCCTGTCTTATTTTTAAATTTTGATCTTTTGTTTATCATGGATATATGAATCAATTTTTATTTTCTAAAGTAATGCATTAAAATGTGATTTTGAGCCAGGTGCAGTGGAGCACATCTGTGATCCCAGAGGCTCGGAATGCTCAGGCAATAGGATTGAGTTCAAATCTAGCTTCAGCAACATAGTGAGACTCTAAGCGACTTACAAAGATCCTGTCTCTAAATAAAATAAAATATAAAAATGGGCTGGGGATGTGGCTAGGGGTTAAGCACCCCTGGGTTCAATTCCCACAACCAAACATATATACATACACACACACACACACACACACACACACACACACACACATATATAATATGCATGTATATATACACACATACATACACATATATAATATATATGTGTATATAGATACATATACACATATATATTATTTTGTTTATTAGGATTTCTGTTAGTGCTCTTTAAATGTTTGTGACAAGTGTCCCTCACTCATCTCACCCTAGTCCCCACCCTAAATTCACCTCTTCAAAGAAAAAAAAAATGTAAAGAAAGAAAAAACAGAAAACTGCCTTTCCTGAATCAGCTAATAAAGCAAAGTCAAGTCAGGTGCCAGTCAAGTGTTTCGTGGATAAAAGCGTGAAAGAATCAGCTGTAACCCTACGTGGAGAACAGTCCAGCGTCAATGTCTTTCATGTACCTTTTTGACAGGATCGTTTCAACCGAAAATCAAAAGCTTATATTTAAACACTATAAATTGCATATCTATGAAAAATGAAGTCCCTACAGGCTAACTTTCTGCATTTTTGTTCTCTTTAAAGAAGGTATTAGAGCAATTTGGGCTGTCTTCTTAAAAGATTTTTATTGTTGTGTGATAGGTAGCAGGAAGCTATCAACTGAATATGTAGCCAACAGGTCAGAAAGAAAACAATGTGGCTTGACTGCTAAGGATGTCAGTTCTGTCTCGGACTGACCAGAGTGCGGTGTATGTGTGTGCGTGCAAATGCTTTGCATCTCTGCACCCCAGGTCTTGTTTATCAGCTCCCAGCCAAGCAACCTGAAATAGCTTTGTCTTTTAAATGCTACAGAGCTTTTCTCTTTGACTAGGAAATCTGTCAGGAGACCTGGCAGAACATTCTCCCACTTGGTGACAGTGGGGGTGAGAAAGTCTGCTCTTCCCTTTCTGAGGAATGCATTTGGAAGAGGTTTGAGAAGGCTCTGGTCAGATCTCAAGGAGCAGGACTGTTGAGAGAGGAAAAACTGTCTCCTCATTCGTCAGGCAAGGCAAATGCCATCACACTGCAGGCACAGTGGGAGAGTGGAGATAATGAGGTATTTTGAAACAGCAGACATTGTCAGAAAGACAGAAATTGGGAAAAAGGCTGAGGTGGTGAGTGATTATTTCTCAAAGGAGCAATGGAACACAAAATGGCTCTCAGTTTGGGTTAAGCAAGGGAGATGAGAAAAGGAAGTGTGTTATGAATTATTTACTACTGGATATAGTTTAGCTTTGATCCCAGTCCTAATTGTAAGGTTGTCTTGGTATGTATAAACTGAAATAAAAGAGAGTTGCCAACTTTTCTGACTGTGTATTCCCATGGATGCACATATACCATGTTGTTCCTTAAAGATATACATAGGCTGAGTTTAGATTCATTTATAAACTATATAATTCATCAGGTACTGGGAAGGTGATCTATCCTTCAATATGGTCTTCATCTGGGCTAAACTGTCTAAAATTCTGTCACTAGAGCTGCATTAATTTGAGTTAGTCATGATCTTTTTATTAAGTCTTTTTATTTATAAGTAAAACTGCACAAAGATAGAGGTAGCATTTATTAGGTGAACACTGAATTGTGTCCAAAAGACTATAAAAGTTTTTAGTATTTTCAGTGACTACCCAGTGTCCTGAATCACCCAAGACACTGTCAGATTTCATCTATCGTCCTGAAATAACATCAACTTTTATTCTTAAAAGTCATATTAAATAGTGAACTATATTCTCACCATATCTCAACCATTTTTTAATTGGTCTATATAAAATAGATTAATTCAAGACCTGAAGAGACTCTAGATAAACAAGACAAAGTGTTTGGCTGTCTCAGAGTTCTGAAGAGGAAACACTAATGAGAAATGTCATCTATTTCATAATTTTGCTTCAGTCCTGATCTGATCCAGAACATCATTCTATCCAGACTTTGCTGCCAGCCCTTCCCTCATCACATGAGGAATGTAATACAGCACCTCCCATGCTTGGTTACAAGCAGTCTATCAATTGCAAATGAAAAATCAATCAAGAGAAGCATGCAACAATTAAATAACAAACTATTCAGGAGACTGTGCTGGTCATCTGCTAAATAAAAATTCCTGAAGTTTACAAAAAGCTGAAGGGGCCATCATTGCTGCTATCAGAAGGAAGTGTAGAAAAACCTGGATAACTCACATTTAGATAATTTTCCCACAAGAAATGGGAATTTGTTATTGCATCAATATAGTAGCATTAATTGAGCAGGTACCAGACACTTCCCTGACCCTTTGACTAGGCTAGACACTAATGTGGGGTTCTTTTATAATACTCCATACTTCTTTTCTCATATTCTCATACCATGCTTTCATGTCTTTATTCTTAAATTAGCCATATTTCTGCTAGGATGTAAACCCCTTGGTCATAAAAATAATTAACAGGTATTACAGCAGGCAATGGTCAAAGCACTTTGTATCAATTCAGTAAATCCTCAAGCTCTCACCAACAATGAGACTCATCTGTCTTCTTGTTAAAAAAATTGAGGCTCAAGTAGTTTTTTCAAGGTTATACATATTCTAAGAGTTATAGCTAGCATTCAACTTCAGATTGCTTTAAACCATTATGCCCCATAGTCCGCCTTGGAGAGCAGCAATCAGATTGTCATAGACTTTTTTTTTTTTTAATTCTTTTTTTTTTTCAGATTGTCATGTTGTTTACCAGTGTTCCCAAAAAGCCTAACAGAGTGCTTATACCATAATTGAGACTCAAAAATATTTGAGAAAAGAATAAATACATGAGTAGCTTTAGATCCTGGCCACTAGAACAGGTGCAATTCCCAAAGAGCTAAATAAGTCACAGCTGCAGCCTTCTAGGGGCTCACACTCCATCAGGTCCCAATGAAACCTAGAAAGCAGAGTCAGTAACATGAAAAATTTGAATGATGTTTTAATTATTTGCCTTGCACCCCATTTTTTAAAGCCACTGCATTGTTTTTAACTTTAACAGATATGTCATTATGATTGAGCTTAAATTTAGTGTGATGTTTTGCAAAAGTATTGTGTTGGAGGGAAATACAGGAGAAACATAAGATATATACTAGGCTCAAAAGTCACTTTATTTTGTTGATGTCACAACACATACACTTAAGAAGAAAATTAATTGTTATGCTGATTTTCATCCCTCTTGAAGATGGCAGATTGTGTCTCAGTAGTAGATCAGTGAACAGAGGGAATTGTGAACTAGACTAGTTGATGTGGTTCTGGGGAGAACAAGGCTAGCTAGCTGGAAATTAATGATATACTGTGATATGATATCCTGGGAGACTTCAACATGTTAAAAGTATGGTACCTTTTCAAGTTTTTGAAGTCTTAAGTTGTAACGAATGACTAGAAGGGAGGTATGAGAACATTTCAAAAACGACGAAAACCATACGTAAAGACATGATAATCATGTCTTTAGGGAACTTTGAAAAAGAAAAAAAAAAAAACAGAGCTGACTATAGTGGAGGGGGGGCGATAAAAGAATGAGACAATAATACTGGGTTTAAATGAATTAGAAATAAGAAGCCTCCAATTAGAGCTTGTCTGTAGAAAGGTATTCAATATTACAGTAGATGGCCATCCTTCCATGGTTAATGTAGAAACTTTTCGAGTCGTAAACGTGCCTGGAATTATGTACTGTGCCTTAAATCCTCCGCTGCTTGCCAATACTCTATGAGATGAATTCTCAACATTTAAAGAGACCTTTCAGTTCTTGAGTCTCCAACTACATGTCAACTCCATCAGCACCACACTGACACCATGATGACTGACGCTGGTTTTGATTTGACATTTCAACCGTTGAAATACACAGGCACACTCACACTCACACACACAGAGCCTTCAACTTGAGATTTGATTGGCATCAGTCATTTCATAACCTGTCTCTTGGGGATTGGACCAATGGACCTTTTTAAAGCTCGCCTTATTGAACTGACCCTTCTGATCTGGACGCATGATTCATACTTGCTAATCTTCTCAGGAGCCTTCCTCACCCTTAACAAGCCTGTCATTTCTTCTTCCTCAGAAATATTTTTCTCTGGGTACAAGATGATTTAAAATGTTATTTTTGTGTCTGTTCTTAACTTGTGAGGGAAAAAAATCTATAAATGCATCAAAGAAGTAACTATTCAAACTGATTAGTGAATTTCCCCTGAGGAACGCAGGCATCTACCAAGTGGATTATATTTTAAAGGCGCATGTGGCTTCAGTCCAACTCAACAAACACAGCACCTTAAAACATTACATTTGGAAAGGTCTTTGGAGTTTATTACAACTTTCCACCCAGTAAAATAATCTTTGTCCCTGGTCTCGGTTAATTACCCTCCGCTCAAATATTTTCTGTTAATAGAAGTTATCTTGAAAGTCAGTCTTATTCAGGGTGTTTCTAACACTTGAAAGTTCAACCCTATTTAATACTGAAATCAGCTTCCTTTGACTTCATCCTCCTAAGTGCTAGTTTTGTTTGTTTGATTGCTTTAACTGTAATCACACAAATTAAGTCTCATCTCTACTCCACAGGATTGTTCAGGGCTGACCTAATCTGACTGTCTACAATTCCTTGTTTTCTTTATGTTTTTCTCATAACCAACCTAGCACAGTCTGTCCCTAACCTAGTTCTTTACCACCTTTCACAGACTCCAAGAGTGCTTAAAGAGTCACACTTGAGAGGTTCTATGACCATTCTCAGGTCTTTTCAGTACTCTTGAATATGGTTCATCTCTTGTTATCTTCTCATGTTTACATAACTTTAACATCCTCTTAGTACATCATGGTCTTCTTTACCCAGTTTGAAAACCATTAAGTGGTAGTCCCTGAGCATAAAAAAGGAATTATCATTTACTGACTTTATGTGTCCCACACTATACTAAATGCCAGAATAGGAAAGATACAAAGATGGAAAAAATACGAACCCTCAAGAAATTTGCACTCTATGTGGGGGGAACAGAAACACCTTGATAAATGATATAAATAGGATGCCAAATGTTAGGGTGCGGTGTGTGCTATTCTTTTAGATGACAATTATTTGGGAGGATGGTATAATTTCTCTCCAGTGAAGGGGAGTAAGAAGGAGGAGGAAAATATCTTCTGTCACATGGAGGCAAAAAGTCTACCAATGAAGAGCCACAACATAAAAGAATACGGTCACATTTTAAATAATAGCAGTGCTATTTACAGAACATATCTGAGCTAGTAATAACTTTGCTTTCTCTATGATTTCAAACCTCTCCCCCCTTATGGCTATACTTTATTCCCTAAAGGGTTCTTGGGATACTTCTTGTATAATATTAACTAAAAGCCCATCAATAGACTTTCATTAATTCAGTAATAAAAATACAATAATGTAAATTCCCAAACAACCATTACCTGAAACTATTTCCCTACTTGTCACCAAAATACTAAAGAAAATTACAGTTTCAAAGAGTTTCAGTTTTGCATATTTATGGGGCAGAGTATGACAGTTTGATACCTGTATATAACACGTAATGAATAAAACAGAGAAAAGCTTTCTGTCCCTAACATTAGTCACTTCTTGGTGTACTAAAATTTCCAAATCACTGCCTGTCCTACCATGTCCACTTCTTAGGAAAGTTTTCACACACTTAGAACCTAGAACTAAGGGTAAATATCCACCCCTGGTAGATAAGTAGCCCCAGGGATGAACATTCATCCGGGTGCTGAGCTAGACAATGAGATTGTGTCTTGACAGACTTTAGAGAACAGTCAGTTGGAAGACAATTAGCCAGAGGGAAATGGAAGGCAAGTTCAGAAGAAAGTAAGGCAGCAGACAGGCCATGAGTTAGCATCAAAGACTGCTGAGACAAGGAAAGTAATGATTCAGGTACCCAGGGGCACAAAGGCAGCGACCAGGTGGCCCCACAGAAGTTGAATTCTATTTGCATCTTGCCTATTCCAGTGCTTTCTCCAAAAATCTGGGCAGGACTTCTGTTCCCGAACTTTGCTAGATGTAGTAGTGCCTATTGCATTCTTTCAATAAACTCCCTTTCTATTTGAGCCATTGGTTTCTGTTCCTTCCAGCAAAGTAGCCCTTGACTGAGAAACACTTAGAGATGCCTCTCACATTTCTCTTATGTTCCAGCTTGTTTTAAATCACACTATATGAGCGTAGTTTCCAAAGTTTTGTGCAAAAAAGAAACATAGGAGTAAGATTAAGCAAATGTGAGTACATTGGGTTTTTTAAAACATTTTTTTATTCAGTGCTTAAAGTTAAATGGGTAAGGGAAGAGAGTTGTATGTTATTTTCTGTGCATGATAAGGAAATGGAAGTGTTTAAAACTGATGGAAAGGGGGAAAATGAAGTAAAGGAAATTTACATGCTTTATTCCTCAAAGAAATAAAAAAGCAGGATGTTGTTTGAGTGTTTTGATAGGAGATAGCATAAAGTCACAGAAAGCCTTAGTTGCAAAAGGAAGACTTGGGATGCAAGACTTGCCTTGCCAAAGTGATCTTTACAATAAATCTGCAAACCAGTCAATTTCTTTTTCTTGTTGGTTATGCTGTTCACTTACTGCAAGCATCCCATTAAATGGCCAAGTAGAGAGTGGTCATAAACCAGAAGAGGGGTCATAAGCAGAACAAGAAGGGAAAAAATAGGGCATTTTTTTACCCCTTTTTTACCAAAATATATAAGCTTATTAAACTTCCCTGATAAATTTTTTCACACTTTAATGTTTGAGAGAAAAAGCTAGTTTACTCACAAACACACATCAGGAAGAAAACATATTCTAATAAAAAAGTAGACAGCAGTAAGATTCATTCCCCATCTGTGAAAATTTGAGAGAGACACTAGTGTGGCCTCTCTCTACCTACAGGTCGAAATGAAAATCAAACCTGAACATAAAGGGATTCTGCAAAATTAAAACAGGCTTTATGAATGCAAGATACTGTCAATGCCAATTGCATTTTTTTTTTTTAGTTTTTGTAAACCTGGAAAGAAAACATAATATAATGATATGCTTCTTTTATTCTCTCCCTCCCTCATTTCCTTTAAAAGTTGGAAAAGTAATTATTAAAACTTCAGATGAATCCCAAGTTTGCTCATCCATAATGTCTTTATTGTTTCCTGGCTCTTTGAATGTCAATGAGTATATACCTCAAAATTACTCCTGTCAATTATGAAGGTCCTTATCTTAGTATTGATTTTTACATGCACAAATCAATAGCAGGATATGGCCCAATAATTAATATTGGGAAACTGAATTGCTTTTTTTCCCAGGCACTTAAGAGTTAGCCACAGAAATGTTCCTCTTTGATACTGTATTTTAAAATCTATCCCATTTTGTTTTTGTTTCTATGACAAATCCTATCACATCACAACACTAAATATTTTTAACTCATCCTATAGAATTTGGAACCTACATTTTGTAAACAAGGTCAATGCCTGAGTAGTTAGAAGCAAACAAAAATATTTTAAATGTGATTACTTTTTTGTTGTTGTTCAGACCCTTGCCATGTACTTTCTCCCATATATTCTGAAATAAACATGTGACGTCACTCAAATAGTTTGTTTTTCAATAAATATTACTATGTGCCCAGCATTGTGTAAAGCACTGGGAAAACAAGAACAAGCAAGGTATTTTTTTCCCTTTAATAACTTCACAACCCGTTATGTGGAATGAGACAGGCATAATGAACACATTGAGGCTATAAAATAAGATGCAAGTGTGGTGTGCAGTGTGGGTAGAAGCTCTTTTTCAGTAGGCATTGCAGCTGGCTCATACCCACCTGAAAACTAAATGTGTATTTCTCTTCCCAACTGTGTTCAGTGACAATGGGATTGAGAAACAGGCTATGGTGGAGTACTTACATCATGCAAACAGGCAAATGCTATAGGTCAGATCCCCACCTCCTCAGCCCCCTAGAGAACCAGTTGTCCTTAACCCTTTCTGAGGTATTAAGGAAACATAGGGGCTGAATAGGGAGATTGATCTTAAAATCCCTTTTTCAGCCTGGGCACCATAATACAAATGAAAAAAGGCTTTTATAAACCCCATTTGTGTTTATGAGTAGTCATTTAACAAGTGGGAATGTGGTCAATTGTTTGAAAGAACATAACTGGTTAACTTTAAGTCTTTGGACAACTGGTCACACTGGCGAAGAAACAGTGTAAACTGGCCATTTATATGAATAAATATATGTAATAAGGACATATCCACCAAGAAGGTTGCCTCACTTAGTTAATTTCTATTACAGCATCATCAAAAGATGACAGAAATATCTCCTAGTGCTTTTAAGGTTGTGTAACATCATGGAAGTCTGAAATGTGTGGGGATTGTCAAAATAAACCTTAGCAATATTGTTTTGCCTTTGAATAGGTATGGTCAGGTAGTTAGATAGCTGGCTGATTGTTCAAAGTCACACAAAGTACCCATTAGGATAGAAAATCAAGCACAGGTTGATAAATGATAAACCTCTGCAATTGCCATAGGTCAAATGTCACAGATTTTCCTTTGCATATTAACAGGCAGAATGAAAGCATTTTACCATGGTGATAGGTTCTATTTGCTTAGAAACTTCAGCCTGTGATTTTATCCAAGCCACCAAGTTCTTATTAATTTTTATGTTTTTATAGCAAACATGGTTAATACAGAAAATTTCAAAAAGATATTTCAAAAAAGTAAATAAAATAGGAGTAAAAGCCTGTCACCCCACACCATCCTAATTGACATTACAGTGTATTTCTATGTATGCCTCTGTGTATTTCTATAACTATATATGTTATTTTTTTTAGATAGATCACACAGTAGATTTTGAAATGAAAAGGTTTTTGCATATTGTACCTTTCTGTATTTCTCTATTAGTATCTAGTTCAATAATCCCTTATATTGGACATGTAAATTATTTCCAATTTTTCCCATAAATAATATACAATTATCATCCATAAATTAATCCTCACATGATGATTCATAATTAATCCCTTAGAATAAATTCTTAAGAGCAATAATTTAAAGTCAAGAATAAAAAAATTTTATATTTGTTGACAAATATTATCAAATTATTGTCCCACAAAATTATACCAATATTCACCTGTCCCATAATTTCAGAAAGTACCATTTCCTTCTATTTACTTAAAACTGCAACTTCTTTTTCTTTCCTTGTGATGATTGAAAAATCCCATCTTACTTTAATTTATATTCCTTTGATCATAAAATAAGTTAAGATTTTTATAAGCTTACAAATCAATAAGCTTATCAGTCTGTTGAAATTCTTTGGGAATTTCATGTTCATTTAATCAATATCTCAATAAATTTTTATGGAGGAAGAATAAGACCTTTTTATGCCATAAATGTAAGAATTCTTTTGTCTATATGTTATAAATAATTCCTCAATGATACATTTTAATAACTTTTAGGGTCAGTACTGCTACCATATTGCTTTCCTTATGATACTTCCATATCGTACAACAAATCAATTTGTTTTCTATTATCCCCAGGATGAAATCACCCTCTTAAATTACATATGTTATGAATCATAATAACCATGATGATCATTGTGTTAACATATTCATATATAATTTATAAAGTACAGGTGAGTATTTAGTAGTGTTATGCTCCTGGTATGTTTCTATATATCATAGAAGTTATCATAAACTAAACAAACTTTGTTATACTTAAGAAAAAATAAAATTAGCATACAACCATATAGTCTTGCTACTCTATAGATGAGGAAATGGAGACACAGGAAAGCTATCTGTTTGGCTCAAATTTACAGAGAGTAATTTCTTCTGACACCTAAACCAATATTTTTTTCTTTTCTTTTCTCTACCACATGACAGTTCATTCTTAGATCCAGAATGACCTAGAATTTATTTTCATAAAACAGTTAATAATAAGAAGAAGGAAAAGGAGGAGGAGGAGGAGGTGGGGGGAGGAAGAGGAGGAAGAAAAAGAGGCATTGACCATTTTTAAATAAAAATAATGAAAGCCATTGGATGTCACATGGTTATTTTGGGCTCTATATGGTCATTAGTAAATCTAACAGACACATATATTAATTCATTTACATTTTTCAGTAATACGCTTGCTGTTGTACATATCCTCAGACACCTTATAAATTCTTGCTGAATAAACATTCTCTATGCTCACTATTACTAGATTGTTATTTAGCAGCTCTTTCTTCTGCATAAATAGTATATACATTATATGAGTTCCTAATGATTATAATATCAGTAGTTCATATAATAACAGTAGTTCAAAATCCTATACTGTGCTGTTATCTTGTTACCAAAGAATAGATCTGTTTAATATTGAGAGAATCTAGTTATGAGACCAGCATAAATTTTGTCCACCTCTGCCCTAGCTAGAACAACCCAATGAAAATTGATCACTGTAAGCAATTGTTTGTTCACATCTGTTTTTGTGACTCATGAGCAAGATATTTCCCTGAGCTGATGATAACACATCATAACTGCCCCAAATATGTTGTTCAAAGAAAGTTATATCAGTTTAAGTTTCCACAGAGGATACGCTAATCATATAAATAAATTATACATAGGTGCAGGAAATTGCATTAGAGCAAATTGGACAAATTGAGTTTTAAAAGAAGAAAACATAATTCTGCAATTTTAGGAAGGAATAAATATTGACTGAAATGTACATTTTTACAAGTAATGTTATCTCTGATCAGCAACAAACATGTTTCTTGATCAATATTTGTAGTTTGATTCATTTCCTGCCATATAGAACTTGATGGGCTCGTCAATATATCCAAAGGTTTAAAAAATAATAGGAAGGTGGTTTTAAAATAAGATTTTCTTCAAGTTCCTTTCTTTTCTTTCTTTCATAAGTTTCCTAAACGTCTACAGAAAAATGAATGCATCAAGAGGTAGAGTCTACTGAAAGAGAAGAATTTTCTTCAGACATGATTAGGGGAAAAGGCAATGGCACTGGCCTCTGGTTGAAAAAGACAGCAAAATGTGGACTTTCTGAAAATGTCAAACCAGCTGAAAGATTGATAGGTTATCAGCAGGGAAAGAGAACAAATCATAAACAGTTTGCCATCAAACAAAAGGTGATAAAGTTTCAAATACCTTCAGTTACCACGTTCCTCCATATTTTTCAAAGATGCTCTCTTGATCATCCAATTCTACAGTCTTTTATCATTTTGCATCAGAAATAAAATGGATGCTGTTGCATGGGACCTGGGAGAAGACACCAAAAGGACAATGTTGTACCTTTGCCTCCAAAAACTTCATGGCTTAAATAAGAAGACAGACATGTGTGTATCTAATGATGCTGCAGGCTACCATCACATAAACATTATGAAAAATATCAAAGCCAAGGGCAATGAGGCACAAGATAGGAAGATAGTAATTCTGAGTGGTGGGTTCCATAGAGGTTTCCTAGAGAGAAGAAAATGTCTAAGATTTTGACAAGAAAGGAGTCTAAGATTTTGAATTTCAGGTAAGGATATTTTAGACTCAGAGAATAGCATAGTACTAAGATTGCAAAGTACCTGATCTTGTTAGAAAATTGTAAAGATTCTCATCCAGAGGGCATAAGGAAAGAGTGGGAAGTAGACCTAAATGTTTGGAAATGCCTTTGAGATCTTTGAATGTAATTTTTTGATGATAATATCTTATTTTCTTATTAAACAGAAAGCCAGAATGGGGGTCAGGGGACAATGAGTTCAGGACCATCAAGGTCATAACATCCATGCTTGTATAGCTTTGCTTTTGTTTGCAAATGCTAAAAGTACAGTATAGAGAGGCAATAAATACAAGGTCAGCAAAAGAGGAAAAATTACATATGGACTTCTAGGTATCTGTCCCAGTCCCCTTTCCAAAGGGGGCTATGGTTCTCAGTGATCTTCTCAGACAGTTCAGGATGAACTTTTGAGGGCAAAACATAAACCTAATTAAGAAGCAATGGTTTTCAGAAGCTGTCTCCAAGCATTGAACCAGACATATGCCAAGGTCCTATCATCTGATCTGTGAGTCAAGACCTGAGATTAGAGTTGCTTTGATAGTAGAAATTCCTTTATCAATATAATGTCTCTTCAAGAATGGGGCTCGGGGCCAACTAATTGGGATTCAAGGGAGAGGCTGACCACTATTGCTATCAACACACTTGGGGTGACCTCTGGATCCCACAAGCACAGACATCTCTGCTCAGAACAAAAGGCAAGAGTGGAGACTCACTTAGAAGTCAGGCTGTAAAAAAAAAACATATCAATTCCTATAGGAATACAAAAGTCAACATCAGCAGAGACAATACAAAAAAGAAAACAGCGCTACATGGGAATATTCTTTTAAACAGCCCCAACAGATCCAGCTCAGGTGGGGTGATCTCAGGGCATAAATGACAAACCTTCAAGGCAGAGATGGTTCCATGTGTGAGCAGTGGGCTGAAGACAAACAAAGCCCAGATGGAGAATTTTACAACAGCTGTCCACATTATGTTGGGTTTGAACCCAACCTGACATGCACAGCTGAAGAGCTGCTTGCTGGAACAGGGCACTATTTTCTACAACCATAGTTTCCTAATACTAGCACTATTGAATCATTTGGAACTGGTGAAGCCCAATAGGTCAGTACTAAGAGATGGCTGTGAAAGGAAAGAATGAGGAGAAGGGAAGAACTGCAGGGAATTTCAGTAGGAAGAGCCTTCTTTTCAGTTGAAACTTCTTGGTCCATACACTTTCTCAAAATGAATGTTCTTTGTGTCAAAATGTATTGGCTTTTTAGATTACAAAAGCAAACATATGCATTATTTTTAAAATTAGCAAAATGCACAAAAATATATATAATTGAAATAATTGAGAAAATGTCTCATCCAGAGATAAACATGGCAAATATTTGGAAATATTTTCTTTCATCCTTTTAGAATATCTACAATTTCTAGCACATTTGGAACATTGCTGCTGTTGTTCTGCCTTGTTTTTGTTAATTTAACAGAGTGATGAGCATTTCTCTTCATCATTAAGTAATCTTCTAAAAAATGAAAATAAAAGCCTAGTTACAAAAATTTGAAATAAATAAATAAACAAGATTCAGCTTGCTTTAGCATAACACAGCTGTTTAACCTGAGATGTCATTTTCTTCCTTAAAGGAGTTTGAAAAATTCTTGTCTCACCTCTACCATTCAACTAACCCTTCATTCTAAGGATACTTGCTGATGGACTTTCTGACAGCTTCTCCCCACCTCACTTGGCCAAGCAGTCAATCATTCATCCTTTGTGCCATGTCTGTACCTTGCACATCCCTCAATTAGAATGTTGCCTTCATGACTTAGGCACTGTTTGAAGAGCTTTCTTAACATCTGCTATCTTATTTCTTTCTCATTACAATCCTAGTGTTGTGATACATTAGTCTCCAAATTTTATACATAAAGATAGTGAAAATCAGTCTTTTCAAACTGACAAGGTCTCACACCTCTCAGAGACAGAGACATAATCCAAACTCTGGGTTAATGATAGCAAAGACTCTATCCTTCATAGCTTCCATGCCGTAGTGTACATCTTAAACTGAATTACATATATAAATTTAGAACGTCTGTTTAAAAAAATATCATATGTTCTGATTATTGTCGACATGTTTCAAAATACCCTAAAATTTAGTGATTTAAAAAACATTTTTCAAAAAATATCTCTAGCCTGAGCAACTTAGCAAGGCCCTTAGCAACTTCATCTTGTCTGGAAATAAAAACTTTTTTAAAAGGGCTGGGGGAGTGGCTCAGTGGTTAAGCATGTCTGGGTTCAATCCGTAGCACCAAAAAAAAAAAAAAAAAATCATGATTTTTGTGGGTCAGGAATTAAAGAAAGGCTTAACTAGATTATCTTTCTTTATTTCTTAAAAAAAAAAAAAAACTAGAGATTGAACCCAGGGAGCTCTACCATGGAATTATATTTCCAATCATTTTTATGTTTTTATTTTGAGATAAGCTATCACTAAGTTTCTTAGGGACTCTTTCAATTACTGAGGCTGACCTCAAACTTGCAATCCTGGTGCCTCAGTCTCCCAAGTTTCTGCGATTACAGGCATGTTCCACCACATCCATCTTAACTGGATTATTTTTCTATTCCATGTTGCATAGACTGTACTTATTTAGTAGCATTAAGCAAAGGCCTAGCCAAGAAATCTTCTTTAAAATGTCTGTTGTCCGGGTAGAGATTGTTGGTGGGCTATGTTCAGCTGGGGCTAATGATCAAGCAGCTTCATGAAGCCTTTCCATGGTTCAGAGCAATCAGATATCTAACATAAAGGCTCAGAACTCCCAGAAGAGTGTTTTATGACACAGAAAGTAGAAGCTGCCAGCTTAGTAAGTCTTTCACCAAGAAACTGCACATCTATTCTGTTAGTAAAAAGAGTCCCAGATTGAAGGTGAAGGGGCATAGACTATATTTATAAATAGGAGTGGTCAACCATGTTTAATCTGTCACATATTAGAACCAACTGATGATATATTTGGAGAAATTATTATTGTTGTTGTTATCATCATCATCATCATCATCTTGCACTTTGGGGGAACCAAACCCAGGGATGTGCATATCTTAGCCAAGTACTCTACCACTGGGCTGTACAACCATCCCAGAATTATTCACTTCTAAAATCTATAAGGGACTAATTAATATCTCTATAACAGCATTGTTCAAAACAACTTTCTATAACAATGGAAACATTATCTTCCCTGCCAAATATGGTAGCAGTTATGATTTGAAGATGATTTGAGCATTCTCCAAAGATTTATAGATCGAGGGCACTGTCCTCAGTATGACAAAATGGAGATGATGGATCCTTTAAGAAATAAGACCTACTGGAGATCCTTAGGTCATTGGGGTGCTGCTCTTAGAAAGAAATGCTGGTCTTCTGAAGTGAGTTCTCACAGGGAGTGATGCTGTAAAAGCCTGAGCCTTTTCCCACCACTGTGACAGCATCAACCACAAGGGCCTCACAAGAGTCAAGTTAATGCCTTTATCTTGCTGTTGAGTCTCCAGATCTGTGAAAAAAAAAAATCCCTTTTCTCCGTATAAAGTTATCCTGCCTCATGCATTTCATTACAGTAAGGATAAGCTGTCTTATTGGAGCCATATAATAGACACATGTGGCTATTGAGCAGTTGAAATGTGTTCAGTTTGGCTGAGACATTGAATTTTAATTTTATTTAACTTTTAGTTAATGAAATTCACATAATCACAGTGAGTAGTTGCTATTATATTGGACAGCATAGCTCTGTCATATCTGTAATATTCTAGCAAGTCCACAATTATAAGACAGGAAACAAAAATTAGAATGACTAAAAGTTATAAACAGGTAATTCACAAAATTGGATACACAGCTGGCTATCAAACATATGGAAGGCTATTCAAACTCAAATATAATCAATGGAAGACAAATTGAAATGATGAGATAATTCACAACAAAAATTAGAATGTTGGGTAATACCAACAGCTGGCATAGAGAAAGGAGTTCCTCTTTGCCCGATTGGTGCCAAGAGAGAGTGGGACAACTATTTCTTATAGTGATCTTGAATACTTGCTTCAATTACCTAGAGGTGTGATCTATGGTTAATATAATGTCTAGGACAAAAGAAAGGATATTTATGATATCAGGGAGGTGAGAACAAGTATCTACAACCAAAGGAAAGTGAAAGTAAAATTATTCTATGAGCATTATGGAACATTACACAGCTACTAGAAGCAATGACAACATAACTACATAAAAGCTAAATTAATGGATTTTAATATAATAATACTGAGTTTAAAAACTAAGAAACATTAGCAATCCTATAGCATATTTTTTTAAAGAGATAGAGTGTGTGTGTGTGTGTGTTTGTGTGTGTGTGTGTGTGTGAGAGACAGAGAGAGAGAGAGAGAGAGAGAGAGAGAGAGAGAGAATTTTTTTTAATATTTATTTTTTAGTTTTCGGCGGACACAACATCTTTGTTTGTATGTGGTGCTGAGGATCGAACCCAGGCAGCACACATGCCAGGCGAGTGCGCTACCGCTTGAGCCACATCCCCAGCCCCAAAGCATAATATTTTTGAAAAGTAAAATTCCATATACATCAAAGCAACAATATGTATTCTGTAAGTATACATAAAAAATGTAAGGATCTTTAAAAAAAAAAACATTTTGATGGTTGCTTAGGAGAGGGAGTAGAGTGAGAATTATTAAAGAGGACAATTGAAGGACAAAGAGAAGAAAATTTTCACCAAAAAGTGTGACAGTTAATAATTACTGTCTACTGCAGCCCTCTGGACTTGAGGTCCACCAAATTTATTTCTGCATCCAAGGGTTTAAACAATACCTTCAATACTTTGTGCATAGTTGTTGCTTGAATAAATATGGGTGGATGGATGAATAAATGGATTGTTAAGGGAATGAATGAATGAATGAATGAATAAATGAATACTGTTAGGAAACACAGATGGGAATTGTAAGAAATTAAGTTAAAATTATTGATGAAAGAGGAATCATGAAGAAACAAACACCTACTGTAATTTTCTGTGGTTCTCTTTTCCCTTGTTATTCCAATGCCCAGGACCTTCTGACATATCCCCAACTACCAGTTTTATTCACTTAGACAAAAACTGGAGGAAGATGGCTCAGGGGGAATCTCAGAGACTGGAAAGGTATCTACCTGAAGGACAGGGAAATTTTGAGATAATAGAGCAAATACATTCATAGCATCAATATAGACTCTTTCACCTGTCTGTGGTGAACAGAAGAATGATCTCCCAAAAGATATCAGGTCCACTTATCCATTAATCAGATTAGAAATTTAAGATGCATACTGGTTTTGAATTTGGAACATCTTTAGATACCTTCACCATTCTCACTCTGAACCAAGAGAAATATAGTCCCCTCTATCACTTCTACAGATTCTCCTTACGCAGTTCTTAATTCTAATCTAAAATACGACTCTTTCCGCAGGGCCAGTAGTACAAGAATTACATAACTTTTTAATGAGTTTGCAGCTCCTGCAGACAATCTTCCCTTTATCCCTTATAGAACTCCCAAAGTAGGACATTAAAGCACAAAATAATCACACTACATCACATACAGTTACAGAAAAGTTGCTCTTTTCCAAACTCTGCTTTTCCCTCTTTAGTCCCTGGTTCTCAGCCTTGACACATATCAAGATTCATCTTTGCTGTTCTAAAGTCTACTGACGTTTGAGTCCCACCCCCAGAGATTCTAACTTAATTGGTCTGAAGTGCAGCCTGGGTAGAGGGAGTTTTAAACCTCTCCAGGGTGATTCTCACTTTCAGTCAAGGTTGAGGATCACTGTTCCATTTCTTTCTTTCTTGGGAAAAGAGGGGCTGTGCCATCAATGCAATACACTCAAAAACAGAAACCACTCACTGTTTTTTAGAGAAATGTTTGATTTAGACCTAATTCTATTTTAGAGATGAACAGCATCAAACTCATCAAAGTATATGCAAACACCAAGTAGAAACAGGATAACGGGACCTTCCCAACACTCCTAGTGATGTCATCACTGTCCCTTGGAGTCAGTCAGCCTGATAGATGACAGACACTCGTGAGTCATGAGACCATGAGGTTGGGACTATGGTTCTGTGGACTGGGCCTAAAAAAAGCAATTTACCTGCAGCCCTACTTGGCTTAAGTCAGTAGAATATGCTATATTCCTCGGCAAAAAAACCTATTATCCGCAGAAGAAGTGCAGGTCCTCCCTGCCAATAAGAAGAACACAAATCACCCTTAAGGGAGGTACTTTTGTGACCTTTACATAGACCAGATTCCAGTAAAGTCTTCCAACCATAAAATATGTAAAAACAAATTCTAATCAGAATCAGTCAGCATGGGCCAGGGTGATTGAGAGTTACCTAGGATATTTAATATGCCATTATAATAATAAAATCTCCCCTCCAGGAAGTAAGATCATGTACAGTGGGAACTTAAAAGCCTGATTCAATCCTGCTGTCAGTCAAAAGTCAAGAGGTGGACCTGGGCAGGACTTCCCTGGAACTCCCAGAAGAGCAGAAGGGATGTGCTATCCTTCTCCTCTCTGAAAGGACCTACATTCTCCCTTTCTTCCTAGAGTATTTTCCCCCCTTTCCTATTCCTTCTAAAAAAAAAAACAAAAACAAAAAAAAAAACCTCATACCAGCTATCCTGAGCTACTCATCTGAGATCTTTCTAGCACAATTGCAAAGAATGGGTGACTGAGGACCTCTGCATGGCTTTGACTCTGCAGATGGCCTTGCTTTGCAACAAGCCAGGTTCACAGACAAATGCTTGACCTGCAACAGTGATACTGAGCATCCAATTTCAACAGACTGATCCAGTTAAGACTCCTTGCTCTACAGTAAACCCACCTCCCTTTCTCTCCCAAGCCAACACCTGTGGCAGCACCACAGCCTGGAATTTCAGAAGGGAAAACAGCTTGCTCCCCAGTTTTAGTTTGTGGCACCTCTGACTTAAATACATTTACAAGGGTTGTGAAGCTTAACATCTACATTTCCCTCCTACATTTTAATTTCCTGCCTCTCTACACTATTTATGTTCACCTGTTACTCAATTAGCACCCCAGTAAGCCAGACTCCCATCGCTGTTTTACCCTAGCAATTAACCCTCTCCAGCACCCCCCTCTAAAAGAGCTCCTGATTAAAATAAACTGCTCAATTATTCACTGAACAACGGGAAGCATGCCACAGTAGACCAGGAGGAGAACAATTTATTTTTTCCTTGGTTTTCTAAATGTGGCCAATATTGGCTGAGAAGAAAGATTTTCCTGGAATAATCTAGAGGACTTGGTTGAGATTTATGGTAAGGGTACAAATTTATAAAATGTCAGTACCTATTTACTAGTTTTAAGATGGTCAGCATCTTTAGTTTGAAGAAAATGCCAAGACAAAGAAGGAAATTCAGTGGGTTTTCTTTCTTTTTTTTTTAATTTGATAAACTGCTGACATAAATTTCTCATTAATGAACACAGTGATATATGGAGAAGATGTAAAGAGAAAAGGGGGGAAAGAAGGAAATAAAAGAGAAGGAACTAAACGGGAATGAAGAATATTGAAGACTGAGTCACTCAATAAAGAGGTGGAATTCCTGTTTAAGCAACATTTCTATACAACTGAAAAATATTTTTCCTACTATTTGAAGCTTTTCTATTATTGAAACATAATATATTCAACAAAGAAACATTAATTCCACAGAACTTTTTTCTGAAAATGTATTAAATAACCTCACAATTTTAAGGGGCTAAAATGTATGAATTATCAATAAAAACAATTACTTCAAGGCATAAGGTGGGGAATAATATCAAGTTGATCATGACTGTGTATTTCTGTGGTTCACATTAATAACATGTAAAACTTAGGCTTGGTTCAAGAAGAAAGGACAACACAATTTTCTAGAAGGATACACACCTATATAAAATAATAAAGTGGGTCATAAAAATATTTGCACATGTTCTATAGAACTGCATATAATTGCCTACCTATCCTATATGTAATTTAATGGGGAAAATCACTTTTTAATCTAGACTGCAATTTGCTGATCATTTTCTATTCTATTTTTCATTACCCACATGTTATTTGCAAGACAAGTATCCTACAATGAAAAATAAATAAGACACACACAACCACAGAAGACTATATAGGCGAGTGGACTAAGAAACAATCAAGAGGGTCACCTTAATTTTAAAGAAAATTCATTAAATGGCACCATTTGGGGTTCAAGATTGCCTTCTAAGCAACTGAGGCAGAAGGTACTTTCAAGAATCTCACTCTGAAAATGCAGTCCTCTGTCCTCTCCTTTCCTGGATTTCCTGAAATTTTTCCATTGCAGGAAACTGCAAAATCCAGACATCTTAAAAGACTGCTGGAATCTGAGTTTCCTCTGTCATGGATAGAATCATCCTTTTTTTCAGGACCTTTATTAACTGAAATTCTAATCCTGCCTAAACTTGAATGAGACAAAAAACAAACAAACAAATGAAAGACCCTCCTGCATCCAGAATGCATAAACCCTGGATAAGTATTTGCAGACAAGGAGTTGCCTGCCAGGGGCTCATAGCTGTGACTTTCCTGATGAAAACCTAAAGCAGCTTGCAAGCTGCAGTGTCCAGGAGCAGAGAGAAGCAGTCACGGCTCCCTATGAAATTTTAACAATTCATTAACGGGAAAAGGCTGCATAAAGGGATGGGGGATCAGAGGCAGCTCAGCAGCATCAAATTCTGAGAGAATGAAGGACCAAGAAAAGGGAGATGTGGAAATTCAGACGGAGGAGAAAGGGGAAAAGAAAGAGAAGGTAGATTTGATAGAAATAGGAACAAAGAGAGGAGAGAGACAGGAAGGCAAAAGAGTAGGAGAGATTAGAGGACCAGGGAAAGGAGAGAAAGGATTTGAATAAAATTCAAATCTCTAATCTGGTTTTACTTTTAATCTTCTTTCTAGAGGAGGGTATGAATGTAAGATGCTTATTGTTCCGCATTTTTTTTTTTCCTGAGTGCCCCTAACTGACCAAACCATGTGTTAAAAACAGTTTCCTCCTGGAAGGGATTATGCCCTTTGACTTTCAAAAGACATCTCTCCCCTCCCCATCATCAATAAGTCTGGATGGTGGTGTAGGAGCTGGTGTGGAGCGCAGCGGGGCGTCTGCAGAGCCTGGAAATTTCACTCAAGTCAGCCTGGCAGGCGCAGGGCGCGCATTGTTTCTTAAACTCCCTGATCTCGGACAGTGTCGACGTATTGTTTGTAAATAAACATGTTCTGTAATGTGCCCGTGTAAATAAATAAGTTTAAATATAATTTCCAAATGAACAACATGAGAAAAAAAAATGGTCGATTTTTGAGTATGTCAAATAATGACTGCAAACAAGGTGTTTTGCAACCGCCGGCCGCTGGGCCCATCCCTGAGGCCACCCTGCCATCTAGTGGGGCGCTGCCCGAACTCCTTCTCCAGCCTCCGTCGGCCTCATTTACCCTCACAGCTGGAGACAGGGAAGTGTATTCTCCTAAATGTGTTAACTTAGCAGTGCTATACACTAGAAACAAATTAATATATAATTCTTCTGTGTCTTAAGGTCATTACTGTCGAAGCATAAATTAATAGAGCTATTCCAGTTAATTCATTTTGGCGTTTGCTTCTGCATGTCTGAGCGCATATGTGAAAATAGGACTCCCCTCCTCGCCCAGGGGGGAGAAGGAAGAAGGCCTAAGAGTAGCTTAGCCAAAGGAGCAGACGCCCTGACCTAAAAGCGAAGCCAGAGTGATGCCCTTCAGATGGAGGCGGCTGCTTCTCCCTCTGCCTTCCTGGGAGTCTGGCGGAATGAATTCTCATAAAGGCCAAAAGGAAATAGGAGGGGGTGGCGGACACTCTGGGGGGCCCAGAGGAAGGTCAGTCCTCACAAGGCAGTGTTTTATACAGGTTGGTCAGGGTTCTGTGGGGCTGAGTGTCCTGTCATAGGGAAAGGAGAGCTGCTTTTTCTGGCTTGGACATGGCCTGTCTCTGTCAGGTCTGACCAGCCTGGGTGTGCAAGACACTGTGAGGATGGTCACCTACCCTCAGCCCCAGGGTGGCTGTCACTATATCTCCACTCCCGGTGTATGTGTAGGGGGCGGGGGGGCTTTCCAGCCATCCACACAGGTCTGCACCAGGGCTCTCCCACTATGAGAAAAAGCAAAAACTCACATCAGTGGAAAGGGACCACTTAGGGTGGGGATAAAAATTCCACCTATTTGATTTCGATTATTTTTCAGATACATGGGACCAAATGCACTTCTGAAGGAATGGCCTACATCAGTGCTCTTTGTTTCCTTTTGGTTCTCTCAAAGGTTCTGGCAAGATCCTGAAACTCCACCTTTTCTTTCAGGAACTCTCACCACATCTGGGGTTAGATGTAGATTAGAATATGGGATCCTCTCAGATTTTTGTTTTCATCAGAGTTAGTGTCATGAATAAAAATTCTAGATGCTGAAACAAAAATATCTATAAATGCCTGCACACTGTCATTTCTGACAAAATATTGTTCTCTTAAAGTGTGTGTGTGTGTGTGTGTGTGTGTGTGTGTGTGTGTGTAAGTGTCCTGTGAGGGTTGGAAGGAGGGGTTGCCTTTGCATGTCTGTCCTGATAAGACTTGTTCGATAAGTACCAAGGAGAGACAGATCTGGGGTCAGTACCATGCTTTCTCCCAGCATCTCTGCAATGTGAATTAGCCAAAGCAATATACTATACTATTGACAATGCAAATGCTGGGAGATAAAATATTCCACCAAAACTGCAGTGCCTCATAATCTAGTTACAAAGAAAAGATTTACTCACATGAAATAAAAATAGGCAATGCAAAACATATTAAATCAAAATTCCTGAACCTTAACGATGCCACTGAATCACCTGCAGGACTTTATACAAATGTAGATCAGGCCATCCCTATCATAATTTCTGGGTGTAGAAATTGCAAAGTTCCCTAGCTAATTCTGATAGTAAGCCAAATTGAAAACTGGCAATTCAATATTTAAAAATGAAAATAAAAAAATAAGATCTTTGCATGGGTGATTCTGTTGAGCAACCAGAAATGAGAACAAGCAGATGGTGCCATGCGGACGGGAGCCATTGTGGGTGACTGAGAGGAGAAAACAATGAGACTAAGGGTTCCTGTAGACACAGAAAGTGTCCTGCAGAGGAAAGACCTTAAAGAATGGGTGGAAAATGTACAGAGCAAGAACAAAGGAACAGGTGAGTATTCCAGATACATGTATTGATGTTCCTGCTGAAAAACAGACTGCAAGTTCTGAGAATCACAAAGAGCTGCCTGGTGTAGCTGAATGAATGTCTTGAAGAATGAGTCCAGCCCACTTCCAAGGCAAAAGAAAATGGCTGAAGAGTACAGCCATCAGAGTAAAAGGAAGCTACTGTACAGTGTGATCCATGCTCTGTCTTAACAAGTACCTTTATCCCACTTTGTCCCAGGTTTCCCTGATGGACTTACTGTGGGTATGTGGAAACCAAGTAGACTTGGTTTTTCCCATAGTGCTGCTCACCAGGACTTAAAGTTTTACACTTCTGGGTAAGTAATGCACTCAGTTGTATTAGGCAGACAATTAATTAACCCCCTTGTCTGCCCACTACCCATTCTTTTTTTTTTTTTAAGTTTTAGATGGACACGATATCTTTATTTTATTTTTATGTGGTGCTAAGGATTGAACCCAGTGCTTCACACATGTGAGGCAACCGCTCTACCCCAGCCCCCAATACCCATTCTTAATGTACTTCAAAAAAAGGAAATAATGCTGTTAAGTTGCATAATGTGTGAAAAAAAAGAAGGAATACAGAAGATGAGACTAAAATCACTACACTGAGCATCACCCTGATCATCATTAGATCATCATGTCAAGTATAACTTCATAATATTGTTACAGAGACATCACAGCAGCTAGGGAAGAAGGATTGTCATGTGAAGGAGTGGCATACTATTATTTCATTTCGTTTTTAGATATTGCAATTATAAAATGAGGGTAAATTCATCAGACTGGCCCACATGTGGACCTCTAGGGAATGCCAGGATTGAGTTTATGAGGAAATCAAAGAATCCCCATAAATGTGTCTCTGATGAACAAAATTAAGTGTTGATTTGTGAAAATCTGGTCCATTTAAGTTGAATTGCAAAAAGAGATCTGGTCTTAATTAAAAGAACACTATGATCTACTGGGCTAGGGAGTTAGAATGTTCTAGAAGAAAACTTACCTGTCCATGTTGGTACAATATTTTGTTATGCAAGAATGTGGGCTAGAAGTTGGTCTTGCAAGATTCCTGCTAGCTCTTAGACATATAATTTTGAAGCTTTTAATGTTATTTTACTCCAAGAATCCTTAAGTGGACTTAAGTCTATCAAAAGTCCTTTGCCATCTAGTCAAACCTGGTCAAACAGTCTTTTGGCACACTGTCTTGCACATAAATTCTGTTCAAGTCATTTTTATCTACCTAATGCCCTCTGAATACATATTGCTCAAATCTGTCCCCTCACATTTCCTCACATTGTTCCCTAATTGCCTTCTGTTGCAAACTTTTCTTCACCAATCAAAATTTCCCCCAATATCCAAGTCAGTCCCTTCTTCTTCCAAGGAGTCTTCCTTGAAAATCCCACATGAATATTTGTAGTTCTTGATATCTCACTGCCATATCACACATTGTGGTATAAGCCAACTATCTACTTTTATGATAAGGACTTTGTCACTTCCTCTGTCAATTCCTTAAGACCAAAACCTGTTGTAAAGTTCTCTTTACAGCATCAGGTGTATGCTGCTTTCCCTAGACCTTATGCAGAGTGAGGTCAGGAATCAGACCATTCATTCATCACTGTATTCCTAGAACTTGGCATAAATCCTGGGGAGCTACACCAACGAGGGCAACGTTTTTCCTTTTGGGTTTCTCAAATGTAAAGAACATCTGCTTCTATCTACTTAGCAGAAGTTCAGACCACATTAGACAAATGCCAGGAGAACGGAAGTATCTATAAGTTATTTCCAGTATGTTAAAAAAGAAACCCCCATTCATCCTTTAAAGAGAAAAACAAACACTATAAGCTCTCTTAAAGTGAATTTCTATTTGGTTAGCAATCTCCAATGAAATATAGAGATAAAAATTGAAAATGTTATAGACACATAAGATGAAATATAATTCAAGTTATGGGATTTGTCTAATAATTGGTTTTGAACTCTGGATGACTTTGAAAAAAATGGAACAATAGTTGATAGTCCACTAAAAATTATTTCATCAGCAATTAATTGTTTAGTGGGGACTGATTAGAAAATTCTTATTCTCTATATAGAGTACACACACACAAAAAAAAAACTTTAGCAGATTTAAAAACAAAAAAAGAAAAGGGGAACAAGTATTCTATGAAAATATTGAAAGGAGTACTCTGAAATTGGGCTCAACCTTGGCTCAGTCCCCAGTGATGATAGATTTCAACATATTTTTATATAGCATATCAGCATGGATTTAGTTGCATCATTGGCAACTATGTAAATGGGAGATTTTATGTAATCCATAATAAAAACAAAACCATGGCCATAATATGCTCTTTTATTGAATCCATCCGTACTTCTTTCACTCCCAGGGATGGATGTCACAAAGAAGGTATACACATAATCAGCAGGTCTGTAAACCAAGACCTTGCTTATGAAGGGCAGTGAGGCATTACAGCAGCCAGCAATGCTAAAATTTGAAATCAAGAGGTTCCCATTCCATTTCAAACCTCCCAAACAAAAAAGAGAACACCTGCCTCTGATCCCTTTTCCCTTCTCCCTTCCGCTCCAGCCTCTGCCTACAGGATAAAGAATCTGTAATGTTGCCAAGCTTGCCACTTAACGATCTCCACGCATCTACATAATGGCCTCCCGACACTGGCCATTATGGATGAGATTCACGTTATTTATAAATTAGCTCTCTTGTTCCTGCATATTCCTGAGTTTATCATCATTAAGGAGGAGAAATGGTTCTCAACAAAAGGCCCAGGTACTATGGTGACAGACACAATAGTAATGCTTAGATACACAGATAGGCATGTTTCCATTTTGGTCTCTTGTATCCATCTTCGCTTGTCCCAGATATGCCATTTTCTGATTCTCAGGGTGTAGAATGTTTTGAAATACATTTGTGTATTCATGGATTGTTGGTTGTATTCACATTTTTATATTCAGCTAATATTTAAATGTATTTAGGAAACAGGCCTCAATTTAGATTTGCAATGTGGTATGAAATATCATAAAGGGAAATCACTTTCAGGCTGTTAGATCTGGTGCAGCTGGGGAGATAGAGAGGTTCAAAACATCTGTCAGCCCACAACATTTTCAAAAACCCTTTTCATACTCGATAATACCGAGCAAGACGGCTGCTAACCCAGAAAACTTAAATACCTGTAGAAACACGAGAGCAAGGGAAAGAATCTAATTTTTAAATATTTCATTTAAATTCTTACCAGTGCACAGGCCACATTCTTTGGGGCAGACTAACAACTTCCAGGTGTGGGTCTACATCTGTGCCAATTTTAAGATTAGTTTTGTATATGGCTAGAATAGACAAGGGGGACTTTCCACAAGGAGGAAACATGAAGAAGAAGAAGTAATTATTTTGAGAAGACACCCAGTGCCTTCATCAGCACCTAATGTATTAACTCCGAGTTCCTTAGTTGCCTGTAGGCAATTAGCCTAGATCCCTTTACAGAGGAAATGAGACCTAACCCATATAAAAGTGCAGGTCCTAATTTTACATGTTTTACATCCTGTGGCCTCAGGCTAAACTCCATATCCCTGTTAGTCATCTTGAAAAGTTAGCTGGGCAGGACACAACCAGATTCTACTGCCGTCCAGAATAATCTTTAGACATGGAGATGTCATGTTTTGTCCACACAGAACTCTACAAGGATCTCTTTTGTAGAGAATAAAATGTTCCTACACAGAGCACCACTTACAAATAGTACTTAATTTTAAGTTTTGAGGAGGAAGTTGATGATGATAGGGGTGGTGGTGGTGGTGGTGATAGTCACAAAGATATTTTTCAAGGTTTCCCCAGAAACGCAAGCAACTTCTTTGTGTTTTCTCCAAATAAATAAATAAATGTGAGAAAAATATATACACATAAACACAAATCAAAGAATTTACTGCATGCTTTCCGTGTTTTCAATGAAATATTTGTGTGTGTGTATGCATACACACACACACACACACACACACACACACACACACACACGTGCCTAACTGATAAGAAACTAAACCAAAATTAACATCTGACATGGTCAAAGTATCTGAATTCCAACTTGGATCTGAGATAAAGAGTACCTTGTGCCAAAGTCCTTCTCTCCAGATGTAGCTATGACTAAGTTAGTGAAGAAGTTATCTCTGGCAAAATTTTCAATGATTAGAGAAGAGATCACTCAACAAACATCTCTGGCCAACTCCCATGATCCTAGAGACACATAATCTATATTCATAAAGCATTTTGAGATAATTAAATATCAAGTTCTAGGACAGTACAAGATACAATTAATCATTGAGACAAACAAAAAATCTCCATGCAGCTAGAGGTACTGTAGAGTTAGAGGGAGGGGGACTTAGAAAATTTTAAAACCATCTAATAAATCCACTCCTGGTAATGGGTTTGTTGCACTCTGATTTAGTATAGAATTCCAATTCCACAAGCAACAATTTAGAACCAGTTAACAAACTTAGAGCAAAGAGATAAGTTTGTAACAATTTCAACATAGAAGATTCCAAATTTCACTCATTGGAAACTAAAAGAATGTTACCAGCGCTACTATTTATCCATACTGATTATAAATACCTAAATGTGATATCTTTCTTTGTATATGACATTTGTTTCCTTACCTAGAACATAAGATCTTTAGATCAGGAATTAGGTGATACATTCCTTTTGTAGTCTCATCATTTAGCATAGTACCTTGCAATCAGATTAGATACCCAATAAATATTTATTGATGGTTAGCTTGACTAATATCCTGATGTGCAGTTCTGATTGTAACATTACCCTCCCACATTTGCAGATACACCATTGTCACTGATGTGTGGCTGTAGAATAAAGTATGAAGCTTTTAACTCTTTCCATACCTCTAAATGAACCCAAATTGCTCTTCCCAA
Source organism: Callospermophilus lateralis (assembly GCF_048772815.1). Lineage (NCBI taxonomy): Eukaryota > Metazoa > Chordata > Mammalia > Rodentia > Sciuridae > Callospermophilus > Callospermophilus lateralis. The sequence continues at coordinate 30,334,934 of NC_135321.1, read as the reverse complement.
CTTTATTTTCAGCTATGGTTTAGATATGATTTGAGTGTGAAAAATTAATCTAACAATAATGTTTGTAGATGAGGCTTTTGGAAAGTGTTTTGGATTACACAAGGTCATTGGGATAAAATGCCCATGGTTGAATGCTGGTGACTTTATAAAAGGGAGACCAGAATATACTCACCTACACACATGTAGTCCTTGTCTCATTGTATGATGCTTGGACCACTTCTCTACTCTGCCAGCAAGAAACTCATCACCAGATGCAATCCCTAAACTTTGTACCTATAGCACTATGAGTTAAATAAACCTATTTTCTTTATGAAGTTAGCCTACCTGAGGTATTCTGAGATAGTACAAAAAAAAGAAAGAAAATAAAATTGGTGCCAAGAGTGAGGTCATTACTATAACTATACTTGAAAAAATGGCAGCACCTTTGGAATCAGTTAACTGACAGAAGTTGGAAGAGAAGCAGACTCAAAAAAAACCTAAAATGTTGTGAGTTAGTATTATGGACAATTCTGGCAGTACCTAAGAAGAGACAGGAGAATAGAAAAAAAAAAAACTACATTGTCTTAAAGATTAGCTTAGTGATTATAACTTGAATATTGATAGAAATGTGGACAGTAAAGGCCATGCTGATGAAGTCTCAGATGGAAAAGAAAATCCTATTGGAAATTGGAAAGACGTGTGATCCTTGTTACACCACAGCAAAGAAGTTAGCTGCATTGTGTCCATGCCCTAAGATGTTATAGAAGGTCAAACTTAACAATGTTGGACTATTTGTCTCATAGAGAAGATTTCAAAACAACAAAGAATTCAGAGTGTAGCATGGGTATTACTAGCTGCTTCTAATCAGATGTACAGTAAGAATCAGAAAACAGAGTGGAAGGATTTGGAAAATCCATAATATGCCTGGGTGAGAAATCAAGAAAAATCATGTAAGGGTGCCGCGGGGGGCGGTGGGGGGGGGACTCTTGCTAAAGAGATTAGTACTGATAAAAGGGAGCTGGTTACTTTGCATGGGGACAGTTGGAGAAAGTTCTCAAGGACATCTCAGAAATCTTTAAGGCTGCCTTCCCATCACTAGCCCAGAGATCTTCCAGAGCAGAATTATTTCATGGAACACCAGGGTACTCTAAAAGGAATACCTAAGCCCTGGTTTTCCAGCAAAGCACTCCACGACCTCTGCAACCATGATTCAAGCGGTTGCAGGCACTGTTCATGTGGGCAGCTGACATTGACTTCTGCATGGAACTGATTTTACAGTCCATAGGAGCTTCCACCAAGATTTCAAAGACTGGAGAAGTCAAGCAATGGTTTGCCACAGGGTCAGAGCCCCTATAGAGAGCACCTGTTGGGGCAATTCCTCGTTCAGTATGGGAGTAAAGCTGTGGTGAAGACCCAGAAAGGTATGATGAACAGCAATGTGCTAGTGGCCACCCAGAATAGCTGCTGACATTAGAACACTGTTCCATGGAGCAGCCATTGGGAGGCAACCAGCAAAGCCATAGGAGCGGGTCATCCCAAGTCATTGGGGGCCCATTCTTCACAGCAGTATGCAGAAAAGACTGAACTTGGAGCTTTGGAATTTAATGTCCATGGCGTGGGTCTCAGTATTGCTTTGTACTGATTATTTCTTTATGCTTTTCTATTTTTTTTTCCTTTTGGAATAGGAATGCCTACCCCTGTGCCTGTCATGTCATTGTATCTTGGAACTAAATAACTTGTGCATTTTCCTCCCCTCAGGGTCTTAAAGCTGCAAGGAACTTGCCATAAGTCTCAGATGAGACTTTGAACTTGAACTTTTGAGCAATACAAACTAAGACTTTGGGATTACCGGGATAGGATGAATACCCATCTTACATTGTGAGAAGGGCATGAACCTTGTGGGACCAGGAGAAAATGCTGTTATTATTCCCACCAAAGGTCATCTGTTGTTATTTGAAAAATAAAATTTATTTCATGATTTTGATAGAAAATACTAAATCTGTGATGGTAAAAGGTATAGAACCTTAAAACAAAAAAACAGATGGGGCCAAGTTGGGAGCTCCCTAGGTCATTGGGGGAACTGCCTTTGGAAGAAATTAAAGTAGTTCTTGTGAGACTCCTGCATTGATTCTAGAGAGAATTGTTATTAAAGTCTGTGCCTGTCTCCACCAGTATCTCCCTGGCTTCCTATCTGGAGATATGACCATTGTCCCACACATGCTCCTGCCATTATCATCCACCCTGAAGTGACAGAGTAAGATGGGAACTGATTAATGTTATTTGAAATTTCACTCTTCAAAGCTGTAAGCTAAATAAGTCTCTTTATAAATTTAGCTTGCTTGTGTATTTTGTTACAGTAACACAAAATGGACCAGTACAATACCCCACAATTTTTTTCATACAGTTCACTCTTTTCTATTTATGTGCCACACTTCAGCTTATTTCCTGGTTCACTTAATTCCTTCTTTTCTTATCAACTCATATCACATATTCCTTGTGCCCTTTGTGTGCTTCTCCCTAGTTCTCCCTGAGATGCCCAACTTGAAGTAATCAATACTTTCCTTGAGCCTCCATAGAATATTATAAACATTCTACTCATGGTTTTTCACATTCTACGGAGTCATCTTGTATATTCCGTTCTCTGTCATTCTGTAAATTCCCTAAGGACAAGATCTGCCTCCAAATTTTGATTTAACTTTGAAAATACCAAGAATCTTAGCATCTAAAACCTCCAAGGTTCTTGCACAAAGAGGTTCCCAGTAAATATTTACTGAATTAATTTGTTATTGATTAATCTAGTTACAGAAGAAATAAAACTCTTTAGTATTTCAGATTTTTTTAAGTAAATAAAATTTATTTCATGATTTGACACAAAATATTAAAATCACATTCTGGGTTGTTCTGAACAAGGTAGTTCAGTTCAGAAAGCATTGACTTAACACCATCCTTAGTAACATTAAAGTATCACTCAACCCTGGCAGAATCATCCATATTCTAACAGGTGCTCTTCTTCATTACCCAAAGTCCATCCTCACCTCTTACTATATAGTTTTTCCTTCTTCACTTTACTTATTCATCTTCCTGGCCAAACTTGACTTCATTTCAACCTTATGCTTTTGTGTTGATCATATAATTAAGTAAGTACTTTTCAACCTGGTTAACTTTCGGGCAACAGCTTTGTCTTCCCAGTTTGGCCTAATATGGTGGCCGATCGCTTTCAAAAAGAATAAGAAAAGTTATAAATTCTCTCCCAAGAGGCATGAATTATCAATATTCTGTTCCCTGTTAGAGAAAGGAAAGCAAAGGTGACAAATACACAAGGCATCTCCAACATCTGTAGTCACATACAATGAGAGAAAATTGATTCCCTCCAAAACAACACACATACTCTACCCAGAAGTGCCCACATATTCTGGACTTAGCATATAACTAAAATTTTTTTTTCCAGGAAGACCTCCAAAAAAGCACTACATAAATATCTTCAAGAGACTGACTACCTATTATTCATCGTATCCTAAGTGTCTTGTGCAATGCCTATAATATAGGAGGTCCTCCATAAATATTGATGAATGGGTAAGTTTGTGTATTAACAAATGAATAGATTTTCTCTGTGGTCCTTCACATAAAAGAAGCTGATCCATGTGGTCTCATCATTTCCTTCTGATGAGCCTCCTTTCTGTAAGAGCTCTATTTTCTAGATGTCACTGACTTCAAATCAGACAGATATAATACTAGATAAATGGGGACAATGCTGAAAGCAATAAAAATAACACAGGGTGAATGGGCTCAGAAATTGGGGGAATTATAAAATTTTAAAAATGCCTTTATTTGCCCAGCAGTTTACTATATTTTGCAATGGTTTTTGTCCATGCATTTTTTTTTTCTGTTGAATCACAGCAATGATTTGGAAGAGCAGCCAAGATAGGTATCAATCCCCACAATACCACTGTAGCTCAATACATGTATGTTATATTACAGATGAAAAACATAATGTCTATAGAGGGCCCCCAGCTAGTGGGTCACAGTTCTCTTAATTCCAAATCATTGTTTGTGGGAAACTTTTTTTTAGCTGTAAAGCTGACTAAATTCGTTCTGCTAGCCAGATTCCATGTGGAATGCTCTCAGTTCAACATTTCCCAGTTCTTCTTTCCATCTCTAAAATTCCTGGTGACCTCTTAGTTCCAGATTTAGACCAATGAGGGTTGCAAAATAAGGGTCATACATCCTTCTCTAAATAACCTTACTTTTCCTTATATTCAAGATTCATTTTAGTTTTCCTGCTTATCATTTCCAAGGCAATGACCACCACCTCCAACTTCTACCCAATGTACCCTAGTCATTCAACTCATTTGTTAGGAATAAGTAATTGAGTCAAATTACTGAACTCATGGCTAAGCAAGTTCTAGGGGATCCCAGTGAAACAGAGGTGGCAGCACTGTGAAGACAGTGCTTGCAGAATAGCAGTGAAGTGCTGTCCTGAGCATGGTGTGGCTGAAATGTGTTTGGTTAAATTAGGCATAGGGAAACGCCCGCTCACTGTAGAATTACTATGTTTTTCTCTAAAAAAAATTCTGAAGTTGTCTCCCCAAGCACTTTTGAAAGAAAACATAGGATTCTGGTTTTTGTTTGCTGTTTGTTTTGTTTTTGCACATTTTCCTTTTTGCAATCACAATACACTGTGGTTTCTACTGGACAGTAGCAGAGGGAAGAAACATGTAAGTTGGATCTGAGAGTCTTGGATTCCAATTTCTGGTTCTGAAGCCCACTCTCAAAAATTAGGAGACCCTACTCATCAAGGAAATTAGCTGGGTTCAAGTTATAGAGCATGGTTAAGGAAACTTTTGGCCAGTAAAAAGGTCCCTGTCCCTGCAGGGCTGCAGCCCACCTTGGCATCTGAGAGAGGCTGGAGGTCAGTAGGCACCTTTATCCAGGGCATACTCAACCTCAACATAGGAAGTGGCCCTGTCTCATTGTCTTTTACCAAGCTGCCCTAGTACACCTTCAGGTACACCTCACACTGGAATTTTAATCTCAGAAAATTTCTCCTGACCTCTCTTTTCTATCCTGCTTCCCATCTTCTCTGGGAAACACATTCCAGACATGCTCTGCTTTGATACATTTGAACTTGACATCGAAAATGATGCTGTTCCAGTATGCCATTATTCCTTTCAATCCCAGTTTCTAGGCTTTGCAGTATGTCGTGTTTCTCTATATCTTTCCAGTTTTTACAACAGTGCTTTCATTTGGGAAATGGGCATGTTCTGCAGAGAGAAGTTATATGATAATAAGTATCAGATTATAGTTATAGAATTATTCTGTTAAGAATATGAAGATGTGCAGGGCATGAAATTCTTGGCAGATAGATCAGATCTCTAGAAAGGATAGTAAAACAGGTACCCAACTAGATTTATATGCTTCTATGCCATAGTCCTGGGGGAGCAGGAGGATTCAGGTGGCTGCTGGTCTCCCCATCCCCATTCCCTCACCCAGATAGCAACACAGAGAAAGTTCATATTCTTTTCGTTTGTGTCTAAAATTCCCTAGGAATTAACTTGGCAGGGGAAGAAAGACAGCCGAAATCAAACCTCATTTTTTTTTCCTCTTTCCTTTCAGATTCCCTGATTTATTCACTTCAGGAGACGAGTGGCATTTGGAATTAAAACCTCCAAACCCAGAGGAATAAAGACTAGGAAGATGAGAAGATAAGCCAACCAAAATAGAGTAAGTTAGAAAAAGCAAAGGAGGGGTAAGCAAGAGAGGAGAGAGACAATAAAGTGAATGAGAAGAAAGAGGGAGAGGGAGAGATGTGAGAAGAAAAACAGGGTAAATGAGAAGAGGAAGGATGGGAGAGGGAGGGCAGGGGATAGAGGAATTTTAAAAAAAAGAGAGAGAGAAGGAAGAAAGATGTAAAAGAAGGGAGCAAGGGGAAAAGGAGGGAGGAAGAAGGAGAATATACATTAAGTGACTGATGCTTCATTTTGATACAAAGGTAAGTTGTCATTGAAAGCATCAGATGTCTTCATTTGCCACAGCCAGGATTTAAAAGACAGAAACTCAATTTGGTTGCTCTTTTCGCTAATAAAAAATATGTTTTATCCCAACGGAAAAACCTGTTTCTTTCTGCCAATAAGTGTCAGCACCTAATCTGAAGCCTTCAATAAAACAATGCCATTAAATAATTTAACCTGGGGGGGGAAAAGCCACTCATGACTGTGAAATAAATGTATAGATTTTAGATGGATCAAACTTTAGAACAGAAAAAAAAAGAGAGAGAGAGAGTAAGAAAATGGGTTTTGGGAAACAAAGGTGCATCCACCCCCAAACAAAAAGGAAATACATTAGGCTGAGAGAATTGAAAATAACCATAGCGGACACCTAAACTGACCCAGTATCACACTGAGGGACACAAAGTCTCCTCCTACCGCTGTGAGGAAATTGACAGAACAGAGAGCCTGAAAAATGAAATCTGGGGACCAAATCGAATTGATATTCTTCCCTCTGGAATACAAACCTGCACATTCAGGGAGACCTCAAGATACTCATCAAGGGTGGCTTCCCCACGGGGACAGCCCTAGGATGAGAGGGAAAGAATCTGGAAGGGGTCTTAGCAGCCCAAAGTGCTAACTCAAGTTTTGCCGCTCGCTAATACGATGGTCTCTTTCAGGTATGCACCCCGTGAAGGGTGTCAATCTTTTTTCCATTGGTAAATTTAGATGATGGTGCTTTAAAAAATCATGAGAGCACCGTGACAACACACAGCAAAGTCGCTCTCTGCACATAACTTCTCTCTCGTTAGTCATTTGCTTATCCTTTCGCTCATTGGTGTGCCATCAAAAGCAAGGCAATTATCTCTGCTAATTCTGAAGAGACCTATTTCCTTCAACACCCCCATAAAATGGTCTATAGACCAAAAAGGTTTGAGGACCACTTGTGCTGGGGCTCTCTATCCTCCCCTCCATTAGTACCTCTATTAATCATCTAGGCCAGTGGTTTTCGACTCCAGCTGAGCATTAAAATCACCTGGGGAGCTAAAAAAAAAAAAAAAAAAAAAAAACACGAAGTTGGTGTCTCAGCCCCACTCAACACCAATTAAATTAGCATCTCTAGGGATCGGCACAGGCTTTCGTAGTTTTCCAAATTACTGAGGTGATCCTAATTCTAACCAGTGCTGAGAACCACTGCTTCTCATATGCCAAGGAATTTCACTGAAAGAAACACATTTGACCAGGCCTTTTGCACTAGACCCGTGTCACCTCTGTTCTGGACATGGAGGCTCTGGTCAAGAACAGAAACCACACTCCCAAAATAAAAAAGCTAGGAACAGAGGACAGGGAGAGATTAAAGTTACTAAAAACCTAATTGTTACCTTCTGCCTCCGAATCAAAGTAAGACTTACACAGCTTGGAATTTGGTTCTTGGCGTTGGACCACTATATTCTGACTCTTGGTAATCATTGCCCATAGTTAAGTTAGAGTAAGAATCATACATACCTGACTTCATCACCATAGTTTTTCCCATGAAGTTTTAGGGAAGTAAATTCCACAAATAACTATCACAAATAGTACTGGGAAGTCAGCACAGCCCTCTTTAAAAAGCTGGGCTTTGGAATGGACAGGATTAATTTTAAATGTATTTTTCCACCTTTGTGTCAAATGATCTTGAGAAAGTCACTTTACTTTTATCAGATCCTCAACTTCTTATTTGTAGAAAAGGGACAACAAGAACTCCTTCAAAGGAGGGTAAAAATTAGAGCTAATGAATATAAAGACCCCATGTATCCAAGACACAATCAATTTTGACAGTTTTTATGACTGAAAACAGAAATTTTTGGAGAAACAGTATACACTGAAATCAGTTAGCTTCCTGGAGGTAATCTTATGTATAGTATTGTAATGGCTCACCAGAAAATACAAATAGAGCAGAAAGGGCGAGTAATATTTAGGAAACCATTTGAAATTAGGAAGCTTGGAAGAAAGTAGAAAAATCCAATTGGTTGCTACATTATAGGCTTTGTACAGGTATATTCATATTCAAAAGACAATAAAGCTGCTGATCACCAGATAAATACCCAGATAATCATGGCAGGTATTGGTGATAGCAAAATACTCTCCCCATTCCTCTTCTTCATTGTATATTTCACAGGGGTAGCTAGAAATCCAAGAGCTGCCCTTCCCACTTGCCCCTCTACTGAGAAAGTCTGGTGTGATAGAATTCTGGCCTTCTCCCTTTTCTTCTTATCTTGATTGTGACTATGATGGTGAGAGCCATCATGAAAAAAAGAAGGGAGAAAAATAGATGATAACAGAGAATTCAGTTCTGACATCATTAAACCACAGAACCAATGCCTGTACCTGCCTTTCTTTAGATATTGTGTGGAGAAAAATCTAGCTCTATTTGTATAAATGATCATCTGCTATCAAGTTTCATATTACTTGCAGCTGAAAACAGGCCTCATGGACAGAGTATCATTGGCTTAATCAAAAAAGTTCACAGTTTAGAGTTTGAGTAGCCACTGCCCTCAGCTCTCAAAATCAATAGAGCTGAACACATAATAGTAAGCTACACATCAAAAGATGGACCTTTTTCTGCAACCAAAACAGAAATTAATTGAAAACTGTAAAATGCAAAAGCAAACTCTTCTAAGCAAAAAATCCAGGCTCCAGAGCTTTGACTTCATTGTAAAATCACAGGTTGCTTTTACCCTGTGTGCTCAAGACGCCAGCCCTTCTCCTGCTGTTGAAGCCTTTCTTCTTTTAAGACTATTACTGCATTTTGATATAATCAGTGTTTTCTAATTGTCATTGGTACATACCAGGATTTATCATGGCTTTGAACCTGTTCTTATCTTTCTCATCAGGAGAAACGTTCCATGTCCTTCCTTTCTTTCTACTCAGACTGTCCATAGCCTTCTTTTGTTCCATATATGCCTGGAAGACAACCCAAATTTCTCAGTTCCATGACACACACTCTCTCTCTCTCTCACTTTAGTTTTTAAGCCACTTACATTACAAACACACTTACATGTGCCTGCATACACACTCTCTCTACCACCTTTATCATAAGTCTAGGTTTGCTTTTCCCAGCTTGTACCCTGCAAAAACAGGGCCCATCATGCACTTGGCCCCTCCACTCTTAGTGCATCAGGTTTTTTGTTGGATCTGCGTCAGCATTATCAGGAAAGTTTTGGAGGAGGACTCTTGGGCAAGTAACGTGAAATATTATAGAATCTTCATGAGACGCTGAACCTGTTTGGGATATTGGAAATTCCAGGTGATCCTTGAGGACACATCTGAACAGTAGTACAACTTTCCTGCCAGCTTTCACCTGCTCATGGTCACAAAGAACCCAACTGATTGAGGCACTAGAAGAAGAGATATTCTGGGATCACATATGGCATTCTGGCAAGACTGTCACTCTGTGGCCAAGAAGTTCCATGGTCTCAGGGAACTCCAAAAGTTTCTTCTGAGGGAAGTTTTGCTTCAGTTTCTCTCCAGCACCTCTCCTACTCATCCTCCTCACCACTAACTTGCTTTTTCCTCCCTGGCCTCAAGAGACTTCGTCTCTTCCATTTCCTTCTCCATTTCCCTTACATTTTGGAAATGTAAGGGAACTTCTATTCATTGATTACTGTGTTGACTAGAATTATGTCTTCTCACTCCATGTCTTCTCATTTATTTAAAAGTCTCAGAGTGATTTCTTCAGGCCCCTCTCTATCTTTTAGATGGCTTAAGGACAAACTAGGGTGTTTTAGGGAAAAGAAATTTCCATGGCAGAAGAGGCATTTTTCCAAGTCCACAGAAAGTTACTGCCCAGAAGGACCTTGTGGTTTATATCACTGACTTCTCCCTTGTACTACCACAGATGTGAAACTCAACTCTGACTGCAGTTGGACATCACAAATTTCAGAAGAGTGACAGAACTCCTGATTAATTCATTCTACAGAGAAATGACAATAAAAAGGGAATACAGAAAGAGAGTTTAGAGACTTAGAAAGGATGGAGAAATGAAGAAGTGCCTCCTTTCTCAAAAACAGCATCAGGAGCATATTAGATTTAGTAGTGATTTTTAACATCTTTTTCTACCCTGCCCTACCATGCCTTTCTGTTAGCTGGGGATTTATTTCAAGGCCTTACCAATCATATGCTAAAGCTGGTACATCACTAAAACATCTTCTGGGAGGACAGGGAGAAATCCAATCTAGGATTGAAAGCTGCAACTGTCATAGATAAAAAATACTCTCTGAAGACTGCTATTGAGTCAGACAGTTGGAAGAATTACTGCAAAGTTGTCTGAGCTTCACATAAGTTACTGGCTAGTACTCAGACCAAAGCCAGGGGTGTCCATTTCTAGGGACCCTCTAGAAGAATACAATTTTGGGATGCTTCCATAACTGCTCCCCAATGGCACTACATTGCTACTGGCAGGGCCTCCCTGGAAGGGATTAGCTAAATGATTTCTACTAGAAAAGACAGGTATTGTAAAGAATTGGACCTTTTTACTCTGAATTGTGCATTAACCAAACTCCTAGCACTATTGAGAGATACTCCAGCCAGAGAAGTAATACTTTTTGAAGAAGAAAACCATCCTGTACTTCGGCATGAAAAAGCATGTATTGAATGCATGACACTACTTCCATCAATAAGCTGTTACAAAAGTCCATGGTTCAATACACACTCATTTGCACGTTTATGCCCTGCCAACAAGAAACTCCCAGCTTTTAGTCAAATCATCTCAATTTTCCTCATTAGAATCCCATCTGCCAGTTGACAGTCCCCGGGCTACCAGTGCCCCCTGGAATCCTCAGCCTTGTGACCCCAGGGTCTCACACACATTCACACATACACCTCACAAACATGCAGACAGGCTTCCAGTTATAGGTGCTGTCTCAAATTATCCAAGCCTAGCTGTTGCCTAGGATCATGGATAATTCAATATTTTTTATTGTTAATTTTTGTAGAACAAGTTTACGTTTTGTTTATGAAAATGATAATTTCATAACTTTAACAAGAGACTAAATGGATATTCATTTCCTGGGACAGCTGAGAGGTAAATCAGATTGCTCATACAGGGATGTATACACTCTGGACCAAACTACCAGATATGCAATTACAACAACCACTCTCTTTGGGGATTTTTATAATAAAAAAAAATAATAACTCACAGGGAATGAAGACTCATCAGAATGCCTTCTCTCATAATAAGGGTTATAACTTTTATTGCAATTAAAAAAAGTAGAGTGGCTTCCTTCTTCAGGTTAAGGGGTAGCCGAACCAATTACTAAAAGGAAAGAACTATTTTGGATTCTTTGTAAGAGGTTTTTCAGTATCTTTAAAACCTGAAGGAATATAAGATGGGCTACATTAAAGTCTTCAAACTGACAGCTGAGACTTGAGACTTTAGTATTCTTAGTATAATGTCCTATGTCCCCAAGATGTTAAATACAAAAGAACCTTTATGTACTTTCAACTGCAAGGTCTCTCTCAACATACCTATATACCTTAACTTCCTCCTTCTTTTTACTAACCTACAAATGCCACAACCTTTCCTTTTTCTGTACAAAAGGATATCAAACAAATTGCACTTCTTGATATATGTCGTTCCTTTCACTCAGGAAAAACGACATGGCTATTTTATTAGACGGGAGGTCTCAAGAGCTTCTGAACCCCACAGACAGTCTCATAAATTACCAAGAGCCACACCACTGGAGCAACAATAAACTTGAAATGGGTTAAATGGTTTTGTTCCTGGCTTGCTCCTCTCTGTCCCCTGTCTCTCTGTGGAAAGTCCTAGGACCCTACAGCTCTTTGGATGTGTAATCACTGATACCTGGGAATCGGGTACCCACACTCAAGAAGACCATTATGTCTTAACTCAATCTAATCCTTGACTGCATCTAAGAATAAGATTCCCTAGAGGAGGTTGATATTAACTAAGGGTTTATGTGCATCTATAAACATATTTCACTCCTTGAAATTGTTCATGTTTTCACCTTTACAATTATGTAATTGTTTCTAAAATTTGAAATTCCCCATATTTATGTGTAATAATATTTCCTTTTATTTGACCTAAACTTACAGCTTTAAAGAATGACCTCTGGTATGAGCATTCTGTATTGATCTAGTCAAGATCGATCAAGAAGACAGCTGGAATCAGATCAGCAGCGTTGCAGCCCAGTGTGCCTGCTGGGTACAACTGCAATTCCGGCTTAAAGAGCAAGTCACAGATTTGAAGAAGAAAAGCTCACCTGTGAATACCGAGGACATCTCCTGCCTTTCATTAGTTCAACCCCAAGTATGAGAGATGTCTCTACACTCAGACCTCAACTATACATTCAACACAAAACAACCTATTGTCCTGTAACATATGCAGTAACAATAAAGTCTCTAAATAACAATCCAGTCCTCAAATCTGTGGCTCTCCCCATTCATTCACATCCAGTCACAAAGTAGAACAGGTAGAATTTATTGGGAAAACAAGTGCTATCTGGCAACAAATAAATGAGCCACACCAAGGGATACTGCTAACCCTTTCATGGTTTTATTCACTCTTAACTGAATAAGGGTCTCAAATCTCACAGACATCCTCTTTTTTCCTCTAGGTCTTAAAGAGCTCATGTGGGAAGATAGCATGCATTGGAAATGAGTCACATAAATGAACAAAATGCAATGAAACAAACTTTGGAAAGAATTTGGTCTGAAATTGAGTAGCACCTCTACTGAGAACCCGATTCCTCACTGGAAAACCTGAGAGACTATACCTACTCTGAAGGATTGTTGTGAACACTAAAGAGACAATGCATGTGATGCACCTTTCACCCCAGGAAGGCACCGAAGAGATGCCCACAGGGTCTGCCCACTTTGTTTCACCCACTTCTTTCTCTAGAAGTAGTAACTCAGGCCAAGTCAATTACTAAGAGGTTGGATTTATTTTGCAATCTTCTTGGTGTGTAGCAGTTGGTAGACTAGTAAGCCAAGCTTTTACAGAATGCTAAGACTTTCCTTAGCAAACAAAATAATATCTCCCTTGAAATTTCCCACTCATATTTTTATGATTTATCCATTTGGCATTTATTGAGGAGTTACTATGTCTCTAGCACATCAATGAAGACAAAAAGATAAGACACATAAATTCTCTTTCAATAAAGAGGTTACATATCAACTCTTCTTTCAAATTTGCTAACACACCTTTTGACCTATTAATTGTGCAAGGGATAGATAACTAAAAACTGGAAAGAAAAAAAACCAACAACAAAGCATAGGCCTAGTAGTATTCAAAATCTCCAGCAAAATAAATTTTGTGAGCTATTTGAATTAAGCTTTTTCAAGGTTTGACTCTCACAGGAAAAGATACATGTGAAACTAATGAATCCGTACTTTGTTCTTAAATTTAGGTCTAGTAAGACTGAACTTTGGGGAAATTAAATGATTTTATCTGTGTTTAGATGGGGAGTTAAGAAAACAGACAAAAGAAAGAGGAGCTTTGAGGTAGTCAGGAAGGTAAAGGGGAGCACATGCCCTAACAGTCACAGAATTAAAGAAATAATGTTCTTTTATGCAAAGTCTTTTTTCAAGTGCAGTAATTTGGTGAAGATGAAGTCAGGGGGCTTCTACAGGACGGTTGTGGCCTGCAGGAAGGCACAGATGGCTTGAACCAAACCAAGCAAAGACCCGGCCCCACGCAGCCAGTTCTCTGAAAGGCCATGGTCGCCGGCTCACAAAGGCCAGTCAGAGGAGTCAGGGAGGCGAGCAGGAAGCAGCTGGAGGAGCTGAGATTAATGAGGAAGCGCAAAATGAGAAAGAGCAACAACTGGAAAACCCTTGTGGTGACATCAGGAACAGAGCCAGAGAAGACAACCTTGTTATCACATCTGTTCTGTCATTATAATTAAATGGTAATGCGCGTCTCTTGTTGGGTTACCAGGGTGGAATTCCAAGTGGGGGAGCCCCTCACCACTCGCTGGAGGCCCCCAGCCGCTGCCCTTCTCCTCGCAGCTGAAGAATCGTTTCGCGCGCTAATAGGCCGGGTGTCTGGAGCAAGTGTTAATTTTGGATTACATCTGAGTGGAAATAAGATGAAGGTCTGGGGAACGCTTTGCCTTCACTCGGATGTTTCATTTCCATTTACTAGCACTGCAGAATACCCGGGGAGATGTTTTCATTCCAATTTGGAAGATGTCATAAGCCTCCAAACTTTTAGCTATTGATCCAAGCTCCTGAGCTTTGGAAGCCTGCGCACATGCTCCGTGGAGGGAGAGTGTAAGAGTTGCATGTTCTGCCCAAGGAGAGCTGCCCTCTCTCAGGCGGGCACCTCTCTGCTCGTGCCAAAATTCACCCTGCCCGACCCGGAGGCCCATTAGAGGTCCTCAGAACCATTAGCTCAGACTGGCTCTGTGCTGAGTAAATACTCTTGTGTCCTTCTAGAAACTAGGGCAGCTGCCTAGATTTTTTTTCTTCTTCTTCTTTTTCTTTCTTTCAAAACCAGCAAAGTTCTCAACCCCAAATGGCTCAAATCTGCCTCCTAATAAGTATACTGTTTTATTATTCTGCAAGTGGAGGTCAGCATTCATTCGAGCTTTGCAAGACTCTTAGTCCTTTTTCTTTTGATTTTAAATATCAGATTCTTGTTTGATTTTTGAACAGGGCCATTTGCAGGGAAGATGCCAATAATCAGATTTCCACCATCAGAGGGTAAGCTATCTCTACCTGCAGGAAAAGGCCACTATCTATCATCTTTGGAATCTATGAGCTAAATAACAGTTGTTTGTGAAGCCTCCCAAAGGAGGTTTTGAAAAACAAAGCTCTTCACTGAGTAAGAGCTGGAGGGGGTGGGTGAGGCCTCACTCATACATTATTCAGCACAGCTTCAACCAGTATCTGGTTATCATGATGCTTCTGTACCTGGGCACTACTGGCTGCATCCTCAGGGCAAGACATAGAGATAACTGAGCTGAAAAGGCATTTAATTAAGAAATAACATTTGTCTTTTCTTTTATATTTAGGGTTAGTAGCTTTGTAAATCAGAGAATAAAGCATCTATTTGAGAAGTTTCCTTTAAGATGAAAAATTATCCTAACCCCTTAAAGATCTATTTCTTAGCCCCAAATATCAAGTGGTATTACCATGGAATGCCTCATTTAGTTTGGGTGCTACACTAGAAGCGGCTTGGGAACATGAAGTGCATCTAAGCAAAAGTTAGTAATATACTGAATGTTTGATAAATATGGATTGCATTGAATTATGGGTTGTTTTCATTTAGGTTTTTTTTTTTTTAATCCCCTCTACATTTCTCAAACTGCTTGTATTCTAATGCCTCCTTCAGAATTGAAGTAGGGCAAACTAGTCTTCCCACAAGGAAATAAGCAATTAGATCACTGAAAGAGACAATTTCACATTTTCCATGCTCACCAAACTCATTTTCTCTCTCTGGACACACTGCATTTCCCAATCCCCTTGGGTCTTAGTGGAGCCAGAGGAATGTACAAAGAACTGATGGGTCACTTGCAGATGGAGGTGGCTTAGAGAACGCCAGCCTTCTATCCTCCTTGAGTGGTAAGCTTGTAGACTACATGTTGAAGACCACAGTGACAAAAGTTAGAAGGATATGGAGTATTTGGTGGACCACATGGAATAGAGCCCTGTGTCTCCTCTCCCCTTGCCAATCATGAGTAAGAAATTAACTTTTAGAGTGTGAAATCACTGAGAATCAGGAGATTTTTGTTATTGCAACTAGTATTAACTACTCAAGTACACAAACAGATCCTTTAAAATGTAGCTTTGTTAAAACAACATCCAAAAATGTGTGGCATTGACTTGTCAGTCAGGTAGCAGATACCAGTGAAGGTGACTGGCGCTTGAGGCTGGAAAGGTGGTGATTTATATTATGCAGTGACAATACCCATAAGAAGCTGCTTGGAAGTCCGCATGCCCACTGAGCCTGTGACTCCAGGGGAAGTGGCTAGAAGGAGAGTGAGGTATTAGTATGTGTTTGTAGTTATTGCTAAATCTTGCTACATATTATAATAAAGTGATGACTTCAAGAGAAAATTGACTTATAAAAAGAAATAAAAGGGAATAAGGCAAGTTCTGTAATACAGGGCCTTGAGTTATTACAAAAATTGACAGTTTCTAGGCTCTAATTGATAGGAAAAAAAGACCAAGTAAGCCTTTGAACAAGAGTCCCACTAAGAACTAGCTTTGTGGAAAAAATCAGATTAAAAATAAAATGAAAGAAATTCTGCAATATGCAGCAACAGGAATAACCTTGAGGACATTTTACTGAGAGAAGTCAATCACAGAAGGATAAATGCTATATGATTCCCTTTATATGAATTATATAAAAAAAAAAAAAAAGCAAACTCAAAGGACCAAAGAATTGAATTGTGGTTGTCAGGGAAAGGGGAGGGAGAAATGGAGAGTTGCTAATCACCCAGCATAAAATTTTCAGTTATGTAAAATAAATAAGTTCTAGAAATCAACTGTACAACGTTGAACCAATAGACAACAATATTATATTATACACTTAAAAAAATCTGTTAAGAAGAAGATCTTGTGGTAAGTCTTCTTATTTCAGTAAAATTAAAAATTAATAAAAATAATAACAAAAGCTTCAAGATAGCTGCCTTTAAAGCTGAAAGAGGGAGACATGACTGGAAGGAAGCAAAAATATGAAGCTGATTTCAAGTTTATCTAAGCAAGAATCTTGAATGCCGCCATTACTAGCAGGTGGATCTGAATTTAATCAAGTAGCTCAGAAGCCCAGTAAGTTTTCAAGGGAATTGTGTTGCTAGTGACATGCCAGGCAGTCCCTTGGCTCTTTCAGATTTTAAAACAATCCTTATGACTCAAGCTTTCTAAATGGGATCTGCAAAGGCCCCAAGAAAGGCAGACATCCCAATGCCTACATCAGATGTGGCAGGAGAATAATGAGCAAGAAAAACCCCTCCACCCAGGGAGTGGTGCCAGGAACCAGGAAGAGAAATGAATGAAAGAAACATCCCCAGGTGACAGAACCAGACTGTCAGCAAGAGAATTTTCCACAGGCAGAGCAGAAAACACGATGACACTAGACCCACTGAATTTCAGTCTGCTCTGGAGCAGTGACATCTAGGTGTTTTTTATTCCCTTATTTTTCCAAATGGGGCTTTTAATTATCACAAGCCTGTCCTTATTCCACCATTGTATATTGATTTGATGTGGGAGATATGCAGATATTGTTTCTTTTTATGAGCAGCCACAGAAAAGGCATATCAATACTTGACGGACTTCACTGGGCAGTCAGTTTTGTTGCAGTGACTAAATGGGATTTTGAGTTGCCTCCTTTAAAAAGAGGTGCTATGGAACCAGGGCACATGGCCAAGCTGTCCCTATAGCTACTGCCTGAGGCAGCATTGATTGGTGAAAATTCCCAGAAACAGTTTGTAGCAGCATATGGGTCTGTTGTGGCCTCTCATTCTAGAACAATGCACAGAGGTTTAGCAAGACCATAAATCAGACATTGGGAAACACCAGATTCTTCCCCAACCTGATTTGGTTACAGGAGTGACCTGGCAAAATGTTAGGCCCAGGCCTTCCCTGATGTTCATGACTGAGGGGACACTAGCCTATCCCTTAGAGAAAGTGTGGGCCTGGGTTCCAAGACTTGGGGTTTACTGAGTTTAATCACATTAAGTCCACAGAGATCAGCAAAAGATCAACTCTTTTTTGCAGGGGATGTTGGAGTTATGGGTTAAATTTTGTCCTACAGAAAAAGATATATTTAGAGATAACTAACTACTAGTACCTGTAAATATGACCTTATTTGAAGTACAGACTTTGTAAATGCAAATTAAGATGAGGTCATACGGGATTAGGAGGACCCCAAGGCAATGACTACCATCCTTAAAAAATGAAGAAATTTTGAACACAAAATCAACACAAGGGAGAAGACCATCTACTGATAGAGCCCAAGATTGGAATGATGCATCTAAGAGTTAAGCGATACTAAGGATTGCCAACCACTATCAGAAGCTAGAAGAGGTGAAAAAAAATTGTTTCTAGAAATTTCAGAGGAAGCATAGTCCTGCTGAAACCTCAATTTCAGACTTCTAACATCCAGAACAACATTATTATTGTTTCAAGCCACTCAGTTTATGGTAAATTGTTATGGCAGACCTAGAAACCTAACAGCCAGTCAGTGGTAGATTTATCTTGGACAGGTTACCCCTAACTCTTAAAGTAGAGGCATGATTTACTGGAGAAAGAGTGAAAGGTTAGGTGGATTAATGACCAGAGGTCAGTCTCTGTTGGGGACAATGCTATATTTCCCTGTACTGCTGGGCACACAGCTAGACTACATTTCCTAAATCTACCTGAAGTTATTTGATTATGTGATTCACTTTTGGTCAGAGGAAAATGGGAGAAAGTTTTGTTGCCCCTTCTAGACTCAGGAGACCAAAAGTATCATGACCCTATACTTTCTGTCTTGTCCTCAGAGCAGAATGACAGAAGAGCAACACCTTGAAAATAGAGCCTTTGTTTAAATCCGGATTCTTGAAGGACTGAGAGCACCAAAGCCCAAGTCTGTATCCTACTGATTACATTGAACCGAGACATGAGTAAGAAAGAAAATTTATTGAGTTTGTTCCAGTAGTAGAATGGAAGATAGCCATAATGTCTCAGAAGAACTCATTATTAGTGTCTATGCCCAACTCCACATTCGGTGACATGACATTGCTAAATCATAAAATCAGCCATAGAGGGAATATTTACACCACACACACACAACAAAATAAGCACATGCTACAAATCAAGGTTTGTTTCCCCTTTTTAAAGGATAGTTGTTAAATATTACCTATCACTAGTTAAGCCTCTGAGAAATAAACGTTTGTTATAGCAGCTAATATTAGTCCATACTTCTTAATAAAATCCTGATGTTTTAGCTCTGGCAAGATGGCTTTTGCCCTAAATGAATGTTTGTGTCCCTTTTAAATTCATATGTTGAAGCCTTAACTCCAGTGTGATGGTGTTGTGAGGTAGGCTTTTCAAGATTTAATAAGCTGATGAAGACAAAGCCCTCAAGAATAAGACCAATGACCTTACCAATGTTCCAGAGAGCTCCCTCACCTTTGCTCCTGCCATCATGTGAGAACACAGTGAGGACACAGGAAGCAAATCTTCACCAGACACTGAATTTTTGGTACCTAGATTTTAGACCTGACGGTTTCTAGAACTGTAATAAATAAATGTCTGATGTTTATAAACCAGTCTACATTATTCTGTTATAGCAGACAAATGGGCTAATATAGCTTTGTTATATGAGAAAAAAATCAGTAGTTTTCTATAATCTTGGAACTGGAAGGCTTTAGAGATTACCTAACAACGCACTTATGTATAAAGAAAGTGAGATGTATGGTAGAAAAGTACCTCCCACTAGAGTCTAAGTCTCTATACTTACATGATAAATTGATACATGTGGCACAGAGCAGAAATAACTCACAGGGAAGTATTAAAAAATTAGTAAATATTAAGGAGAAAAAAAATTCCTCAGAGGAAGACCAGATTTTTCTTTCACCTTTCCACTGACTCCCAGTAAAAATATTAGACATCCAATTCTTGGCAGGCAAATTTTCAGTGCCTTTCCTCTATGGGCAGGATCTTCTTTCCCCACACTTGATGCTGGCCTTGACTCTGTGACTTGTTTTGGCCATTGCAATGGGGTGTCAGTACACATGAAGCCAGCAGTGACCAAAAAGTTGTTTGTGTAAATGGGTCAGCTGTCCTAGACTTTACCCGGATCAGCCAATCTTACCATGATCCACAAATATGTGAGGTTAACAAAAAGAAGAAGAAAAAAATTCTCATTATTCTATGTCATTAAGATGTCATAGTTGTTTTAATGCAACAAGAGTTAACTAATATGTATCTGTGACATGGTCATATATTTCTCAAATTAAAAAATACAAAAAGTTTGAAAGTATAGACCTGGCCTCACTTGAAAGACTCACTGTTGAAAGGAAAGGCCCTGGGTGAACAATGAGACTTCCACGCCAGTTGAACTCTAAATTCTGTTATCTTTGATTATAATAATAATGGTAAATGCGAAACTGTGGTTCAAAACTTTCTACCTTCATAGTTATTCAGAATGGAATTTTTATCATTTTATTCTCAACGTGACAAAAGTCATTATTTTAACTTGTCAGAAGAGAAACTGAGCACAGATTGCTTGCTTTCCTGGAGCAATACTCTGCAGCAAAGTGACATATGAACCAAGACCAAAACTCAAGTCAGATTTCTCGTCCCATGTTTCTGGTACCAAAGCTATAGACAAGCTATAGTCAGCAGAACTTTAAAACAAAAACTTTTCTGCATGGAGAATGTCATTGTCTTTACCAAACATCAAAGAATTCCCATTGCCCAGTATCTAATTTATAGAAATTCTGCAACCCAATTGTTGTGTAAGGTCAGTCTTCAGAAGGGACTGTGCTGGTTTCATTCAATTGAGAGTCAAATCTTGACAACTTTCTATATCAATTAAATTTACATATTCCCTTCTCTTTTATATTCTCTGTGATCTGAATAACTTTCCTCCCAAACAGAAGCCTTACATGAACTGGAGCAAGGATACGACTGACTGCTAACAGTGAGGCTACTCAGATCCTAGCCCAGTAGCATCTCTACCATCAGTATCCCAACCTGACTCAACTCAGGCTCCTTCTTCCCATCTTCCCAACATGTTCTCGGACAATAGGCTTCTTCTCAGGAAAATGCAATGAATAAAGCTGATTTCTTATCCATTATCAAGATGCAAAAACACAAGATTTCATAAAATTCTTCAATTGTGTGTGGCACAAAGAAATAAACACAAGAAATCACGAGCCTTTGCTGTTTTTTAAAAAATATTTTTGAGTAAATAATTAAAGTGGTGACTTGCTATCCCCTAATACAAGTTCCTACTTAAAGTTTGGGTGAAGAAAAATGATGAATACCCTTTACTGCACCTTCTTTTCCTATTTCTCTTTGTGTATCTTTAGGGCAACCCTCCCATTTCCTGGACAACATTCATGTGACCCATAGTTCTCTCATTCAGTGAATATCTATTAAGTGTTCACTGTGAGAAAGGCAATATTCTAAACACTTAAAAATCAGCAATGAGGGGCCTGATCAGGACTTGCAAATTATATTAGCTTGGTCAAGGTGGAAAAGTGGAAACCAGAAACTCAACAATTAGATATGTAATAAGTTGTGATTATGAAGGAAGAAATCAGAATGGTATGACAGTATACTAGATGGAACTTCATTTAAAAGTTTATCCCAGGACTGTGGTTATAGGTCAGTGGTAGAGTGCTTGCCTTGCAGGTGTGAGGCCCTGAGTTTGATCCTCAGCACCACATAAAAATAAATAAATAAAAATAAAGATATTGTGTCTATCTACAACTAAAAACAAATTTAAAAAAAAAAAGTTTATCCCATTAAATAATAGCACAGTTGTTCATGAAATATGCATTAGGAAATTCATTTAAATATTGATTATAATAGTTAAAGATCATATATATACATATATATATATATATATATATATATATATATATATATATATATATAACCTAAACAGTCATTAGTAGTAAGTACACTTATATTTAGTCCCTTATTTCAACAATTAAGTGCTTGCATGTATTAGGCACTTGTAATGCCAGACATACTTGACCTCTGCCTATATGGAATCTAAAATCTATAAGATTTTAGGAAAACAGGAAGAAAGTAATTCTCAGATAAACAAGTAAGAGTTGAGTGTGATCAATTTTATAAAGAAACAGAAAGAACGATGACAGTGTAGCTTGCTTTAGATCATGTGGTAGGGACACCTCTCAGCATCTAGCTTGCACAGAGTGAGCAAATGGAAGTGAAAAATAGCCAGGGCTGGGTTGTTCACAGGGTGACCCCGTAGGTAAAAGTATTATGGTTTTATTCTAAGTGTAATGGGGAGTTGTAATTCAGTCTTCATCAAAAAATTGACATGATTATATTTTTAAATGAAAATGTAAGGGCATTCTGACTCCTGGTGGGGAACACACTGGAGAAGAACAAAGTCTGAGTGGGAGACTGGCCAGGAGATTACCATAGAAGTTGTGGTGAGGGTGATGGTTACCTGACCTGGATGGGACACTGGCACAGGAGAAAAGCAGACAGGTCGGAGGGATATTTTGAAGTGACCATCAATACTCACAATGCTCAGTTTTCCGACTTGCTTACAATTTTGCATTAGCTGCAGGAGGGTGAATTTGGGATATAGGAACAATGTAGGTTGGGATCACCAGGTATCCTCAGTGGGGGACATGGAAGCTATTTTATGAGCAATCAAAATCAAATCTAGCAAGTTTTATATTTCAAGCATTTTACGAAGAACCAGAAGGTAGATATTAACATTCACTTTTTGGAGACGAGAAAAACTGAGACTCTGAACCTACTTCATACAAGGTCATAGAGCTAATTAGGAGGGGAGCTAAGATTCATTCCAGACTCACCTACCTCCCAAATTCATGTATATTACAGTATCTCCCTTGGGACAGTGAGCTTTCACTTGGCTGAAAACCAGAAGAGCACAAATCAATCCAAACAAAAAAAAAGTTTACCTGAAGATATCTATATCAAACAGCAGCAAAATAATGAGAGGAACACAGTTAATTATAAATAAACCTTTTAAAAAGATGTTATTGGAGCTCTTGGTCTCTTTTACAATAAATGTGATTTTACATATAAAGAATTCTACACACATAAAAAATCCTATAAACGTTGGCTATTATTTCAATGTTATCAATACCAAAAATCGAGGACACTAATATTAATGACTCTGGTTTGTTAGCAAATAAACAAAACACTTCCCTTTCGTCTTTCCTCACTCCACTCAAAGCACATATACATCATCAAAAAAAATAAAAAATAAAAAATGCAACTGTCTGGGCAGTGTGCTGGGGCAGGTCCAGATTCATTAGCAGATGCACATGTACCCCATAGCCTCTCACCCTGAAGTAATGAGCCATGCACCATCTAGATATGAGTGTAAACACATCTGTGACTGTCCAACCTGGGAACTGCTCAGTGTGGTTGCAACTCCATTTCTCAGTTCTGATGCTTTCCTTCTCTGAGTAGACCAAGGAAGCAGCAGACAGATCAGACGAGCACTGAATCCAAGATTCCTCAGCCTTTACAGATTTTTTTTTTTTTCTCTTGGGTTCTGAGAGCTACAAACCATCTCCTCAATGTTCACACATAAGGTGTTTAAAATGTATGCATGATTTGGCAAAGTATACTAGCCTGGGCTAGAATCAGTAGAATCAGCCGGAGCTTTGGAAAGCCGATACCGGATAATTTATTGAACGTTCACAAAGGCTAGACACTCTTCTAAATGTGTTACTTGGATTGTTTCATTTAATTATTGCTGCAACTACAGGCAGTGGATACTGTTAGTAACTTTATTTTAGGAGGGAAGAAACAAGATTAGATAGGCGAAGGACTTTTCCAAGATCCACAGCTAGTTGGAGCAGATCAGGGTCCAGGTACTCAGACCCCACAGCAAGAGTGTTAATCCTCTGCTCTCCTTCTGAGCTCTATGGCACATAGGAGGAAGTAGTACCTCTCAGTGTGAGTCTAGCCCAAGCTCCATTCCTACTAGACGATGTGCCTTCCTCTGCAGTCCGTTCACCAAGGTGTTTACCAGGATGGTCTGTGGATGCGCCACGTGGCTCAGTAGCATTTTTCTCATCTTTGTTTTAGAAGTTCCATGTATTCCATCTCCTGCTTCCCTCCTCCTTTTCTCATTACCCCCACACCTCCTTTTCAAGTGCCTACAAATTTCTGCACCTCTAGGAACTTGGAATATAATCTCTAAAGTTCTTTTAGTAACATCTCTTGTTTGCCATACAGAAGCACCCTTGCTAAATCATGTTTTTACTGAAAATCTTAGGGCAGCAATCATATTGTCCACTATGTTAATCATAAATGCAGAATGTTTGCATCAATTTACCATTGTTTACTATAATCCATGGCAAACACTACTCATCAACACAAGAAATCCACAAGAATATGGGGTGGGTCTCACACCACACACACACACATACACACACACACACACACACACACACACGTAAATAGCACTGGGAAGCAATACACAATCAGGTTTATTTTTGAGCAGAGTGTTTTGAGAGATTAGCATTCTATGCAAAGCCAGCACTGTCTAATAATAAATTCAACAATATAGCTAAAAGGTAAAGAAGGAAAGGGTAGAAGGAATATTTAGTCAATCAGAAGCACTTTCTAAACCTTTTTCAAGGCACACTACAAAGACAGTATGTTTTTCTTTCCAAACATACAGCAGTCCTCACTCTTTGTGGTATTGGAGGAGATAATTGGACACAGTTTCAAGCTACCCTAAAATTTATTATTTTAATCCCAAGTGCCTTTGAAGAACATACAGGTAGAGAAGAAGGATTTTATGTATAGTTGCTCACAAAATACCTTTGATGATTCCCTCCAAATGTAAGACGCTTTCTGAAACATCTTTCAAACCCAAACATGTCCCAGTTTCCCAAATTACCCAGGAATGATTCTTTTGTTGGCTCTTTCTTGATCATGTACATTAAACGCAAAAAGATAAAGCAGGCTCTCAAGCATTGCATAGTGGATAATTATATTTTTAAGACGCTTCAGTTACATTATTTTAGCATCTGTGTAATTAAACTGAAGTGCGATTCTCAATTAGCAGGTTTTCCTTTCGTCTCTTGGATGTAATATCTTCATGGACAGGAAAGTGCTTCCCCTCTTTGAGTAGCTATATTTATGCCCATTAAGCCTGGAAAACTGTGGTGTGGCCTTTAATGAAGAAGTCCGTCTGCGAGGCAGTGAAGCCGAGGAGAAATGTGGAGGCTGCCCATCAACTCCTGTTGAGCACCGCAAAGTAATAACACTTGCTGGGGAGAGACTGACAGCAAATAGCAAAGGTGTGAAGCGAGAGATGAGATTTTCTTTGGAGCTTGTCCAGATTTTGATCCTGTTCTATCCAGCCCTTCCCCCCTACCAGCTTCTCCCCATCTGTAGACCCTGGCCTGGCCAGCAGACAATGCTGTCCCCCAAGAGTATGCCTGATGGTTAAACACCTGCAGCGATGGGAGCCTCCCTAGTTTCTGCCACATTTGGCTGAAATTTCCTTTCATCCGTGGCAGAAAATTAAAGTCTAAATTTTGATGCTAACCAAACGATCCACCACGATTATGGGAAGCATAACATTGCATTTTGATCAGCCTGCATCCATTTGGTCGGATACCTGTGGTTTTTATTGGGAAATTATGGCATTCAGGATATACTTCTTCATTAACTAATGCTTCTGAAGAAGCAGAAGAAAAAAAAATAGAGGCATGGCTTATGAAAAATGCTATGGCACAGAGTTTGGAGAGTTATTGTCCCCAATCTTATCAATAACTAAACTAGCTATTAGACAGGGAAGTGATTTGCTGGCAAAGATTCTTGCTCACACCTGTAATGTATTCTTCTCACTTTGATGAGGGAAAATGATGTTAACATTCTTTTTCCTTGAGATGAATAATGCAATGGGAATCTGGAATGGGGGGAGGAACCTCAAAATATATGTTCCATTCCAGTTCATTTTTGAGATTGAGTCCTGAGGTCCTCATTCTGTGAATGAGATCTAAGAAGTAGCTTATTATGGCTTTTCCCCCCAAACTTTGTACAGAATGCTAATTTCTCAAAACAAAAAGAAGAAAAATTTCCATGGAAGATAATTTTGAAAAATGGAGAGAGTTACATAGGATTTTATATACTAAACAGAAAAAAATTGAGAAGTTCAATGTTTTTAATTGTTTTTAAGACATCCTTTTTAAATTTTTCAAACTTGATCATGTATATATGTATGTATGTGTGCATATATAGATACACATAAATATCTAGAGATCTATTTTTTTTCTTTTGACTATTGACTAATTAATACATTTAGAATATTTTGCTTCAAACTATATTAGACATGAGATCCTTGGTATCTGAATATGTTTCCTGAAAAAGCTCAATATTTGTGAAGAGTAAAACAATCTGTGTTCAATCATTAACACTGCCATGACAGTGTTAATGTCAAAAGGACACCTGGGTTGATGTAAAGTAAGAAACTAGGTATAAAGGGAGATATGTAGATAACATTCTGAATTTAAAATAGAAGGGATTAGAGCTAGGACCTGGCAGAGACCTTGAGCAGCAATCCAAACTTTACTCTCTTCTCTTTCCTACTCTTCTGTCCCATGTAGAAGGGTATCTAGAAAAAGAAAAGGCAGAAATACAAATAAAATATTTTCCATAATCCCTCAGCTTCCATTCAGCTGGTCCACATTTTAGCCATTACCATCTTCACGTTCCTCTTTCATTTATTCAAAAAATAATTATGGAACACCTACATATTCTAGATACCGTATAGCATTTAAATGCAAAAGCAAATTAAGATCTCTTCAGTAAAGAGAGAAAAAAATGTTAAAATCTATGAAAAAAAAAAAAAAAAACATAGCTCATGCTTCCCAGGGTTTCTCACCTTGTGGAAAATAAAATCCCTTTACAGAAAAGTAAACAACATTTCCCTCCTCTTCTCCTGCCTCCGGCCCTACTGACTATTTCAGAAACCCTATTGTCTTCTATTTTGAAGTATTCATGTTTAAAATTTATAAAAGAAAGAAAAAATAAAAATATTGAAAAATCATCTTTCTTAAGAAGAAAAGTTATGTGTTCATATTAAAGGGATACTAAGCTTTATCCCAAAGATTATAATGAGCTGCTCAGGGATGGAATGCTGATTTTGTTTGTTAATTCATTAGTATATTCATTTATTAAAAAGAAACCTACAAAATACCCTTTTTTGCCAGCAGGGTTATCCTGTGGTCTCATAAAGATGATTTCACCATTCTCCCAGAGAAGAGGCTTACAGAAGAGAATCACAAGCAGATGAACTAAGTCTGCTTAGTTATATGGCAGTATTCTTTCCATGAAATCAGGTTTCCTTGACCTGGATAGGCAGCTCAAGCTTATTTAGATTACTAACTATATTAGTCTGTTTTCCACTGCTAATAACAAAATACCAGAGACTGGGTAGGTTAATCAAAAAAGAGGTTTATTTTGACTCACCGTTCTGTTCCAAGGTTGAGATGCTATGTCTGGTGATAGCTGTCTCACCGGGCAAAGTCCCAAGACATAAAAGTGTATCATCTAGTGAAAAACAAGGAGTTCATTTGTCTGCCTTGTCTGGTTTCCCCTCTCTTCTTTTAAAGCAACCAGAATTCAATCATGTGGACTCCTCCCTGGTCGTTTTATCTAATCCTAATCACTTCTTAAAGGCCCTGCCTCTAAACACCATGATTTCTACCCTCTTAATACTAACACCTTGGGGACTAGATTTCAACACATGAAGCTGTGTGGGGCACTCAAATCTTATTCCAATCATCCACTGAGGTGCTGGGTTCAAAACCATTTGGAAGCTTAACATCCCCGAATATGTAAAATGGCAGAGGAAGGAATTCAGAAAAGTAAATGGACATATTCTCATAGCCTGCATGGATTTGGAGTCCACCTTCAGAAAAAAAAAAAAAAATCAGTACACAGATTACTGTTTCACAACAGCTATTCCCTGCAACATGCAGGGCAAGAGTCGTGAGTGGCCCCAAGCATAACTTGGAATTCAAAAATTTAGATTTTATTTAGAGATGTAAGAAAATAACCATAGATGAAGAACCAAGCAAAGGCACAGGTGCTCTAGTTCAGCATGCAGGGTGCAGAGCCAGAGGGAGTCAGGTCTGCCGGAAACACAGGAACCCAAGGGAGGGAGAAGCACCTTACTCTGCACAGGTCTGAGGCAGTGGTAATGGGATTTAGGCTGCAATTTGAGCAATGAAGTCTATTTAGAGAAGAAATTGCAGAACTTGATACAGAATATTTGATCAGCTGTAACAAAAATGTCATATTCAAAGTGGTTTCCAGTTCTAACCTATAAGTCACTGGGATTTTTTAAGATGAGCTAAAAAAAAAAAAAAAAAAAAAAAAAAACTTGGGGGACCTTACTCATGCCCCCTTGGAAGCCACAGTCACTTTTACCCCCATTCTAGAAAAGGCTAAGTAAACTTCCAGGAAATAAAGGAATCCCCTGTATTTTTCATCAGGAGCAATCATGTTGGGAATAAAAGCAGGGTGACTTCCCCCCAACTGTCCTGTAGTCAACAGTGAAGTGCTTGAAGGATGTTCAGCAACTAGCAAAAGGAAGGAGAAAGAAAAGATGAGAATGAGTTCAGTCTCTCTCTCTCTCTCTCTCTCTCTCTCTCTCTCTCTCTCTCTCTCTCTCTCTCTCCACCCTTTTCTTTTGTTCAGTGTCAGCATTTTTTATCTCCAGAGAAACTTTATTTTCCTTTAAGAGAGGCCTCAAAATTACTGCTAATTTTCTACAAGGAAACTTTTTTTAAAAATACATCATATACCATTTTCTTTCTCTTTTTTTTTTCCTCCCTCTTTTTGTGATGCTGGCAATGCGTTGGCTGTGAACACGTAAGTATAGTTGCTTTTGAATGCTGCAAGGTAAATGCAGAAAATGACAGCTTAAATGGAATCATTAAAGCAGATGTAGGTAATATCTGAATGCTACCAAGGCTTCTTTGCAAGGCAATAAAGTCTTTATTTTCAGTTCTGGTGCTTTGCACCTTTTCAAAGAAGCTGACAACCTATCATTTCTTACTTTTTCCCCCCATTTCCAGCATGAACTCCAGGGCCTCATTTCTATCTTAAGTTACAACCTGTTGATGGGTGGAAAAAGGAAGAAATGTATACAGTTCTACCCTGAACCATTATTTCCCGGCAGTGCAGCAGTGAGCTTTGTCAGCTCATTCAAAGACATTAAGTGTGAAAAAGTCACAACAAAATTGCCACCTGTCCACGTACTGGGTGAACTGCAAAGTACAAGTTTCAGAGCAGTGTGAGGACTGACGCAGGAGACCACATCCTGTTTTGAAGACTGACAGACTTGCGTTCCAAAGAATCAGTAATATTTTGCATTTCTTTAAGTTCATACTTCTCAATACAGCCTTCATTATACTTCACTACTCTCCTTACAAAAAAAGGAAGAAAAAAGGGCAATGAGGTTGTTTTTATTCATAATGAAGATAAGGAAGTGAAAACTCATAAAGACATTAGTTTTTGAAAACGTATTAAAATAACAGTTTATTGCAATGCTGAGTTTCAGAACATGGTACTGATTTTTCTGCCATCATTGTTGCTTTTTATCAAACACCTATATAGCACTATGCACCAGATAATTTCTAAGTTCCCTTAATTCATTTAATCCTTGTAGTAACTTTCTAAAGTCAGTACTATTATTATCCTTTGTTTTATAAAAGAGTAAACTGAGATTCAATGTTATAGAGGTGTAGTGGAGACTCAAATCCAAACCACCTGCCTCAAACGCCCTTCATTATGTACCTTTCAACACACTAGAAGTTATAGGACAAAAGAAGGAGACATAACCTCAGCGTTTGCTCTTTCTTTTCATGGTTGTTGACTCATTTACTCAACAAACTTTTATTGAGCACTTACCACTGCAAAGGACCGTGTTCAGCATTTAGGGTGTTCAAACAAATATCTTTAAAAATACAGTCAATCAATCCTCATTATGCACAGATTCTGTATTTGCAAATTTGCCTACTGCTAAAAATGTATTTGTAACCCCAAATGTAAAACTTACAAGTTTCTGCTATCATTCATGGACACACATGGACAGTTTCTGAGCAGCTGAGTTCAAATAAAGCAAGCTCTGCCATCTTTATTTCAGCTTTCATTCAGAGATCACCAGAGGACGGAGATCGTAGGGGTGCTGCAGGGTATAAGCAATCAGGATATTGATAATTCAAGAGACTCCCTAAATCACTTGGACCACAAAAACATGAATATTTTAAGTGAGAAATGCATGCACACACACACACACACACACACACACACACACACAATAGAGAAATAAAGAGTAAGTGTAAGTATGTGCACACTGCAGGCAGCATGTGTAGATGCAGGTCAACTAATTATTTTAATTCTTTATCAGTTTGTTAACATAGATTTTTCTCGGCATGCTGTTATCGAGTACATAGAATAAAATATGGACACAGGGGTATGGTCCTGGCAGAGTAATCATAATAGAAAATGAGGTGATCTAATGGTAAAACAACATTATGCCTGAAAAAGCAAATCAGAGTCACAGTGCAATTACTGCTTTCAGACCATGTGCAGCAGGCCCTCTCCCCAGCATCCAATGGACAGCACCACATCATTATCTACCCTGCTCACTTGACTACTGGGTATTAGCATCATGTCTTACAACTCTGGAGACTAAACCAATTAAGGTACAATTTAAACAAGGCACTCATAAATATTGCACCAGGATGGTATTGACATGTCTAAATATTAAAAAAAGAAAGAAAGAAAAGAATAAGGTTTCCAAAAATAGGTAATCCATCTTAAAGAGAAGAGGTTCAATGGAGCAACTTCTGCATTATGAATAAATATGCATAATCAAAACAGTAGCCAGCTCAAATCTCTCTGCTGCTCGTTTGATATATCTCTCCATGTCATATCTATTTTCATATAAACAACACAATAATGTAACATCTGCATTGCTAAATAACACTACTATGTTCTAATTTCTTTGGAATGGCATAAATAAAATCTTTGTACTCCTGTTTATTAGAATTTATTGGTGACAATCCTTTGCAAAGTAGCAGAAGGTATAATTAATTCTGGTACAACCCTTAAGTTGGATATAGAAACTCAACAGGGTTTACTTTTGACTTCAAATGATCCATCACTTGATAACGTGGAAGGGAGGCAGCAGGAGGAGGTTGTGAACCTCTATAACTTTACTCTAAACTGCTGCCATGCTACCCAAGCAGTTAATGTTATATACACACACTGTCAGCTCTATAATATAATTGTGCTTCTCTTTATTCTGGGTAGATCTTGGGATACAATGTTGCATAGGAAGAAAAAGAAGCAAAAAAATGTTTCAAAATCTGGACAGGAATTTTACTAAAACAAATATTTAGAAATCTCCCTACTCATCATCAGACTCCCATCTCCTGTTCTTACTACATTTTAATCTCTTTGCTCGAGACATCTGCTAGATTGGGGTATGGAAGAATTAATTCAGTTATGCAAAATGAAAATTAATGCATCATTTCAGTAAATCCTTCTCATAAGCTACTTACATATGCACAATTTTTAGAAAAATTGATCTAATTATGTTAAAGGTACAGTAGCTCACTTAAATGATTGATGTGGATAGTGGAGGAAGCAAAGACAGGTTGTCATTCAGGTCTTAATTGTCACCAATGAGAAAAAAAAAACTGATAATAAAGAAATATGCCAAAGCTAAAAATAAAATGATGGTATTGTTTTCAAATTCATACATTAAGAATAAGAGCACTAGATATATATGTTTGGGGAAATTGAATGTTAGAGAAAAATGGACATACAGTGCTCAGAGAGATTTTGTTTGTTTGTTTGGGTCCTTTTGGCAGTGGGGGTGAGATAAGGCTCAGAAGAGATGAAAGCACCTTTAAATTGCAATTTATTATGTCTTTGAGAATTATCTCAATTTTAAAGGTGAGCAAGAGGAGCAATCCAAAGAAAAAAGTGTAGTAGTAATGATGTCTCTGATACGGGCAGATTTTAAGGATGGAAGGAGGTCCACATTTCAATGCTCTCAACACAGCTATCAAAGAAAGAAATGGGCTGTCTCAGAACACCCAGGGGGCAGAATGTGAAAGCAGTCTATATTACCTGTAAGATTCCTTTCAGTTTGAAGATTATGCTATCCTAGGTTATGTGAAAACAGATTTTCATTCGATGTTTACCAACTGTCTCTAGACAATGAGTGATGCTAAGCGAAACAAACTTACATTTTGGGGTGTTGCTTTATAACTTGCAAAGCACTTTGACAAGTAGCATCAGTTCTACCGTGACCCTGAGAGATTATGATCTTCAGGTTGTATATGAGCAGACTGAGTCCTAAAGAGGTCAATGCATAGCCACAGGATTACATGCTTGAAACTGCAGGGCTTGGGGTAGGAGTACAACTGGATGTCCACACACCTTACACCTAAATACTTAAAATTGATAAAGCAAGCAACAAACAGCTAAATATGCCCCATGTTCCTACCATGGAAAAATATATCTTCAAACAATAACATCAAAAACATGCTTATTGCCGGGGAAGTGGTAGGGAATGCTATTGGCCAAATTATATTGTTACATTTGTACTTGTACAAATATGTAACTACAAATTCCACCATTATGTACAATGTTAATACATCAATAAAAACTGTGGAAAGAGGAAAAAACTACATAAAAATATTTTCAAAAAAAATTTCTTATAATTTTAAGCTGCAAAAAAATGACTAACTTTAGTAATTTTAAAAACCACTAATACAGGTTGGAATGTTCTATTGATGAGCCTGTGATGTTTAAATATACATTCATATTCATAATTTATACATTTATTCCATAAAAATATTTTCTGACCTCATTTTGAGAAAATCGTGAAGTATGCTATTACCAGTGTTTTCATATAATTTGGGCTCTACTGAAGAAAATCATCTATAATTTAAAAATAAAATGTAATTGTTTTTAAAGTATATTAGTATAAATGTTAAGGGAATTTTGCTAAAAAGTAAATCAAGTGTTATCATTTAAAAATACAAATATTAAATTTTTGTGGAGTTTTTAAAGGGTATATTTTCTAAAAAACAAAAGTTAAAAGCTGAAATACAAATTATAATTAGTAAATTAAAAGATTGAAACTGCTATTTTTATAAGCTGAGTTATACAATAATTTGAAAATATACTAAGATATGAAAGTTTTCATAAAAATAAAAATGCTCACTCTACAAGATTTCAAATTCCACTGAGTTGTCAAGGTAAAGAATCATTAGCACTCTTCTTATGTATTACATCCAGCTAAAACTACATATATAAATTTGAAAATAATGTAATTTGTTGAATACAGCCAAAGTTCCTCAGCTATTTATGAGTATCTCTAGAACTATGAAGCAGAACTAGAAGAGCAAGAAAAAAGGGACCCCAATCCGACTGTGGGAACTAATGACCTTATGCCATCTGAGAGAAAGGACTTTGGATGTTAACCCATCTGTTTCCCCTCATAGCTATGTGCTTTCTCTGCTAGAATTCCTCCCTTCCTCAGAAGCACCGTCTACCCCTGGCATCCACGGTGATCAACCTCCAAGCCCTCATGACACTCAGATGCAGCTCTGTGTTCTGAAGATTTGAAGCAAGAGATAGGGAGAAGACTTTCCCTGGGGCCTGAATGGTGTCAGTCATGAAAGTGGATGAATAGAGTTATGGACCCTCTTGCACCAGCACCAAGTCCCAGATTGTAAGAAATAGAGGCAACCGAGTACTGTAAATAGGTGTGTGTGTGTGTGTGTGTGTGTGTCTGTGTGTGTGTGTGTGTAGTAGGTACCCTAAAGCATATGGCACAGGCCTGAAGCTCTATTTTCATAACCTAAGAATGGTGCTGATTAGTATAGCCATGAGATAATAATTTAAGTGAACACCACATATATATATATATAATTTTGTTATAATATTTTCATATGTGCAAACATTAAAACAATACAATTTGATCAATTTCATTCCCCAGTACCTCCTCTTTCCCTCCCTTACCTCCCCCTGATCCCCTTTTTCTATTCTACTGATCTCCCTTCTATTTTTTTTTTAAATTTGTCCTAATTAGTTAAACATGAGAGTAGAATGCATCTTGACACATTGTACACAAATGGAGCACAACTTCTCACTCATCTGGCTATACATGGTGCAGAGTCATGCCAGTAGTGTAATCATACATATATATAGGGTAATAATGTCTGTCTCATTCTACTGTCCTTCCCATTCCCACAGCCCCATCCCTTCCCTCAGTCCCCTTTGCACAATCCAAAGTTCCTTCACTATTTCCTAACCACTCACCACTATGGATCATCATCCACTTATCAGAGGAAATATTCGGCCTTTGGTTTTTTGGAATTGGCTTATTTCACTTATCATGATGTTCTCTAGTTCCTCTAAGTTACCAACAAATGCCATGATTTCATTTTTCTTTAATGTTGAGTAATATTCCATTGTGTATATGTACCACATATTTTTTTTATCCATTCATTTGTTCAAGGGCATCTAGGTTGGTCCCATCATTTTGCTATTGTGAATTGAGCTGCTATAAACATTGATATCACTGTAGAATGCTGATTTTAAGTCTTTGGGGTATAAACCAAGGAGTGGGATAGCTGGGCCAAATGATGGTTCCATTCCAAGTTTTCTGAGGAATCTCCACACTGCTTTTGAAAGTGGTTACACCAATTTGCACTCCCACAAGCAATACATGAGTGTACTTCCCCCCCACATCCTTGCCAACGTTTATTATTGCTTGTATTCTTGATAACTGACATCCTGACTAGAGTGAGCTGAAATCTTAGAGAAGTTTTGATTTGTGCTTCTCTAATTGCTAGAGATGGTGAACATTTTTTCATGTTTGTTGATGGATTGTATTTCTTCTGTGAACTGTCTTTTCAGTTCCTTAGCCCATTTATTGAATTGAGTTATTTGTTTTTTTGGCATGAGCACCCTTTTAATAGACAACTCCAGAGATGGAGAGATTTATTCTAAAAAAGACATCAATGCCAGACAGAGTGCTGCATGCCTGTAATCACAGCAGTTTGGAAGGTTGAGGCAGAAGAATCACAAGTTCAAAGCCAGCCTCAGCCAAAATGAGGTGCTAAGCAACTCAGTGAGACCCTGTTCCTAAATAAAATACAAAATAGGGCTGGAGATGGGGCTCAGTGGTCAAGTGCCCTTAGGGTCTAGCCCCAGTACCCCCCCCCCCGCCAAAAAAAGATCTCAACACAAGGATTTCTTTCAACCATCCACAGAATCAACAAAGTAACTTCTAATTTGGGTTGAAATATATGATATCTAAGTTCCCTGGGATGCTATAGTCAAGGGGTTTTAATGCTTTTATCAGAGTATATATATACTTATTTAATTCACATTAAAAGGTGATTTGGATTAAGTTTTGAATCAATTCAGTGGTCAGCCAAAAAACTTGAATAGTCAAATTGAAGAAATTCACTATTTTAGTGATCTTATGGAGTTTATGCACCGAGATAAAGAATTTAATTTTAAGTCAAATGTCTCAAATAGGTTTTATGGAAAGGTTCTTCCCATCTCCTACACTTTCTCCATCTATGTTGAAATTCCTTTGAGATGAAGGGAGAGTTTCAGAATGGACTGGAGGACCTGCAGGACCCTTCCTTAAACAGATAAAATCACAGGCCTCTAGGGACTTGATCCATTACATCAGGAGAATCATTTTCAAAAACATTTGTTAAAATAAGACATTTTATTGCTT
This sequence comes from Callospermophilus lateralis, assembly GCF_048772815.1. Taxonomy (NCBI): domain Eukaryota; kingdom Metazoa; phylum Chordata; class Mammalia; order Rodentia; family Sciuridae; genus Callospermophilus; species Callospermophilus lateralis. The sequence continues at coordinate 30,299,492 of NC_135321.1, read as the reverse complement.
TCTGATATCCAGAATACTTAGCCAAACAAGACATTCTCTTTCCCTCATTCTACTGTGAGCCAGGAGGAAAGAGGCAGTGTACTGGAAGAGCAGGTGGACTCCAGAGCCAGACTTCCCAAGTTTGAATTCCAGTGTGTACTACCTACAGCAGTGTGAACTGTACAACTTATTTAACCTCTCTGATTATCCATTTCCTCATCTTTCAAAAGATTTGATGACTGTTCCAAGATAGTGGCACTGCCTGGATCCAGGGAGGTTGTTCTGTATCAATGGTGCTATGAAGGGGGACAGGGCATGTCTGGAGTGACCAAACTTAGCTTCATGGATAGTCCTGCCACATAGGGTTGTAGTGTCTCAGACTGAATGGAGTCTGGCACTAAGTAAACATTCAGTAAGTGTAAGTTACTGTTACAATACAGTTTGGTAAGAGCATGGTAAGGAGGAAGAAGCAAAGAACAGAAAGAAAAACAACAAATAAAAGTCACTTTTGACTGGATATTTTAGAGAGAAGACAATCAAGTTGTTAAGGCTTTTCTAATATGATAAATGTCAACTTGCAAAAAACATAGAGCGAAATATGTGCTCCATCATGAATGATCCACAGTTTCTTCTTAGAATACAGAAATGTGAACCACCAGAGAAGCAGAAATTCTCTTGCTTAAGTGAGAAATCAAATGACCAAATAGTGAAGCTCTTTTTTTTTAAGCTTAAGAACAGAAAGCAGCCCCTCTGGAATTCCAAGACTTGAGGAGGTGAATTTGACCACTACTGCTAATGGGGAAGGATTTATGATCGGTGCCCATGGCCAGCATATTATTCACCAACTACTGACAGGCCCAACCCTTGACAGTGAAATGAGTGGGGATGATATCAGTCACTTTCTGTCACTGGAGTTGCAAATCTTGTGGTCGGTAGGAAAGACCTAAACACAGAAACAGGAGAGAGAAAAGAGAACAAGTTCAACCGTGGCAGGAGGTACCTCTGACAGGAGTCAGGAAAGGGAAATTAAATCAGCAGCATTTAATTAAGCCAGCAGTGAATATAGAATTCAGTGCCAGCCATGAAGTCTACCAGAGAATCTGAAAAACAATACCCGGAGAAAAGCTAGGGCTGAAATCAGAGAAAACTGACTTCAAATCCCAGCCTTACCACTTAATAAATGACCTTGAGCAAGCTACTTAGTATCCTAAGCTGCCATTTACCCATCCATAAAATAAAGATAATAAAATCCACCTTGTAGGGCAGGGTGTAAAGATTTATTAAGATAATGGATAGCACACGTCTGACATACCGTCTGCCACGTTGAAGGGACTCTGTGAACATTAATCCCCATTCCCGGCGCTATGAGGAACTCATAGCCAGGAATGCAATTAAATAAGTAGCCACCAACAAACATGCTAGAGATTAAACAAAATGAGAAGAAAATCCAACCTGGTGAGGGCAGGATATGGCATTAAAAAAAAAAAAAAGAAAAAAAAGCACAAGAAGTCAAAGTCTCAAGAAAAGGTGAGTATAGGCCATTGAGTTGCAGGTAAGCAGCCAGAAAAACAGAGGGCACAAGCTAATGGCACAGGCCAGGGCCTACAAATGAGAAAGGACAGAATTGACTGCCCTGGAGCTTAGACCTACCCCACAAAAAAATCCCAGCTCCAAATTCCACTTGTCCTCTCCCTGACTTCTAACTAGAAGGTTCCTCTGTTGACTAGTCACAGTTTCACCCACTGTTGAAGAATATTATCTATAGCACTGTATTCCAAGGAGAAAACACAAGCAAGCACAAGATAATGGGCAGCAGACTAGGATGGCCTGCCCCATATAAGATAGGAACCTCATGATTCCAGGTCACTGTGCTGCTGCACCGGAAGAGCAGAGGTGACTTCTCCATTCCCCTACTTTACAGTGTAAGGAAAAACATAAGTCGAAGCCTGTTTATCTGCAGGGTTGCAAGGACATGCCAGCTCTGGCCAATTTTTGGATACTGTCTTCAGTAGGCATAGAAAGAACATCTGGAATTAGTTCTTGCTTTAAAGGAAACTCCCCCAAGCCTCTGCCTACCATCTTCACTAATTTCTAACAAGGAAAGAGAAGCTTTCAGTAAGACTGTTAAGGGTCAAAGATATAAAGGCTTTTTTTTTTTTTTTTTTGTCTTCCTTCTTCTTCTTAATTTCTTACTAGTCAAACTCCCCATCTATTACACATTGATGCCCAAGTATGGAGTCAGCTTTACCACTGCCCAAGCACAAGCCCTCTCCCTCTGGGGCCTATCCAGTCACCCCACTTCCTGCTTCCTTTTCTGATTCTTCACATGGTTAATGTGCTAAGCAGTCATATTTATGGCCTGCATCCTAAAAACACTCCATCTCTTCTTCTCTAACTTTCCATCACCTCCTATAGCCAGGGTAATGAAGAACAAGTTGAAAAATATCCTAGGTCCAAAATCACACTGGCTGTGCTTGGTCATCTAAAATTCAGAGAAACTAGTAAGAGCAACAACTTCACTAGCCCTAGCCATATTCACTTTTCTTGGAGCATTACCATGGAAATCAGGGTTTAGTAACTTAGATATCAATAGAATAATATTTTGTCTTGTGTTTTTATAGTGGTCATTTGTGGGTATTTCTCACCTTTAGTAATTTCACAGGGAGGACATTTAGAGGTATAAAGGAGGCACAAAAATCCTATCTTGTAACCCTTAACACTGAAAACACATTTCTCATACACAAGATCAAAGTTAAGGTCAAAGAACTGGTGAAAGTAAATATAAGGTACATATTTAAGGAGATAATCTGATACCTTGAAAGATTGATGATAGTGTTTTGTGATTAACAATATATTTATTTTTATGGATAGCCAATATATGCATCTTAAAAATGTGTGATTTCAGAAGTTCACTGGATTATACAAAGGGGAATAAAGCAAAGGGAAGGGGAATGGGAATGGGAAAGACAGTAGAACAAATCAAACATAACTTTCCTATGCTCATACATGAGTACATGACCAGTGTAACTCTGCATCATGTACAACCATAAGAATGGGCTCTTAATTAAAATAAGTCATACTTCATGTATGTATACTATGGCAAAATACACTCTACTATCATGTGCATCTAAAAATGAACAAATTTTAAAAGTATGATTTTTACAAATATCTAAAGGTTATGCAAAATTAATCAGTATTTATCCAAATGGCATCTATTTTAAGACTACTGGAATTTTTGAAAACACAACACAGAAACCATCAACAAGAATATTTGGATACTTCCATGCAAGATGCTAGATATAAGCAATTCAAAAGAAAAATATTCCTGGTCACAGAGCCACAAACCTATACTCATAGCTACTTGGGAGGCTAAGGCAAGAGAATTGTTTGAGCCCAGAAGTTTGAGACCACCCTGCAGAAGAAAGAAAAGAAATTTCCCTCCTTAAGTACCATGCAAACTGGTTGGGAATAAATTTATTTAGAAGAAAATTTGCTTTGGCATCAATATATTATCCTTTTGCAAGTCCAAACAGAAATAGCCAAATGTCTACAACTCTATGAACTTCAGTTTTCTCACCTTAGAAAAGAAATAAGACCCACATCTCTGGGCTGTTGTTAGGATTAAAGGAGAAAATCTATGTGAAATTTCTGACACTGTCTTTCATGTGATAGAGAATCAAACCCAAGAGATGCTTTCCCCCTTTCTTCTCAAGAGAGATTAAATTTTACTCACATGGAAGTTGATGAATCTTGCAGTGAAAAACAGGGCCTCCAGAAGAGAAAAGACAAGTCAGAGATGCAGAATTTGAGAAGCCCAATCCATTCGGAGTGTTAAGTAAAAGATTTGCTAGAAATTGAAGCAGGACTAAATTTAGAGGGAGGGTGGCGAATTCTTGCCTTTGACCCTAATCTCCTGTGGAGAGACATTTCATCTCTTAAGGACAGTTGACCCAAATTCAGACTCTTAGAGAAAAAGAGGGAATTCACATTGTCTGTCCTGGTTTATGGGCTAAAGACACTCATTAGCAAGGATGCAATGGCAGCCTGGTAGGTGTCTTAGCAGAGAGACAAGGATGAAAAGAGAAAGGAAGAGGAAACAGGGAAAAGGAAGAGAAGAAGAAAAGGAGAATGAAGAGGAAGGAGGTTGAAGGAAAAAAGAAAAGAGAGGAGAAGGAGGCCGAGAAGGACAAAGATAATTAGTGTCATGGACACCAAACCTTAGCGTGAAAGGGTCAATCGGAAATGGGCCCATTAAATTCAATAGCTTCAACATCATCGCCACCAGATTGAGCTGTTCTGAGAAACGTTTTATTATGATATACAAGCTGAGTGAGGCTGATTAGCTAAGCCTATGTTATGCAGTGCGAGGAAACTCAGCAAAGGTTCACTCGTTTAAAAGGAAAACATTGAGTTTTGGCCAAGGATTTTAAAAAATGAATATTCTATGTGTAAAAAAAATGTTAAATATGGTAATGACAGAAGAAAATCTTGCTATAATTATTGTTCCATATGTTACCACCTTCGAGGGAAAATATATACATGTAATGCGAGAATAATCCCCCCTATGAGTTTTCAGAACCATTTTTTTAAAGTGAGCAATCTTAGATTCAGAGAAAGAAAGCATTATTAAATGGTGACTGTCAATGGAAAGCTTTGCCAGGGAACAGCCCCAGTTGAAGGATAAACATGGAGAAAACCCAGGGAAAATGGTCAGCTCTCCAAGATTTCTGGCTCACTGAGGGCTGCCAAGCAGTATGGGTTTCTCAGGCCAGAAATAACATTCAGAGATCATTAGATCCATTTCCCTTCTGCTAAGTCACTCCACTTGCTCTTTCAGGACAAAGTAAGATTTGCATGCAGGATAGAGCTTGGGATAAAATGATATCATAAATATGAGATGGGATGTGGTGGGGCAGAATGTGGAGGTTTTCCCCATTAAGAAATCACAAGACATCTGGGCTACATCTCTCTATCTCATCCACTTCTGCCTCCTCAGTAACAAGATTATAGTAAAGATTGTGAAAGGAATGAATGAATCTCATATTGTCTGGAATTTCTCTTCACTTTTGTTCCTTGAGCTTTCCCAGGAAACTTAGGTTTCACTTTCTTTGGAACACAGATTTAGACACAGAATTTCTCAATTTTCTTCTTTACAATCTAGATTTTCAAAAAATTTCTCTTACAAAATGAAGATTTTTTTGTGTGTGTAATACGTGATGACCACATACCTCAAATCCCAGATGAAAACTTAAATAATAAATAAATTAAATAATAATTAAAATCTCTTAAAAGCCACAGAAATTTCCAGTCAAGATACTGGCAAGATTTCTAAAAAAAAAAAAAAAAAAAAAAAACCTATTTATCTAGACAGCACAATCTCCAAAGCCTCCTAATTATTAATAATGTTTCTACCTACATTAAACACTCTTTAATATTTAATAACAGAAGTCCATATGGATCTTGATTTTCTAAACTTTTATAGCAAGTTAAACCTCTCACACCTGTGGAGTACTTGGCTAATTAGTGTCATATAAGTATTCTAATGTTTACAAAGATAGGTTTTAAATTCTCATCATGTATTTGGGCAGCCCTTCAAGAAAAATTGCATCTTTTGTGTCATTTAAGCCACGAGAAACTCTTTGTGTAATTTTGGCAAAGGATGTTTTATTAGTCTGTCTGTGTATCATCAATACAAATACGACAGAACTTTTTAAAAAATCAGTCATTCAGATGAACCAGTGCCATTTGTTCAACATCTGGATGATACTAGGGAAGCAGCTCCCTGGCAGGCTTCTCAGAACTGCTGGAGGCTGAGGAATTATGAAGGACAAGGACAAAGGATCCAAGAGAGAGAGAAGTAGAGGTGGGGGTGTTCTCAGACCCAGCAGGGAGGGGCCCTAACAGTTTGGGTTAAGAAAAAACAGACTAGGACAAGAAAGAAAATATGGAACTATCATGAAAGACCTAAAAAACAAAATGAATTAAATCAATCAGCTCTCTACAATTTAGAAAGATAAAGCTAAAAGGAGAGGAAAAACCCATGTCTGCCCTTAAACTATAATTAGGAATGAAATGAAACATATATTGATAAACAAAATATTGTTTATATAGACTATTAAAAGACTAGACAATCTAATGAAATCTCTGACACAATCTCATCCATATTTCTTTGAATGCTAGAGCAAAGCTAACCACCTCCATTTTATCTGGGATCATTTAAATGGATAGACATTTTTCTTATTTTGCAATTAAATTGCCTCCTGGGTCATAGTGGTCCTAGTCTTGGGGGATAATTAAATATAAATTCACAAAGTTATAATTACTATGAACCTTGTGAGAGGAAGACTTTCTCCATCTCTGCGCTGAGCATTGAAGAGGTCCTTATAGGTGAGACAGAACACTGCCACTCAAACCCCATCTTTTGGCTTTACTCTGTTAGGCCTTTGATTTATTAAGGTTTCCTTGTTCCAAGAAATAAATACACACTACAAGAAATAATCAACAAAGTTAAATTGAGAAAAACTAAAACTGCACACGGCAAAATTAAAAGAAAAATTGACTGAAGAATTCTATCATGTTAATAACTTCCCAATCTGCAAAAATTGATTCAGGAATATTAAGCTTAGTAGAAACAGCTATTGCAAAATAAGACTGACAATGGCTAAAAGGATATAGTGGAAAAAATGTATTATTGATTAAAAACTGACAGAAAAATCTAATCTTCTAACCCAAATTTTGATCTGGATCCAGTTTGACTTGATCCAAGCTTTTTTATTGTTATTGATCTGATCAAGTCTGATTCATTTTTTTGTTTTGTTTTGTCCTGTTCTGTTTTGTTTTTTGCTAGAAATAACTGTCATAAAAGAAAATTCAGACAGGTGGAAAGCATTATTGTAAAATTTTATACAGACAATTGAAGAATCAAATCACTGTTGTGAATTTTGCATATGAAGAATTATTCCAGAAGAAAATAATTTTAATTACATAAAAAAATAGAATTGGTTAAAATAAAACTCTTAAGATGGTTTAATTGCACATCATGGAAAATTGGCCAAGGCATAAATTGTCTGAAGTTCACTCCCAAACTGCTTTCTCCATAGAAATTGATTAATTAAAACATGTCAACTCTCATATAACTCATATTCATTAGCCTGAAGTTCAAATGTCATCACTCTCTAAATGTTAGGGTCAAAAGAGCACTGTATCATCTATAAAGCTCTTCAAAGAACAAATACTCATATCCTTATAAATAGTCTTCTAAGAAAGTTTTGAACAATATATGGTAAATCCAATATTTATGTTAAAGAATGTCAAGTTCATTTGTTCTTTTTTCTTTCTTTCTTTCTTTTATTGTTATTTTCTTGTGTGTGTGTGTGTGTGTGTGTGTGTGTGTGTGTGTTGTGTTTGTTTGGTACAAGGCATTGAACCCAGGGATGCTTAACCACTGAGCTGCGTCCCCAGCCCTTTTTATTTTTTATTTTGAGACAGATACTCACTAAGTTTCTTAAGGTCTCTCTAAATTGCTAAGGCTGGCTTTGAACTTGCAATGATCCTTTTGCCTCAGCCTCCTGAGTCACTGGGATTACAAGTGTCTATCACCATGCCCAGCAGATTCTTTCAAGGTCTTTCACTTCCTCCAAATCAAAAGATCATATGAAAGAAACAGTAATCTCTTTCCATGTTGATCTCTGTAATATTTCTATATTTGAATACAATGGATTTGGTAAACAAATATATATTGTGTACTTGATGGTAGACCCTGGATTACGAAGGATACAGAACTAAGCCGTGCAAGTGTGGTATTGGCAGTGGAGTTCATCCAGAGCCCACTTCACAGAGCAACTGAAAGAGGTATCCTTGGGAGCAGCAGAATTCAGCCCTCCTTTTCTAAGTCACGGTTTGTTAAGTTCCCTCTCACCGGCTCTTGTAAGAATAAAAAACTTATGCAATTGAACAACAAGAACAGCCTCCACTGTGTTGTATTTCTACAAAGGAGAGTGACTACACACCTATAATCGCAGCAATTTGGGAGGCTGAGGCAGGAGCATCTCCAATTCAAAGCCAGCCTCAGCAACTTAATGAGGCCCTAACTCAAAAATTTTAAAATAAGATAAAATGGACTGGGGATATGGCTCAGTGGTAAAGCGTCTATGAGTTCAATGCCCAGCACAAAAAAAAAAAAAGGAGAGTGAGTCTTCACAAAATGTGAGCACCTTGAGTAAAGACATGAAACAGGGCCTCAGAATGAGCCAGGGACAGTTTTACCTGAAGTGAAATAAACCCTTAATCTTATTTTTTTGGATGCAAATATTTTGCAATAATGAGAGCGGGTGATTGCTAATTTTGCTTTAGACTACAGAAAACTCTTCCTTATTTGCACAACTTGCTTGAAATGAACTGTTTGAGTTCAAACTTTCTGATTAACTGAATTATTTTCTTTTGCTCCATAAAGATTAAAACTCTTCTGGAAAATACTATATTTTGACTCAGAGATTATACTGGATATTATTTTTAATCTTTAAGAAGCCAGATAAGACTTCACAGGCATGATTTTAAACACCAATAATTGTTATGTTGCAATTAGTAGGGTTCGATTTTTTTTAATAATGGAGAACAGAGTTTATCCTATAGTGTGCATTTATTAAAGTCACTTGTTCATTAAGTATTTATTGAGTGTCTGTTGGATCCCATATCTGGTTTTACCACTTAATTCCTACACAAATACGTGCAACCTACAGGACTGAAGCCATAGAACAATGGTTTCTGTCACTGCTCAGACTTACCCCCTCTTCTTCCATGGGAATTACTGGGAGCCAGATGTCCACCAGTTGGAAATATTTCCCCAAAAGTAACATCCTATAACTGCTCCTCCACAAGTTACATTGACAGTAGTAGTGTGGCCTCAGGGCTGAGCCTTTCTGATGCTGAGTCAGTAATTGGGGTGTGTGAGCTCCCAGCCTCCACTGGACACTAACTCCATACAAATGCATTTGTGTTCTTGGAATGGGGAAACTTCTAAACTCTAAATTCCCTCCCTCTGTTAGAGAAATTGCTCACCAATAATTCTGCTGACCTCCAAGAGGCCTTCCCAGGGTGCCCTGACTCTTCCCACATTCCAACAGGCTGGAGGTGGTTCTCTGCTCTGCCAAGTCTGCGTTCATCTGGTCACACTGAGAAGACTTGGCGGGTTAATTAGACACTTCAGGTGGGGTAGGAATCCTGCTGCTCAAGATGAAGTGAATTTGTGGGTGAATTAGCCAGACTGCTCTGTTCAGGTTTAATATTAAGTTCAGAACTTAATAATGCATGCCTTAACACACTGGATCCATCCAGGCCAGAACTCTCCCTCCAAGAGTGGTCCTGCAGGGCGTTTGGAGGAGGCAGTGTGACAGTTTCACAGTGTAACTGTGTACCCTCAAGACCAACATCCCTGTAATAATATTTTACAGAGCTATAATTCATGCATTAACCCAAACTCTTTAAACATATTTATATTTCTGGATAATATTAACTCTGAAATACTAACTTCCCCCACTTACTAGCTAGAAAAATTGGGACTAGCTACTTAAATTTCTGATCCTTCATCTGAAAATAGAAAATAATTATCTCATAAGGTTGTCTTAAAATATTAAATGCGTTAGTATATGCAAAAGCTTAAAATGCATATTGTTTGTATTTATTAGTGTGAGGTTATAATTTCTAAGTGCACGAATGTGGGGAGGCAGTATATGATATGGGATCTAGAGTTAGACAAACCAGACTTTGAGTCTTTTGTCAAGTACTTTCTAGCTACATGACTTAGGGACACATTATTCAATGCCTTTGAGCCTCAGTTGTTGGATCTGAAAGTGGGAATATAAATGTCTATTTAAAAAGCTGTTGCAAGTGTATGTCAAACATGAGGCATATAATATGGGAAAGGATCCATAACTGTGATTGCCATGTTCCCTTCCACTTTTGCTCAGGAGAAGTAGTCTGGGCTCCATTGAAAGGAGTATGGCTTACACAAGTGATCCATTATCTACATGATGTATGTAGAACAGGAGCATTCCTTAGAAGATGCTTTTGAAAATGACTCTCACATTCAACTAAAACAGGTTCCTCTTTTCCCAATTGGAAACAGTATTAAAATTCTCTCTCTTTTCTTGGATCTACTCACTCTGGAAGAGGCCACCACGATTCTGTGGAACAGACTACACCAGATGGAGAAGCCCACATGGAGAGCAACTGTGGCCCCCAGTCAATTACTGTAAGCACCCTCCAAACATGTGAGTAATGAACAGACAGATGATTTTAGCTTACAGCTTCCAAGACCTCTAGGCCCCAGACTTTGGGAAGTAGATACACACCTTTCCCAACAGAACCTTTCCAAATATTTGATCTATAGGATTCATGAATATAGTAAATGGCTCTTTTATGCCATTAAATTCTGGGATAATTTAGTGCGGAGCCAAATAACTGGAACAAAGACTTTACCTGAAACATATCAAGTCTCATAAAAAATGTATGTAATATAAACCCACTTACAGAGAAAAGAATCCAAACTAAAATGCACATGTGGATAGAGAAATACACACTTGCATGTTATGTGATAATCTGGATGTGTGTGCCACCTCCTCTTCATATGTAAACCTTAAGCTCCAAATCAATGGTATTGGGAGGTAGACACTTTGGGGTCACAATTAGGTCTTGAGGGCAGAACCTTCATGAACAGGATTAGTGCCCTTTACAACTAGGCTCCAGGGAGTACATTCACTTATTCTACCATGAGAAGACACAGCTAGAAGGCACCATCTATGAGGAAATGGTCCCTCAGCACATATTCAATCAGCTGACAACTTGATCTTGAACTTCCCAAATTCCAGAATTGCAAGAAAAAAAAAATTTATGGCTTATGAACAACTCAGTTTATGGCATTTTGTTATAGCAGCTAGAATACACTAGAATAGTGTATATATGTATGTTTCAATGTGTACATGTGCCTAAGTTGTATGTGCCCAAGTTCTGCTTGCCTCCATAATAGATAATTGTCTGAGAGATACATGATAAGTTGCAAAGTGTTACTTCAAGTAATGGAAGAAAGAATGAAGCAAGAAGGTAAAAAAAAAAAAAAAAAAAGACCTAGAATTTTGGCTCCATGTATTTCTAGATTGTTCAAATTTTGTGCCACTAGTATTTAATTTAAAGGCAAGAGAAAAGGGGTAAAAGAGGGAGATTAGGTAGACAGTTTTATCCAGGGGCTGAAACACCTAGTTGAATCCATAAATAAAGAAAAGGTACATAGGATGTCGGGAGAAAGGAAAGCATGACTAAACCTTGGTGGAGAATCAGGATCCTAATACCAAAACTTAGGATTCATATGACTTTGGATAATTCATTCTATTCTTCCAGCCTTAAATTTCCTGGCTTTAAAATGGGGATAATATTTTCTTTTCTTCTTCTTCTTTTTTTAAAAATTTTTTACAGTTGCAAACAGAATACACCTAGGTAAAGTATGAAAAGTCACATGTACAATGCCTAAGCCATATCATGCTTTCAATGGACAGGTAGGATCTCTTCACCTTTTTACTTGAAAGAATTCAACCCAAAGCATGGAATTCAGTGAGTGAGAAGAGGGAAGAAGCAATTCAGGTGACAGGAGCATTGTCAGCTCAAGTTAGATAAAAGATGAGGCTGAGGAAAAGAGAAAAAGGAAAGCATGAGCCGATCTTATGCTGAAATGTATATATCATTGCAACTGATCACCTGCCCGCTAACCTGCAGCTCAGACATAGTCAACCATCACACACATTTGTGTTATGTAAGGTACAATTGTTGGTACTGCAGGGTTCTGCAGGACTTTATTAATTAAGGAACAAATTGAATTTTTTCCCTTGTACACATAACTCAGTACCTATAGCATTCCTTGCTTTCTAACCACCTAGTGGTAATACAGCGAATTTCAAACCAAGGTGCTCTAAAAGAGACATAGTCCAAGGGGAGAGGATGCACTTGAAAACCCATTAGAAACACATGCAGAGTGTCCTTTGAAGGCTCAGCTCTTCCAATCCCTTTTCTGCCCTGTGTGTAAGACCTTATTCCAAAAGGTTGAATAAGAAAGGAAGATAGACTAATGATTAAAAAAAAATCAAATACAGCCTTGCCCCAATAGCCCACCTATCATACTTTCAAATAAGCTGATCACTTACAGTAGAGGTTATTTAGAACAAAGCGAACTCCCGAGTCCATTTATTAGAATGTATTTCCATTTCAATCACCCTGTTTCAGAAGTCGCTTCTCCTTCCCGTCACATAAGGTGAACAGATGTGATTTTAAGGACTTACTTCACAAACTTCTGCTCTGGAAAAAAAAAAAAAAAAAAGCTGTCTGGAAAGAGCCCCCCCGCCCCCCAACACACACACACACACACACATCCCAACCCCTTTTGGGGCATGATTCAGAAATTAGCTCATTTCTGATCCTGCCTTTGTGAGGCATCACATTCGTCACCTTTCTTTGTCCTTAGTCATAGGTTCTTCAGTGAATGACTTTTCCTCCACTCTGCATAAATAGATCAAAACTGTCCAAGTGAGGAAGTGGTGATTAAGAAGACTTCTGGAATTTTCATTTCACTTGGCATAATCCTGGGTATACAAAAGGATCCCAATAACATTAGTAGAACATCAGCTCAAGCTCCTTTTCCAAACACTGAAAAAGGACCTATAGATCCAAAGAGAACCCAAACCGGTTTCTTGTGCGATAGATAACTCTTGTGACAAACAGCATATTATTTCCAATGATTAACCAAGATGAGGACCAGTTTCTACCCTAAAACTAAATATGGGTAGAGATATCATAGATGGTGTACATTTTGGTCATTCCTTCATTATTTCCAGTATGTCATGTAAAAAAATAAAAGCAATATTGGAATTAAATATATCAAAAAATGTGCCACATATTTTTATGTTTTCTAATGCTAAGATAAAGCAATGGCATTATCAGCCAATATGTTATTTTTAAGTACTGATTTATATGATATTATAATCTTAGGCACTCTAAGAGAAGACAAAACTCCTACTCTGTCTAGGGGAAAGATAAAATGCACACACACACACATTCAAAAAATAAGACTGTTCTAACTATAATAGTAATAATAATAATAATAATAATGATGATGATGATGATGATGATGATGATGATGTGGGGACAAAGGATACATCAACTTCTTGTATTTTCTGTTCAATTTTGCTTCCGACCTAAAAAGTCTCTAAAAAATAAAGTCTATTTAAAATAAACAAATAAATAGGAAAATAGGAGATTATCTGGAAAAAGTAAGCAGAAAGATAGAAGTCTTCCTAGAACAGAAAGATCCTGCCTTGAGATTTGAGAGAGGGTAGAACTGGAATAGGCTTAGTGAGAAAAGACAATTATAATGAGCAAAAGCCAGAAGCTGAGAACATTTGGACATCAGAGAATCCTTCATTCCACCAAAAGGAGGTAAGTGTGAACAATGGGCAACTAGAAGGTAAGGTCTTGGTTTTAAACTGATAACATCAATCATGGTATTAATTTATGCTATTACATGCCACAAAATGGGTCAGAATGAAGGGTAAAGTAATGAAGAGGCTGAAGCTCTTAGAGTCAATTTTTTTCTGTGATTTCAGAAAATTTGGTAGTGGGATTGCATGGTATTCACCTTTAACACTCGGTACCTTGGACAGTCTAAGAAATCTCTAGCCCAATGGAGTAGAAAATATGCAATAATCAAACTTCTGTAGCAGGACTAAGGAAGCAAGAGAGTTTTCCCTTTTTTGTTTTGTTTTTATTGTTGTTAAATCTTGAATCCTGCAGAACTTTTACTTAGAGGGAGGGGTTAAGGGGAGCAGTGTCAGGAGAAAAATGAAGCAAACAGAAAACAAAAATAAATAAATAAATAACTTCTTGCAATGGCAATTTGAAGAGTAGGAAAGAAATTTGTGCATTTAATTATGATGACACCAGTTTGTCTGGAAAACTAAACTCAACAAGAAAGTCCTTAATCATTTACACTGTCATTCCAGAAAAGTGCCTCTTCTTAACTGCCTGTTTGACAGATTCCAGAGGACAAAAACAGCCCGCAGACAAGAATCTGTCAGTCCTGCTGCACACCACATCAGAGAACCCCTGCATAAGGGGAGTGAGTGTGAGCCCGCGTATGTGTTTGGGCCTCCATATGTGTGTGTGTGTGTATGTGTGTGTATAAACTCGTGTGTGTTGTGTGTGGTGTGTTTGCAGTGTGCAGATTAATTTCCCCCTATTGCTTCTTACCCTTTGTCCTTGAAGATTATTTCCTCTCATTTGCTAAAACAAATTAACAAGGCCCACTTTGCTCCATTGCACTTTTTCCCTCCAGTGCCTTCTGCTCCTTTTTTTTTTTTTTTCCAGAAGGTTTTAGTCATCTTCACGGTCTGCTTGTAAGAGGGCTATGTTATCAAACACTAGTCTCAAGCCATGGTTTCTTCCAGCATGCCTTTCCATTCCTGTTTTCTTCAAAGCTCAGAATGAAAGCTTCTATACCACCTGCCTAGGGTGAGTGAGAGGTAGTTAGAAGCTACCTGCCTGGTCCAGATGCCCATAGCCAGGACTCAGCCCAGCTAAGAAATCAGGGCTTCATCTGGTCCCTTGTTGACTCCTGACATTTCTTCCCTCCTCACCATCATGGTGGGTAGTCCACCAGAAATACACAGGCCATTCACCTCAATTGGTGTGCGGTCCATTCTTCCAATCAAAAGACATTGCTTGTTTTCTCCTCACCTCTCTCAGAACACAGTCTTAAAGATAATCTGCAAACTGAGCATTTCAATTAGAAGTGTTTATATGAATACCCAAGCTAAGCTGGCAAGATGTGGCAGTAGTGCTGAGAAGTGAACAGTGGGTAAATATTGAAAGACCATGAGTGCCTGAAGACATGGGAAATAGTTCTATGTCACCCAAGGGGGGTGTGAGTCAGAACAATGAGATGAAATTGAGAAAAAGTAAATATATACTGTATAGCAAGGGAAGAGTTGATAACCAAGATTCGTTTAGACTGTAGGGTAACTTCCATGGGGAAATGGCAGCAGTCGCTGTAGCGGAAAATTGAAAACAAACCCAACAAAGTGCCCAAAATAAACCAGAAGTCACCTCCTACATGAAGTGACCGATTTTGTTAGCACGTGGTAATAGCAGACTTTGCAATTTGGACATGTGTCTTCCTTAGACTTTGACCACAGGTATCAACTACTATTCATTTTCTGTACATTTGAGGACGAGTTCCTGAAATTTAGGAGAGGTGAAACATTTCTGATGCCAACTCCCCAAAATACATTTTTATGGTAAAGTCCTGATTTGTAGTATAATCACAGGTTCTTTCTGGGTCCTTGTTTTCTTTGAACTCATAAGACATTCAACAGTTAATCATATCTTGTACTATCTTTTGCATAACATGTATTTTACTTTTACATAGTTATTTTTATTCCTTTTCTCTTTAGCAAGCTAGTAAGTTCTTTGAAGACAGAAGACACTTTACTGCTCAAAACTTTTCGTATTTGAACTTCTACACTGTAGCCAATCAGAAATACGTCCAAAAATCACAATCATCAAATGCTTTATTGTAAATCAAAATAAGTACAAATTATTTTGCATGTCAGACACTTTGCTAAGAAATGTCATAATTTCATGTAATCCCCAAAATATTTTAATAGATGTAATTGTCCCCATTTCTCTCTCTCTCTCTCTCTCTCTCTCTCTCTCTCTCTCTCTCTCTCTCTCTCTCTCTTCTCTCTCTCTCTCTCTCTCTCACACACACACACACACACACACACACCAACACCAACAGAGGCTTTCGGAAAAAAGTACTTGAAATTATCTCATTAGTGAGTGATAGACCCAGAATATTTTTTCTTCAGAAAGAATTTAAATCCATCTAATGCCACTATTCTAGCCTAGAGGTCAGTCTTGTATAGCACATAGTAATAGCTAACTTTTTAAATTTTCTATGTCAGGCCTTTGGTTAAGGGTTTCACATACTTGAGTTAGAACATGATGCTATGCTGTGAATACATGGGGAAAAGGAAATTGATGCAGAGACATTGCAGACATTGCAAAACAGGATCTTTTGACTAGTGATGGGCAGAGATGGGATTTGCATGTCAGTGGTACATTCTAGTGCCCATGATCTTTACTGCTTTAGTAAACTACCACTCAGATAAAAGAACTGAAGCTCAAGAAAAATCTAGGACTTGGGCTATCTGACCCTCAACTATTTTCACTGCAGCATTATTTATCGATGTGCTAATTATTTAGAAGTAGTCTTCCCTCACACACACACACACACACACACAAGTTTTCTTTCATATCTGTCCCTGAGTCCAGATAAGCTTCACTCAACCTTGTCAAAACAATTCAATACTGCTCCTGTGCCTTTTGAATTTCAAGATAGAACACTAATCTGTGGCCTTGACGATGCTACTGCCCAGGCATCCAGGTAGAATGATGGGTTAGGAGAGCCTTCACCTGATCAATGTATCAATCCCCTGATAGAGATTAACTGGATGGTAACTGTAGGCAGGTAGAGTGTGGCTGGAGAAGGGGGCCACCCCGGATGTGCCTTTGGGGTATATATTTTATCTGTGGTGAGTGAACAGTGCTCTTTCTTCTTCCTGCTTCTATGTTCCCACCTGCTTTCTTCTACCACACACTTCTACCATAATGTTCAAGCCCTGAGGAATGGAGCAGTCATCTATAGACCGGGACCTCTGAAACCCTGAGTACCAAATAAAATTTTCCTCCTCTAAAGAAGGAAGTTTCAATAATAAACAGAAGATTTCAAAAATAAACAAAATACATGATTCTAAAAATTATGAAGCCTATTTACCTATGTTTCTGAATATTTCTTTTATCAATTCATATCATTTGCTCCCAGAGCAAACTTTAAAGTTAATACAATATAGAAAATCTGCACTGTTGAGCATCAATCAGACCAAGGATAACTTGAGGAGAGGTACACACTGTGTGTCTGTCTTCTGTACCCATGAAACTTGACACAATAATAAAAGTAATGGAAAAACTGAATTTAACTGAGTCTCATCCTAACCCTTGCACTAGCAAACCAGGTGGCTAACCACTCAATGGGACTCAATAGAGGGGACAGGACTAGAGGTCCAAGGTATGAGAGGCCACGCCCCTCTTCAAGTTATGCAAAGAAGCCACAGTCTGTTGAGTACTAGTATTAATGATACCCTGAATACATGGCACACTTTATATACACACTTATTTGTGACCCTCTTCCTTTAATATAATGTACATGTGGTGATAAATAAGACTCTGATTCACTTACCAGTAATCATAAGATTTTTAGCCAGTGAGTGCAACTAAAATGTGGGGGTCTGGGAAATTTTGTGACTTTTTAAGGAATCTTCATATAAAATAATATAGGAAACCTGCACTGTGGTTCATATTGGATTTAAGAAACTGTATAGCATATCAGATAATCTAAACTCATGATTCTCCAACTTGAAGAAGGGTGAGAGGATATGACAATGCCTTCCACAAGATAAGTTGGCTTCATTCTTAAGAAATTGCCATTTGCATTTTATTATGGATACCCTTCATAATAAACTACTGAAACATCAGGCATTTTCAGATTTCTGTACCTGGTTCTATACATTATGGATTTTTTTAAATTTATTTCTCTTGAATTGTAAAAATAATTATAATCTTAAATAGGATTTTCTTGACATCTAAGAGAGCTGGGTCTTTGAAAGAATGCCATGTGCTTTTCAATGGCAGATGTAAATTTCTCCATCCCTTCTCTTGTTATACCCCGCTGCACATTATTTGTTTTAATCACACAGAACCATGACCTATTACTTTTTGGTTTGCCAGACACCTTCACACTCATGCTGTTCTGTTGGCTAGAGGTACATCTGACCTCTCTTCAACCTAGGCTCACTGCCCTTGAACCCTTTCCCTGAACCATCACTATCATCCCCCTTTCCCAGTACACAGTAGACCTATGCCTGACTAACCCAGGGAACTTCACTCTGCCAGTTGTGACACCTCTTTGTGTGATGCTATGTATTCATGTCTCCTAAAAGTGACTTGATCATAATCATCCCAGTCCCTGTTGTATCTTCTTTGCCCTAGACACCTCACTAAGGTAAGCTCTAAGTATTCGTTAAATACTTTTAATGAATGAAATGATACCTGAAGTTACCACAAAAGGCAAATATCTTTGATTATAAAAAACTGCTCTTGAATTCAAAAAGTTTAAACTAGTTTCCAATTTGTACCTGACATGGTTTAAAATGAGTTTGAATTAAAAAAAATAAAAAAGTCTTAAACCTTCCCATTCCTAATTACCTGATGTTCTTTACACTTTATCAAAAGGAAAGTGAAAGGAAATAAATTCTTTCTGCAGAGTTCCCCAGTCCTGCCTCTATCCTCCACAGAACGAATTAATAAACCAGCATTATTCCTGGAACTGGGTTGATATAAATTGATGACTCTGGTACACAAACCAAGATGTGGTGGTAGGATAAGACTCAGAGAGCATAAATTTTTGTTAAAGGGAGAAACTACATTAATTCTATCACCACATATAACAAACCAAAATTTAAAAAAAAAATAGAAAAGAAAGAAAATTGCATTTCTTTTGTGGGGGTGAACATAGACAAGGGAAATACATTTGTTCCTTGAAATTATTTCTCAACCAAGTGGAAGAAATTAGAATGTGCATGTCAGAATGGAGACATTTGGTAAAACAAAGGATACTGCACTAAGTTTGTTCTCATTGCAAAATTATTTCTTCATGAAACTGCAGAAAGATAACACATGATCTAACAGAGAGCCCAGGACAAAGGGTTGATAGCTGCTAACACGGACGGATTACTTTATCTTGGTCAGGTACTGTGCTAAGCTCTTTACCTGCTTATAATATGTCATCCTTACAATAGCCCTACGAGCTGCCAAATGAGTGCTCTTATTATCTGCATTTCACATAGGAGGCTTAATGAGATTAGTTTGCCCAAGACGACAGTTAGTAAGCATTGAAGCTGGATTCAGACCCAGGTAGTCTGCTTTCAAAGTCCTGACCACTTTCTACTCCCGTGTAACTTAAAAATAAGGATTCCAGAACTATATCTCAATTCTGTATTTAATCCAGATTTTTGAATGTTAGACAGAATTTTGATAAACCTAATTTTGATAAGTTGAGGATAAGAACTTTTTAGTTGAGAGACAAATGTGCATGGAGTATTTGCATGTGCGTTGAATTTTCTATATTTCTTTATATTTTGACATCTTAACAAAACTTTTATGACCAGCAAGAGACAGTTCCTCCCTAGATTGGCAACTCTTGAAGATAGCAAAAGGGCTCCCCTGGTAGCAAGCCTTTTATATACAAAGTAAACAACCCAAAACCAAACCTTCTCTATTTGGCCTTGCACCCCAGGGGGAATATTCCTGGGTTTTAATGGTCCCAGGGCTAGGCCCAAACAACTGAGAACAGCCTAGAGAGCAAAGACCTCCAAAATTATTCAAGCTAGTTTTGTTCCTGCCTTTCCTTGCCTTTCCCTTAGAAATCCCGGTGAAGGTCATGGCTGAGGGCTCCCACAGCCTCTCCCCCTCCTGCTTCTTGATGAACTTGCTGTCTTCCGCGCACCCCGCCCCCCCCCCCCACCAATACTGTGTCTCCAGAATTTCTGAGTAGAATAAAATTTGCTCTCCTGAGTCTCTGCTCTATCTCCTCTTGTGTTTGCACCTAACTGATCATCATATAAAAGAATACAAATCAATGTGAAAATAAGAAAACAAGAGATGTTCCCAAGGTAGGGAAGTAGCTCGGAGGACAAGAACACAATATCTCTGTAGAGCAGAGGCTGGTAAATAGAGCCAGGAGTCAAATCTAGAGGACCATCTCTTTTAGTTTGGTTCATGATGAAGAGTGGTTTTTACACTTGTAAATGATTGGGAGAAGAATAAAAAGATAAGAATGATATTTTATGATGTGAAAATTATATGAAATGCATAAAATTACATGTAATTTCAGTATTTCTTTAAAGTTTTTTTATTTATTTATATGTTTATGTTACTGGGACTTGAACCCAGGGACACTTCACCACTGAGCTACATCCCTTTGTTTTTTTGTTTGTTTGTTTGTTTGTTTGTTTGTTTGAGAAAGGGTCTCTCTTAGTTGCCTAGGCTAGCCCAGAATTTGTAATCCTCCTGTCTCAGCCTTTGGAGTTGCTGGGATTACAGCTGTGCACCACTGTTCCAGGGCCTTAATAAAGTTTTATAGGATTACAGCCATGTATATTCATTTTGCATTGTCTATGGCTACTTTCAAGGGACTGAGCAGTTACAACATACAACGTGGGGACAGCAAAGTCTGAAATGTTTACTACCTGGCCTTTCACAGAAGACTCAACCAACTCCTGATCTAGAGATACAGTAGAGGGATGTTTAGAAGGATAGGTAAATAACAACCAAAATATCCTCAGTAATTTGTAATTCGAAAGTTATTGGAGAATTCAAAAGATTTCTGATGCATAAAGGGGCATAATCGGGATACCAATGGTTCCCAAATTTAAAGGTTTGATTTTACGAAGGTATAAAAATAATATGCATTTAGTAAAAAGCACACTTCTAATTTTGAATTTTGATCTTTTCTTAGACTAGTGATATATGGTATGATAATCTTGAGGTGCTGGGTAGTGGCAGGAACCCCTAGTCACTCAACATAATGCTGAAAGGGCACAAGCAATGCTTCACCATGTGCTGTGTTTCTCGGCTGTGATGACCACTGGCTAAGTGTATTAAATGCATTTTTCACCTATGGTATTTTCAACTTACAGTGGGTTTATCAGGCCATAACCCTAGCATAAGTCAAAGAACTCTATACTAGGTTTTTTTTTTTTTTTAAGATTGCAAAGAAAAGACTTTCCCAGTGGCCCTCTGTAATGACAATTTATTATCAGGTCACTAAAGGAAGCAGAATATTACCAACACTATCTCAGGGAGAGTAGAGAGTAAATCTATTCTGGATCCCAGAAATTTCAAAGCAATTAATCTACTCCAAGACTCACTGGGACCTCAAGGGAGCCACCAAGACAAACTATCTGGTGGGGCTGATTCATGGTGGCTGGTGTCCTGCATGTCCACAATCAAGACAATGGCAGAAGAGCAGGCTGCATCCTTCTCAACACTCAGAACAGCAATCCCAACAACTATTCAAGAACTGTTTGAGGGCACTTGCCTTTGAAGGGAAATGTGGCTACACTGTAGCCACTTAGTAATCCAATGATTCCTTCCCAGTGTTACAGTGGAAGGGCTGCCCCTGCCCATGGGCCCGAGGACTCCCTCAGGTGAGACATCCATCGTGGCCTCACGGGGGTCTGCACCTCAGCGTCTTTGCTCTAGCTGCCCTGCTCTCGACCTCACAGCTACACCACCCATCCTGTTGGCTCAAAGCATTCACAGGAAAGCACAAGTTCCAGCTCAGAATTCTAATTGAGTCTCCTTAAAGCTTTGTCCATTTTATTTCTTTAATCACTACTTTTTTTCTGCAGCTCTCTGTGTCTTTTTCTGCTGGAACTTTTGTTCTTTTCTGAAAGGAATAGGAATGAAAGAGGGAGGGAGTAACAGAAAGGGAAGGATAGACTGGAGGAGGGAAGGAAGAAAGGAAGGGAGGGAGGGAGGGAAAGAGAGAAGGAGAGAAGGAAGGAAAGAGAGCAAGGGAGAGAGATGCCTTCAAGACTGCATCTCTCCATTAACAATGACAAGCCTGCAGGCAGCTGGTCATTTATCCTCCTTTGAAGATGTTCATTTGTGTCATACTTACTTTACATAAAATAGAAAAAGATTTTCTTTTTTTAACTAGCTTAGTACGTCCCAACAGTTTTTAATACTGAGTTCTTTAAAGAGCTTTATCCTTCTTTTCTGAAGCATTTAAACAAAGCATCCCCAAACCTGAATTTTACAGAAAACCTCAGAGATGGAGAGGAAGGTAAAGTAGACCTGGTGAAATAAGCAAGGAGAGAACTTGGGTTCTAATTCTCACTCCATTACTCACAAGCTATAGACCTGGACCCTTTGAAGCACCATATTAGTTAGATATGAAATATGATAGCAATTCTGTGAGTTAACATCACAGATGGTTTTAGAGATCAAATGGTGAAATGTACATTCCAGGTTTATGAATTCACCAAATATAGACAAATGTGAACAAGGATGTAAGTGTTAGCATGCAGGATAAATTTGGCATTGCAGGACTACAGCAGGACCAGCCAATGCCAGTCCAGATTGATAAAACAACCTGAAATTTCATGAGGGTCTGAGGGTCTTGTAGGAAAGAGGAAGAGAAAAAGAAAGCAGTCTAGACTGGAAGAATGACAAAACACACACACACATACACACACACATACACACACACACATACACACAAAATCTCCAAGTATATTTAAGAAGCAGTGGGTAAACTGGCATAACTGGAGTGAACTAAGCAAAATCATGTGAGATGAAAGTAGAAAAGGTGAATTGGATCCACACTGTTGGAGGTCTTAAATGCCAAGGCTAGACCTTTGGACTTTATCCTGAGAGATGGAGAGTGGTATGTTTAGATTAGTGATTTGGACACAGCATGCAGAAGAGACTGGGTGAGATGGGAAGCAGACAGAACTCACCAGGAGCATTTTCTCCATGCATCTAGGGATGAAGTAAGGTAAACCAAAGTTCTGGTTGCACAGGCTACTCAGAAGGACTCAATCACAGATGAGGATTTAAAGGGAGAAGAGAGCACCTCTCTTTTAAGCCTGGGTGAGACAGTCATTGGAAATAGTGAAGACCTAAGAGGGAGAAGAAATCAACTCACTATTCAATTTCTGAAGTGATGGATTTGTGAGGCTTGGAGGGATTTTTAATACATAGTAGAATACATGGATGGAAAAGGACTTTGAGGAAGAAATAAGTATGAAGGGGCTCAGAGCCACAAAGAAGGGCCAAAAACAACCATTTCTAAAGACTGAGCAATTGAGCAAGTTCTCCGAAGAAAGCATAAGGAAAGTTCAAAGCAATCCAGCAAGAGGGGAGACAGCTCCCCAAGGAAATGAAGAAGAAAGAAATGCAAAACCCTTATATTAAAGCCCTTGATGGCTGTGATACCTTCTTCATAGATCCCCCACACAGGGGGAAACCACGATTCAAGCCAAATGTCTCTGGGCCAGGCAAGTAGGGAACCAGACACCAAGGATTTCTGATTTATATTTAAATACAGTGTTTTTATTACTTTTCTAGAAATTTGACACCAATCCTCATTTTAAACTAGACAAAGCAGCATAATTTTTTTCTTTCAAAATGATTGACAATCAAAAGGTAATACCCTTTAAATTCCTCCAATTAAAGCAAATTTAATTTTAACTTTAATTAAAGGAAACTTTAATTAGAAAGAAGATTAAATTTTAATTAAATTTCTCTAAAATCTTCATACCGGCCTTTACAGCTAATATTTCTGTCAGAAACCAAATCCCTTCTTAATATTCTTAAATTCTATTCTAGCATTTTCCTTCGTATTAAAACAGCATCTCACCAGCTGTACCTGCCACTGTGAAAATTATTCCCATCTTAAAATACTGGAAATGCAACTGAGGAGCCCAAGTCTCCCTGGGCAGAGAAGGAAAAACAACAGGTTCTATTATTGATGAGATTTTTGTTTTCAATCTCTTCCCAGTCCTTTCTGAGACCGATTAGGTAAGGTGGGCCTGCTGTGAGCCAGTTGTGTTGCATCCACTGCATCAGAACACCTACTGTGTGCATGGCTTGCACTAAGTTCTCTAACAGGGAAATGTTGTTAAAATACTAGCTCAGCCAGAGATCCCAGGCAAGGAGTCTGGACTAGCTCTACCTCCTGGGTTCTTGGCTGCTTTTTCATTCCCAGGGTCAGGAAGAGAAAAGCCCTCTCTAAAGGGCTGATCCAGGGCATTTCTACTGTCCCACTCAGCTGGATGCCACAGGGGAAGGCACTGGATGAAGACACATAAATCTTCGACCTAGACCTAAATCACTACTACCAGATAGCAATATTATCTTGGGGGAAACTCTAAATGCTCTGTTGCTCATATTTCCCATCTATAAAAATGGGTTAAGAAAACCCAAAGGTTGTCATAAGGTTCAAATGAGATAATATAGATTAAAAAATATTTCTGCAATATGCAACATACCAGCAAGTGAAAAGCATGATACTACTGCTGATGGATCTCCTTCTTTCCCTGCCTGTCCAGCCTACTTTAAACTCTCTAGGTAGGGAATCAGTCCCTCCACAGATGTCTCATTACTCCCACATTCACCTGTCAAAAAGGGTGATTCAGCTACCTTCCCATTGCATGTCTTTATACCACACCTTCCAGACCTGTGTCCTGCTGTCTATAAACCATAACTAACCTCAGCCCATATTTCCACTCCCCACCCCCAAAAGCCAGCACTGAGCAAAGCCATAGACAGATAACAGTCTCTTGCTCCTGACACTCATTTACATATGAAGCCTAGTCTAGACTGCTTTATCCCTTGGATACTGATATATAGTAAAGCCTCCATCTCCACATACATGGAACAAACTTCAAGATCCCCAGCAAAAGAACGAAGTTAAAATAAGGTGAGGATAAAAAAAAAAATTCATTAAGAAAATGTTACCTTTAGTTTGTTTCATGCAAAGAAAATCTCCTTTTCACATGTTACTAAATTGAGTCTCCAATCACTGTAAGGGGACAGTGTTGAGCTCTGTACTGCCCCTGTCCCCGTCCCCCACTCTCTCTAACTCTGTATGTCAGTCACACACTCAGTTTCCTTGGGTACCTAATATATGCAAAGGCCTATGCTGCATGCTTTGGGGAGATGCTCTCTAATTATTTATCCGTTGTCTTCCCCAAAAAGGGCATCTTTGTTCCTTGAACCTGAAAGACCTATCCTAAATCCTCTATTCAGTCAGTTTCAAAATCTCCACCCAATCCACCTCCTCTGAGAAGCATGTCTGATTCCCCAGCATGTCTGAAGTCCTGTATTCCTAGGGTTTGGGAACACAGTGACCTAACGTCTGGTGTTGTTCTTTGCTGGACCCTGCACATTACAACTGTCTTTTCATCTGCCTACATCTTCTCCAAGGAAGATTCTAGGTCTTGTGCTTTTTCTGTAGCTCTCACTGTGTTCAGGCCACCACTGCAGGCATAGGAGGTAACCATTTTCATTAACTATTTTTTGAAAAGGGAGATCTATTCTAACTTGTCAGGTGCAGGGCATGCTAGAGACTTAGGAGTAGGGCAGAGGACAGATTGGGTTTCCATGACCATTTCCAGGCTGGTGCTTATTCATTATTTAACTGTAAAATGGGTACAGTGTAACTCATGTTCTTACTTTAAGGATTTTTGTGAGACCTAATTATTTATTGTTTGTAAAGAGCTTTGAACTCTCCAGATGAAAGACACCAAGAGCAGTTCAAAGGAGGACTCAGTGCGATTATTAGTTGTAGTTAGACTCAAAGTGAGAGGAAAGACATGACCATTTTCAGTTCACCTGTCAGCTCGGTCTTTTTTATCATTTGTAGGATTTTCATGGCTAAATTGGAATTGCTTTTCATTACTTTCTCACTGGCAATTAAAAAAAGATCAAAATGGGACTTGTAACAAGGAGTCTGAATGCTAATTTTTACTCTCTGTAAAAAGGCAAAACATACTCAGGCGTACTTTAGGAATTCTTTTCTTTTTGTGTCTATAAGAATTTCAGTGGTTATGAGACTTTTCTCTTGTTCTGCCTCAGAAAAACTGGAGCTAAAAGAATGGGGAAGAAAAAGGTAAAAATCACCAGTTTTAAACGTAGATTTTTTTTTCTTCTTTAAATGTTTTGCCAAATCTGAAAACTGCCAAAATGATGGAACACTTTTGGGGGAAGCTGAAGCTCTTTATCAAAATGTTGCCAACAATGAAATGAATACTGACATTTTCTCCCCACTTCCCTTCTTCTGCGCAGCCATGTCTTTGGGAGGTGAGTTTCTCAAGGTTTCTATGACACTGGACTTGGATTTTTTTTTTTTTTAAGAGAGAGAGAGAATTTTTTAATATTTATTTTTCAGTTTTCGATGGACACAACATCTTTATTTTATTTTATGTGGTGCGGAGGATCGAACCCAGTGCCCTGCGCATGCCAGGCGAGTGCTTTACTGCTTGAGCCACATCCCCAGCCCTCTTTTCTTTTCCTATTATGGCTGAAGGTTTCTCTGCAATCTGTTTCCTGTTGTGGCGTGCTGCCTACAGTTCTTGTCTGCCTCTTGCTTAGGTCTCCATTTGCTTTTGGTTTTCTTTATTTCTTGACTTTTGCTTGACCTGTTTGCTTCCAGGAATATCTTCCCTGAAAATCTCCTTGCTCAGACTTTGCACAAAGTGAGAAATTGGGACTAACTGTAATCTTTGCTGTCCTTTATTTCAAGCTCTTCTCCTTTCCTGCACACATCAGTTTACCCCCCAAAATGAACGTGCATGTTGGAGTTGTACAGGGAGAATAAAAAGACAGAGTAGACACCTTCTCCACCTCAGATCAAGCCTTCCAGGGAGGCTGAATCAAATTCTAACTTTTAAATAATGCTTGAAGATGACAAATGAGAAAGAGTTGGCTTGAATATCAATTTCTAATCTGGAATGCTTCCCCATGCATCTGACAGAGCCCAGAGCTGAGAAGGTTCTAGCCAACATCACCCCTCCACAACAGCAGATGATATCTAAACAAAAGGAAGCGAGATAACCCACCTACTAGGGCTGCTTGGGTAAGGATCCACATACCAGAAACTTCCCAAGTCCCTTCCAAAGGTATTGTGCCCAGATTTAAGATATTTATGAATATTCTCTAAAGGGACTGTTATGCCACAGCAATAATTGTGTACTACTTGATTATTCAGTCTAAAATATTTTGAATATGTTTAACAATGCCTCTCTTTATGAACTGCTCTCCGGAAACCCAAAGCTTCTCTTTTTAATATTTGTTGTTGACTTATTGTGGTTGTCCCTGGGAGGTTTATTATATAATGTAAGTAGCAAAAGCTCATCCATTTCAATAATAATCCCTTATAATATAATAATTCAACACCAGCAACAATAAAAATCCAACCTTTAATGTTCAAAGAGATGTCTAGGATAGGAACAATAAGAAAAAGACCTTTGAGGGGCTGGGGCTATAGCTCAGTGGCAGAGCACTTGCCTAGCATGTGTGAGGCACTGGGTTCAATCCTTAGCACCACATAAAAGTAAACAAATAAAAGCATTCTGTCCATCTACAAGTACAAAAAAATTTTTTTAAAGGAAAAAGATTTCTGAGAAGATTCTATCATCTTTTTCCTTTATTCTCTGCTCAGAGTCTTATTTCTAAGACAACATGTATTTAATGTTTCACTTTAAACACACCCACCCACACACAGGGCCCTTCCATTCTCATACCTCAGCACACATAAACATAACACTTCTTATTAACTTCATTTCCAATACTGCTCATTATTTTCAAATTTCCTCAGACTTCTTTTCTTCCCTTACAAAACTCCATACCCTTCTCTGACTTATCATCCATCACCAAACATTTGAATAAAAAATGAAAAAAAAATTAACCATTATATCCAGCAATGGAATAGGAGATAGGTGACCTATATTCTGATCCCAGCTTTGCAAATAATTAGTTTTGTGACCCAGAATAAATCATTTAATCTCACAAAGTCTAATTTTTTCATCAGTAACAAGGAATAAAACCATCCTGCCTATATTGCAAGGCTGTTGTGAAAAATACCAGCAAATGGAATATGAACCTGAAGTAAAATGCTTATTATTGTTCTCATCTACCTTATGACATTTTTGTCTCTGTCATCCTTGATATTAGTCTCTGATGATCACCACTTCACCCATTTCTTATTTTTTTTCATTCATTCAGTACACATTTAACATATATCAAGTAAATAGCAGGCCTTTGGAGTTAAGAAAGACTAATGTCTCAGCAGACCAGGGAATCCCTGCATGAGAGGTTCCCCAAAGCTGGGGAGCACCTATGTTTCCCATTAGAGTACAGAACCATGAGACCAAGAAAACAGAGAATGATCTGAGGCAATTCATCAGTGGACAAATATATGGAGAAATATACATGCCTTATTTTATTTTCCTGTATCAGTCACTTTCATTCATTCGTTCATTCACTTTTATTCATTTTTCTTTTCTAATAGACTCTTCTTTAGAAGAATTTGTTGTTTGCCCATTGGTTGGTCTAAAGAACAGACTCAAGCTATAATAATTGAGTGCTCCCCCCCGACACATTAAACTTGTTCCCAGTAAGAGAATATCGGAAATTTGTGATCAAGGAATTTGCTGGTCCTTGACCCAGGTCTCCCCAGACTGTTGTAGTCACCACCATATCTGCTCCTCCATAGCTGGCCCATTCCTACCCTTTTCCAAGCCTGGTTCTCAGCTTTATCTCTGAGTTAGTATTATTCTCCCATTGAATTTCAGTTTTGTTTTTCTTACCCACAGTTGACTGTGACACAATAAAATATTTCAAAGTTTTTGAACTAAACAGTAATATTGCTATATACTACACGTGATATATCTTTGCAAATCTGTCTGAAACATACAACATAAGAACTCAATCCAAATTTATTTATTGAACCAACAAACACTCATTGAGCATAAACTACTTTCCAGGGACAGTTCTCTCACACAACTTACAGTAATGCAGGGAGGGAAGGCAATCAGAAGACAATTAGAAGCACAAGTAGAATATGTGGTGAGGAAAGGCAAGGTCCTACTGACCAGTATTGTGGAACTAAGAGGAGGCTTTCTGTGAAGAAGTCACATAGTATGTGAGACATAAAAGGAAATACTTTCCCCCAGTAGAAAACCACACACACAGCCTACTGCCTCCCTATTCCATGAGTTATCAAGATACAGGATAAAGGGATGAAAAGGGAGCCAGGAAGTGCAGTTAGCCCTGGTGCCCTAGCTAGCTCACTCTGAGAACTTGAAAATGTGCTTCTGTTATTATGCTTTTTCCTTTCTTTGTGAAATCAGGATGCAGGGATACATATTATGGAAGGTCTCCACTATGTTACATTTTATGCACATTATTCATATCTAGTAAAAAATGTACAACAGATAAAACATGGACTTTATGGAAAAGGACTACACATCTCATCTTCTCATAGTCTCCTCTCTGCTGATTCCTTCCACATAATGTGGCAATGTTAGTGCAGAGAACTTTGGAGAAGAACAACAGGACACAAAGTCTCCAATGGGTGGGGTGCAGAAGGGAGACAGGCAGGAAGTTGCTATACATGCCTGCAATGGTTTTTGTCCTGTTGAGAACTAACCCAATATTGTATCTGTTTCCCTTTTCCTTGTTCTTTAAGTCAGGTCCTCTTTCATGTTTTTCACCGCAGTGAACAGTGTCTAGTGTAGTATGTATGTGTGTATGTGTGTGCTCTTGCATTTTCTTCACTACTGATTTTAATAATGAAAAGCAATTCTAAGCAAGCCCCTAAAGTGGCAGTGTTGTTGATTCGGCATAAATGATGTTACCCCACTCAATGAATTACTTAACAAATACCCTACCTACTCTTTTAGAGAGGAATTCTCTGGGAAGGTGGCCCAATCAGCCCAAAAGGCCACCTGCTGTTCACCTCTGAGGATGGGTATTTTCAGTCTTCAACCCTTTACCCCTAACACTACCCTTTTTCTGAATGATTGAAGAGTCTAATAAGAGATAGAGAAGGGAGACAGACATGCCCCTGAAAGAACAGGAATGGTCTAACAAGAAACCACCCCGGCAAGATCTACACTATCTAGGAGTTCCAAGACATGCAGCATCCTTGCAAAGCACTTCCCCAGCTATAACATTGAAGCACAAAGCTGTGAGTAACACACCTTCCATTAAAATATACTAAAAGCAAAATGAACACGAAGAAAACTTTGTTGATAGCTATGCATCAACCCTGGTTGTGAGAAAGAGAGTGGAGCTCAAGTACAAGCTGGGCTCAATCTCTACTTGGAGTTTATGTGACCTCAGCTGGGGAGATACGTTTTAGAAGATTGTGCAGGAAACACATCTCCCAGAGGTTCAGGAGTGCAGCACCTCTCTAGGCACACATTGGTGTGTCCAGGGCTGGGAGCAGGACATTTAGGGTGGGAAAGGCAGCTTCATTCTCCCTGCTCTGACCTTGTTGCTCCTCTTCTGATGTACAATACACTTGCAGTCATTAAATCTTTGCCCAACCCACTCCTATGTCTGGGAACACTCAGTCCTCACCCCATCGGACTCTTCCTTGTCCAGAAGGTGCAGTTGAAGCTTGGCTGACAACCACTAGAAAGCTTTCTTAATTCAAATGAGCTCTAAGTACCATATTTTCATCTAAATTCCTGTGGCAACAAATAATCACTTATTTAGACTTAAAGTTTCCTTATTTTATTATTTAAGTTAAATCAGATAATGAATATAAACTTCCACTAAAAACTATAAACGATTAACCCAGCAATTTTCAAAGCATACTTCACAGTAAAATAAATGTGTAATATTAATACTTGTTACATTTTTAAAGAAAGAATTGCCCAACTTGTGTCAAGAAGAAGCAAACTTACTCTATTTATAGGGATAAAAATTATTATAGTGATTGTCTGTGAGGAGGGGGAAAAGAGGATTGAAAGGCAAAGATCATAAAAAGACTTTCTAGAATGACAGAAATATTCTGTATCTTAAGGTTTTAGTTCCAAGAGTATATCTATTGGTCAAAACTCATCAAAATGTATACTTAAAATCTGTATTTCTGCTCCATGTGATTATATCTCAGAAAAAAAAGTTGAATGATATCTTAATCACAAAGCTTTAGAAGCTCCTATCTTGTTATTGTATACTATAAATCTCTAGAACGTGGATATATAACACCTTATTTGTTCGAAGCATGCTTTTTATTCCCCCAAAGTATTCTGAGATAGTAGCATTCCATGGAAAATTCTGTGCTATTATGTAACATTTGCTTTTATTTTCTACTACTATATTAAACTCTCCAGGGCATTGAGAGATTTTATGACTCTGAATCCACAATGCCAGGCAAAGTACCCCACAGGCACTGCTGCTGCTGAAGATAATGATGCAGATAATGACGGTACAAGGTGATGTGATAAAGGTAAGTAACTCACCCCATAACACAGCATTGTTATCACGGCAACTTTAACCCCAAGGAGAATGAGCAGATTCTCTTGCTATCCAGGCAAGGTGATGGGGGATATTTTGGTGTGAGGGTTGTATTTAGTGGCTCTCGAGTCTCATAAAGTGAATGCATTCTCTATTCCTGGAGATGGTACTGCCACCTCCTGAGAACTTATTCACCTATAAAACACCCATAAAACATTCTGGTGCTAGGCACTGGTGATTCCACCGTGAATAAAACACAGTATTTGCCTTCAAAAAGCTCATGGTCTAGTTTGAGAGTGAGATAAAGAGACAACTTAAAATTCAGTGGAGTAGAAGCAAGTGCTATGTTAACTCGGGGACAAAAATAACACACTTAGCCTTGGGAGCATTTGAGACACCAATATTGGCCATTTGGAGATGGTGGTAGAAGGCATTCCAAGCTGAGGAGAGGTAAAGATGATGAGATAATAGGTTTGGGAAGGACCTTACATGTCACATGACTTCTCTGATAGAAATTATTTATCTTTAGTTTCTCCATGCCAAAATAAATATGATAATAGTCTATATATATACATTGAATTCAGAACATAGAATTTGGGGGTCACAAAAAAGAGATAATTATCTGAGTCCACCTGTAATCCCAGAAACTTGGGAGACTGAGACAGAAGGAAGTCAAATTCAAAGCTACTCTCAGCAAATTAGTGAGACCCTCAACAACTTAGTAAGATCCTGTCTCAAAATTTAAAAAAAAAAAAATGGTCTGGGGTGTAGCTCAGTGGTAAAACTCCTAGGGTTCAATCTCCAATACCCAAGAATAAAAGAGAGGGGTTGGGGAAGGGGGAGAGAAGAAGCTCTTATGGATTGTGTAAAAAGAGTCTGAACTTATTCTCCAGGATGGTTTTGAAGAGAGTGACATTACCACATATATGTTTAGAAGGACATACTACATAGCTAATTTTACACAGAATTGTATTCTTCAGTATTTTTTCCAGAATGTTAGTCTTATTTCCCCCAAACATACTTAATCTACTTGAGGACAAGATCATTCTCTCATGTTGGAGGCAAAAACATACCAACTATGCAGAATGTGCTTGGTATGTATTTCTTGATTAATGTAAATACAATTTTCTTGTCTGCTTTCTACATGTGTTAATAACTTTTGAAAGGTTCAATACAATTGTATATTTTAGAGTTGTATTTATATTTTATATACAGGATTTTATATTTCACACAACTTACAAAGAGAAACTGGTTTTTATTTCCCAAAAGTCTTACATTGACCCAGAGCATATCCACGCAGGTGGGTATCCTTCTGCATGAGTTGGAGAAGTCTCTCAGCAGGAGGGCTGCTGATGGCAGAGGCCAAAGTAGAACTGGGAAAGAAGAGCTACCTAAGTACAAGAAACTGCAACAAAATATATTATGAAACAGAGGAAAAAGGCATGTGGCAACAGATGAGAGTAGGAAAAAGGAAAAGAGGAAATGGAACTAATAGAGGTAAACAGTTCAAAGTTCTATTTACTGGTGAATAAAAATCTTCTTTGGAGACTACTGGATTTAATCTATCTAAAGGAAAAAAAATGTATACAAATAAGCTGAGAAAAATCAATGATGACCTTTGTAGACCATTTAAGATTTGACTTGAGTGAGTTATTTTGTTCATCTTGGCCCATAAGTGTAAACACATAGAACAATCACTTGGAGTTTAGTGTCCTGCAGCCCCTGTTAGGATTCACAAACCCTGGTCATTGCCCCCTAGGCCACACGATTCCTCACCACCCACATGAAGATAAATTTCATATCCACCCAGCAGTCAGCCATCATCTATTCTCAGGGGAAGAGTATATAGCATGACCTCCCTTG
Organism: Callospermophilus lateralis; assembly: GCF_048772815.1. Classification (NCBI taxonomy): domain Eukaryota; kingdom Metazoa; phylum Chordata; class Mammalia; order Rodentia; family Sciuridae; genus Callospermophilus; species Callospermophilus lateralis. Next base: position 30,266,459 of record NC_135321.1, on the reverse strand, counting down.
AAATATTAGCTCTATTTACACGGGTTTGCGTGGACCACATTACTTATGAATCACCAAGGGGAAACGGAGCCTCTGGTAGATAAAGCGATCAGTACAAACCTCTGTAAATAAATCTAAAATTTCAATGAAGGTCATGCCAGGCCTGATTTATTCCTCAGCACCCTATGAAATAATGTTGACCAGGTAAGTGGTATTCATTTTTTTTCCCTCCATCCACATAAGGGAGAAACTTTTGGCTCTAAAGAGCTTGTCTTTTATGTTGCAATGAGCATCTGGCTAGAGAGATAATATACCCCGAAGGAAATAACCTTTTATCATTATATTAGATTCTCAATACTGAAAGGCCAGATCACATAGGAAGATTTTGTTTTGTTTTGTTTTGCTTTTAATTCAATCTTGTGGTATAAGTTCTTATAACAGAACTTATAATTGAGAAGCTATTTCTCAACAACAGAAACTTTTTATTCAATAAGCAGCAGTGGAAACCTACCTATGGGAAGCACTGTGAAGACCATGAGGTTAAGAAAGCAAGAAAGATAAAGGGAAATGAACCATAGCCCCTGAGGGCCTCCCTATGTCTACATAGCAAGCCCCCAAATACTCTGGAAAAATCAGACAAATGTCCAAGACCTGTTGATAAACTAGTCAGCTTGAAAAATGATCATCCAACCTACATGGATTGAGCATTTTCTGAGAATAAAACATAATGCTAAATATTGGGACAAGGGGGAGAGGGAAAAGTGAAATGAGGCAATTACTAACTTTCAAAAGTTTGCAAAACAGTTGAATTTTATTAGGTAAATAATTATCCTAGGGGGAAAAAGCAGCCAATAAAAGTAATTGATAGTTTTGTTTTTTTTATTTTGGAGTTCAAAAATAATATATCTTTTTTAGATTTTTTTTTCTAGTTTTCCATCTGTCTTATTACACATAAAGCAGATGTAGCCAAGAGTCTTGGGGACTCCAGAGGAGTGCCCTCTAGAAGGAAAACACAATATTATATTCCTAGGCAATCTTAGGAGAATTGGTGAGGAAGGTAAAGAGAAGGATTGGGAAGTTAAGAACTAGACATTAATTAGTCCTTTAAAAAAAGAAAATAAGAGGCCCATCATACAAAAGCTATATATCTAGAATTTTCATTCTCATATGACCCTTCCAAGTTTGGTTGAAATTTATGTCACTAATGGTAATATTTCCTGCTTTCATTTATATCTGGAACCATGATATAAGATGACTATCCAGTTTGTATGGGTGCCATTAGAAATTATAGCTTAGCAGCACAATTTACAACAGCCAAAATATGGAGCCAGCCTAAGTGTCCATCAACAGATGCATGAATAAAGAAAATGTGGTATATATACACAATGGAGTTTTATTCAGCCATAAAGAAAAATGAAATTATGTCATTTGCAGGAAAAAAGGATGGAACTTGAGACTAATATGTTAAGGAAATAAGCCAAACTCAGAAGGTCAGGAGTCATTCATACGTTTTCCTCTCCCATGTGGGGGCTAGAGAGGAAAAAGGAAAAGAAAAATGGGGGGTGGTAGTAAAGTCTTATGAAACTAGAAGTGAGTTCAAGGGGGTAGAGAAAAGGGACCAGGGGGAGGGAAGAGGGGAGAGAAAGGGGAAATACTGGGAATGATTTAGCCAAATTGTATTGTGATATTGTGTGCATGCATTACTATGCAGCAACAAATACCAACATTATGTACAAATATAATGCATCAATTAAAAAAATATAGAAAAAAAGGAACTTGTAGCTTAGGGAAAGGGAAAGAAACATGTCCCCTCCACGTGGTGTTAGTTTACTCATTTTCAGATCTGGTTCTCATTAAACATCTCATTTATATGCAAACAATTGACAAGTTCCTTATAAAACATTTCATGAAACCTCCTCATCCTAAGGAGCTCATTGTGTTCAAAGAGTGGAAAATCTGGATTTCGTTACAAAGACTAGTTCTTATTTAAACCGATTTCCTTATCTTCACCCTCTCTTCCATTTTCCCAACTTTGTGCCATCTCACATTTCTTTCAATAAATCTGTCTTCTGTTAGGGCATGGCCTCATACCCTGTGGAGAGGGTCTCAAAGTGTTGGTTTCTCTATCTGAAGCAATGCTGATCTCCAGGAGGGTGTGAGCACCCATTCTGGATGAGATACATATGGTAATTTTGTTGGATTTGCTGTCCCTGCTTACAAAAAGGTTTCAGAACATTTTAACTGGGTAGAGTATTAGCAAAAACCTGAGGGCCGCTCGTTGTCATGCTGAGGCACTCGTCTGTATCTTTCTCCTTTTTTTCCATTCGATCAGGCTTTATGTGTGCTTTGATCCAGGCAAAACATAACAAAGATATTTTTCAGTTTCAAAACTCCAACTATATATCCACTGAGGGCAAAGCTGAAACCATCATTAGGCAACAATGATGCTTTGAAATTCCGGCTGTAGAATTTTGTGGAGCATATTCTCCTTCCCCTTTATGTGAATAAAACCCTTTATAATGCTTCAAATTCATGATGCCTCCCAGTTTCCCTGTAATGCAGCTTTGCTTTGTGATTCCCTTCTTGCTGCTAAAGAAACAGAGGACAAGAGTGGCTAAGTAACTTGCCCAAAGTTATTCACATGGATTAAAATGAGAATATTAAAACTATTGTAAAGAACAAAACAAATGTTCTCTGCAGCCGCAGTTTGCTTCCTGTAGCAATGCTAATGCTTACTGCCTGGAGTGCATTCTCCCTTACCTACCACCTGCCACTTCCAATCTTATCCCTTTTCCAGGACTAGCTCAGGTCCCACCTCCACAATCCAAAGCTGCCTTGTGTGAACCTCTGTAAGAGTGAGTGTGACATCAACCTCCGTAGTCTAAAAGGCACTGTTTTTTGTACAGCCCCAATAGGGAAAGTCTTAAGGATGGTAATATGCCCCCTGCTCTTTATATTGTCCACAGGGTTGTTCATCTTACTTCCTGGTAACAGTAGTAACTCAATAAATATTCCAGTGAATGACAAAAAGCACTAGATAAAGACTCAGAGAAAACACAGACTTGCATTGCTATTAATAACCCCTGGAAACTTGAATACATCTTTCAAGTTTTGGTTTTCTAATCTACAAAATGAAAATGTTAAATCACATGTTTTCTGATAGTAATCTGAAGACTCAGGATCTATGATCCTATTGTTTTCCTTGCACATATCCTTTGGGATGTGAGAAAGGGAAGGTTCCTCACTTTGGTCTCTCTTTGCCCTTCTGCATCCCACTTTTATCTGCATGTTCCTTCAGCCTTGACCCAATTATCTCGTCATTGCCAAAAGTCAGGTTTAAAGAAGCATTACTGAATGAGTCTACTTCCAGTCTATTTAACTTGTCTACATTTTAAAACACGTATTTCAAGACATATTGAAACAAGGCTGAAGCTTTTGAACATGGATTCCGCTGTTTGAATGTGAATCTCTATCCCTAGTATAAGGAGGAGGTGTGTAGCAAATCTACTTTTCTGACATTTGGAAATAAAAATAGGACAGCGTGAGATTTTTTTTTTTCAAAAAACATTAAAGGTTTATGTGGAAGTCCTTAGGAATTGAGGGAGGAAAGGTTTGTCACTGCCATTAATCATTCCATGACAGACAACGTGTGCTCAATTTGGCATCATGAAGTTTACACACACCCAAGGCTGAGTGCTTCGATACCAGTTTCTTTAATTTGCTGTCATGGGATCTGAGGTCTAGTTCAACTCTTGCTTGTCTAAATATATACTTGGAAAATTGAAAATGGTTTCTCGTGTCCTGTTGAGAACTAACATTGGCACATTTTAAGCTGTTTGATACGGCTTTTCCTACCAAAATAATTAATTCCACATTCAATTTCCAAAGATGACTCCTTTCCCCAAGGCAGTGTTCTCTTTCTCTAAACCAGGTCCTCCTGAAACAACTTCCAGGGGGTAGATCTTCCCTCCCAGCTTCTGCCTACATGGACCTCACCTAGGTCTATCTCGGCTCTTTAAAATCTTGCCACAGAAGCTCAGTGGCAGACTGCCCCTGGGTTCAATCCCCAGTTTTCAAAAAGCAAAAACAAAAAAGAAACCTGCTTCTGATACAAATGTTTGAAACACTGAAGCATGAAGTAAGATCATGCTGTCCCCACACAGATGTGAAGACACAGTAATTTCATGAGATCTGCCCAACAGCACAAGAGAAATTACTGCTGGGTCAGAGGAAAGAGCTGTTCATCTCCCTTTGTTGACAACCTCATTTTCATCAGGGACATGTTTTACATTATTTGTTGATGTTTTATTAATACCAAATGATACAACAGAATTAAGAAAACTGACTCCACACAGTTTTTGCCAATAATTTTGTACCAGGTAAACTCATCTTCAAATGAAAGTGACCATATGACATAAAGAAAGGACTCATAGAGATCCAAACATGAAGTACCCTAACTGGCCTCAGTCTCTTCATCTATAAAGTGGAGTGGTCCAAAGTTATAAAAATGATGTAATGATTTCAGAAACATCCAAAGAATAGAATATCAAGCAGTCATAAAAAGAAAATTATGGTGCAATAATAGGGAAAAATATTTCCATGTTAAATAATAGTAGAAAAATACTTGATTGTATTTTTGCTCCAGTAACCATATAAGTATATATATTTGTATAAAAGAAAGAGTCTGCAAAAAGTGAAAATAACCATTTCAAAGAACATTAATAACATATTATTTATATGGGTGATTATAGCTCAAATAATGATAGAGACTCTTCAATTAACAATAAAGTGGTGAAAAGGATTGCCAGGTTCTATCCAGCTATAAAATTCCATGATCTCGATAAACATATTCATGTTTATGTATTCAGAGGTATGAATGGGGTGAGGAGCTCCTCATCAAGATATGGGATACATTTTCAAATGCTTTTTCAGAAAAGCAAGACTCAAATGGACTTGTTTATTTCACATAATTTCAAAATATAGAATCTCTTACCTCTCTCTGAAGTGTTTCATTAGTCCTTGAAGGATAAGGTACCCATGGGTCTTGTTAAATGTTCCCATATCTTGCTTGTTGTTATAGTTGGCATTGCTAATAAACCATCCTTGCTCAGAATAACTTATTCTTTATCTGAGTATCTCTGTATGAAGTCTTCTAGAAGATTCTCTACCATCCATGTTGACTCACAAAGAGGACTATGAGAATGAGGGGCTCATATTGGTCCTTGGATCCACTTCAGAGAGAGGGTATTCCCCCAAAGCACATTAATGTGCCATTTATGTAAGTCCCTCTTCACACCCAGTGAAGCAGTCCTAGACAGGAATTATAAGTGGTTTCCAGATGCACAGACATATATTTTTAAAATTTGTTTTTTTACTTGACTTTCTAAATTTTACATCTCTTTTCTCATTATTCAGAATAAACCTCCTCCAGTCTACATTCTAATCAGCATTAATATGACTAATCTGTTCCATCTAGATACCTCCATTCTCTCTTATTTCACTATTCAGTGCCTTGAAAATGTTCTTCTCACTAACTTCCCTTCCTTATACTTTCTGTTACCTCTTAACTCACCACTCCAGTGAAGCTTTTTTCCCCCAGAGGTCAGCGATGATCTCTGTTATAATGAAATCCAGTGGACATTTTACTCCATAGACATTATGTAGCTTCTGCAGCCATAGACACTCTTCCCACCACTTCACTGAAACACCTGTTTCTCTTTCTTTGGCCTCTTTGGAAATTCAATCTTTAGTTTTTCTACCTGCCTAGTCATTTCCTCAGGGACTTAGCTTTATTGACCCACATCTTAAATAACAGAGTCTATCTGGATTCTGTTTTCACTTACTTTCTCATTTTATTTTATCTTCCTGGGAGAATTCATCTATCAAAAATTCCTACATGTTGAGATGTTCCAGCCACATCTTTCTCCTGAGCTCCAGAACTAATATAGCATAGAGTGAACACATCCATTTGAACATCCTAGAGGCACTGCAAATTCAACATATCAAAAATGAACCCATCATTCTGTATATACACAGACTGAGATCCTCATTTTAAGAAGACATACTCCATGTTTGTCTAAATATGTCAAAATAGACCCTACTGTCCTGTATACTAAAAAGAACTTAATTTGTTTTAAAAAATGAACCCATTACTCCCCCAAATATGTGACTCTTTCATATTTTTTATGAAAAAAAAATATGAACAGTAAGAACTTTGACGCACTTATCTAAAGCAGAAACTTGATCATCCTTTCCAATTCTGTCTTCCCCTGCTCCCTTCACCCTCCTCCACCCAAGCAAACACCAAATCCCAATACTTACTCTTCCCCAGTAGCTCAAGTCCATTCGTGTCTCTGTATTCCCACTGCTAATAACTTAGATCAGGATACTATTTTCAGTCACTTGGACTATTTATTTCATCTCACCTCTAAATTCAAAGATTTAGTGAAACAACATCTGAAATACAAATGTCACTTTCTTCTTATAGCCAAATTATGTTTATCCTTGTGTGGTTACTTGACCTTGATGTCTACGTTGGCTATGAATTAAAAATGTAGTCACTTACATAGCATCGCAAATGCAATACATGAACTAGATAGTCAACAACATCACAACACTATTTTCTACTCCCTGCTGTTCTTAATTTTGCAGTTGAAATTTATCTTCCATCTCACAATTTCAGTTCCTATGTGGTATTAATCAGTCAGGATTACAAGTACAGGCTCTGAAGTCTACATGCAAAGTTACTATCCTTACTGCATCCGGTCCTTACTCAGGACAAGATATCTAACACCCCTGGATCTTTGTTCCCCCATTAGTAATGTGAAAACATTAATAGAATTACCTCAAAAGATCATTGCACTGAGAGGACAAAACTTGTTAATAAAATAAATGATAGTAAATTCCTGGCAAATAAGAAACTCTGTGGCCCTTTCAGTTGTTGTTTTAGTTGGATTCTCTCTCTCACCTGCGGTTTTCCTGAGCTCACTGCTCATGCCCACCACTAACATGTCTCCTTCTCTCACAGTTACTGGCATCACCTCCTTCTACCCACGTGAGCCTCGCATCTGTATCCCAAGAGCAGGCTTCCTGATTTTCACTTTTGAATGAGGACTTTTGCAAAATGGTTCAGGGACAGAAGAGATCATAACAGGAGATCAGCAAATGGCAGAGATGGGATCAGATCTTGAGAGCTGAGAACTTTACATTTTCGGCTCTGCTCATCTCCTGGAAGAGATTTGTCTCTCTTTGTTGAGCAGAGAATGTTTCCACAGGCCCCGAATGAAGCATTATTTCTAGACAAGATAAAAGGATGGCTGTCAAATGATGGTTCCTTCTTACAGCAGTGAGAACTCCCAGCATTAAAAGAACTCCCCCAAAACATCCTGGAGAAACTTTCTCTAGGAAGGCTGTGCTCACCATCTCCCTTCCATGACTCTTCTTCCTTTATTTTATTTATTTATTTATTACTACCTTACTGGTATTTCTGCCCTAACTTAGCACAATTCATTGAAATTTGTTGTTTTTATGTGTCTCCTGCAAACCCTACCCCAGTAGGTTGTGAGTTCTAAGAAGGGTAGGACATCTCATTAATCTTTAAATTCCCAGTGCCCAGCATGGAGTCTATCTTACAGACTATAATTCAATAAAAATGTATTTTATGAATTAGTAAATATGTTTTCTAACTGGGTCAAAGCACAAAGTATTTGAATAATGGCAACATCCCAAGGGGACGTTTTGGATGATGCTACACAAACCAAAATACATCTGGACTCTCTTAGCATAGAATCTGGATCAGTTGGTTTTGATGACAGGACAGTTTTAGCTGTGAATAAAAAAAAAAAAAATACCCAACTTAAAATGACTTTAATTGTGTCACAATTGCATTTTTCTGATTTTGTTTGTTTATTTTTCATGGGTTTGTTTTCCCTATATTTAATTGGTGCATTAAAATGATCCATAATGGTGGGATTTGCTGTTACTTATTCATACATGCATATGGTATAAGTATATAATTTGGCCATTTTACAAGAGGTTCAGAGATATGTAACACATGGTTATCAATGACTCAAGGGTTGTGTTGAAATTGAAAGACCAACTTTATCTTTTACAATGTGTAATCCAAATTGTCTCACTATTTTTTTTTTCTCCTCTCCTTTTAAACTTCCAAGAGACTTCTTCCCAAAACTATTGTCTGTAATTGACTCCATTTCATATCCTTTGCTCATCTTTCCAAGTTGATGTTTAACTCAGCATGGGGAAAAACAACACCCTATACTTATCGTTATCCACCACTGTAGTATGTAAGATGCCCCAGATGACAATTATATCTTAGCCATCATTTAAATAATTGATTTGAAGGTTTACTCCCATCCTGCACCCAGGGATTTCCACAGTGCAAGTTGCCCTTTACAGAACACAGGGGTGATGTGTCAAGGGAGTGTATTCATCTGTTCATCCAGCAAACTAATCCAAACCCACTTTCATATCCTGAATCCTGGGAGGAGTTACTGCATGTGTCTCTAGTGAGGACACATTTCTGGTATCTTCCTCTGAGTCATGCCTTATGCTGTCAACATTGCCACAATTTTATCTGGATTGCATTGAAGTCCTATTGATTTAATCCAGAAATTTATTTCTGACAGACAGCTGGGTCGCATTTGTCACTGTGTTTTGCATCCAAAGTCAAAGAGATTGAGAGTCATTGTCATCACCGTTTGGGTGGTGGTGAACTACGGACGTGGTTTATTTCCATCATAAATTGTTATTCGTTGTTTTCACAGTGTGCATAAACCCATAGGCTAAACAACAAGAATACTTTAAATGTTTTACAGATAAAAACATGAATGCTTTGAAATGAAAACTGCTTTGGTATCCAAGTTTGAGTGCTTCATTCAGGGGGCCTCTTCTCCTTAATCTAGACATTTTCCTAGTTTATATCAATGAATGGTACAAAAATTAAAAATATATGTCATCAAACCCTCCCCACTTGGCATATATTTAATAGAGGATGCTGCTCTTGGACTCACATCTCATGGATCCCCTGACAGTTTCAGTACAGAAGATATGTGAGTCTATTCATAAAAAATGTGGGGTTAGTGTAGACATTCTGTCAGTGGACAGAAAAGTAAATTAGAGATCTTGCCAGAATTCAGTTTCTATAATATTTACCAGCTGATATCAGTTTGGAAGTAAAGTCCCCATGTGGAAAAGCCATAAGTCCTAACCATATTGCCATGTAATTTTTCAAACAATTAGCTATTTCCTAACACAGCAACATAATCACAGATTATGTAGCCTAGCAAAGGCCCACTAGGACTGAGTTTCACCTCACCTTAAGATGAGCGAGCTTGCATGAATCAAGGAAGGGGATTGTGAGTTTATAATTTACCAGTACTCTCATGAGATTGACTTCCATAGGTAGGGTTAAACAACTGTTACAATAAATGAATGCTAGAAAAATCAACTTGAGATTAATTCACAATTAACTATGTGTTTTGCAACTTGTTGTTCTTAGGAGTATTTGAAGAATTCAAAAGTATATGTAGTCTAACATTGTGCATTTACTAGAAATGAAACACAGATTTATCTCCAAGCTTCTAAGACAGCAGCAAGAATAACAATAACATATAAATAAATAAAGGAGAGAGAGAGAGAGAGAGAGAGAGAGAGAGAGAGAGAGAGAGAGAGAGAGAGAGAATCTAGAGTTATAGAGCCATAGCACTTTGTGTTTCAAAGCTGAAACCTAAGCCAGACACCCAGCAGAAGTAATTATTTTAGTTCTAAGAGCTGAGTTCTAATAGAGAAACACTTTTATGTAGTGAAAATATCTTTTAAAAAATACAACCACAGTATGAATGCATTAATAATTTTCAGAGGACTGTTCCTTAGAGTCCCTCAATGTAGCCATCCATGTGTCACCAAAGTGCAATGATATAGTAATAGCATTTTTTTTGTGGTACTGCCATTATTTGTGTAGATAACTTAGGCAATGGGTCAGGAAATTAGCAAGTGACATTTAATTATAATCTCTCAGGCTACCCTGCTGCACCTTTTGCATTATAACTTAAAGGTGAGCAAAAGAAGGAAAGATATTTTTCTTGTTTAAAAAAATAATCTAAAACTAAGAGACAGATGGGCTGTTACTTACAGTGCTCAGCTTTTTGAAAAGCTTCCTAAGATTTCTTGGACCCAGATGCTGTACCTATCTAAATACCCTGAAGTAGATACAATCATTCAGAAACTTTGGCAAGGGTGGAGGGGGACTGTTTTCACTAAAGTGGCAATTGTATCTAAATTTATATAGTCTAGCTATGTCATCAACCAAATCATCATATAGTTTTTCTTTTAATCTCTAGTCCCTCTGCCAATTTGTTAGCTTCTCCCAGGATGTCAATTACTGCAAGTCATTTTTGGAAGGCATTCAGAGACAGATATCCTGGTGGTTCAGTAAACCGAAGCCATCACCCAGTACAATCTGTTATTCCTATAACCTTTACATGTGCACTACATTTCACTGAAATTTATCAAATCCCACAGAAGATATGCTGGCTTGATAACTGCTCAGCTTCCATTTTGTCTCAAGATAAATGATAAAAATAAAAAAATAAGTAAAAAACAAAGAGACATCTTGATATCTTCACATCTTGATAACCTATCATAAGGTATACAACTTCAGCAAAATAGGTTGATGTACAACATGCATCAACATTTAATGTAGACTAAAACAAAACTGCTTCATGAAGTTGAAAGAGAGAGATTGCTACAGCAGTGTGGAAACCCCAAAAACTGCCTGCTGATGAAATGGCATAGCTTTGAGTAAAACTCCAATGATATTGTGCATTCAAAGCTCCCTGGGCTCAGGCATTCCTTTAAAAGAGAGGACACATTCCTCTTTTTTTGTAGTCTATACAAAAAAAAAAAAAAAGAGTCACATTCTCTATACAAAAGAGTCATCTTCTCTTTTTTGTAGTCTATACAAACTCCTTACTGTTTCCAGGGAAAACACTGAGGTAGGGTGAAATGTTCAGAAGGGCAACAGGAAAATCTCCTATCCAGTATTCTTCAGTGGTATGATTTTTTTTTTGCATTGTTTTTATTTTTTACTTTTTTATTTTTTTGCAATTTTTATTTTTAGACATGGAAGTAGAGTATATTTTGACATATTAAATATTACATGGAGTATAACTTCCCATTCCTCTGATTGTATATGATATGGAATTCCACTGGTCATGTATTCATAAATAAACGTAGAAAAGTTATGTCTGATACGTTCTACTGTCTTCCCTATTGCCATCCTCCCTCCCTTTCCTTTATTCCTCTTTGTGTAATCCAATGAACGTCTATTCTTCCCTCTCCCGCCTTATTCTTTGGTTAGTATCCACATATCATAGAGAATATTCAGCCTTTGTTTATTTGGGATTGGCTAATTTTACTTAGCAAGATATTCTCCAGCTCCACTCATTTTCTGGCAAATTCCATAGTTTCATTCTTCTTAATGGATGAATAATATTCCATTGTGTATATATACCACATTTTCTATTTTGATTCATCTGTTGAAGGGCACCTGGGTTGGTTTCATTGCTTACCTACTGTGAATTGAGTGGCTATGAACATTGATGTGGCTGTATCACTATAATATATTGATTTTAAGTCCTTTGGGTATAGACCAAGGAGTGGGATAGCTGGGTCAAATGGTGATTCTATTCCAAGTTTTCTGAGGAATCTCCACACAGCTTTCCAAAGTAGTTGCACCAATTTGCAGTCCTACCAACAATGTATGAGTACACCCTTTTCTGTACAACCTCATCAGTGTTGTGATCTTGCACCTCCTCAATGAGAGGTATAGCCTATTTCTACATTCCCTTGAATCTGGATGACCCCATTAGCAGTTTGATTGATAGAGTAAGGCAAAGTAATGTTGTGTCTCTTTCTGGTATATCCTCAATTGACCTGAAATCCTCTAACTCCTGCCTCTTGGAGATCATGTCAGATGTCCAAGAGAAACAAAAACTTGCAGAAATATTGAAGCCTCAGATACCTGAGTGAAATACCAGCTGTCATGGATATCCAGCTCCACTGAGCCTTCAGATGACACAGCCCCAGCATTCTCTGAGTACACCTGCTTAAGGTACCCCAAGGGAAAACTCCCCAGCTGAGTCGCATCAAACTACAGAACCATGACAGATAATAATAAATTGTTTTTTAAGCCACTAAGCTTCGCAATGACTTGAAACAAACAAATTTGTCTGGCTCTAGGCTTGTTCTCATGCCACTTTCAATTGCTTCGAACTGTATTCCTCCTTCTTTTTGTCTTTTGAAGTCTCACCCACTCACTGAAACTTAACTAACTCAATCCCTCTAGCCAGTACTAACTTTTGTCCTCTCTAGGCCCATAGTGATTCATTCATATCACTGTCCTATGTGTTTTCACTGTCATAAGACACAAGACACAGATTTTTCATTCATGGATTCTTTAATTCCAAAGTCTTTATTGAATACCTCCTAAATGCCAAGCAAAACTTCAGATAATCCAGTGCCCAACTTCAAAGAAATAACTGACTAATAAGGGTGACAGATAAAGACAGGATGGATGTTGCATGAATGTGGTACCCACAAAGCCTCACACACACAACATGAAGAAAGGATAGCAGGAAGGGAAGGGATTAGGAAAGCCTGAAGTGAATATGCTCAACAAGCACCAAGGGATAAGGAGAGTGTTCCCTATAAAAGGAACTACAGGTGTAAGCGAATTTTCCAGAGATAAGAGACTGCATGGTGCTTCTGGGAAACTGCAGTTGCTTTAGTACTACTAACCACCACCCACCCCCCTCCCCAGGTAAAACAGGAAGTGAAGAAAAAATGAAAGGCTGAAGAGGAGGACATAAGAATATAGAGAGTCTCCCCCATCATCTTAAAAGAACTACAGTTGTTTCCCCACAGTCACCCCTAGGAGACTCTTAGGAATAAAATAGTAATAAGAATGCTCTGGACAGATTTGTGCTATAATTCGTTTTCCCAGCACATACACACACACACACACACACATACATACATACATACATATATACATACATATAAGGGGGAGTTGAAGAGGGCAAGCCTGAGAAAAGAGAAAGTTCCATTAGTCATCCCTAGAAGAGTCCATTCCAGAAAGAGCCTGCCTAAGAGCAATGACCATGGTAGTGGGAAAGAGAGAATTAATCTAACTCATCTTGAACATTTGGTGGCGGGGGGTGTGATAATACCTCAAAGGAAAGAGATTTCCCCCATATTCTAATAACAAATCAGGGAAATTTTTGAAATAAAATTCAGATTAACTTATTCTTCACTTCCTCCATGATATTAAAATTATATTCCTAACCTCCAAGATTATTCACTCTTTAATAAAATAGCCAGGTACTATTCGTCTTTATATTTTTCATAATATGTAGTGCAAACTCATAAATACTGAATGTTTCAGAGTATTTCTTGACTTTAATGAATGTTTAATCCACATTCTGATGGCAACTACTGAATCATGTGTACTGTGATCGCATAGTATGTACTATATATGTACTATAATTATGTTTTATTAAAAAAAATTTATGAGTGTGTAGCAATTCAGAAGACATAATTCTGATATAAAGTAGAAATTTGGGTGGCAAAAATACGTCATGGCTTTTTAAAGTAATTAATTCTAATATAGAAATAAAGATAGTATATATTTGTCATGTACCAACATAATATTTTGACATACGTATGTATTGTGAAATGATCAAATTGATCTAAAGAACATATGCACATATTTTTGGGGGAGGGGTGAGAACACTTCAAACTTACCCTCAATGATTTTCAAAAATACAATATATTTTTATTAATTAACATTGCCAGATTGTACAATAGCTATTTAGACACATTTCTCTTTTCTAATTGGAATTCTTTTTATGGGAAAGATAAGATCTCCCAATTATCCCCCAATCCTAGATAATGACCATTCATCTGCTTCTGAGTCCAAATGTTTCAGATTCCACATATAATTGAGATCATACATATTTATCTATCTGACTTATTTTACTTAGCATAATGTCTTCCAAGTTCATCCATTGTTATGGTTTATATATGAGGTGTCCCCCAAAAGTTCATGTTTGGGACAGTGCAAGAAAGTTTAGAGGTGAAATGATTGGGTTATGAGAACTTTAACCGATTCAGTGCTGTAATCTGCTAACAGGGATTAACTGGGCGGTACTGTAAGTAGGTAGGGTGTGTCTGGAAGAGAAGGGTCATTGATGGTTTGCCTCTAGCGTACATATTTTATTCCTGGTGAGCACAGCAGTCTCTCTCTGCTTCCTGATTGTCACATCCAGAGCTTCTTTCTTCAGACAAACTCTTTTGCCATAATGTTCTGCCTCAGCTCAGGCACAGAGCAATGAAGTTGGCCATCTATAGACTGAAACCTTTTAAACCATAAGCCTCAAAAACTTCTCCTTCTCTAAAATTGTTCTTGTCAGGTCTTTTGGTCAAAGTACAAAATTCTGACTAAAACATCCATGTTTTGGCAAATAATTATTATGGGTGAATGGTATTGCATTGTGCATATATATGCCACATCTTCTTTATCCATTAATCTGTTCATAGACATTCCAATTGAGTCCATCTCTTTTATTGTGAATATGATGCAATGAATGTGGGAAGACAGATATATCTTTTATATACTGATTTAATTTCCTTTGGATGTATACCACTAGTAGGATAACTTGAAGGTCCATTTTTAAATTTTTTAAGGCATTTACATACTGTTTTACATAATGGTTCTACTGTTACACACCCCCAACAATGAAAGAGTTCCCTTTTCTCCTCATTCTCACCAACACTTGGTATCTTTCAATCTTTTGATTATTGCCATTCTAATGGCAATAGGTACCATCATTTTGTGGTTTTAATTTGTATTTACCTCATTATTAGTGATGTTGAGCATCTTTTCTTACACTCCATTAGTCACAATTGGTCATTTGTATGTCTTTTTTGAAAAATGTCTATTCAGGTCCTTTGTATTTTTAAACTGAATTATTCTTGCTATTAAGGTTTCTGAGTTCCTCATGTTTTGGATAGAGACCATTTATCAGGTGTATGCTTTGCAAATATTTTCTCCCATTCTGTCGATTATCTCTTCACTCTGTTCATTGTTTCTTTTACTATACAAAGCCTTTTATCTTGATGTAATCCAGTTTTGTCAGGGTATTTATTAAAAGTGTTCATGCATATTTTTCACATCTGAAAATACAGATCCTCTTTCTCTGCCAAAGACCAGCTCAGCACCAAGTTCACCACCTGGATTCACTGCCGTCTTTCCCTTCTCCTGCTTCTAAGAGAATTTATAACCTTATTAGTTCTGTCTCATGTTTTTCTATGATGGTTTCATGTAGGCTGATCTTGTGTCCTCAAACTGTAAGCATTTTGTGAGTAAGAAGAGAAAGGACTTTGTGTCCTTTCCTTTACACAGAGAGAAGACACAGAAAATAGTTAAAAATGCTTGACCAGGTGGCTTATAAAAGAGTTTTGATGTTTAGCTTTTTGAGTTCTTATACCACTTGCACATCAGATAGAGAGTAGTGCTCTATCTGATGTGCAAGTGGTAAAAATTTGCTCCCAAGATGTAGGCTCTCTATTCACTTCACTGATTGTTTCTTTTGCTGAGAAGAAGGGTTGTAATTTGAATCCATCCCATTTGTTTATTCTTGATTTTAATTCTTGTGCTATAGGAGTCTCATTAAGGAAGTAGGGGCCTGATACGATATGATGGAGATTTGGTCTTACTTTTTCTTCTATTAGATGCAGGGTCTCTGGTTTAATTCCTAGGTCCTAGTTGAGTTTTGTGCATGGTGAGAGATAGGAGTTTCATTTCATTTTGTTGCATATGGATTTCCAGTTTTCCCAGAACCATTTTTTGAAGAGGCTACCTTTTCTCCAAAGCATGTTTTTGGTAACTTTGTCTAATATAAGATAACTGTAATTATGTGGATTAGTCCTTCTATTCTGTACCATTAGTCTACCAGTCTATTTTGGTGACAATACCATGCTATTTTTGTTACTATTACTCTGTAGTATAGCTTAAGATCTGGTATAGTGATTCCACCTGCTTCACTCTTCTTGCCAAGGATTGCTTTAGCTATTATGGATCTCTTATTTTTCCAGATGAATTTCATGACTGCTTTTTCTATGTCTATAAGGAATGTCATTGAGATTTTTATTGTAATTGCATTAATCTGTATAATGCTTTTGGTAGTATGGTTATTTTGGCAATATTAATTCTGCCTATCCAAGAACAACCCAATCAATAAATGGGCCAAGGAACTAAACAGACACTTCTGAGAAGAGGACACACAATCAATCAACAAATATATGAAAAATGTTCAGCATCTCTAGCAATTAAAGAAATGCAAATTAAAACTACTCTAAGATTACATCTCACTCCAGTCAAAATGGCAGCTATTAACAATACAAACAACAATACCTGTTGGCGAGGATGTGAGAGAAAAGGCACACTCACACATTGCTGGTGGAACTGCAAAATGGTGCAGCCAATATGGAAAGCAGTATGGAGCTTCCTAAAAAACTGGAATGGAACCACTTTTTGATCCAGCCATTCCATTCCTTGGTGTATACCCAAAGGACTTAAAAATGGCATACTACAGGGGACAGTCACATCAAAATTTATTGCAGCACAATTCACAATAGCTAAACTGTGGAACCAACCTAGATCCCCTTCAGTAGATGAATGGATAAAGAGAATGTGGTATATATACACAATGGAATATTAATCAGCAATAAAAGAAAAGAAAATCATGGCATTTGCAGGTAAATGTTTGGAGCTGGAGAATATAATACTAAGTGAAGTTAACCAATCTCAAATAACCAAATGCCAAATATTTTCTCTGATACAAGGAGACTGACTCATAGTGGGGTTGGGAAGGGGTGAATGGGAGAATTAAACGAACTCTAGGCAGAGCAAAGGGGTGGGAGGGAAAGGAAGGGGCATGGGGGTAGGAATGATGGTGGAATGAGGTGGACATCCCTACCTTAAGTACATGTATAAAGATATGAATGGTGTGAATATACATTGGATACAACCAGAGACATGAAAAATTGTACTATATATGTGTAATATGAATTGTAATGCATTGTGCTGTCATATATAACAAATTAGAATATATTTTTTTAAAAAAAAGAGTTTTGAGTTTATCCATGCTTTTAACGTATTTGTTAATAAAGGACCATGAAAAAAAGTAGTAACATTTAAGAAACAAGGCACAATGAGAGCATGAAGCATTGGGGAAATACTGACCAAATTAATATTTTATTTTATTTATATTCAAATTAAATGATAATAAAATCCTATCTAATAATAATTTGTATGAGGTATAATATGGTTTACAAATCTCTTTCATACACATTATCTCATTTACCTTAGGAAAAAAGTTTACTAGAAACATCAATTGAAAAATTTAGATGGCTGTTTATCAAGAAATGAATTATCAACTTTATTCTAATCAGTCAAGGAAGGCTTCAGAAGAAATTACAGGCAAAAATGTAGTTTTGTAGAGTGAACAGGATACCACTTGCTTTGTCTTTGTCTGTAGATCCATTAAGAATAGAGCCCCTTCCCAGGGAATAAGCAGGACCTAGAAGATATCACAAGACAATGGCAAGCCTGATGTGGAATTTGAAAGGCAACTAAAAGCAAAACAAAGGCAGTAAGGGTTTTCTCTACTACCACTCTCTGGAATCTAAAAAAAAAAAAAAAAATCATTACACCTTTTCAGGAAATAATCAAATTTTATTTCTTAGAAAGAAAGAGAATGTTATTGAACATGTTAGAGTTAGCCAGCTCCATTGTCTTTCTCTGTATCCTTACACAATTCCCTTTGGTGACTGAGGAAATTAGCCAATAATTACGTATCTCCTCTCAGAGCCTTCTGTGGATAGTATTTGGAAGCTCACCTAGTGAAGCAGGGGGGATACCCAAAGACAACAAATCAAAAAGAGGTGCATAGAACTGGATGGATCACAGAGATGTGTCACAGGTCCTTTATTATAACAATATTTTAAAATAATAGATCATGTCCTGGTTCCTTAGTCCCTTCTCTCCCACAAAAACAAGGATTGCCTCCTGTGCACAGTGTCTAATAAAAATCAGGTAGTAGAGCTCCTGTACATGAAATATACTCTACTACGTTTTTCCATGTTTTTTAATTCTATTTTTATGAGCTTCTGTGGCTGAGGGAAATATGGCTAAAGGAATAGGGAGTTCTGGGTATTTTAACTGCAGGCTGATATATACCCATAGAATTATAAGGATGGAATGAACCTTGGGAAGTGACTCACCCAATCCTCTTGTTCCACAGGAAATTGCGATCTGAAGCAGTACTTTCCAACTATGTTCATGTCATGGCAGCATAGAAAGGAACACATTTCTATGGCATAGTGGGATAATCTGTCAAGGATGCCCTTAGCTAAAGGTGGCCATCTGGGGTCATTAACTGCCCTCATCCTTGCTTAGTCTTTACCAAGAAGACTATGGGAATCCATAACTGGGCACACATACCTATGCCTGGTACTTCAGCCTATCAAGAGCAATATCAAGGGGAAGTTTTCTTCTGCAGTCTCCACATTCAAATAGCAGATTTACAAAAGAAACAGAAGTAAGGGAAGATTGAATTTCCATAAAGTGTTTTCATTACCTTGGCCAAGTTAGTAAGGGAGTACATAGAGAGAAACAGGATGATCCAGATCAGAGGAGGGTCTGTGGGATTCAAATAGTGGTTGCCTAGGAGATTTCCAATGGACTTCTACAAAATTGCTTATTGTCTTCAGGTTTCAAATCCTCCCAAGATTTTTAGTCTTAGAAACAGATAAACTTAAATGAAAGCTCTGTCCCACTTTCACCAACACATGCTCTAACTTTACTCGTTATGCACACAGCGGAGGACAAGGAACCCAGAAGAATGTTTCTTTTTAGTGTTATAGCATCTGGAATAAGAAGGCAGACATGTTGCTGCAGTTTCTCCTATTTGCATACCAACAATAGTCAATTAACCAACATATTAATGACAGTGATCCCTCCATCTTTGTAATGAAATTGATACAAATAATCTGTTTTAAGAATTTCCGACTGAAGTATTTGATTAGTGGGTAAAGCTGAAGATAATTGACTTCATTCAGGTCTTTTCCATGTTAACAGTACAGAATTGTGTTTATAGAAGAGAAAATAGTTATTGTGAATAACTCCTATAAATTACACACACAAGTTCATCCTGAAATAATGAACATCCTATGATGTTGCAAGCCTCCTATTTATTATAATTTTAAACAGTTATTACACTCTCTTGTTTTCTTGAACATTTAAGGAGAGACAAGGGAGGTTAGATCACAACTTCAGTAGTCATTCATAGACAGTTTCAGAAAACTTGACAAGCATCTGAACTATTTATAAACTTGGTGTTTCATCAGATTAAAGCCTACAAGAATCATATTTTGCTTTTATGTGGTGCCCCGGCAGTGCCAAAATCAGAAATACCAAGGCAACCGGACACTGGTAGTATTAACATTCTGTTTATTAATCTTTCTTCTCCATAATAACAGTTTCCACACTGAGTTCTCTTCTGAGCTCTGAAAAGAGAAGAGAAACATCTGCTTCTGAAATGTTTTTTATATGCTGCACACTTGAAAATTTAACAAGATCCTCCCCATTACGTTAAAAAGTGTTACTTTAGTAAATTCCAGGTTGAAAACCAAATGACTACAGAATGTTTTTTTTAAAAAAAAAAAAAAAAAAACACTTGGAAACCTTGCCTTTTAAATAACTCCACTTCCTTTGCACAGAGAAAGCCATGACTATTTATTCATTTCATTTGACTACTTTTTAATCTCAGTTTTTATGAGGACACTAATGACCCTCACAGATTGTTACCCTCCAGTGAAATAACAGAGCTTTGGCAGCGGCTGGATTCCAATTGAAAGAGTTCTGAAACTCATTGTAAATCTTCCTGTTTTGTTGTTCTTCAAACTAGGCTTTGCCATCTGCCTTATGAATTGAATTTTTGTTGCGGTATTTCACATGATCTAAAATATGGTTATTGCCATCCATAAACTGAGGTTCCTGGAGAGTATTAATTAAGTCCAAAATATTGCACCAATGTGCACAGTGAAATACAACACAAATGTCATGGCGCGACCATCGTTATAACACTCCCTGCATTCCATGATGGGGCTGTTTTCTCAACATCCGGAGACAATTTGGTGGTAGCAGCCAACAAAGTTAAACCTGAAAACTCAAATTCAGGTGAATGAGATAAATTGAAACAGATCTTATTGCTCCCAAACACTGTCTTGGAAATAATGGCATCTTGACATTTTATCAGTCACTCAAGCGGTCATTCCCAGCGGTATCAGCCAGAGCTTGAAGGATAGAGCCGTAAAGAAACGACTGTCAGGCATAAACATTCCTCAAAACCATGAAAACCACAAATGAGAGCTTAAGCAATGGAGGACGCTATACCCTTGATATTTCAACAATTACCTGCAATAACAGGCTTTGTTCAGAACCAGGGGCATTTTTTCAAAATCCTTACTTGTCAGCCTGGACTGGGGTAGCAGGAGAGATGGAGGGAATAGAAAAGAAAGGAGAGAAGAACAGGGAGGGGGGTAGGTGGGTCTGGTGTGATGCCCTTAGGTTAAAAAGTGAACTTGAGTTGGCTGCATATTTCAAAAACCTTATGGGAATTTTTCAACGACAATAACAACAACAACAACAAAATCCTACCAAAGATTGATCCAAGGACATTAATATTATTAAGCTTGAAGTGAAGCTTTGAGATCATTAGAAAGGCATTTACACCGCTCAGCTGTTTCCTCTGTGGCCATTTCTGATGTCAAATTACAGAGGAGAAAAATAGCAGGGTATGTATTGCAGAGAAGAGAAAGTAGTAATGGATAAGAATGTAAGTGGAGGAAGGCAAAATGAATTTAACTTCATTACACCTCAGGAACATATTGCTGCGTCGTGGAAAGAGAAAGACTAATTTTAAATGAACCTGGTGCTATTATCTTGGCAATTGGGACCCAGGAAAACTAAATGAAATTGAGTATACACCACAACCGAGTCACCCAAACTCAAGAGACAGCAGACGTAGAAAGGTTAAATGCCCTAGAAATTGCATTTGTGGAGTTTCTCAACACAGAGATTAATGGCTTCTCAAAGCAATGGATAAATATTAGCTGAAGACCATTAGCCGAGGAAAACACATCAGTGCATCACTGTTCTCAGGCTTATCAGATCAATTTTAAATAGGTTTATCTGGACTTTTCTAACATTTAATGAGGAACAAATTGTTTTTGTTTTTTTTTCCTGTTCCCTCTACCCATGTTGACTTTTTGATATTACCTAGGAGAGAACAATTAAAATAAATGGGTCTGTGACAAAGTGTTAATTTGGTTGTCTCTGAAGCAATTGGAAAAGGGTCATTTTATGATTGTTTCCTTCTATTACAGAGTTTATCATAAGTATTCACATTGAATAGTGAATTTCTTCATTGAGAAGAGAGTTTAGTGGGCATTTGGCTCTTTGTTCAACCTTCACATAGCATGCACCTGAGCAATCTCAGGTTGACATGGATCTATTTTCTGTTCAGTAGCTCCCAGTATATGTCAATCAGAATCAGATGGTCAGTTAATTCTATTTATATTTAACAACAGCAAGTGAAAAACAAACACAAAATATAAATTATGGAGTTTCTACCTAGTGCCAGTTGGATATGCTAGTTGTGATGGCGATTTCAAACAACAAATAAAGTTCAGTGCTTAAGACAGCACCTAGCAAACCTAATTCACTCATGACATAAGCCTATTCATCTGTCAGTAGGAAAAATGGGTAAAAAAAGTGCAATTATTTTTAACTATAGCTTCTTAATTGCATACAAGAATACTAAAGCCCAAAGCATCCTGATTAGGAATTAGCAAGCTACTGGGGAAAAGCAAGCAGTGATGCCCAATAACTGAACAGATGGAATGTGAGTGGTATGGCCTGGGTTCTGCCTCAGCCCTTCCTTGTCTTGACCATAGTCCCAGCTTATGAACTGGTTTCGTCACCAACTATGGGGCCCACTTGACAACTTTTAAAATCATAAGAACATGTAGATATATGTTTGTCTCTTATGCTTTCATTTTCTTTTTAATTTTTCCTATGCTGAACTCACAAATTCAAATCACACTGTTGGAACCATTTATTCACACACAAACAATATCATTATCTGGTGCTTTTATAGTGACTACATGTAAGTTTGTGTCATAAAAACTTAAAAAGAATAAAACTTTTTTGATAGGCAGCAAATAAAGCATTGCAAATGTTTGGTCAGATGGTCCAAGTTTGAAGTAACAAGTGATATTTCTGCTTCCTTCAGTGAACCATATGTTTTTGTCTTTATTTAAACAATCATTTCCTTTTATCCTATGTTGGTATCTCATAATAAAACATCAATACAATAGTGCTTATATGCTATGGCTTGGCTGAACTATGAAATAACTTCTCATGACCCTGATATTTCCCATTGCAAACAATGCAGCAAGAGATACTCTAGTTCCACCCACATAGGAGTTTGCAATGCCACAACAAAATAGCACCGTGGAAGACCACACACAGTTTCGTATGTTGAGGACTGACCATAGGTTTGAACCTGAGAACATCTGGGGTCTGAAAACACAGGTCACAACTGAAGGAAATTCTGTGGAGACTATTTCATGAGAACAAAAGACAAGTTCTCTTCGGTGGTCAGAAGAGAAAAGGAACACGTTTTCTCTTGGTTTCAAATAAATGGACTATTCTGAGTCTTAGCAATAGTGACAGTGTTGTTAACAGTGGAACCTCTACATAATGGAATCTTATTGGAGTAGAGGGTACCAAGATGAACAAGGAGATTTTACTGGTTTTTTTTTTCTTTTTTTTTTAACATTCTCTCCTCTTCCTCTTCAAGCCCCCCCCCCACACACACATACATACATACATTTATGCACACACATACAATATCATTATCTGGTGCTTTTATAGTGAGTACATGTAAGTTTGTGTCATAAAAACTTAAAAAGAATAAAAGCTTATGTAATTTTCTGTATATAGTTGACTTTCAATAAACATTTTTTTTAAAAAAAAAACTTATATTTAAAGAATATAAGTTGTTTAGAAGATCCAGTTTCTATCCTACTGTCTACCCTTTCAGCCAAAATATGAATGTCCTTTTACTTGGAAAAAGCAAAAACAAAAAAATTAAAAACAATGAGTATCCTAACAAATTGGTTGACACACTTAATGTCTACTTCTCCATTGCATAGAGGTGCTCCAAGTTCATTTTATTGTTTGTGTCATTTTATAAGTCTTAGCTTTGCAACCTGACTTCAAATGATGCCTAGGTTCACTTTTGTTTAGATGAGCCGCTGGCCTCCTGATCTGAATCTTCAGAATTCTGATTTTCCATACTGTATTTATTTTACTTAGAACTCTTAATTTTGTAGGCCAGAACTCCCAGCTCTAGTCCCCAACTGTGGGAAACCTCATCAATAGAGTTCCTAAAATCTTTTCCACCCAAGAAACACTCATCTCCGTAGCTGGAAAGTAGATTAGTCAAAATAACAGCAAATATTCAAGTAAAAGAAAAAGGAAAGTATTAAAGGAAAAGGACAGACTCCAAGAAGACAGGCAGGAAGCAAGAAGCATTTTGAGGCAGAGAAAATAAGTAATTAAGTCATTGGGTATCAGCTGTCACTCAAGCACCACAGACACTAGGACACTATTGGATGGGCCTCCAGCAATGCAGTATTTCTAGGCCCACGAAATAACAGGTGGGACAATGGGACCAACTGGTTTTTCTGTCCTATTTCCTTTCCCCACTTCATGTGAATCCCTATTCCTTTTTCTTGTCTATCTATTCAATGCAAAATGTATGAATGAACCAATTTTTACCTTTTTAGCTTTAGGCTACAGTGTTGGCAGAGAAGGAGAATTCTGACCTTAAGGAAGTTTGCTTATGGATGGAAAGATGAGAATTATGCACATATTAATTCATAAATAGAAAAGGAAATCCTTGCTTTCTCCAGAAGACTCTGATAACTAAGAAACTTTGCAGAGTGTTCAGGTCTACAAAGAAATACCAAGACACAATCTGGAGGTAAGGACAGTAAATAGTTAAATTTCTTTGCCTAATAAAATGGGGATAAGTGTTCAGTTTTCTTGGGATGGGGACAAAGAATAAAGAAGAAGGTGAAAAAGAAAGAATAGCCCAGCAACACCAAGAAATATGAGGAATTTTTTATGAGACACAGGGCAACCATTTGATTATAAGATTTCACTTTGTTAGGACATAAACTCCCTTGTTCTCCCCAAACTTTCAATAAAGTCATCTCTAAAATCCAAATAGAGAAAAACAGGGAGAAAATACAAAATAAAAATTAAAAATTCAGAAAAGGTAAAGATTTGAAGCCAGACATTAATCTTGACAACAAGGACCACACTTGAAAATCTCAGAAGTCTCATAAATCTTGGGGAAGGTATCAGACGTATTGGACTTTATGCAGAGCATTGAATGATATGTAAGCCAACCTAGATTTAAGAAGAAAACAGATTAAAACTGGCATCAAGCCATATGGTAGCATGTGTACATTATATGTGCAATAAACACCCACATTGTTCAGGAGAAAGGAGAAATCAGAGCAGGCAGAGGGCCAGGAAGGGATTTTAGAGAAAGTAGAATTCAAATTACAAAGCCTTCTATTGGTCTCACTAGCTGAAGTGAAATCTGGCCACTTTATTATGATGTGGGTTCAATGTCTTTTGAAAGTTCTGTACTAATCACAGACCCCATAGGGAACACTAAATGCAGTCCCAAATCAAAAACTTGGAGGAAATAAAAATTCTTCAAGGTGTCACACGGGGGGGGGGGGGGAGGGGTGGTGGTTCTAGTTATCTTTGATCTTTTTACCCAGAGTCTAATGCTGGGGTCTCTCCTATGAATCCCCCACACAGGAAATGGAGAGTGCAATCATAGCCTGCTTATTATCTGGCAAGGGGAAATAGCACAGTTGTTAAATGTCTCAGAGTCTCATTTCTAGCATTGACTAAACACTACAAAAGTGAGAAAGTCTCTTGACTCCATTGAAGCCCAATATTATTATCTTTAAATTATAGATGAGAGCAACTACTTTATAATATTGTTACAAGAATTTCATGAGCCCTTATAAGTAAGCACTTAGCAGTGTTTGACACATAGTAAATGCTCAATAAACTGAAGCCTGTATTCTTATCATAAATCAATCCCATATAAAGTCATTTTTTTCAGATGTGTATTCATTTAATTCTACAGATACTTGATCTCTCTCTCTCTCTCTCTCTCTCTCTCTCTCTCTATATATATATATATATATATATATATATATATATAGAATATATATGCTAGGTGTTAAATATACTACCAAAAATGTATTCTTACCATTCTCTAAGAGTTGGAAACATAAGACATCCATACCATATCATGAAAAATAATTTTTCATTTGACCACTGTATTATTGGCCAGAGAAATATCTATCCATTTATTAGCAAACATTCAGTGAATATCATTATCATCAAAGTGGAAGACATACATACCTACATGCAAAAGTTGTCTTTTGGATCAGTTCATAGGCAAGCTGGTATTTAAGATGGTACTTAAAATCTAGCAGGAATTTTCTGATGAAAGAGTTGCAGCAAAATCAAAGAGTCCTCTAAGTATGTAAGATGGTTGAGGATAATGATTCTTAGACAGGAATAGAGATAAGTCTGATGGGTAGGCTATAAAGAGAGCTAAGAATTTGTTTTTCATTTGTTTGTTTGTTTGTCTGTTTCTGGAAGTAAGAAAGGTAGGCTTTGTTATTTAAGTGGCATGATTGGTTTAGTTCGAGATCTTTATCTAGAAACACTGTGCAAAAAGAATTGGGGAGAGAAAAGAGTCAAGGAGATCGGTTACAGGGCTTTAGAGGTGATAAGAGCTCAAACTGAATTGATAATGAGAATAAAAACGAGGTTTTTTTGTGTGTTTTTTTTTTTTTTTTTTTTTAGTTCATGGCGATTTTTAACTGCACATAGGGGAAGTAGTTCAAACATTCAGTGAATATCTTTATAATCAAAGTGGAAGATGTATATACTCTCCATAGTCATCATCTAGCTTGGGTGATGATCAACATTGGTCAATTTTGTTTTTCTAGATTCTCATTCACTTCCCCTCATCTCATGTGTCTCATCATGGTCTCTGTTCCAATGATGAACAGTACCTCAAAATGTGGACACAAAAGGAGTATTGATTTAATAAGTCTACCTCAGTGAAAGCCCTGGTGAGTGATGGTCCCAGCTGGTGAAAGAATAAGCAGCTCTACTCATTCAGAATTTTGTAGTGCCCCCAACCTTTGATGGGAACCTAGTATGACTTTAAATATCAGCCACTGGAGAATAAACCTACAAATTATTCAACAAATTTGATAAACCTGCGCACATTTCTTCCCACATCTTCATTTACTACAAGGATCTCAGGAATAAAACTATTTCCCCTTAAGGACAGAGAAGCTGTCATGTTCCTTTTGTTAGCACACTCCTCATCCCTGGGCCCTGGCATTTTATTTCTTATATAGATCCATGACCAGTACTGCCAACATAATAGCATTGAATAAATAAATCTATGTGTGCATAGTCATTTGATATTCCTCTGCCCCAGAATTCCCTCAAACTTTCTTTCTAATCAACTCTTTCTCTCCCTGGTAAATAATTGAATTTTAATTCCTCTGATTCCTTTATTTTGACAGAGAAACATGGACACTGCTTAACAAGCAATTTCTTCTCAAAAATTTCTCCAGTGTTGTCTCTTCCTGAGGTCTTGCTATGCTGTGTCCACCTTTACCAAATCTTACCATAAATAGGCTGCAGTTGCAACTGCATTTGAGTTAACATCTATTTTTTTTTTTTTTTTTTGTACTAGTGATTGAACCCAGAGGCACTTGACCACTAAGTCATTTTGAGAAAGGATCTTGCTAGGTTACTTAGGGCCTTGGTAAGTTGCTGAGGCTGGCTTTGAGCTTGTGATCCTCTTGTCTTACCCTCCTGAGTCACTGGGATTACAGGTGTGTGCTACCACTTCTGGATATCATATCACTTTTATCCTGACATTTTTACGTCTGTATTTTGATCCAACACATTAGGACCATACAATTTCAAACTGCCCAACTGTATATGCCTTCTCATTTATTCATTCATTCACTTGTTCATTCATTCCTTAGAAAATTCCTGATTGTGTCATTGCTCCAGAGTGACACTGCACAGACTTCAATACACACGGGACTCACCTGGGGCCCTGTTGACATGCAGAATCAGGTACAGTGAGGTGGAAATTGTGCATTCCTAATGAGGTGCCAGACAATGCCAATGCTACTGGTCTGCGGGACAAACATTGAGTAGTAAGGCACTGGATGTCCTCAAAATCCTTTACAGAGTTTCACTTCTAAGTATTTTCTTAAACAGACATAGGTGGGGAAGAAGAGGAGGGAGAGGTACAAGACGAGTCTTTTCTTGCTTTAATTTGCTAACCATCCAGTAGCAAAGGTTAACAATTACTGAGAACTCCTTTTGCCAGTCATGGTGCAGAGTGACTGCATGTACTTGTGACCCTGGAGCTTCTGTGACGCTGCTGAACCATGGTAAACCAGCTGTGCCCATTTCCCAAGCACAAACTCACACCCACCCCCTACGCCACCCTCCTCCCACCAATTGCAAAGGGAAGTTCATATACTGAGCCAGTATATGAACCACAAAAAAATAAATTCAGTCTTATTAATTTGTAGCCAGAAAAGCCTTTAACAAATCAGGGAGCATTTTGCTTAGGTGACCCCGTCCGCTATTTGTACCCTTAATGGAGAAACTGAAATTGCCAAAACAGTGGAATATGTTGCCTCCTTTTGCACACAAATAATTTATTTTAAGACTTTTCATGCCTTCGGGGTTCTCTTTTCTAGGTCACAAATGATAAAGCGCACAAAATTTTATTCATTTCTATCATGGTCCTGGGGATGTTAAAAATCACATTCTGTTTTTAATAGTTCCTCCATCAATACAGGGAGGAACCTTTTCCCAGCCTCCCTTCTCTAATGCAGCTCATGCCAGTGTGTCTTAACCATGGAAACAATGCTTTTGTGTGAGCTCTCGTTTATTAAGTGCCAACTACGGCTAAGTGCTTTGCAGAATATGTACAACATTAGCACTTTGTGAGATTCACTTTAGTTTTGTAAATGGTGACAACGATAATGTCTTACATTTGTGTAGTCCTTTATATTTTTCAGAGGGTTTTTTGTGTTCATCATCTCATTTGATCCAAATCTTTTAAGAGAAGTAGAGTGAGGATTATCCTGCCTACTTTGTAGATTTAAAAAACCTGAGAATCAGAGAGGTTGACTGATTTGTCCTGGGTTAAAAGATGAGTTTTGTCAGTGTGATGCTTGGAACTTGGGGGAGGTCCCCTAACTCATTATGTTCCCCCCACATTTTGGGGAGGGGGTTAAATACAGAAAAAAATCAAAATTAGATGCTAACCTCTCATAGTTAATAAATATTATTTAATCATGGAAGGAAGAAAGACAGGGAGGGAGGGAAAGAAACCAACACTTTTCTTCACAAAGAAGACAGAGTTTCATTCTCACTCTTGAAGGACAGTTAAAATGTTCACAGCCAGTAGAGAAAGAATTGGCACAGACAAAGTGCAAGTTTATGACTCTATGAACATGCATGCTGAGTTTACAAAGTCCTGAGTACAAAAGCTTGACTAGAGCAAAAGATCTAAGTAGGAGAGTGAGTAAGAAGTAAGATGAATCAGTGGTATTGAGTCTTGAACATGAGGCTAAAAAGTTTGAAGCTATTCACATTTGCATAATTGAAGACTACTATTTAAATGGTACTTACTACATTTTCAGTTAATCCATTAACCTCTATAACTGTCAGTCTCAATGTTAGGCAAAGCATAAAGGATATTAGGTAGCATGATCTTTGTACCTAACATCTACTCCTACACTTAAACACATCTCACCCAATCTCAGACCTGAATCTTCACAGTTCACGTACAACACAAGTTTAAAACTACAAGTTTCAATGCTTGATCGTCCTTTATTGAGAAGTATTTTCAAGAAGCCTGTATTTCCCTTTAATTAGCCAAAATCTTTATTTTCATCAAGAATTGAACCTAAGTATTAAGGAGACACACCAGAGAGAGAGAGAGAGAGAAGAGTATTATGATCATGCATTTCTTTAAAAAAAAAAATATCAAGCACACCCTGGACTCGATACCGTAGGATCCATTCTCATTTTACCCAGCTGTGCTTCTTCTTGCCTCCCACCTCCCATTCTTGGTGATGAGAAGTTGAAAAAAAGGGCGGGATTCTGTAGAAAATCCTTGGTAGAAATATTTTGAATTATGTTTCCTGGGGCCTACCCATTAGAATAGACCTAGAAATTTTTGGCATATAACGTTGTTGTATGGAGCTCTTCTGTTCTTTAGAGGATAGGTAGCAGCATTTCTGATTTCTTCCCACTAGATGCCAGCTGCATCCCTGAGTCATGACAACCAAGCATGTCGTGTATCTCCCAGCTGGAAAAGTTGTTCCTGGTTGAGAACCACTGGACAAGAGCACAAAAATAACCTCAACCTAAAGAAAATCCTAAAAAATTGGTATGCACCAAAATAATGAAAAATAAATTAACTAGGCTGTCTATTAAACTGCCCAGGTTATCAAACTTGACTGTATATTGTCTCATTTGCCCAGGTAAAACCTATTCAAACCAATAACTGAAAATATAAACACACACACACACACACACACACACACACAAACATATGCATAGAGACAACAGGAAATAATTCCCAGCTCTGAATGAGTTAACTAATATTCCACAGGAAGATATAGACAATTTCCCCCAAGAAATTAAATTCCTTTACAAAAGTACCCTAAGGACTTTAACACAAATCACTCTTCTTACTTGAGACGATTTATCATTTTTTAGAGCTTATAAATTATACACACCAAGCAGCAATTTTATACACCAACAACCATAATAATCCAGACACAAAACAGAACAGTTGAAGGGTACGCTCTTCTCACAAAGGGGGTGGGGGAGAGAAAGGCACTAATGTGCTCTGCTTTTGAGCTCTCTCTTCCCAGGGACATAGCTTTTCTTTTCTGTCCTCACTGTCTTAATAGATTTCATCTTCCTTTAAAAGACAAGTCACAATCTGTCCCTGAAGACAGCCGTTATCATTAAAATGCTCTACTGGGGGCCGAGGGGCAACATTACTCAGTGTGCGACAGGACATACAAGAAGACGTGTGACACTTTTCCTCCAGGGCCAACATTTTAGAGAATGGAGAGGCTATGCTAGGACTCCAGAGGTCAACTCGTGTCTCCTCTGGCCTGTGGTTGAGTCTGCAGTCTAAGCCATTCAAGGAGAGGAGCCAGTTCACTCCATTTACATTTCCAGAATGGAGTGGGGTTTTTCATTTCCCTGTCATTAAAAGAACGAGAAGACCGGCTAGAGCAATAACATTCCTCTTGCAGTTATTGTCTGTTCTCACCTCAGCTATCTTGATCTGAACATCACTTAGAATGATCAAGAATCTTGTGGCAGATATTCATCTGTGCTGCGCACTCGGAATACATCACTCCTGCCCTGCCGTGCTGGAGGTGAAAAGGATCCAGATGAAGGACACACACCGTGGTCAACTTTCATTGCTGTGTTTTTCATCACCCTGTTATTTTGAGTGGTAACCCACATATCACAATTAAGCTGCACACCATCTACAGAACTCTATAGACAGAAAGTAAAGTAATTACGGTATTTAGAACTGGAAGGCACCTTGGGAAATCTCTATATCCTAACTCATTTTACAAAAATGGCAAGTCATATGAATAAATTCTGGATATCTCATGCATAGCATGATGACTAGGGCCAATAATATACTACTATATATTGGACATTGCCAAGAAGGTAGCTCCTAAGTGTGATCACCGCAAAAAAAAAAAAAAAAAAAGTAACCATAGGAGGTGATAGATAAGTTAATTAACTTCATCTTAATGATAATGATTATTTCTCAGTGTATGCATATATCAAATCAAATCATAAATGTACATACATTATGTATGCATATAAAAATACATAAATGTTTACCTTAAATTTGCACATTTTTTACAGGTGTAAGGGGAGCCAGACCAAGGTCATTCAGCTCATCAACGCCTATAAGAGCTTTTCCCCTGACTTGATCCAATGAGTCCTCCATGACAGTAATGCCACATTTCAGGGGCACCAACAGAAAGCCAGCTCAAACTGTCACCAGAGACAAGGAAGCCAAAGTGGGGGAGAACTGTAATTAAACAAATAAGAGAAAGTATTTGTTTTGGTTTGGTTTTGGAAGCTGCTCATCAACAGTTCCTCTTCCTTGTAGAATCTTGAAGCTTTCTAAACATCACCCAGTCCCTCATTCTCAGCCATGCCTTTCCGGTGAATTTGGCCTCACCGCCAGCCCCAGGTATTCTCCTTTAGGATTCACAAGAAGCTCCATCCGGTTACAAACCTTTCTAAATGGATTGATTTATCAGATTACATTCCTCCCCACAAAAAGGGATGAATGCTGGGAAAGCAAGCAAACTGAAGGCACGGCTGATGCTAGCACTCCCAGGAACACAATTTCCTCTGTTTGGAGCTGTTTCCAAAAGATGGCTTCTATTCTTACATCCCCTTTTTCACCTGGGGAAGAGCCCAAACCTGGAGATACCTACGACTTCCCATCAGAGGTCACAGGGCAACAATTGAGGAATAAGGTTGACTTAAGACTTCAAAGTTCTCCTGATTCAACCAAAAGTTAACCCAAAAAGCCTCAGAGGACTCTAACAAGCAACAGAGCATTGTGTTTGCATTACAAACCACTCCAGGTAAGCCCTCTAAGCTTCAGTAAAACCTTTGTGTGTACAAAGACTACCAGTCATGAATTTATTTATTACCAGTTATGAATTTGCATGGCTCCACATATTAACAAAAGGGAGAACAGGTCTCCTTTCCACCTTTTCATTAAAAATATGTCTGCCCAGGTAATAACTATTGTCACTCTTTTTTTTTTTAATTTTTTCATGTAAAAATCACATTTGACAGACATTTTTAACTTTCCAAAACAAAATGTATAATGTCTCATTTGGTTCTCACAAGATATTATTTATCCCCATTTTACAGATGAGGGAAACTAAACCCCAGGTTCAAGGGGATTATCCAGGATTACATATTGAGAACCTGGTGGAGACAAAACTCAGGGCACAGGATTAAGACATATTTATTTTATAAGGCACATCAAATAGGGGTCCCTTGTTCATTTTTCTTGGAATGTCTCCAAATATAAAATCCTCACTTCTTTGGGGCTTGAAGGTTTATCTAATCTCCATAAAGAAAGAAATAGATAGATCCTAAAGCAGACGACCAAAGAAATGCTTTTGAAGTAATAGGCATTATGAGGATAGAAGGCTCGCTATGGCAGTGTTTGTGAGTGCAGACACGTGTACACACACACAGACATGAAATAACAGGAGGGTCATGTGATAGATCGTGCTATGAAAATGAAAGTCAGAAAATCATTTATTTTTTATGTGGCGCTGTTGACTTTAGTCTGGGATTAGTTGTTTATAGACATTCACTTAGGTCACCTGAAGTTCAAAGTGACTCCTTAGCTGTGAGATTCCCACCCAGATTCCTATTCCTCTTTCCTCTAAATGAATGAATGAATGACAATTTTAGATCATCATGAGAGTTTTGTGTCTACAAATCTGGAGAAATTTTTTAGATCCCCATGCTGTAGGAAGTAGCACTAAGTGAATCAGGAATGCTTAATTCTGTCATCCAAATATCAACCTCCTGGATCTCCTTTTTCTGTCTGTTCATACACCACCCTCATCTAATATGAGGAAGTTTGGCCAGTCCACTGAAATTTCTGAAGACTTAGAAGTTTGGAAAGAATTCCTTTGTTCTTTATGCTATTAAACTCAAGAAATTCGGGATGGGGTTGTGGCTCAGTGGCAGAGTACTTGCCTTGTACATGTGAGGCACTGGGTTCGATCCTCAGCACCACATGAAAATCAATAAACAAAATAAAGATATTGTGTCTATCTATAACGAAAAATATATTTAGAAAGTTATCAGAAGTGAACAGCAACCAAATCCTAGAGTATAGAAGGAGATGAGCTGTCTCAGGTGTTAATTATCTGTTAGGGTCTGTAAACAAGTCAAGATGGCACCTGACATTTTGCCAGAGGGAGTGGTTTGTGAAGTAACACCATCGAGCCATTAAGTGTGGAGATTCCTTATCGGTTGACTGCTGTATCTAGTTTATGTTAATTAAGATAAACTGTGTGGAATGTATATATACCCCTCCTCGTCATCCCCGGGTTAATAACCAGGGGGTGACGAGCAACTTGTGTACATTGATACAGCAGGAGTGGGAGCCATTTATTGTAGGACAGGAGGGGTATATATACATTCCACACAGTTTATCTTAATTAACATAAACTAGATACAGCAGTCAACCAGTAAGGAATCTCCACACTTAATGGCTCCCTGGTGTTACTTCACAAACCACTCCCTCTGACAAAATGTCAGGCGCCATCTTGACTTGTTTACAGACCCTAACATTCCCTAACAATTATCATGGTGGAAAGAAGAGATAGGAAGTGAAGAGAGGAGGGGAGAAGTCATCACACCCTCCCAGTGGGCTCTTGCTTCAAACATGGAAGCTCCACATCTAACTTCTTTCTTCTTAGCATTTTGTTTGTTAAATTGTGGTTCGACATAAATACTTATGAAGATGCGAAAAAATGTAAGGGACACTCAGGCAAAATGAGTTGCCACATTGTCACCATATCACTGAGAAACAAGGACACTGCCCAAGTCATCTATGTCTCATCACAAACTCTCTCCACTAAACCACTATTCTTCCTGATTTCGTAGCTCTGATCTTATTTAGCCATTATAGCAACCAAGCAAGGTAGGTCTTATTACCTTCATTTTATCAATGTAAAAACACAAGTCCAGAACATCTGAGTGTCTCAGCTAAGGTTGGGAATACCTGTGTCTGCTGCCCACATCCTCCTTGTTTGCACCATACATTTCACATCATGTTTCAGTGCAAAAGGCGGCATAATTGCTTAAATGTGTGAGTCCTACTATCCCTCTTACCTACTTAATTGGCATTGTCTTCTTTAGACACCACCTTACCTCTTCTGAAATGTTCTTTGTCCTTTGGTTTTCATTCTGCTTCTTCTTTGTTAGACTGATTGTGTCTGTGGTGCCCTTCCAGGATGACCTCTGCCTGGCACAGAAAGCCAACCAACAGGCCATTTGTCACACCTCATCTCTTCCCTTTTATAAAAGGGACAAAAGGCTGTCTTTGAGCCCCCTTTGGAAGTGTTTTCATGCTAATCCAAGAATTACTGTTGTGTTTGTTTTCTGGCCAGTGCAGTGTGAAGCCATTCATGGGGCCGCATGGACCTTGTCTAGTCACATTCCAGGCCATTCTTGGAACATTTTGGGGAAACGCATCATCACTCTGCTAGTGGGAGACAAGTCTGTGTCCCTGCCTGAGGCTGACAGCCAATGCATCTATGCCCTTGATTGCGCATGAAAACATCTCCTGCCATCTCTGCCAGGCAGCCCACTACATGCTCAGGGAGGGGGAAGAGCAAAATTAAATGTTGGTCCAAAAAAAAAAAAAAAACCCAAATCAGAGAGAAAACAAAAACTCCTAAATACGCATCTTTCTGGAAAAGAAGGACAGAATGCAAGATGAGTACTTAAGGCAGTTTTATGGTAGAAAATTCAAGCCTTCCACAAACAACCTAAGTCATTATGATGTAACAGAGATCAGGATAGGAATAATGAGACTAAATAAATAAATAATTGTGATTCTACTACTAAGTAGCCACAAAACATTGGGCACCGTTCTTTTATTTTGTTTCATAGTATCATCTGTAAAACAGGATTCATATTTAAAATACCACAGGATTTTGATAAAATTGAAGGAACCACCACCCACTCATACTTGGTAAATAACAAAGACAAGGCAAAGATTCATTGTTATGGCTGTTACCTCCTGAGCCACAGCCTCTAAATGTGTAAAGAAAAGATTCTGGGATACATCAATGTTTTTAGGACCAGCTTTGTATCAGAAAAAACTTAAGCTTTTTAAATATATAAACTCGAGTCACTAAAATCTTGAGGCATCAGGCCCAAAATCATGTTGCATTTTAATTTCTCAGGTTATTTGCCTACAGCCTGCCCAGGATTGGTTTTTAGGGTCTCCTGAGCTTCCCACCGAAGGTTACCCAATGTTTAGTGATTCTCCAAGAAAGCAAAATAGCATATGTCTGAAGTTGTAATTTCACCATTAAATATTAAGTTTTAAATTATAAAAATAAAATTGTTTTCAAAAGCCCTCCATTAAAAGGAAATATCCTTGAGGGGGACAATATATTAATTTGCCCCAGCTTATTTCTTGACACTTATAAACCATACTGACTGATTAAAAGCATAGTGGTACACAAGAAACCCTTGTGTAAGCTCAGAGTAATGCTTTCTAGAACAATCTCTTTATTTTCATATATAAAAATTGAGCCCCCGAGAGTTTATTATAAGTAGAGTGACCATAGAATTTTCATCCAAAACAGGATACTTTTGAGAATGAGGGGGATTATTGATAGTGACATTAGACATAACATAGGACTCTCCAGAGCATACAGAAATATATGTTTATTCTAGTTGAAAGTGACTTGTCTATATTACAAAGAGAGTTGATATTGAAAAGAGAAAGACAGGAACCATTGAAGAATAAGACTAGAACTCCAGCCCCCAGATTTCCTCATTGAACAAAGACACAAGCATATATAGTTCAAATTCACTTTCTTTTTGGTCCATGATCACCCTATTTCTCAGGAACAACCTGAGAGTTAGTTGCTTCTTAACTTTTGATGGGGTTATGCCTCAATAAACCCATCATAAACTGAAAATATCATAAGTTTTAAATGTATTTAATAGGTTGGGCATCGTGGAGCATGCCTATAATCCCAGCAGCTCAGGAAGCTGAAGCAGGAAAAATCACAAATTCAAAGCCAACCTCAGTAATTTAGCAAAGCCCCGTAAACAACTTGTTGAGATCCTGTCTCAAAATAAAAAATAAAGAATGTCCCATGGATGAAGCTCAATGGTTAAGCACCATTGTTTCAATTTCCAATACTAAATTTATGTATATAATTTTTTTTAATATACTTAATCTATTCAGGATCACAAGTTACCTAGCTTACACTAAATGTGTTGAGGGCACTTGAAGAGCCTACAGTTAGAGAAAATCATCAAGCACAAAGTCTGTTTTATAATAACATGTAGAATATCTCAGTTGATGAATTGAAAGCCTGAATCTAAAACACACTGTTAGAACTGTACCTAATATCCATTGTTTGCCTTCATGTTCAAGTGGCTGACTGGTAGCTTGGGCTCATTGCTGCCGCCCAGCTTCATAGGAAACTATCATTACACATACTGCTATCCCAGGGAAAGACTGGAATTCAAAGTACACTTGCTATTGAAACCATAGTACTTTCACACCATCATAAATTCAAAAATTGTTAGATGAACTATCATGAATTGGATTGTCTGTGTATCTTTTTCCTTGGAGTTCTTTTCAATCTCCACATTCTAGCTGGTCAATCTACGGCCCTATTATGTAACAGATCATTGCCTACAAGAGTGTACACATACCTGGAGGTTACCTTTCCTTTAGAAGAGCAAAGACAGCTGTAGTACAAGATCAACAAAGCCCATGTAGGTATCAAAGACTGTATCTAGATGCTTAGAAACCTCCTGAACTGAAGGAGAATGTTCCTGAGGTTATCTCATGCCCATGACAGTCCTTCTTGTCACTAACAGCAGAGCCCCTCCCTGGCTCCCCTCTCTGATTCCCATCAGTAGTCCCATAACCAAACCCAAGCTGCTGCCAGTCCATCAGTACTCACTGGGTAGCAGGAAAAAAATATTGTCTCCTCTCAATATTAGATTTTCTCATATTGCTTGTCTGACAAAAGTCATTTCATACTGTCTTTATTTCTGAGAGATGTTTCCTGGGTTGGAAATCAGCCTTTCCTTTTACCCCTCTTCTCAGGCAACTATATTAACAGGTAGAAAACACCAGACTTGATTTTTTTTTTTTTAATGACCTGTTTTCTAGTTCCCTTTTCATGCTTGAAAGAAAATTTATAAATAGTCAACTTAATTTTTCCTCTGGACTCACACCTATTTGCAGAATTTCCCCCCTGGGTTTTACTCATCTGC
This sequence comes from Callospermophilus lateralis, assembly GCF_048772815.1. NCBI lineage: Eukaryota > Metazoa > Chordata > Mammalia > Rodentia > Sciuridae > Callospermophilus > Callospermophilus lateralis. The sequence goes on along the minus strand of NC_135321.1, from coordinate 30,229,039 downwards.
AACATGTGGCAGGAAAAGGGGATAAGGATTGTATTTGTCCTCTTTTTTGGACCAGATTTTCTTTCAGCAAGTCTGCTATCAATTCTGTCTGCCAAAATGGCATTTTAATGTGTTACCTGCCGGTCAAGTATGTTCTATTAAGTTCACTTCTGTCTCTGCTGTTTGCTGATTCTGTTTACCATTAATATTTCCTCCCATATTTATCACGCTTATTATTTTTAACACAAATGTGTATTTTTTTTTTTTTATTTTATTGTGTCTCTAGTTCTGAAAAACATTAGCTTAAGAGAAAAAAAAGAGGAGGCTGTGGGGAGGAGAGCAAACAGGGCCTTCTCTTACTGGAAAGACGATTTTAATGAGTTTTATTCTGTAGTTGGGGAGATGCTCTTAACCTCCTTGGCCCTGTAAGATGTGATTTCTTGACACGGAGCGTATTGCAAATGCATTTTTATCAGAGCTGTGTAAGGTGGACACCAAGGGGATTTCTTCAGTATTTAACAAAGCCGTCTATTTGCAACACAAAGTAATGCTTTGTTTACCCTTCCTCTTTGTCCTGAGCATGGTATTATTCCAGAGGCATTGCTTCTCCCTTGCAAACTGTCAGTGGCCAAGGGTACTTTTCAGCGTGTTTAGGATCATAATTGGCAAAAATGTCTGCTCCATCATGGAGAAGAGGTAAAGGTCAGGCACGACCCGATGGGGCCATTCTCCAGTTTGCATAACAGAGACACCAAAGCGCCTTGCCCCTTCTCCAGAGTTCACAAGCCCTTCTCCGCATTCGAGGGACACAGCCTTTCCTCCCTGCCAGATAATTAGCAGCAGTGGCAAGCCCGGCAGACTTGTCATTGGGCACTCAATGGTGCTCCTTTCCTCCAAGCTCATTTCCTTGGAAGGTGAGAGCCATTATCGTAAAGAGAGATATTGTAAATTGTGTTCCTTCTGCTACACTATGGCTCTGAGCAGAGAAATTTGTGTTTTCTGCCAGGGAGAAGAATAACATTTATTTAATGGATGCTGTGCAAAAGGTATTCACATTTCATGCTTCAGGGCTTAAGCCGATCCCAGATCAGGAGGGAACTTTTCTGTGCTCTGAATTGTACAGCTGGGTAAGTGCTGAGTGGGAACAACCCTTCTGTCCCCATCCAGGCATGGGCCGAGGTCACTATCTCAAGGGTGCCCACATATCCCTTCAGCTCCTGAATTTGTTCACAAACCATATTTTATTCCTCTCTCCTGCCAGTCTCCCCTATAAACTTGAAACTAGCAGTACTTCTTACAGACGGCTCTGCTCCACTGAATTCCAGTTCTGCTTTGCCAACATCCCAGTTCCATGAAAAGAATCCTCTACAGTGTTAGAGCTGTAATACATGAGTGTTTCCTTTCTCAGCAGGGGGGACAGCAGGAAGCCTGAAAGATGGAGGAAGGTTGGGACAGTGGTATGAACATGGCTTTCAAGCTAGAAAGATTAATGTAAGCTCAACCCAATTTTATCCCCTAAATGAGTGAGAAATCATAAATTGTTTATTCATTGGCATTCGATTTCCTGATCTAGAAGAAGGAATAATAAAGCCTACCTTGCAGTCCTGTTGTAAAAATACAGGAAAGTCACATGTCAAATGCATGGTCCATAGAGGACAGAAGTTAGATCACAGTCTCCCTTCTCTTGGGAGGAAATCTAGTTTGTTCTGGAACTAACTTGCTAAGTAACTTCTGCCAAGTCATTCACATTTCCTGTGAGTTTCATCTTTCATCTGCAAAACAAGAAAAACCTCTATCTCACCTTCCCTGCAGGATTATTGGAAGGATTAAATGAGATGTTCATTAAAACAGGAATTTTGCAAGGCAAAAAAAAAAAAAGCAATAATGTTGTCAAGATATAAAGTGCTATTATTATGTAGCTGTTGACTCTTTAACTCTAAATTCTAGAAAGTGTGCCTTTTACAGTATTATCCACATTAACTAGGTCTATCTAAACTATAATGGTGATGGTAGAAAAGCAGACACTATTTTGTATCTTCAGAATAGTTTAGCTCTCAGAGTTGGGACAAAAGGTTACTGGTGCCTTAATATATGCATAAAATGGATAAGTACTTAGAAACTTGATTGTGTCATAGACAAGGCCTTGCATGAAAACCTGTGACTCATGAAGGGTGATAAATAGAGTTAAGGAAATGGACCAGGGAGGAGGGAGGGAAAAGGGAAAATGCAAGAGAATGATATTAGCCAAATTACATATACTGTTATTATTTTGTGTATGTACATGTAACAATAAATTTCACCATTATGAACAATTATAATGCACCAACAAAAAAACTACAGAAAAAAAAAGAAAAGAATGCCTGTGATTCACATAGCAGATGCTCACTAAATGTCAGGAATCCCCACAAGTTCTATTGGAGAGTCCAAGATTCATGGTGTGCCAGTCAGCCCTGGTCTTCACCCTGACTCTCCGCTGTTGTGGTATAATATAGACTCTCTTTACCTTCCCCTCCAATAGGTTTGCTCCACCACAGTTCCCAGGGTTATACAAACTTGAGAATGGTAATAACCAAGAATTTGCAGTTGCACACTAAACCCTCACTCTTTAGTTTTCCCTGAATATGAGCTGCAAAGTTCCCCATCAAGCTTTGGCTCCAATTCATTGATACTTCATAAAGAGATTCTGCCTTGTTCTGGGTTCCCAAGCCCCTTCTCACTAGTGTACAGGGAATTTTCATTCTCACTCTAGGGACTTTTCACTATTCCCTATCTGACCTCAAATCTTCCAAAATTTAAGAGTCTTTTGATTGCAAAGAAAATCCAATCAATCTACATTTTGAAATCAAATTTAGAAGGATAGACTAGAAGAAGATAAAACCACAGCTTGAATTGTGTGGGGCTTCTCTCTGTGCCTCTGCCTCATTGCTCTCTGTCTCTTTGAGGTGGCTTTCTTGCCTCATCAGGTTGTGATACTGGTATGAATCCTTCCCATAGCTTTGCAAGCCACAGATCAATCTCTTGTGGTATTGGCCACCTGCTTCTCCCTGGCATTTGCCTACAAGGGGCACTGCCATTACTTGTGTAGTGCTCACCTATCCTGCATATATATAAATATTTATATATATATATATATATATATATATATATATATATATATATATATTTTTTTTTTTTTTTTTTTTTTTTCTCTGCTGGGTCCCAACACATCCATGAGGCACTGAGGAAGCTTCAGCAAAATTTCAGTACTCATGCCACAGTGCTCACTTTTGCTAAGCACTTCCATGACAGAACAAATTGTATCATGTGCATCCTTCAATCTGTGCACTTTGTTGTTCAGGAGCCACTGTGTTTGTAGCAGCCCTTCTATTTCCTGTACCTCTTACCAGGTACCAGTAAAGGTACAGTGAATTATTTAAAGAGCCTAAGTGCTTGGCATGACAGAGGGAAGGTGACCAGAGAAGGAAGAAAGGCTTCTATGTTTCTATCTCTTTCTGTGTCAAAGTCTGTTCATATGGTTTCTGAGGCCTTCGGTGTTACAAGATATAGTGGGAGCACCTTTCCTGTCTTGTACCTGTGGTCTCGGCATCATTCTATGCACAAGGCAAACATGAGGCTTTGCCACTAGGTCAAAGTCATCATGCTTAGTTTCTTCTATCCTTAATGTAAGATGGTTTTTTCCAAAAGACTGATTATCATTTATCTAAATTCCTCCTGGCATAGCCTAAACTATGACTGATGGGTAGGCACAGACAGAGAGGAATGTCGTCTCAAACTGGGATAATGCCACAATCAGAATGAGAGAAATAACTGGATTCATCATAAAGGTGAAGTTGAAAGTTCAGTAATGATTTTCCTTGTCAGAAGATTATCTGAATTACCACTTTTGATCAGTCTCATTATCTGTTTAAGCAAGATTATGTTTTTAAGAGCAGTCTCTTACAGAGGAGGCGGTATCCAAACAATGTTCTTCATTTTGTTGCATTAGATCTGCCAGATACTGGAGTCGTTTAAAACTGGTTATATTTCCAGTTGAAGACCTGGCTCACTGATAATTTCCAAAGTGGGGGAAGACAAAGTGGTTTGACAATACCAGGACAAGGATGTAGGAAGTTGGTGAAGTTGGAGAGCCACAGTAAAATACTATAAAATGTTTGTGTTACTGAGGGCATCATCCTGTGCTCCTTCTCCCTGAATCCCCAGGAAGAACTGACAGCTGCCTGGCCTTTACAAAATGAAATTGACATTTACAGGCTTAGGTTCAACAGAAACTGAAGGGAGGGGTGGGGGATGCTGTAGGCAAAGCCGGAGCCCAGTTCCCTGGGTCCAGGAAAGCAGGCCCATAACTCTGCTGTGAGTGATGGGTCAATATCCAATAACTCCAAATCAAAAGCTGATGTCTTCTTGAGTCAGCAGAGCTGAAACCTCCTTCAGGGGATAAGAATACAGCACAGGCTCTTCTGACAGAGCTGGAGTTGCCAGTAGCCTTTAATCTAAGGAAACCACAGGCAAAGCAAACTTGGCATATAACTTTTCCTACATTAATTAGCACCCTTCCGTTTAAAGGGAGGGGAATAATAATACTCTTGGGAGAGCAGCTAGAGTTCAAACTCCACTCATTTGGATTCAGCACACAAAGACTCTGGGAAGGGACGATGGGGCGGAGGACAGAGCATGGGCATGGGGAGGGAGAAGAGATTATTTTCAGGTCAACTGAACAGTGACTCTCAGAAGCAAGCCATTGTTTGAATTGTGTTTCATGATATTGATTACGGATCATCCTCAGTAGTTCTTTACCTTTTCGGTCAGGCTCTGCCTGTCCTACTGGAAAGGGGAAGGCGTGTGTCCTGGAGCTGTGTTGACTGCTTTCTCCTCTAAAATGCAATGAGCCTGTTGGGAAGACAAAGTCAACATGGTTTTAAAATGTATTTTTAATAAGTGATTGTCTACTTAAGAGAAATTAGCTAAATATTTATATTTCCACCAACTGGAAATCAAAAGCACATCAGTTAGCAAAAGAGAAATGACAGAACAGATTACATCATGTGCCATTCATGTGGGTGTTAAATTAAAGGCATATGAAACAAAATTCTGTATGGGAACTGAGGATACATGCATCATTTGCATGATCGTGATCCCCTCTGGTGAGGGGGGGAAAAGAACTAGAATAGAAGATGAGAGCCCTCTTTTTCTTACTATTTTAATATTTTCCTTCTTGAAAAGAAGAATTAATCCATGAGTCACTTGTATAATTATTATCTAATTATATAATAAATATATATTATTAAATTATATTATTTAATTTTAAACCAATTACAATAATACATAATATAATTATAAATCTAAATAAAATTATAATTATATATTAATTATTATAATTATTCTATATTATAATATAAAGATTAAAATTGATGTAGGTTTCTGGTTTGGGGTGTTTGGGGCTTTATTTTGCATTTTTTTAATTTCTAAAATTCAAAAGGGGTGTTGGCCATAGGGGTTTATTGTTTCTGTTACACTTTGCACTAACCAAAGATGCTGAGTTCCAGTTCTGAGATCCTATCTGAATGTGTCCAGTTTAGATCTGGAGACAGGTCTGAGCCTGCCTTGTCTGATTCAGCCAACAAAGCACCAGGAGTCAAGCTCTATGTAGGGAACCATTGCTCCTTTCAGCCTACTGTCAGCCAAAGAGCACATCGGCCTGAATTCATTCACAAGGCTCAATCTCATTTTATTTTTATATTTTTTTCATTTACCTTTATTGAAGTTGCACATTTTAAGACAATGATTTTAAAATATTTTCATATGCTGTAAATATTTGAAAATGAAATAACATTTACAATTGAATGTCATTCTCCAGTTACAGCATACTTTTACATCCATTATTTTATTTAGTTATCATCATGCATTTCAGAAGGTGCTAGAGTTACCATTATATTATCCATTTTGCAAATGAGGAAACAGGCCCAAAAAGATTAAATAACTTCTTCTAAATCATAGCAATAGTCATAATGGCTTTAACCAGAGTCCAAGTATTCCGATTCTAAGCTGTCTATCCATTCATTCATTTATTTAACAAACATTTATTAGACTCATACTACATAGGCTTTTTTCCAGAATTCTTTCCAGTACCTCTGGTAATTATGTCTCTATAAATCTTTATTATGTCATTATTAAACTACCATTATACACTATATTATTCATTATTATTTTATTTTGCACACCTTATCCTTCATCCTGCCTGTCAAATTGATTATAAAGTCCTTGAGTAGTTCCATAGCTACAAGATATATTTTTTTTTCACATCCCACAGGGCTTAACACAGTTCTGGGTACATGTAGAAATCAGTATCTTATGTTTAACCAATTTACTGATAATTAATCTTCAGCTTGAAAACCTATATGTAGAAGAGTAACCCACAGAGCTCCAATTAGGATAAGGAGATAGAACTACACATCACACATGCCATTTGCTCTAGAGATGTACACATAGATGGGAGAAACCAAGAGCTGGGCAGAAATTGCGTGAATATTCTCAGTCCCTATATTTCAGTAAGAACTGTCAGATGCTTCTCAATTTTATTCCTAGTTTGTTATTTAATATCAAAAACACAATCAGACAAGGCCTTTGACTTAGAAAAAAAAGTTAAAGAACATATAGTTGCATTAATGTTTTTGATTGAGGTCCTACTACGTATCACAAAATATTGGATGATGCTATGAACAAACAAAGTACGTGGACATTTTCCTTTTTCTCAGTGTAAATTGAACTCTACAGTTTATATTCCATCTCATTTCAAACTTTATAGTCCAGCATGGCAGTTATATGCTTGAGTTCTGAATCAGACACTTTGAATTTACATCCTGGCTTTACCATTTTCCAGCTGTGTGACCTCAGGCAATTTTCTTAATCTCACCAAGCCTCAATTTCCTCATTTGTACAACAATGATAATAGGATTCTTGGGAAGATTAAAAGAGATAATTCATGTAAAGCACTTAACACAGTGTCTGGCACAGAGTAAGTCCTCAATAAATGTTAGCTATTCCTATTATCATCTTTACAACTCTGTGAAGTAGATAAGGCACACATCATTTATACATTAAAGAGAAAACTAGGGCTGAGAGAAATTGTTAGTTGCAAGGGGTGACAGAGCTAGGAAGGCCATCAACTCCAGACATTCATATTTGTCCTATTTTAGCCCCACATCACTCTGTCCTTCTATAGTGTCAGTGACAAAAAAAAAAAAAAAAAAAAGCATACAATGGTGGAAAAAAAGTACAAATATGGAAAACTGGAACAAGGACTTCCTTGATGACCGAGTTCTCTGATTTAATTAAAATCTGATCCACTATGCACCAATGAACAAACACATGCCTGGTTTTATGAAGCTCTTTCCAACTAAGCTAATTTTCTTTAATCTAGACCATTTTTCTCTGGGTTTTGTTGTTGTTGTTGTTGTTGTTTGGTACCAAGGATTGCACTCAGGTGCATTAGACCACTGAGCAACATCCCCAACCCTATTTTGGATTTTATTTAGAGACAGGGTCTGACTGAATAGCTTAGTGCCTCCCCATTGCTGAGGCTGGCTTTGTACTCAGGATCCTCATGTCTCAGCCTCCTTAGCCGCTAGAATTACAAGCATGTGCCACTGCACCCAGCTCATTTCTCTGGGTCTTAATTTCACACAAAGAATGATTAGTGGATGTTTTATACCACCCTTTGTCTTTGGACTGAACTACATAGTGTAAACACATATCCAAAACATAATTATTATTCATTGATCAACCCAGAGGAATTGTGAAGGATGCAAAAATTATCTCCAATTCTATGACATCTCCTAGGCCTACTCATCAGACTTCATCAAGCATCAGAATTACAAATTGCCGGGCCACTCTCATAGACTGTGTTTCAGTAGATCTAAGGCAGATGTCCATAATTTCCAAGTTCCCAGATGCATCTGTGTCTGGAGGCCATACCTTGAGTTCTGCCATACTACTATATATCAGTGTCTCCCAAGACAGGATCCTTAGACACGCCAGGTGATTGTCAAAGCATGACTTCCTATGTTCTACTCCAGACTTGCTGTAGATGACGCTCTCTGGGAGAGGCCAGCAAATCTGCATTGTCACACATGGTAAATTTCAAGCTATAAAATTTTGAGAACCATTCATGTAAATTCTAAGTTTTTCCATGTCCTACGTCTTATTGTTATATGCTTAGGACTTAACATTTTAAGGGTTTGATATATTATAGATACTCAAATACTCTAAAATATATCCTTCTTTCAAGTGTACTTTTCCCTGCCCACTTTCCCTTAAAGACTGGTAGGCAGCTCCCTCTCCCAGGAATAACAAAGGAACCCAGTCAACTCTGTATCATGCATCTTTTTCTTTTTAATATTTTGTTTTAGTTGTAGTTGGACATAATACCTTCATTTTGTTTATTTATTTTTATGGGTGCTGAGTATCTAACCCACTCCCCGCATGTACTAGGTGAGCGCTTTACCGCTGAGCCACAACCCCAGCCCCATGTACCATCCATCTCAAAACAGCTTTCTTGTCATCATTTTAATGATTTCCTCACAATGTCACTATTTTTGTGCAAATCCCATTTAATCAATGGGATTACATTCTCCATGAGAAGAGTTGACTAGGCCCTTGCTTTCCTATCCACAGAACCCCAATTCCAATCCATTTCACTCAAAAATAAAATTTTCATTTTGTTTATATTTTATTTCATTGGATTAGAAACCTTTGTTTTCATCATTATGTAGTTTAATTAGGCACCCACTGGGTGCCAGACACTTAGCAAGAGGCTAGGTGCTCAATTAACATAAATAGAAATTATCAGTGAATGAATGAGCAAATACTAATCCTTTTTCATTTTCCCATTCTCCACTCTCACACAATGCACATACACTACTTGGGGGCTAGAAATGTTCACTGGCAGCTGAAAGGGGGCAAAGCTTTGATAACAAAATGATTTCACAAAAAATACCAGGGAACATATCTCAATGAATATCTCAGCAATTCTCAGACCCTCCTCACCCCAGAGAAAGAAGAAAGCCCGTCTTTTTTGCCCCCTCTAATCTGATGACAGACACTCCTATTCCGAGTTCAATCAATGCTTTACCATATCACACTACATTATTTTTTTTCACGATGGGGCAGAGAGATGCTATAACCAGTTTTATAGAAGGCGCCCCCAGAATCAAGTAGCTGTCGGCAAGATTGGCTGGCAGCAGGACTTAGGCGTTTACAGATGTAGATCTAGCTGTGAGGAAGAAAAAAGCAATTTAAAGAGATGTTGTTTGTTAGGTTTGGGAGGCCTGAATATTTCATTCTTCACTTAATAATTAGTAGCTCAAAAACTACCTGATCAAAAAATATTTTCATAAACATATTAAAGAAAGGAACAAAGATTTGGGCTTTTTTAAAATCCATAAAATTATCCCCCAAATGATAAAACCAAAGGAAACTGAAAGGCAAGTAATTACTGCCTTCAAATAAATACAAGGATATTGCTGGAAGAATCCCAAATGATCACGCAACCAACCCTCTTTATGGTGAAACCGAAATTCTGGGACATTAAATCTACCAAAACTCATGAACCCCAATACGTCATATGTCACAAATTTGGATGCCAAGGACTCCAATCTTGAGAGAGACAAGTGTATTTTATGGCTGAGAGAACTGAAGCAAAACAATGATCCAGGGTCACACAGCCAGGTCCCTAGCCTTGCAGACTTGTTTTTCCCTAGCCATCCGTTGGCCTCTCAGAAGACACCCACCCCAAGTGCTAGCTGACTTAGGAAAAACGCAGTCTATGGGCATAACAGAGTTAGACTAAATATAAAAGCCCCAGTGCCCATGGTAAACATGGCTAAGGAGAATGTCTCTTTCTAGAAGTCTCCTATTTTTTTATAAAAGTCAGTGGCACATCTGCACTTTGGCAGATGGTTGGAGTGTCCAATTTATATGAACAAAGAAGTACTCTTGAAAGGGGAAGAACTGAGAGATGAAATAGACCAAATTACACTAGGTGCGTGCATGAACATACAACAATGAAGTCCAGTTTTTTATATAACTATAATTCATCAGTTAAAAATAGAGAAATAAATATAAGAAAGGCCAATAGAGTAGAAGAAGGGGTTCATGGGAGGGAGGAGGGAGGGAAAAAGATAATCCTGGGGTTTGAAAAGGAAAAACCCATTTGCATTTAAGAATATATCAAAATGAATCCCCACTATTGTGTATAACTCAAATGCATAAAAATAAAAATTTCGAAGTCCTTGCAATTAAAAATAGTTCTCTTATATTTTATAATTTCCCTAACATTTGCTTATCAGAGTGTCTAAATTTCTCTCCAGTAGAAAACGGCTTTCAAAACACTAAAATTTAAAGCATTGTGTCTTCAGAAAACCTCACTACAATGCATCCTGTCTCAGGGCTGCTCTGCAATACAGTCATTGGTCAACTTAGACCAAAATGAACTATTGAAAGGTCCTAAACTATACAGCCTTTTCTTTCCTTCCATTTATTTCCTCAGGTCATCCACATGCTCCATTGTCCCATGGGACTGACTTATAAGACACAGTTCAAAGATAAAATTAATAATGTAGAGAACATTAAATATGGAGACTTTCTGAGACTGGGACACTGTGCAAACGTCCATAAAGCCAGCCTTGACTGTTACCCTGCCCTCTGATCAGTTCTAAAGATACACAGAAAACCTCAAGTCCTCATTACGAAGAATTGGGATGAGATTAACTAACGTAACAGGAACAATTCACACCAAAACTGAATGTTGCTAATTTGATCCTTTGGAATATCCTTATAATAAATTTGAAATCAACTCAGTTATTACCAATTAATTTTTTATTGACCCAGAGTAGTCATCCATTAGCCTTATAAATAGACTTGTTGTAGCCAGGTGTAAGATCTTTAAAGCACGTTTAAAGGAAAATATAATGCTTTGCACCTTGTGTTTTGATGCTGTAATTAGAAGATATATTGGTTCTATCAAAAAGTATTTAATCCTGTTAGGATTATGACATATAAAGAGTTCTAACCAATCAGATATTTAGAAAATGTTTTTTGGTAGTTCTTCCTGAAAGCATGGGCAGTATTCTGTTCATCTAAATACTATTGAATTCTATGTATAACAAATTAGAACAAATTAATTAATTAAATAATACCATTGAGTTCTGTCTCCTAAAAAGGCTGGGCTGACTCCCATCCCATGTACTAATGTTTCACTATTTGAAAGGTAATACACACTGAGGATGTTTATAGCCTCACATATGGAAATGTGCCTAGATCTTGACTTCTAATTTTACATAGGTCTTACTTTCCCAGAGTACAAAGTCTTTGCAAAAAAAAAAAAAAATATTTAGTTCTATGTCCAGCACCAATGTTAGATGGCTTCCACCAGGCACGCTGGGCACATTTCCATAATGATAACTAATATTTGTGTAGCTCGTGTAGGATTTTTAAAAGCCTTTACCTCATTTGGTTCTCATAACCCCCAGTAAGCCAGTAGAAATTCTCGTACCTAAAGGTGGTTACATGGTTTGCTCAAGTCACTCACATGTTAAGTGATGAAACAAGGCCTTAAATGTGGATCCAATTAACTCTGCTACTTTAAGGAAACAGACGAAGGCTTTAAAACCCTCTTAGATTTTCTCACATCACTTGATGCCTGAAAAGTGGATAAAGGACAAGATTTCCAAGGCCATCAGGCCACCAGGCATGGACACCCCAGCATCATTTCCTCATCTCCCACTGGACCTTGCTCAGTCTATTCCCCTGAAGCTATAATGGTTTACCTACTATGGCCCAGGCTCTACCTTCTTTTGACCACAAAACAATGCTACAATTTCAGAAATACATTAGAGTAATGATACTTTTTAGTTTTGTATGACTCGTTCGAGTTGAGTTAATTTTCTTTTTCAGTCTATAATGAAGAAATATCGCCTATCAAAATCAATCTTGCAGTGTTTTCAAAAGCAATTCTAGAAAATAAAAGCCACAGAAATATTAAGCAAAACTCAGAAAATCAAAGTAAAAAAGTAGGAGTTACATTATAATTCCCAAATGTCAAATTGCCTTCTCTTTTGGTTAGTGCTTACCTAATTTCATTTATGGGACTTTATTTGTATTGCTCTTTCATTTTCAGTACTTCAGCACATTCTGATTTGTTTTAAGTGGGTACAGAGACACACATATAGAGATACATACCTAGTGTCAACAAAAACATTTGTTAAATTTATAGACTTATAGATATTGATGTTCTATTCAGAAGGAAATCAGATAATATATAAAAGCTTTAGGGAAAAGTTTCTTTGCATAACAAAAAGAACTAATGCATCAAGTTATGGTTTGTTAATGGCATTCAATTAACACATAACTGTTGTTAGTTGATTAAAAATTAACTGTGAATAACCATTTAACATTTAGCACTTACAAATGTTCCTTGATTTATTAAAATTGTAGGAGTAAAGGAGTCTAGGGAGAGCTAGAAATATTTGGTTAGATTTTTAATGGAAATTTTAGACATATCGTGAAATATTTCTGCCTAGTAAATATACATTTGTAAATCAATCTTCATGTTTTAACCACTCATGAAGAATTTTGCAGACCTCCTGTTTTAAAGGCACTTGAGAAATAAATATCTGCCAGGGAGAGAAATCCCATCAGTTTTCTTGCTTTTCCTATACAGATGGTGGACCATACTGTGAAATTTGCTGTTCTTCGATTGCTCCATTCTGCACATGCCCCAAGGAATCTCGGAATTGTAGAAACTAGAGATGTAATAGACTAAATAGGTCATCTATTCCAATAGAAATTTTAGCAGATTTATACAAGACTCTCTCGAATTTACAATACAACTCACTTTCAGGGGGGTCCAAATGCTGAATAGAAAATTGGCTTTTTTCCCCAGCCATCTTAGAGTCACATCTTATGTGGTACTATTAATCATGTTTTCTCTTGTGGAGATAATACAGCATCCGAATGTACACACAAAACTGCTTCTCAACAAAGGGATTAGACTTGCAGGGAACCACTTCCAAATTCTCCCCAGAACTCTCACTCCACTCCCAAACCCCTGGCTATATCTAGGAAACAGCCAATGGAGGTAGAGGAATAATGTATAGCCTAAAAGAAATGTAAGGCCATACATTTCTTTTAGGCCACACATTATCTGTGAAGATAACAGTCCATACTTTGATCCCTATAAAACCAGTCCCTAACAATACATAATAAGCATCTGCAGATATATTACATGATTACTCCAAAAGCACCTTGACATATTTTTTAATACCCCTTATATATAAGAAATAATCAGGGAATCAAAGGCATTTGAATCAGGCTCCCAAACTATATAATTTTGCCTTCTTGGTAGAGGGAAGCTATGAAATACATGACAACTTTATACTACTAAGTATCATGGATGTGCTTTGTTCTCACCTGCCTGCCTTCATTCTTCTGCTCCAACAGAGAGCATTCTCTCTGTGGTTCAGATGGCACTGACCCCACAGTCACCTGTACTCCTGACTAGAACAGTTGATGCAGAAGTGATCAAGGTTTGGCAAATTAGGATTCTTCCCAGTACTTTTACACTAGTGGTTTCTGGGAAGATTCCCCATGATCATCAGAATGTACTAAACCTGGGAGAATAAGGGTCTGAGACTGCCAATCAAAACTTGCTCAATGATAACTTGGAGAGTCTGGCAGAGAAAGAAGCCAGAATAAGAAAATTATAAAAATTCAAGATCCCTGACAATATCATTAAATCATTGTATTAGTCAGCTTTTTGTCACTGGGAGAAAATACCTGGAAAGATGATCTTGAAGGAGGAAAATTTTTTTTGGCTTACAGTTCCTGGGGTTTCAATTCACGGTTAGCAGGTTCCATTGCTTTGGGCCTGAGGTGATGCAGAACATCATGGTGGCAGAGTGGCAGAGAAAAGCTGCTCACCTCATGGCCTCTGGGAAGCAGAGAAAAAAGAGGAAGCAAGTACCAATATAATCCCAAGCAAAGACCTAGTCCCTGTGACTTGGTTGCCCCTCCTACAGCTTTTATCATCTCCCAATCATTCCAAGAGCTATGAATCCCTCAATGAATTAATCTATTGTTAAATAATCTATTGTTAAGGATCAGAGCCCTCATGATCCCCATGATCATTTCTTAAAAAACAAAAACAAAAAAAAAATTCAAAACAACCATGTGTACTCTGGAAACCATCTTCCTTCTCTCCAAATCCCTACCTCTGAATCTTGCTGCATTAGGCATCAAACTTTCAGTGCATGAGCCTTTGGGGGACATTTCAGATACAAATGATAACAACCACTAAATTCATTTGCTTCTGAAGTTACACCCACATCCTTAATTTATCTGTTCTATGTCTTCCACCAAAAGACCTCTTTTTCTTGTTTAAGATAGTTAGAGTTGTGTTTCTACTAGTTAGTTCTCTTCCAGCTATGACTAATATATAGAGACACTTACCAAGTGAGATCTAGAGATAATAAGAGTTAGGAGCACTCAGGATAGAAGTTCAAGAGAAGCTTTTCCAAAGAAGGTGGAGTGTGAACTAGAAATTTAAGAATTTTGGAAGATACAAAGGAGAAGAGAGGACATTGCCAGCAAGAGGGTAAAAAAAAAAAAAAAAAAAAAAAAAAAAGCTGGAAAGGACAAGTCAATTTCAAGGGTCAAAGACCAATTTTGGATAAAGCAGAGGCTACGCATAAGGCTACGCATAAGATAAAAAGTGGGAAATAAAATACAAACACAAGAATATTCTTAGTAAACAAACATGGAATGCAATGGATATTCTAAAAGAGAGGCAATGTTTTTGAATAAGCTTTGAAAAGAATAAAGTGCTGAGCAAACAAACATCATTGCCATCATCACTAAACACTATCACATATCAGCCTCACTTGTAAAAGTTTCCCTGTAGACTCTCTTTTCTTCTGGGGAAAAATCTGGCACAGAGAAAAAGCCTGTTGGCACCAGTGCCGCATATGCATTCTGACTTGTCTGCAGACTTGAGTATCCAGGGCATCTACCAAACATTTTTCATGATGACATAATCCTGTTAGAAAGACCAATAGAATTGACTCTAGGTATAGATTGTAATTTTTCTCCTCTCTAGGTCTCTTATCTCTGGAAAATAATTCTATTAGATACTCTATTTTCTTCTTCTTCACACCATCATGAGTTTGGTTTTTGTGTGTGTGTGTGTTGTTGTTTTGTTTTGTTTTTTGGTCCACTTCTTGCAGTTCTTTACCATAATTTTATCATGACTTGCATGATATAGAAAATATATATATATATATAATAATGGTTTCTTCAGCTGCATCCGGAAAGTTCTTTTGTGTTTACATAAATGATGGAAAACATTTCAAATGTCCAGGGAGTTAGTTGCCTACCCATTCTTATTCTTTGGAAGTAGTGGTGAGGGATTTATGGCAATTTATGAAGACAAATTTTGTAAGCAACATTAACAGAAATAGATATATGTGGGTATTGATTTGTATGTGGTGTAGGTGTAGAAGTAGATAAAAGCAGAGAGAGAATATCTGCAAACTGAGATCACCAAGGCCATTTATACTGTTTTCTTCTGACCTTCTTTTCTTGCTGAATGCATTAATACAAGATTCTTTTTGGATATGGAATTTTTTCTGTATCTTGGACAACTGAAGGGAATAATTAATTCCTCCTCCTCTTCCTCCTCCTCCTCCTCCTCCTCCTCCTCCTGCTCCTCCTCCTCCTCGTCCTCTTCCCCTTCTTCTTCTTCTTCTTCTTTTTGTTACCAGGAATTGAACCCAGGAGCACTTAACCACTGTGTCACATCCTCAGCCCTTTTTATTTTTTTGAGACAGGTTCTCACTAAGTTGCTTAGTCCCTCACTAAATTGCTGAGGCTGGCTGATATCAAACTTGCAATCCCCCTGCCTCAGTCTCCTGATTCACAGGCCTGGAGAGGATATAAGGAAGGTGGAATCATTTGAACCACCTTCTCAATGCTGGCTAGGGAAGAGCAAAGGTTTGACTGTGTCTGTGTCTGACTACATGAAAAAGCCTAGGTAATACCTCTTTATATAAATGCCATTTTCATCTATTCATTTGAAGTCCATACTTATGCACAGATACACATAGCTAGAGAGAAAGAGGCCTGCAGTCCTGCAGTATGGGTAGGGATTAGAATGAGGAATGAAAGCCAGTTTTACAATTTCCAATAACTCCATGATTTTATTAGGTTAGTTAATAGAAATTGACTGAGTACCTGCTATGTTGTAGGCATCAAATTATCTGTGTCACAGTGGCATGTGTGTTTTTGTGCCTGAGTTCGAGGCCATGAACTTACTCAAACAGGGACTGGCTTTCCGTTTTTACATAACAGAATCAAAGTCAATGGTAGGTATGTGATAAACACTCAACATTTTTTCAGTATATTAATGTTATGATGACTAAATAACACAGGCAAATCAAAGAATAAGTATGTCATCAAGGTTACTGTATTCATTATTATAACATTTAAAGAGCAGGGAGAAGAAGAAGAACCAGCAAAGATTGAGAAGGAAGAGAGATAAGAGCAATGTCACATGAGACATGCCCTCCACTATGGAATGCTTTCACAGCCCTTTAATAGACTTACTCCACTAGTTCAACAAGAGTTGGCTATGTTGCCAGAACTATAGTCTGCATCACATGTTCTCCCTTTTTCCCAATACCAGGTTCCATTCCCACCACCCCAAATTCAGTATTCATCCTCTCTGGAAACCTCCACAGTGAACATTATGAAAGCAAGAGTCCAAAGAGTTTATCTATTATTTAGATTCTCTGCTGACCTCATTGATTTATTCAGCCAAGACTTACTAAGCACCTGCTATGACAGTTATGCCAACATCGTGGGAAGAAGCAATATATTAGCATCTCAGACAAGCCTGAGC
The DNA here is from genome assembly GCF_048772815.1 of Callospermophilus lateralis. Lineage (NCBI taxonomy): Eukaryota > Metazoa > Chordata > Mammalia > Rodentia > Sciuridae > Callospermophilus > Callospermophilus lateralis. Next base: position 30,212,112 of record NC_135321.1, on the reverse strand, counting down.
AGTCGTTTTTTAAAATGTTTTTGTAAAGCCTATCCTCACACCAAAGCATATTTTGCAAGTCACTCCTATTACCCTGCACAGTCTAAGCCCATAATCGTCAGTGGGGCTTTATAAGGAAATTGATGAAATCTTGTCATATTCAATAAGGTTAAACATTTCTGAGAAATAAAATAAGTTGAGGCTTGAAAAGTCTGCAGGGTTGAGTCTTAGATGGTCCTTCATGCTCTGCTAGGAATGTTGAAATGACAGGCAGGGATGAAAATCAGAAGATAGTGAGTTAGAGCCTGAAAGTGAGGTGGAGATGCTTGGCTCTCATACAAAGGAGAGAAGGAAGATGGTTTCCACAGTACACATAGTTGTTTTGAGGGGTTTTGTTTTTTTAAAAAAATGAGAGGTTTGAAAACATTTATAGCATAAAGAAGAAAAAAATAAAGAAGGAGAAGTTAAAAATGAGAAGAGAAACGGAAAAGGACAATATCTTAGGAGCAAGACGGGGGTTGGAGATGGGTTGGAGGGGCTCTGGAGGGATTATCTTGCTTCTCAGGAAAGGAAAGGAGCTGGGGTGAAGATATAAATTTATCAGTAAGTAAAAATCAAGGTCAACTGCTATGAGAGTGAAGGTTTTGTAGACATTGCAAAGTGATCCTCGGACCATTAGAGCTTTGTGAAGGCTGCAATTGGCCTTACCTTTGCAGATATGAGAATTATGGAGCTAGATAAGGAGGCAAAATCATGCTGGGCTGTAGCCTGGAGAAAGGAGGGAATTGGAAGTCCATCTCAAGTTGAGAAAGACAGAAGGTTCAGAGACCACAGAGACCATTTAATATTTTGATTGACTTAAAAGAAACCCAAAACCTATGGTGTGATCGTGAATTTATGAGACTATAGCAAAGGATAAATGTTGTTATAAGTTTTAAGGCTAGAACAGGAAGGTCAAATATGTTTGGCCTCATGACATGTTATGTTGACAAGGATCCTAAGGATCCACAGAGGCTGAATGGAAGAAAGTGTCATAGTCACTGTTAAATATATGCACTGAGATAGTAAAAGTAAAGACATAGAACTAGGACAAGTTTTTGACACCCTTTGCCCAGGTTCATGAATATTGAATATCTCTGCATGAATACTGAAGTAGCTTAGGACCTTAGCAAGATAAAGAAAGTGAGGCCACCACCAGAGTCCTAAATGAGAAGGCAGTAAAAGGTAGCCACAGCTGCCTGAACCTGCAGGAGAATTTTCCAGAATAGTGGAAGGGTAATGATCTGGAAGCAGCGATGAGGAATTAACAAAATGCTGACAAAATTTCACAAGAAAAGCATCTCTGTTAGAGGGAAGGAGATGGTGGATTTAGCAGAAAACCCTGCTTGCAATAAGAACCACACTGAATCTCTAAGGAAAGTGTATTAATCTAACCGTGCAATTGTTCTCTGTAATATGCTCTCTTCGGACTTAGCATGCAGAATGCCTTATTTACTCCTATGCATAAATCACTTAGGTATATCAGAGCAATGACTTGGATCACACATGGCTAAGTGTATAAAAATCATCTGAAACACCATTCTGAAATGGCACTCTTTGATTCAAACTCCATTAAAAGGTCACTTTCCTGACCCTGACCTCAACCTAGTTTTCATTTTCTCCCACTGTGTTGTAACTAACTTTCTGCTCTAAATAGACTGGTCTTCACAGTTAGAACCTTCTCCCACCTCCCCAGATTCAGGTCCTTCAATGGAATCACCCCACATCATATGCCCATCTTGTTTCTTTCTGGCTATTGAAATCTTTCCTGTCCTTTCAAGCCTCGTCCACTCACTATCCACTCATTTCGTGAAGTTTTCCTCCCATACCAGAGAATCATGCCTTTATTCTCCTCCTGTCACCATTTGCACCTATTTGTACTTTCAGGTAGGATTGATTTCTTTAAAAAAAAAAAAAAAAATCACCAATGATCCTCTTAGATCTTGCCTTTGAAAACAATCCATATGTTCTATTTCTTTTTGGCCCCAACAGTACCCAATATATACTAGATATTCAGTAAATAACTGCTGGATGAATTAAGGAAATTTTTTGTACATTATTTACATGATTTCTTACTCATTATTTTTTAAATCGTCTTAGGGAGGTGGGGTGAAAGGCTCTAAATAGTAGAATCTAGGACTCAGATAGAATTGCAAATGGGGGTGGGAGGGCAGAATTCAACTTTCATCCAGATACCTGCAGAGAGGTTGGCAGTGGGAAGGTAGGAGCTAAAGCCACCTGAAGGACAGGGTGGGGAGGGGCGCACCCTCTCCCCCAAGGCTCGAAGGGTGTCTCCATCACGGCTCGCCAGAGAATGTGCAGCTCTCCGGCAAGCTCCCATTATCCCATCTCTCTCTCAGATGGTGGGCAGTGGAATCGATATTCCCAAGGCTTTAAAAAGCTCCCAAATGTTGTGCTGCCATTCATTCAACAACAGGGGGAGAAATAAGGGAGGAAAAAAACTGATGTTGGCTTCTTATTTTGCTTATGTTGTTAAAAGCGGCTCTGATGCTGCGGTTCTGGAATAGGTCCCCTCTTTCTTTGAAAGCATGCTGTGTGATAGACTGTCATTTGTCCCCTGCCTCCAGAAGAGCCAGCTGGCAGCTAAGTGCTAAAGCCAGTGACTTGCATGTGTTTTTCTGACATTTAACAAATGGGAACAGCTTGCAAATCTGCATTAACTCACTCTGTCTCACAAATAATCAGGGCCTACACAGTGTAGACGCTGGGAACATTAGCTCCGACACAAAAGAGTGAGAGGCTGGGGGGTGGGGGGTGGGGGCAACAGAAAACAAGTCAGCAAATAACGGATGTTTTAACGAAGGGATGAATGTAACATTCTGGTTGAGAGGGAAGAGTTTTGAAGTCATTTTTGTTTTTCAACAAGCCACTGCTAATGGTGCTAAATCCGTCTGTCAAGGCCCGGCTTTACAGCTTGAAGTCATCTTGCCAGCACCTCACAAATGCTGATTCGTTGGTTGCTTCCATTCTGCAAATACCATTTCAGATTCCTTAGATTTCAAAGCCAAGAGTCTCTCAACGGGGCTGTGTCTGACCAGAAGTGGACATTTGCAAAACCCAACATACAATTAGACTGTTGTTCCTACACTGGTTTTGAATACAGTGTCTGTCCCACAACTTCCTCACACGACATACACCCACGTTAATTGTATAGGTCCAGTTTACATTAGCACTGTGGGTTTGGGGTAAATGCCAGGAACCTGTACCATTTTTAGTTATTTGGCCCTTGAGGTAGACAGTAGTAAACTCTAAATGTTTCACTCCTCTAAAGACAGTTGAGTTTGTGACGTTCCAACTCCTAGCCCTGAATCTCCAAAGAAAATAAGACCCTTCACACGAATAAGCAGAGAAATAGATATTCTGGGGAATGCATTTAACATAGGCTTGGGTGATCTCACTTCTAAGATAGGTGAAGTGAACTCATACTTTCCTTAAATTTTCAGGAAGAGTATATGAATGATTTAAGGGATTTTATGTTCACCAGTTCAACATGTCATTGCCATCTTATCATGGGGCTCATAAAAACCTGAGACAGACTCTCAGACCTTCTGGATACAGCCATGAAGAGGACTTGGGGATTTACAATTAGGACACCATACCTCAGACCTAGTACATTTTCACGAACAAGGCAAGATATCCATTTCCTCATGCATAGATATGAATCCTAGGAAGGCAGTCACTTGTCCTTGAAGTAGGACAATTTCATGGATCATGGTCCTGCCAGTGGCCTGGGTCATGGTCAGAATTTCTGAAGTGGCATTTCTCTTTGTTACAAGGACATAGCACAGAGCTCTCAGTAATGACCTCATTGTTTCTTAGGAGACCTGATGGAGGAAGCAATCACCCAGAGGACCAAAAACAACTCTCAGGGATCCAAAGAACTGGTATTAAAGTCCAAGTTGACCACTGCTGGCTGAAAGAATTTCTGCACTCAGAGACAAAGTGGCAACTGTCCATGGAACAGATGGACGTCTGCATCCCCACAAACAGAGGGAAGGATATTTTAGCAAGAGCTCCAGCTCAACAAGGAGGCAAAAGACAATACTAACAGAGGTTGATGTTCAGGTACCCATCTGAGATTCATGAGGCCAGGTGGTGATAGAGCTATGTAGCCCCTAAGACTCTTTATCCTGTTTCACAATCTTAACTGAGTTGTTTGTGACTCTGGGATAAAAGACATGAAGAAAAGGGAGCCATTTCTCTAGTTCAGGGTATCAAAGTTGCTACAACCATGTAACTGGACACAACCCAGAGATTTCTCTGTGTATCACATGAATCTCAATTTATCCTGGGGCAGAGGTCTGGGGAAATAAGAGTTACAGATAATTTTCACCACAAAGGATTAGAAAAATTATTTGCAATATAAAGGAACAAAAGAATGAATATTTACACCTGGGTCAGACAGAACTCATTATCAATATATATATTTCAAAAATAATACATGCAAAATGAATCATCTGTGTCCAAATTCTGCATTTGTCCTGCATTTTGTTATACCTCCAAACCTTGTGTTTAAATGTTTCTGAACTTCACCTATCGGCCATCTTCATTAGCACTACCCTAGGAAGACTATGTCACCATGATTTTACCTTGCTGAGTCCTAGCAAGAGCTTCTGGACTCATCACCCCTAGTTTCATTTTTGCTTTTATTCAACCCAAAGACCAGAGTGGTTTCTTTAAAACACAGTCTGTTCATATGAATCTCCCACTGAAAACTCTTAAAAGTCACAATTTTCAAAATGTATACTAAGGTGCCCTGTGTCTCCTTTCAAACTCATGAGAGTTCTTGATCTGTTTTCAACTTTCAAGGAAAGCAGCATTAGATTACACCATGTTTCCAGTGATGTCATAAATTTATGAAGCTGGGTTTCCTATGATTGCTGTAACGAGAAAGCCAATATGACAGGTAATCCTTGTGGAATAGGAAACAAGGGTGGAAGTGTCCAACCTGATTCTAAGGCTTGAGAAACTCTGTAGTGCCCAATAGGCAAACATATATAATTAATGAATTATTGAACTATTTAACAATAAAACTAAAATATATTTTCTCTCTTTAAAAAAAAAACCCTAAGCTATTAGATCACATAAGCTATTTGAATCTAACTACTAATAAGTAAAAGGAGCTTTTAGGTATATCTCTTGACCTAAAGGTGCTATAATCCAAGAAAGTTTAAGAATCTTTGCCTTAGATAGCTGCTGATTGTCCTCAGGATAATAAAGTCTACGAATCTTGATCATGACTTACAAAACTCTGCATGGCAGCATTCTCCAGCATACTCTCCTCTGATTCAGCACATAGGAACTTTGGTTCTCCAAACATATCTCATTTGTTCTTTATTCAAGACCTTTGTGCATACTCTTCTTTGCTCACAAGGATCTTTCCTTTCTCTCTTATTCCCCAGCACTCACCCCCAAATATCCACTTTCCTATTTTACACCATCTCAGCCCTAGGGTATGAAGAGGTCATTTTATCTGAAACCTAACTTTTTCATCTAAGGTAGCTTAACCCAGAGATACAATGAGTGCTTAGCATGTGTGGATCTCTGGGTTCAATCCTCAGCACCAAAATAGTAACAACAACAATAATAATCAATTTAAAATGAAGTAGGTTAGTACAGAATCACAACCTGCATGGGACTTATGCATTTTCTTAAAGCATTCAGGTGATTCTCAAAACTACATATTGTGGATATGAGATTTAGAGACAAGTAATTCACCTGATGAATATGGGTAAAAGTTTTTTGTGAGGACTAGACTGTGGTATAGTGTATAGTCAGAGCTTAATTGGAGAGCCCTAAACTGGAGGTCCAAAAAAGTATCCCCATGTCAGCCTTGTGAAGGGTCAATTCTGAACTCCAAGTAAACCAGCTGTAAATTGGAGGCTATTAGATGTATGTTGCCTGATGACAGCAATCAAAACTGTTTTTTAAACATTGTATCTTCAACATACAAATTTCAGATATAACCTAACAGTTGTTCAATTAGTTTGGTGAGTGAATAAAAGACCAGGTGGGATACGTAAATTTGCAATACTTTATCAGACTCTAATGTGCTAATGAGTAACACAGAACAGACACAGAACAAATTCAACATGAAATCCTTGATTCCAGCTCCTTGTTCCCTGCAAGTACATATCCTCTTTGAATCAACCAAATAATTAACATACTGCCTTAATAAATGAAATTATATCAACATTAAAAAAACGAAGTAGGTTAGTTGTGTGATCTTGTTTCATATTGTATTTTTTATTCAAAACAAATTTACACCAGAGGCAGTTCAATAAAAGGGTTAATAGCACAAATCCTGGAGCCAAACTTGCAAATTCAAAACTCCCAACTCTGAGGACTATAATCCCAGAGACTTTGGAGGCTGAAGCAGGAGGATCTCAGGTTCAAAGCCAGTCTCAGCAACTTGGTGAGGCCCTTAGCAAAACCCTGTCTCAAAATTAAAAAGTTAAAAAAGTTAAAAGGGCTAGGGATGTGGCTCAATGGCTAAGTGCCCCTGGGTTCAATACCTGGTACCAAGAATAAAAAGTAAAAAATCTCAATTCTGCTGCTGCCCTCTCATTCCTTACCCACTTACTCTGTTTCCTTTCATAAAAGGAGATGACCAAAGCCCTGGAGAGGTAACTCAGTGGTAGAGCACTTGCATAGCAAGTACAAGGCCCAAAGTTCAATCCCCAGTACTGAAATTTTTTAAAAGGATGATTAATACACTAATAGTACCTGCTTCATAGGTACACATGGCAAATGCTTTTTCTTGCTGCTTACTCTAATGAGCTCCATAAGGACCCCAAACCACGCCTCTTTTGCTCTTTTGCTCACTATTGCACCATTAGCATCACATAGCCTCTGGCACATAAAACACACAATACACATTTATAAATATAGGAAAGAAACATGATCTTTGCCCTTGGTCTTGACTCTCTGGCTCCATTCAGCTGACAGTACCTGATGTACAACAACAGAATCCTGGAGACTGTGAAACAAAAGTACCAATTTATTATTCTAGCTTATTTTTTTTCCTACATTATCATAGTGAGTCATTTCTCAAGTGCCTGAAATGATTCAGGAGTAACTACCGAGGTTTATTTTTAACCCTAAGCTATTATTTTCTTCTACATCTAATGTCTCACAAAAATTGGGTGAGGAACAAATAAACAATTGTAATGCCTGAGCTACGGTTGTTTTTTTTCAGTCAAAGTATCACAACCATGCTAGAGTGTGTAGTCTTTTCTCTGGAGCCAAGCTCATGGGAGGGGCATAAGACCACATATTGGAAGGGACCCTGAGGGGACATCTTCAATTTATGGACAGAATATGCTGAGAGATCTGAAAATTCAGCCACCCTGTGGGAAGCCTAATTTAAAAACAATAGCATTATAAATTAATAGGATGTTAACTCTGAGTTTTGCTAATTGTACTATGGTTCTGCAAAATTTAACATTTGGAAAAGCCATGTGAAGGGTATATGACAGCAATTTGTACTATACTATATTTGCAATTCTCTGTTAGTCAAAAATATTTCAAAAAACAAAAGTTTCATGAACAATTTTAAAATACCCATGGCATGTTACTAATACAAATAAATACAGATAAATACTAATGGTCACTTAATAAGAGCAACACTGGTATAAAGACAGTTTCTGCGGTGGCAGTGACAAAAGAGATTTTTAGTGATCATGGAGGTAATATGATTTCCTAGGACATGGAGTGAAAGCAGAAAGTGAAGGACTAGAGGGACTGTCACAGGGATGCAGGAGGCAAGGGCCATTATAAATCTTCAGCTCATGGCCCTTGTTCTTTTATACTACCCTCAGGGATCAAAGAAAGTAGGAAGGCAAGGGGCGAGTAGCCCTGGAAGAGTGAGCATTGACTTAGAACTTAAGGATAAGGTCTCCTTAACCTGATCCTCAGCACTGAGACTTCTGTGGACCTTCAACCCTCTATAACACCATCAATGGTGGTTCTCAATTATTTGTTATAGCTAACTGATCAAATTCCAAAGATCAACATGAATGGCCCCTAGGAAGCAAATGCCTCCAAAGATCACCTTCAAGCACTGCCCAAAAGGGGAAAAGGGGATTGAGCCTTAAAAATATCTCTCTAAAGATGTTTCTCACAGAACCACCCAAAGGGATTCAAACAACATTTCCAGTCATTCACACCATCTATTCAAAATTATTTATGTAGCATGCTCCCCATGCAGAGTTCCATACCAGGTTCATAACAGGCCATGGAGTAAAATTACATCTGTATTCTGAGTATAGATAAGCATGTACTCATATAGACATAATGGATAAGATAAAGTGGTGAAACTCAAGACACTCATCCCCAAAGTCTCTTTAACCATGCCACTTGTCTGTTGCAGGTTGTCTGCCTGTTCCAGCACTGGTACATTAATAGGGCAACCCGGGTGGAGGTGCCAAACTGCCTAAAAGCATATTGGAAACTAAAGATGGGAGTCAGGTCATAGACTGCTCTTTAGGTTCAGGGTCCTATTGAGGAATCAGCTGTACTCAGTCTGATTATCTTGTTACAGTTTTTCCCAGTTAACCTTCACTGCATGCAGCCAATTCCTTCTGGCCTGTTTCTTTGTTTGTTTGTTTGTTTTGCTTCTACTCTTGCCACGAAGCCTTGTTGGTCAACTGGAGTCTGAGCACCTCTTCTCCCCTCTCAGCCTCACCCTTTCTCCCAGGACTGGCTCCCTTGTCTAGTCTCACCGTTCCCACCTGGATAGTCCTCTCTAAACCACAATTCTAAGCCAGACACTGCAAACTGCCAGCATTAAAAAGCCCTTGCTTCCTATCGAAGCTCCTGTCCTTCACAATAACAGAAAGTTATTGAATAGCACTGCACGCCAGTCACTAGAAAATTGTGATATTCATGCAAACAAAATTGAATATGCACAGTGGGAGAGACAGACAATAAACAAGTACACTAAGAAATGATGTCATTTTTAGCTGCTATTAAATGATCTCATTGTTGTATTGACAATCAGCTGGGATTGAACTTGAGTTAAGTCTGCCTTTGGTACTTTGTACTTTCCACTCCAGTTCCTCCCAGAGAGATGAGGGCCACAACAAATACCACAGTCAGCTTCCTGCCCCCCTACCCCATGCCTACTGGACCAATCTCCCTCATCTCTTTCTTCCAGGAGCTCCAAGCATTCCACAAATTCCAACTCAAACTGCTATGAACACTTCTGTGATGCTTAATTTCATATGTCAATTTAGCTGGGCTCTTGAGTACCAATATATTTGGTCAAACATATTCTTGGTGTTTCTGTGAGGATGTTTTGGGATACAGTTTACACTTAAATATGTAGACTTTGAGTAAAGTAAATTACCCCCCATAATGTGAATGGGCCTCCTCCAAACAGTTAAATAGCTGAATAGAACAAACAAAAACAGTCTCCTCAAGCCTCTGTCTCAAGAAAGAGAATTCTCCAGATTTCATCTGTAACATAGGCTTTTTATGGCTCAGAACCACACAGTCTTTGGACTCCAACTGGAATATCAGCACTCCTGGGTCTCCTTGCCCTACTAATTTTGGAAGCAGTAACTGCAAAATTGTGAGAACTATTCCTTATATTAAATCTCTCCTCTCTCTCTGTCTCTCTCTTTCCCTCTTTCTTGCTTTTACCCTCATTCTCACCACCCCATATGTATGTGTGCGTATATACATATACAAATATGGTATACATATTTATTTTTATAAGTTTATATGAGATCTCCTTTTATGTAAATGAGTTTACACACACATTCATACACATTCCATAAGTTCTGTTCCTCTGGGTACTCCCATTTCAACTCCCTATGATGACCACTTAGAGATTCAAAATAACTTCTTACCCCAAACAAAGAATAGAGACTAGAGCAAAACCCAAGATATCTCCAACTGAAACCAAAGGCAAATGGTGTGTACCAATCCAATAAATACTCACCTATTGATTGACTGATAATCAGAGAATGCATGATACTAATTGCTAGACTTAGGAATATAAATGAAAACAAAAACAAAAGAGCAAGACATTTCATCAAGCATTTGAATGAGAACTATTGACTAGAGAATCAACTGGAGAAATAGATCATATATGCTATGTAATTATAAAGAACAGAAATGGGAGTGGGAGAAAGTGAAAAAAATGCTGGTTTTATTATCAAAAAATGCTAAAGGTGGCAGAAACAGAAAGAGACTTGGATTCTTATTACTCAGATCAGTAATTTCAAGGATAAAATGAAGATAATAACAGCACCTACGCCACAAGATTGTCATAAGGATTAAATGAGAAATAGAAGGAAAACTTCGTGTCTGATGGTACATGCTAAGTGCTCAGTACAGATGACTGCTCTGTTAGTATTTGTCCTGTATTTTGAGATTTAAGGCTAGTTAAGTTCAAAATGTAAGCAAGTGGAACAGGGATAAAAGATAAACAGGGGAATACGATACAAACAGGCCCTGACTATTGTTCTACTTGGAATTTTTTGACTCTATGGTGGTCCCAAAGCAGTATGCATCCACTAGAAACCATGCTTCAAATTTGGAATTTTGATCTTTTCCCTGGCTAGCAATAGGCTGGGTACTCTCTTGAAATGCTGGGCAATGGCAATGAGCTACAGCCCCAAGTCAGTGGAGCAATCTTGAGAGTAAACAACCAACCCTCTCTCCAGTGTGTGATGTTACCGAGCTCCGATGTTCTGTCAGTTAGATACATGAAATGCTTTTTCACATAATATTTTCTACTTAACTAAGGGTTCATCAAGAAGCAACCACATTTAAAGTCAAAGAATATTCATATTATCCTAAGAAATATTAATTAATTAACATAACTCAAGCCCCATGAAGAGAGCAAGGGAAGGTGGATCAAATTTGAGCTCTCTCTTTAATCTGTAGATCCATTAACACACAAACAGAGGCAATTATATTCAGGAACATTTAAGTGTCATAACAGAATTTCAAATACTGCTCTATGAAAGTTCAGGGAAGATAAAGAAATAACTAGATACAGAGAAGCCATGAAAACAAGTGGAAATGGGTTATTTTGGAGGACTGAGACCATGTATGTATGTGGAGGTGGGGGGAACGAGAAGATTGTGTGGAGAGCATGGAGGTGCAGTGTCTTTGGTAACTCAATGTCATCCAGGTGACTGTGGGTGGGGAAGAGCACGTCAGGCAGCAGGCACAGGTGGCAGATGTGGTATTGGCAGAAAAGTAAAAGGCCACTAGGAATAGGTAAAATGACACTCCCAAGGCTATATGGCTGAGATGAAATTTGACTCCCACATCTGATTTCATAGCCCTGACTTGTACTACCCAACTCTCAACTTGGAAAAAGAAATTAAGTTTAGACCAGTCCCTTAACAAAAATAGTATTACCATTTGATTTTCTAGCAGCAAACACAACTTCTAGCATACTGTAATTAAATACTCTAAGATGTAAAAGAATAATGAAAGGACCAACATGGAATGCTAGCTTTAATAAGGTGAAGAATTAGTACATTCAGTGAAATGTAATGAAGACATATTGAAAACTTACTAACCTATATATCCAGAATTATAAGTCGGAAAAATTCCTCAAAAAGAGCTGTGCCCCTTTATCAGTACTCCAGTCTCAACAACCTAGAAAATTCCATTGATACCTAAAAAATAATCACCACTGTGAGGTCTTATTTCTAACTCCTATTCCAAATCAAATAAATGTACCAAATCATTCCTAGTAATCTACAGGTGAATTCAAATCTCCACTTGGAAAACCATTTGTAGAGCATTTCACTAATTCCCATTTCTACATTTACCCCGAACTCAATTCATGAAAGGGTCTGTACTTGACCCTTGAGCCAGGCTCTGGACGTTTGAGTCTTATGTGCACTGGGCTAATTTGCAAAGAATCAAGACATGCTATATGACAGGTCTGAGCACAAACTCCTACCCATCAAAGCTTATTTAAACGTTCCTTGGTCTCATAAGTTTGCCCAATGTAGCAATGTTATCCAGCAAAGAGTAAATTTTTACCAAACCAGATAATTTTTTTTAACTATATGACTTTTTCCTAGTTTCCAAATATTCATTCTTGATTCTAGCAGGGTCATTTGTGCCTAGGGTGATTTTTTTTCCTGGTGTTTCTTTTACTTATAATGGATTATTAGGCTCAAAAGACGAGCTCTGGATTTTTTGTCACTTCTCTGAGCATGTGTTTTTTGGCTCCCCAGTCCTTCCAGTATATATATATATAGTATGTCACCACTCATTAATGTTTATGCATTTTTAAAACTATCATATTTATTGAGCTCCTACTATGTGCCAGGCACTGTGCTGGATGCCAATTAAGTTGCCAACATCCCATGAAAACAAATAACATAAATTCAAAAAAAAAAATACTGAGTTGAGAAACTCAGTAGCCACAGTTGAAAAAGAAAACTGGTATGATCATCTAGAGGAATGAGGTTCTAAATTTGAATCGCCTTTAAAAAAAAAAAATCTGACTACATTTTTGTTTTTCATATAAAAATTAGGGAGCAGGACTAAATGAGTAATGCTCCTTCCAGCTCTAAAATTGTAAATTTAGAAATCTATTCAAGATTCCCTGAAACTATTCATTTTTCATAGCATTAAAAAAAAACTTGTCATTTATCTCATTGCATATTTCTTCAATAGGTCCTCCACTATCAATGGCCTCCCTGATATAATCTTAATTTATCCAAGAAAATCTTCTACAACTTATCTCTTATATATGCCATAATTTTTAGACCCATTTGACTCTCATGTCCTGAAGTTACCCCATAGTCTCCCAAATATCTTTGTTTCCACTGTCCTCTTGACCTGAAATGTTTTTTTCCTATCATCTCCACCTATGGAAAGGACCCTCTTTTCTGTGTCATTCAAGGAAAATGCTTCCTAATCCATAAACTTTTCCCCACTTGTTAGTTGTGATTGTCTTTATCATTGATTTCCATAGCAATTTTTTACCTCCCTAATGAAACTTGTCCTCTCATGTTCAAGTATCATATTGCTGCTGTCTACTGCCATTGTGTACACGACCAATGCAGCAATAGTCCCCACTCCACTCCTGAGCTTTGTGCCCTTCTATAGTGAGTGTCTTTCTTAGTGAATGACAACCTAAGAGTCGTGACATGCTGGCACATGTTTAATAACTGGTTCTCAAGAGAAAAATTAAATGTTAAACAGTAAGATGGAAGTAAAACCATAGAATAGTTGGTATGAGATTTTGGGGCTCAATCAGATGGTAGTTTTTGAATACTAGGAAAATATTTTCTCAAATTTGTTGCATTTGTGATGTAATGGCTATAGAGACAATACACTTTTAGGCTTCATTTACATTATCATTATCTTCACTAATATTTTTGGAATCTAGACAATTGACAAAATAATAAATCAAGACCTGATATGTAGTTTTTGCTGATTTCCATGATGAAAACATGCTCACCGTAGCTACGTTTAAGATACCATTGTTATGTTATCTTAAATAACTCATGTTTCTAGACCCTACTCAAGCATTGTGTACTCTAAGAAAAATTTTCTGATCCCGGACCACCATCTTAGCTTTCCAAGCCACCTCTTCAATCTGTCTACAACATAGGACTGATAGGATGTCCTTTATCTTGGGTATAAACTTCAAGGCTCTAAACAATGTACCTGCACTTTATGAAGGCTTGCTCTACACACACACACACACACACACACACACACACACACACAGTTAAATATTAAAGAGATAAACAAAGAGACTTCAAGAAGGAGAAGATAGAGTGATGGTACACAGCCTCTTCTCCATCTCTTAGCTCCCCTCTATTAATAGCTGAAGGGTAAGCATGTTCTCCCTGGTGGGTACCAGGAAAGGTCACTGAGCTCTTGTGCAATTGATCAAACAGCAGGGTGCCCCTCTTGAATTTTGAGGTGAAATCTACTCCATCTTCAGGAGGTTTGTTCTACATTACCATCCTCTCAATTAAGTGAACTACTAGAAGTAATTACAAGAAAAATGGAGTATTGGGTTAATCTGTGTCCCCCATCTAAAAGTAACATAGAGTGGAGCTGTTCCCCTTTGTCAGTCCTGCAGTTTTCCCACTCAAATTCATCAGGTCTCTTCTGCCTCTTGATAGATGGTTGCCTGTGTGGTTTGGGCATTAACTCAAGCTTCAACTTACTCTTAAAATTTTTGCTAACATTCTACTCCATCCTAGTCTTCAGAGTTGACAGGGAAACTTAAATATTATAATATATTGGTATAATGATTGGATATCATTATAGTATAATGATATAATATAATTACAATATAATAATTGATATTACACTTGAACTAATACAAATAACTTCCCACTTTGTAATTTTCACTCACATCAATTTATTCTCAGGCACAATGTACCACCTCAGATGATTCTGTAGGTGGAAAAATGTAAGATTGCATGCTAATAGGTGCATCAAGTTAGCTGAGTGCTAGTGCAGCCCTCACTTATAAGTTAACTGAGATGATCTCATCCTTCCCTGCTGCACAAATCTGACCCTTCAGTGTCTTAGAACTTATTCACTTCTCTCTGAATCAAATTTCAAAAAGAAAAGGATTTTTTTATGACCAAAAATGAGAAAATAAAAAGAGAGCGTCTTTCCCTTAGTATATCTGCTTCCAAAATTCTTTGTGCTGTTCTGGAAGATCCAGAATAGATATCTAAGATTTTCAAAACTGGAGATAATTCCTCTGTCTCAAATTATAAAGATTCAAAGGATGTGCAAGACTGGCAGGCATGGTTGAAATCAATTAAATTTTTTATTATTATATCTAATAATTGTACTCACCCCTTTTACCCTTAAATTTCATGTGTAAGCTTTAGCCTTGCATAAGTTACACATGTGACAGCATTTCTGTCTGGTTTTCAGACAGACAAAAATAGGGAAGTGAGATGCCCACATTTATCCATTTATTGGTGAAGCCAAATTTGGAGGGCTTCCAATTCTTAAACCAAGGTGCTTCCATTTCACTGCAATTCTTTTTTTTCACAAAAGGTTTGCAATGGTAGGGGAGAGAATTTATGACATTGCAGAATTTTGGAATTGGGAAAGGTATTGGAAAGACATCTGAAATTTATAAGAAGCAACCTTAAAATAAAAGCTGCTATTGAAGCAGTTTAGCATAGATGTCATACAGATAAATTCTACAATCAGAATACCTGCATCAGAATCCCAACATTTTTACTTATTCTAAGTGTGCCCTAAGACAAAAATACCTCCCAAAAAGCTGCAGTGTAGTCAGTGTGGTGGCACATACCTTTAATCCCATGACTGAGGAGTCTGAAGCAGGAGGATTACAAGTTCAAAGCCAGCCTCAGCAATATAATGAGGACTTGTCTCAAAATAAAAAATAAATAGGGCTGGGGATATAGCTCAGTGGTTAAGCACCCCTGAGTTCAATCCTTGGTATGTGTGTGCACATGTACAAAAACACACATACAAACATCCTCTACGTGATCAGCTGGAAATTGGGGGCTATCAGAGTCTCATCCCTCTGAAAGTGATTATAAGGATGTAGTAAAAGGGGATGAGTACAATTATTAGATGTAATAATTGTAATGCATGTGAAGTAAGCAGTAGAGTAAAGCATAATACATAACAAAATCTCACAAGCTATGGTATCAGCTAGAAATTTTTAAAATAGCATTTAATATGCTTGCTATGAATTCATAGATAGCAGAACTAGAGCTTTTCTTGAGAAGAATCAGGGTATTTTGGAAATGATTCTAACTCTGTGATTCTAAAAAGAAGAGCTAGGGGCTCCCACAATCATTTTGTGACTTGCTAGGATAAATTCTAGATGATGAAATACATATGTACTATGTATAGAAAATTTGTGTCTTGGTTAATACACCCATGAGACTATTGATTTCTGGAGGGCATGGACCCTGTCTTCTTCAGATCATCTGCAATCCTCCCAAAGACCAATACACTGCTTCACACTCAATAAAAATAATTTTAATCCCTTATTTATTGATGGAAAAAACATGAGGTATTTGGAGAGATTTGCCCACAGCAATTGATCTTGGAAAACAGCAATTAAACCACCAAGCAAAGTCAATGACAGACAGAAACTAAGAAAATAAGCACTGAGAAAATGGGAAACTGAGGCAGCAATTACCTGGCAAAGAAAATACCTCTAAAAGAACATTTGCACTATAATTTCACAGTGAGCATTAATCTGATATTAAGCACTATATTTGATCATCTCAATACTCCTGAAAGCGAGAGATTTCTACATACGACAACTCTGAGATTCAGAAAGATAAAAAAGCTGGCTTAGAGGCACACAGTTAATAAGTTAACATAAAAAGGTAAAGCCAAAGCCTTGGATAAAAAAAAAAAAAAAAAAAAAAAAAAAAAAGCAAACAGTGTTTGGAGAAATGGTCCTGTTTCAAATTTCTGTGTCTAAAAGCAGTTATGTTGACAATGATTTTCTGACACTTCTCTGTCAAGAAAATAATACTTTTGCATCATCAGCGAGTTTGTTTTTTGATGGAGCTATAGTTGCTAAAATATAATATTTGAATATTTGCTGACTTACTGGCATAAATCTTGAAAACCTGAACCCATAGCCTGAAGTGTGTGTGTGCGTGGGTTTGTGTCTGTGTGTGTTCTCATCAGATTGGCCCACTATTCATCTGGGGGAAAATAGGTCCTGGGATCAAGTCTTGCTGTGATGAACCCAGGAGTCCCCCAACAGAATAATCTGAGCAGTGAAATGTCCAAGTTTCCCCTGAAATCTTCTTCTCTCCTCGGTCCCCACAAACCTCTCCTGTCTCTGAAGAATGTGCCTCTCAGTGCTCATCATTCAACAACCCTTAGGAGTCCTCCCAGAGGAGTTGTGTGAAGGTCCATGTTGGTCTGATCTGCCAGTTGTCCTGAAAGTCCCTTAAGATCAACTTCAATTCCTTCTCCTTGTGCAAGAGCAGGTGCTTGACAAATATTTACTGATGAATGTATTTGGGCTGGGGAATTGTAATGTAATTTAATAACTGTTTGAGAATAAATATTTAAAAAATCCATCAAAATACAGAGAAAGAAAAATTATTTCTGACTGGAAGAGACAGACCAGACATTACAGCATAACACTTAAAGTTACCCATGATAGATGAGTAGATCACTCTAGAATTAGGAAAATCATAGTTAGATAAACATAGAACTGGATAGAATTTTAGTGGTAATGTAGTCCTGCAACCCTTTATGTACAGTAAAATCCCATCATAATTTGAAAATATTTCAAAATTTTCTATCGCATAATGTTACTAGGTGCATGATTGTGAAATTAATGAAATAAGTGTGGCATATCATTTGATATTACAATCTGGATCTATCCAGATTCTATTTATGGTTTAGTACCATGATTGTGGTAATATATTCCAGATTAAAACTGATGGGGCTGGCTGGGACTTCTTAGATAACTAAAGCAATTCTAAGAATAATTTAATTATATAACACCATTTCCACAAACCTGGTAGGAGATAGTGGACCTGAGAAATATAAACCTACTTCCCCTTATGGAGTTGTCTATTATTTCCCTGTTTAACTTCACTCCCCTGTTCTATTCCAGTGGGCTCCTCCATTCCTCCACCCTTAAAAGATAAAATTTGGAACTGGGGATATAGCTCATTTGGTAGAGTGCTTGCCGCATAAGAATAAGGCCCTAGGTTTAATCCCCAGCACCACAAAAAGTAAATAAATAAAAATAATAAAATAAAATTTACCCTTTTTAGGAAAAAAAATGGACAGAGGAGCCAATTGTCAAATACATTACTTGAAAATCACCAGGGGCTCATTATCACAAGATTTTGCTGTATTTGATTTCCTTCTATGGCCTATGAGAGATCAATCAACATATGCTTCTGTGCTCCAGTTGGAAAGCAAACAATCCATCCATGAATACTTTTAATCAACATAAATTTATATCCCAGACAATACACTATTTTAACATAAGTGTGTGTGTGTGTGTGTGTGTGTGTGTGTGTGTGAGAGAGAGAGAGAGAGAGAGAGAGAGAGAGAGAGAGAATCTAAAAAGAAGCTAGAACCTTCAAATTTGGGGAAATACTATATATTTACCAAGTTTATTCCCTGAACTCCTTCAAAGATTGTCTTCCTTATTCACTAATTCCTAGTGCCAAGGGAAGTTCTGGGAATGTGATGTGCACTGAGAAAAGATATACCAAATGAATAAGTAACGATCTGCTAAATAAATAAGTAAATGAATGAATGAATGGTTCCAAGTGTTCTTGTCCTATGATGGCCATGCCCTCATATGTCTCTGTCCCTGCTAAAGTATTGGACCCAAAGCAGAATGAAAACTCCAGGTATTGTACAGCAAGCACAAAGAGTGAAATTGATTACTACTCTCATCCTGGATGCTAAACATCATGAATGCAACCCAAGACTGACTTCTCTTTTTTGAACAATCCTGTTACCATGGATTCATATCAAGTTTATAGTCAGCTAAGACCCCCCTTGAGATTTTTTTTTTACAAATCTGCTGTTAAACTATGTCTCCCCCAATTGAGTTTTCTGGCTGAAGTGCAAGACCTCACATTATTCTCTGTAAGTTTTGTCTTATTGGATTTAGGCCATTACTTCAGCATCTAAAGACCTCTTTGAGCCTTGATTTTGACCCCTGACATATTAAATATTCAGCCTAGCCTTGTGCCACTTACAAATTTGATCAGCATTCTCACTGTCCTCACACAGGTCTTCAATAAGTAGCTGGACAAGGTCCTGCATAGAGCCCTGAGATTTGCTTCAAGGGACTTTCCTCCAGATTAGTGGTCATTTATCTTGCAGCTGCATTATTGCCTGAAAGCACATGGGAAGACACAAGAAAGAGAAATAATATATCATTGGAGCTTAGACAGACCTACTTTGTAACCCCAGCTTATCATTTACTAATTGTGTTCATCCTAGCAAGAGATGTATGTTGAACCAGACTTCGGGGCAATGAGGCTCTTCCAACAGATGCAAACAACAAAAGTAGTGACTCCAAGTTGGGAAACTAAGGCAAACCCAGAGGATAGGGGGGGAAATATTGCTTTGAAATAGAGATAAACTACAAAAGCATTTTTTAACTTTTATATTTGTATAGAGGTTACCTAACACTTTTTTTCATCTGCTAGCTCAGCTTTATTAATTGGAGAAAATAACCATTTTAAATAACATAATTTATCTCATAACAAGTATTTACATGCAATTTGGTATATCAAAAGAAGACTGGGATTCTTGGTTCTTCATAAACTTTCTTTGTGACATTGCTTAGGTCATTTAATTAGCCTCTTGGCTCTCCTCTTCTACAAAATAAGGAAATTAGACTAAGTTCCCTGTCATTTCTACTAGGGTGGTGGGAAGGATATGTGTAAAAGGGGAAAAGTCTATAGAACCCAAAAGCAATACGTTTCATTCAAGTTCATGCTGATGCCTGTTTTTCCTTCTTTTAATCTCATTGCTATTAGGTTTAAACTCCAAGAAATCTTTCCGCCATTCTATTTTTGCTCCTTGTTAGGAAGAAACATGAAAGAAGAATGTTGGCAGGCCCAGGACCTCACCAGTTATCACAGTATTTAAGAAAAAAATCCCAGAGGCTGGTGAAAAACTAATTCACTGTTTCCTTATAAAATGTAGTAAACTGCTGCAAATATTATTTGATTCTGTTCTAAATACTACCTCTTACAGGAAAAGCTAATACTTGTGCTTCAGGTCATGAAGTGATAATGAGTCAAGATGAAAAAATTAGAATTATAGTTTTATTTTCTTGCACAGATACTCACTGTTATCTCTATTAGAATCAGAAGACATACTGCTCTAAATGGAATTCATAGCAGCATTGCATGGGCCATATTAGGAGACTCAGTTGGACTGGCTGAGAAACATACTAATCAAAATCTTCCAGGTTGCCAGTGATGGAAACCCCACTCAATGTAGTTTGAATTAAAGGGAATATATTGGATCATTTGACTAGGAGGGTCAGAAATGGACCCATTTTATTACATCTCCCTCAGCCCAACTCACATCTCTGCTTTTTTTCTCTACAAATTCATACAGTCTTTCTCCATCAAGCAAGGGAAGGAGATAGAAAGACTACCAGAAGTCCCAGGATTCCTTCATTTCAGCCTTGCAGCTCAAGATAAAAAGATAGTATTTTGACCCAAATAAAATCCCAGGGAAGAGCTGTGGTTGGTTTTGGACCTTAATCCAGTTATGTACCAGATACTATGATTGACAAGTTCTGACAACATGCTTAACTTGTAACCAGAATATTGACACACTATCTTTGGCAGACCCAAAAGAACCACACAGGGTAGAATAAAGTCAAAGGAAGAAATATCCATAGTTGAAGAAAAAAGGAAAAATAGCTGGGCAGAGAAGGAATAAAAGTCCAGTACAAAAAGCCCTTGAGTCTGCAAATGACCATTTCTCATCGATGACCTGAATCCACTTCATTTTACATAGGAATCTTCTGGTTATTTCTTTGGTTTTCACTGATAATAATAGCAAGGATTTCCCATACAAATATTTGTTTCTTCTAAAATTTATACATTATACCTAATACCCAGGGTGTCTTCAGAGGTAGAGCCTTTGGAATACATTCGGTTCATGATGGACAAGCCTTCACTAATGGGGTTAGTGGCCTTGTAAAAGAGGCCCAAGAGAAATTCCTCATCCTTCTGCCCTATGAGGACACAACAGAAAGAAGTTATGAACCAGGAGAGAAGCCATAACCAGAAAGCAAATCTGCCAGCAACTTGACTTTGACTTCCCAGCCTCCAAAGTGGGGAAAAAATGCATTCTGTTGTTTTTAAACTACCTAGTCTAGGATGTTCTCTTATAACCCTAATAGACTATGGTAGACAATTGGCACTGACAAGTGGAGCAGCTGCTATAACAAAAACCCTAGAATGCAGAAGCAATTTTGGAACCAGATAAGGGGTGGAGGCTAGAAGAGTTTTGAGATGCATACTAGAAAAAGATGTTGCTATCAAGGGGCTGCTGAGAACACATTCCTGGCTTTGAAAGGAAAGAAGAGAGCAGTAGAGAAGACTGAATCAACTTAGAGAATATCTAAGTAAATAATATTGCACAGAAATATTGGTAGCAGTATGGATGGTAAAGTTTATTTTGATGTGATTGGACAACACATAAAAGACCATCCTTGTTATTAAGGGACAAAGAATTTGACCGAATTGCTTTGAGCCCAAAAATTTTGTGGAAGGTAGAACTCCCAAGCTATGAAATAGCCGAGGAAATTGGCTGAGGAAATAGCTAAGTGAAGTGTTGAAGGAGTGTCCTGGTTCCTCTTGACTATTTATAGAAAGAAGGCAGAAGAGAGAAATGATTTAAACATGTGATTGTTCACCAGAAAGGAGGCAGAACATTTGGAAAATTGTCTACATATCCATACTGAAAAAAATAAGAAAGGCTGGTCAGGAGAGAAAATGAAAGTTCTGATGAGAGAGCATTTAATAAGATCGCTCCCACTCCGCCATCTAAACACAAACTGGGAGCTGATGTCCCAGACAATGAAAGGATGACCCCAAAGGCAACTAAGGCACAATGAAGACTGACCTTCCCATCATTAAACTAGGGTGTAAAAAACTCAGCAAGCCCAGGATCACCACAGAGGAACCTCCTTAGGACAATGCCCAGAGGAAATATAGAGCCACTTATCTGTGATTCTAGCTCTGGGAAGCCTTGGGCATGTGACATGGGCACAGGACCACTGTGGAACCGGAGACACACAGAGAGCTGCTGCAGGGGCAGGGTTCAGGCACAAAGCTACCACAAGAAACAAGGCCTCCCAGAACCACAGCGATGTGACTCCCACCTCAGTGGTCCAGGAGAGCACAGCAAAAGGATTATTCTTGAGCTTTAGAGTTCAATGTTATTTGCCCCACTGGGTAATGAAATTGCTCTATATGTGTTGCTCTGACTTCTTTCCTATTTCTTCCTTTGGAAATGACAATGCCTGTTCTATGTCTGTCACACCATTGTATTTTAGAAGCATTCACTTAAGTTCACGGATATACAGATGAGGAACAATTTGCCTTGGAATGAATCCCACTTTGACTATCGTGCATACCTGATTTAGACAATATTTGTTGTTTGTATTTGTTCTTAAGACTTTTGAGTTGACGCTGGACTGAGTTAAGATTTGGGGATATTGGAATGGAGTAAATATATTTTGCATGCAAGAAAGGCACGAATTTTGGGAATCCAAGGATAAAATGCTATAATTGGAATGTTTGTGTTCTCCACAATTTGTATATTAAAATCTAATTCCCACTATAGGGCAATCAGAGGTGGGGCATTTGATAGATGATTAGATTTTAAAGACTGGTCCCTCATAAATAAAATAAGTGTCCTTAAAGAAGGACCCAAACAATGAAATTGACTAAATTATATTGTTATATTATTTACATGTATGAATATATAATAATGTATTCACTATTACATATAATCACAATGCACCCATAAAAAAAATTAAAAGCCACAGAAAAATCCATCATAGATTGGGGAAATATAATAATAATAGGTCATCTATGATCCAGGAGGTAGACCAACACCAGACACTAAATCTGGTGTCTTGAACTCCCCAGCCTCCAAAAGTGTGAGAAGTAAGTTTCTGTTGTTTATAATTTATCCAGTCTACAATATTCTGTTATAGCCACCCAAACAGACTAAGATATCAAAATCTTCAGACTTTCTTTGAGCAGTGCTTAATGCCTATGTGTTTAGGACCACCATGCTAAGTTAGGATGACTAACAAAACAGGAGGCAAATGAGGCTCCACCCTTCAGCCAGCTCACTGTATCTGACAGAGTTTGGGGTCATCGGGGCTGTTTTACACTGACCTTGCTAGCTCTAGAAACTGATGGCCTATTGAACCTGTGACCCCTGCTTTTAACCTTCCTTAATTGTGATTTTTTTTTCTTCTATAATGTTAAGGAAAATTCCATATTGCCTCAATTCAGCTGGACTCCATGCCCCTTTGTAGTCTCCAGGTCCTAATGATCCTCTAGCATTCAATGCATCATCATCAAAGTATATTCTTTTTTTTCCATGTTCTCATGTGTGGCCCTCCCCAAATTCCAGCACTTTTCCAGTAATTTGGCTCTATTTATTTCCTCTATAAGTTGAGTATATTTGGTTTGATGGAAACTATAATGCACACCTATAATCCCAGATACTCAGGAGATTAAAGCAGGAGGATGGCAAATTTGAAGCCAGCCTCAGAAACTTAATAAGACTCTGTCTCAAAATAAAAGGAGTTAGGGGTGTAGCTTAGTGGTAGAGTGCTCATCGAGCATGTGCAAAGGCCTGAGTTCAATTATGTGTATCACAAAAAAGAAAAGAAAAAAGAAACCAGGGAGTCAACTAAGCTCCTGTTCATATATTAATTTATGTGCCTAGGACTAGTTTTTAGTAAAACACAAAAGTATATAGCTTAAATGGTGGCATCACAAATAACAGAGCATTACCTTTGACATTGCTTGCCAACATTTGCATTCCTACCATTAGGATTTGATTCCATTGTTTTATCAAATCCATGTTTTGTTCCCTGTTAAGCTGAAAATCTTTAGTTAGAATTGGTTTATCAATCCTCTTCCTAAGGTAGAATTTTAAAACTCTGTCAGGAAAAGAGCAGGCAAGCTCAAGGTAAGCAAGAAGAGGACCAGAGATGCCATCCTGAAGGTCAAAGACACGTGCCAGAGACATCAAAGAGAGGTCATGTGTCTGGTCTTGCACATCCCCAGTACCTACATTTTTGTTTCTGATTTCTTTTACACTTATGACCCAATCTGCTCTTTTCTTTTTGCCCTTTTTGGATTCCCTGACCTTACCCTAATCTTCTTGAGGACAGATGTCCCTTTTATATCAGATCTGGTGATGCTTCAAAGCATGTGCTTATAGCAGCTTAGGCTAAACAGGAGAAAGCTGAGGCTACTGAAAGGCCAGATTAGAGGAGCCCTGAGAGAGATCAGCATCAGCTCAGTGGTGACAAGCTAATGGGGTTGGCAAAGCTGTGACTGGCAGATTGCCAGCATCTTACCTCCCAGACAAGGAGTCCTGGTTTCCTGGATGGTTCTAAATGTTGATAACAGCTCCAGGGCCAGAGAAATGAGAGGCACAGGTCAGGCAAAATGTCAAAAACTCTGGACCCCCACTGAAGTGTCTTAAATCATTTGTGATTTTGTTTCTTTGTTTACTTGCCTCTTGCTTATTGTCGTCGTTCTTCTTTTGAAGATGTATCCTAGACTAGTCTCTCAGTATGACAATTGTGGATGACATTCACAGTCGCCATCACTGTTTGCATCATCTGAAAATGTCCAGATGAGTAGACAGCAGCAATGAACAACCAGGCAGCCAACTCTCATGAAGATGAATCAAACTATGGTGATCTGATAAGAAGACTTGTGAGATCCATTTTTTTCCCCCATCCTAAGGGGTAAGAGTGATTACAGCATCTGAAATCGTCAGTGTGATAAAGTAACCAATTGGAAGACCCACTCTTCATGCTTCACCCAAATGCGCTAACTGGGTAAATAGAGAACCATGGCTCATACCAGCAACCATAAATTTAAAGTTCGTATTTCAGGTCTATATCTAAAGAATGACAGAACATCATCTCTCCTGATTCATCTAGCAAGAATACTTCATCCTTTTTCTCCGGATCTAATCAGGAACACTTCTGCCATGTTCATTTTTCTTTATAAGTGAAAAGGCACAGAAGAGATTTAAGCTTTCTCTCCTACACCCTTCTTGATGCAGGGTGGGAGAGGAAGTGGGCTGCATAAGAGCAAAACCTCAAATTCTAGTCTCACCGCAGGTACTCAGGTTTTCACTGAAATCAATTTCAAATGCTGTACACAAGTGCCATCTAGTGGCCACCAATAAACTAACATGGCTCTTTAAGAAAACAAGGAAAGACTTAAAAGCCTTTCATGAATAAGCAAATGTGTTTTTATCTTTCTTATTTAAACAGGGCGATTTTTCCATATTTGCATTCTTTTTTAGAGGAAACTATATCTTCCATCTGTTTCTGTTTGGTCAGGATAGAAGTATCTTGGCTCAATTTCTGTTAAAGTACACTTTGAACCGTAAAATGTAGGCTGGGGTTTATTACAAGGAAGCACAGTGAGAATGTGTCCTTTATTGCCAGTCACTACTTTGTGAAATAAAATTGAGTCAATTCTACTGCCTCTGTACTCTAGCAAACACCCCAGGGCTCAGTGGTGGCTGGAAGGAGAGGGAGATGTGAGAATGGAGGTTGAAGCAGCCACACCCATCACTCCATGTGGTTGTTCCAAACTGAAGTCCCTACCATCTGACCCAAACTCACCTTTCTAGCCTTTTTCTCCTGTACCCTGCCAAAAAGTTTTATCTCCACATTAACTGATCTCTTGACTCCTGAATAAGCACAAATTTTAGCCTGTCTTCCTTTTTTTAGTCTTGCTCTCTCTCTCCAATCTAATAATATTCCCCTCCCCTTCCTGCTTATTCAACCCTGCTCACACTGCAAGCTACATTTTATTGTAGCAAGATGATCTGGGTTTTATTGAGAACTGTGGTGATTAGTTTTGATACATAACAAATCCTCCTAAAACTTAGTGGCTTTAAACTACAAGTTTCTATTACAATTCACAAGTCTGTAGAGTAGCTGGATAGTGAACTGTACAAGAACACTCGAGATCCAGACTTGGAACCAGCACCTTGTCGCTGACATCATATGCAGTTGACCAAAGAAAATTAGAAGATTGGTGCAAATTATGAAGAATTAGAATCCATGTTCTGATAGGATAAAGTGTAAAGATACATGGCATAGGGTTTGGATAAGTAAAGAAAAAAATGGTTATTTCTGCAATCAATTTACCTCAAGGGCTCAAAGGGTGCTTCATTTCACAATGAGGTGAAAGCCCATCTGCAGAACCTGTTATTAATTCGTCCCTCTCATCAGTAGTTGGAGATCAGGTGAGGTGCTGTACTTAGAATATAACTCACACTCCTGCAATATAAACACAAAGATGAAGGGCGAGGAATGCCTGTCCTTAAACTAAAGTCTAGAAAGATAATTTGCTGAGACCCCACCTCTATTTTATTTATTTATTAGTCTTTGTATTGCAGATTGAAACCAGAGGTACTTTACCACTAAGCTACATCCCCAGCCCTTTTTATTTTGTTTTTATTTTGAGAAAGGGTCTTGTTAAATTACATGGGGCCTCACCAAGTTGCTGAGATTGGCCTGCAATTTGTGACTCTTCTTCCCGGCCTCCTGCCCCAGCTTCCCAAGTTGCTGGGATGACAGATATGTTTCACCAGGGCCAGCTGGGGAGACCTCTTAAAGAACTCTCTCTTTCTGTGAAATAGATGTGAACCAAGAGCTGCAGAGAGATCACCTGAATTTGTCTTGGATCCTTATCAAAAGAGCAATAAAAATCTAACAATGAGAAGAACAGAGGCAAAAATAAGCAAAATGTCTACCACAGGATGCCTAAAGTCAAGTGACCAGTTGTAAAGGAAAAACAATTGCTCATTTTAAAAAACTTGATGTTCCAAGGTCCTTAGATTGGCAGAAGGAGGGATGGATGGGGTTTTAGATAACCACAGAGCACCCCTAAAAGAGAAAGCCTTTGGTACAAAAGCTTAGATCACAGAAATACCATCAGTCAAGTAAAAATGTTCTTATTGCCACTGAGTCCTTCACTACCAACACCTGCACCTCCCTCCATTATAATTTGTGTTAAGGAAGGTGACCTGAGAGCAGCACACTAGGGGGAGGAAAAAGATCCCAGCTCCCTCACCCTTTGCAAGACCCAACTCATCTTGCAGGAGGGTGGTGGAGACTCTGTAATTTCAAGAGAAGTTTTGCCTTTTTTTTTGTTTGTTTCTCCTAGAAATACCAATAACTGAACTGGAACCACTTTTGCAGCTGCAGATTTGCCAAGAATCAACATGGACCAGGCCTCAATTTTCATTCAAACATAAAGACAACTATGGGTTCTGCAGTGCTTGTTTAAATGGGTGTTGAAAAATAAGTCAAGTTGTTTAATAATTATGTCTTGTGAGCCTTGGAAGTTCCAAATGATTCCCTTCTGTTTCCCCCTTAATGCAGCAGATCCAGATACCTATTTAACCATTGTCCCTCTCTTTTTTTTTCTAAGTTGATTTGGCTTTTGCTTATCAGAAGGCATAAAGTCTATCTGGAGTTAAAGACAATAAACTGAATTAAATTTTTTGACTCACTGTGTGACCTCAAGAATGTCCCATAACCTCTCTGAAACTCTTTCTTACTTTTACAAAAAAATAAAATAAAATAAAATATGATAATAATACCTAAGCCCATAATTAAAGAATTAACACAAATCAAAGGGATTTTTTAAATATTTATTATATTAGAAATTAAAATGCTTTAGCCAGGTACACTGGCACATGCCTTTAATCCCAGTGACTCAGGAGTCTGAGGCAGGAGGATTCCAAGTTCAAGACAAACCTCAGCAACTTGGTGAGCCTTTGTCTCAAAATAAAAAATACAAAGGGCTGAAGGTGTAGCTCAGTGGTAGAGTGCACATGGGATCATTCCCCAGCACATCCACACACAAAAAATTAAAATTATTTAAAATGTTTTAATTCATTTATAATAATAATTATTATTATAAAAGTATTGCATAGTTATATAATAATATATTTGTGTGAAAAATACTGCATTTTCCAAAATAAAATAATTTAAGGAGGCAAGTGGCATTGTTTGTTTTTTTTTCCCTTGCTTTTGCAATGGTTTTTTATATATTTGTATACGTTAGGGTTCTCTAGAGGAACAACCAACAGAATATATATTTATATAAAAATATGTATACATACATATACACATACATATATATGTGTATATATAATGTATGTATATATACATGTATGTATATATATATATATATATATATATATATATATATATATGTATATATATATAATTATTAAAGGAGATTCATTATTAGATTGGCTTACAAAAATCCCACAATGGCAGTTTGCAGGCTAGGGAATTGGAGAACCAAGATCTGCTCAATTCAAGAAGCTGGAGCCTCAGAACTAGAGGGATCAATGAAGTCTCAGACTGAAGGCCTGGGAAGAAATCTGCTTTAGAAGAGTGAAGGAGCTAGAGTCTGATGCCCTCAGGTAGTCACAGCAGCAATCAAGAACTAGCTTGAGAACAATCAAGCTTCCGTCTGCAGCTGCCTTCTTGTTCTTCCAACGTTTTATTCACCCAGGTCCCCCACCTACCAGGTAGTGCTGTCCACACTTAGTTTAGGTCTCTACCTCAGTTTGCTATCCCACATGCCAATCATTTCTAGAAACAGCCTCACTGATATACCCAGAAGCCTCTTAATCTTAGGCGTATCTTAATCCAATCAAGTTGATAATTCAAATTAGCCATTTCAGTATTCAATCTATCGCAATACATGATTTTGCTCATAGAACCTAAAGAAAATTTGGCCTCAAACAAATATGAAGTTGAATGAGGGAGGAGTGATTTTATAAAATCTTGGATATCTTAATATTCCATCAAAACTCAACAGGTGTGTAATCTAAGATCATATCAACATTTTTGTTATCTGTTACATAAAAATTTCATTGGTTTACTGTGCCCTTCAAGTGGATCTTTCATGCATGCATCATTTTATATCTTTACATATTAGTCATCTGGAAAATCTTTACTCATTTAGTTATACAGGTCATTCAAACGTGGCAAATTTGGTTTCATAGTATCAAACAAGTTACATTTGTTAATATCCCTGGTCTCCTCAAAAAAATCTTCTACTGGGATGCTATCATGGTCATGTGGCTGCTATAAATGCTCCCTGAAATTATTTATTTATTTATCTATTTATTGATGGATCTGTTTATTTATTCAGTACTGGGGATCAAACCCAGGGGCACTTAACTACTGAGCCACAACCCCAGCCCTTTTCATTTTCTATTTTGAGACAGGGTCTTCCTAAGTTACTTAGGGCCTAGCTAAGTGGCTGCAGCTGACCACAAACTGGAGATCCTCCTGCCTCAGCCCTTGAATCTCTGAGATCAAAGGCATATAGCTAATTTTTGCTTAAAATGTTTTCATTAGCAACAGCTATATTCATAGCTTCCTTGAGGTGACAGACTCACATTGCTCACATTTGTCAAATTCTCAAGTCTGAATAGTCAAAATTTTTCTGTCAGTTTGACTTCATACAAAATGGTGTCTTATTTTTTAAAAATCTACTAATTAAATGATTGTGAAAGTGTGCTTTCAGTTGGAAAAGGGGTGGTTGTGATTGACCATACTCTCTATGTCTGAGCCAAGTTGACAGTACCCACCTGCAGTCATATACCTCAATACAAATTTCATTTTGGCCTGAGTCATCCAGAAGAGCCACAGTAGTCATGCAAACTGACAAATCCTAACATGATACTGTGATATAATAAGAAATACATATTTGGTTTCTGTCTCTGGCCCAAAGATCTTAAAAGGCTCATAATTTTCTGAATGACAAGAGTCACGGGAACTCCTTTTATTACTACATCCACACAACTCTAGTGTTACTACACTAGAGTTATTACTACATCCACACAACTCTAGTGTTAGAAATCAAGAATTAACACTAGATTTTCTTGATTTCTAACACTAGAGTTTCTAAGACTCTTGGAGTCTCTGAAGTGACTAGTGTCTCTTCTATACTAATAAGATAACTGGTGGCTGTGAGTGTCTAGATAGCTGCAGGATGGGGTCTGGCTGCCAGAAAGATCAAGGTGTGAGTAGAGGGTTGAAATTATCTGCCTTTACCTCTCAATATCCATGGAAGCCATTACGAATGGTCAATGATTTAAACAAAATTATGCCTATGCAAGAAAGCCTCCACTAAAACTCTCAAACTCCTGGGCTTTGCAAATTTACAAGTGGGTGAACACATTGAGGTAATAGGAGGATGGCAAGCCTGGAGAGAGTATGGAAACTCCATGATCCTTATTAATTTGCTCCAGGTCTCTCTTTCATTTGGCTCTTCCTGAGTTGTATCCTTTATAATAAATAAGTAATAAATAGTAAGTGAAATATTTTCCTGAATACTGTGACTCATTCTAGCAAATTATCTAGCCCAAGGACAGGGTCATACGAACCTCAAACGAACAGCTAGTTAGTCAGAAGAACAAGAGGCCTGGGATTGCAACTGACTTTTGGAGTGGAGGCAGACTTGTAGGACAGAGCTCTTAGCCTGTGGGATCTGCTGCTAATTCTGATAAATGTCATAATTGAATAATTACAATTGTATATAATTATAATAATTGTTGGACACCCACTTGGTATCTGAGGAGTTGGAGAATTGGTTGTTGGTGTGGAAAAAAATCCCATATATTTCATCAGAAGTGTTGGGAGTAGAAATGGTTCACCTAGAATTAGAAAACATTTTAAGCATCATCTGGTCCGCTCTAAAAGGAAATTCTGCAGCATCCTTGACATGAGGTCATTCAGCTTCTGATCAAGCACTTCCAGTGATGTGAGTCTCAATAATTCTCTAAGCAGCCCATTCCACCATTCTTGGATAGCTTCAATTATTATGCAGATCTTCATATTACACCAAAATGATCCTTGGTTCCATGATGCAGAAGAGAATGAATCTATTCTCTCTTCCATATGGCTAACCTTCAAGCACTTAAACTTTAAATTTCTTTGAATTTTAAAGACTACTTTAATCTGTACCCTTCCCCACTTCTCTCTCTCTCTCTCTCCCTCTCTCTCTCTCTCTCTCACACACACACACACACACACACACACACACACACCCATACACACCCTTCTACCATCATGGTAGCTCTTCCTTGAGACAGAACCTGGCTTCTTCACTGCCCTTCTTCACCCAACATGGTTTCTAGATCCCTCTCATCCTAGACATCTTCTGCTTCCTCATGTGCCTCTTAATATTAACACCAGAATGCTATTAAAACATGTTGAATTAAACATTTCTGGAGCAGAATCCATTTCCTCCTTATATACTTGTATCATGCAGCCTATAATTGTATTCACTATTTCACTTGTTTCTGTGTTTGTTTTTAGGAACCACATCAGACTGTGAGCATATGTTGAATTAGTTTTCAAACAAAATCTCCAGGTCTTTTTCCCCATGAAAATTAATTTGGCTTATTCAGTACATTTTTTTTAGCCTCAATGAAATAATTTATATACTATAATGATAAATCTTATAAGTTTAGACTTGTTTAGAATCACCTAGATTACATAAATTTTTATCGATGTCAGTGTTGCATCTGTAGCAGAGGATGTTTGCTGACAACCAGAAATCTATTTTCTTCTTCTGGCTCCATGACCAGATTGCCTTTCCCAGCCTCCCTGTATTAAATACTACTATGAAAATTGTTTCTAGCCCACTGAATATGAGTGAAAATGTGTATATTAATTTAGAGAGTGTTTTTATTCCATTTGTGCTGCTTAAACAAAAAACTAAGTAATATATAAACAACAGAAATGTATTCTCTAATAGTTCTGGAGGCTGGATGCCCAAGTTCAAAGTGTTGGCAGAGTCAGTGGTTAGTAATAACTGTTCCCTGATTCCAAGATGCTACCTGGTTGCTGCATCCTGCAGAGGGGTTGGATGTTGGGTCCTCACATGGCATAAAGCAAGAGGGCAAAAAGGCACAAACTCTGCTTCTTCACATAGTAGAAGGTGGAAGGACCAAAGAAACAAATGCTAGGTTCTCAATTTGTAGAAGAAATGAAAGGGCACTAATCCTGTCCATGGGGCTCCACCCTCAAGACATAGTCATCTGCTAAAGGGGCCACCTCTTACTACCATAACATTGGCAATTAAGTTTCAATACATTAATGTTAAGGGAAACATTCAGACCACAGCAGGGAGCTTTAAGGCAGCAGCAGCCTACTGTGGACCATTTCTTTCCCTCCTGAATCTTGAACCTGGACATGATGACAGCATTAATGTTACTGTTGACAAGAAATTATTGAATATGACAGAGCCATAGGCAGGAGTTGGCCCCTTGAATCTGTGCAGAGAAGAGCTGCCTTCTTCCCTAGAATACCTACCCTGGAATTACACGAGCAAGAAATAAAATGTTTGTTAAGCCAATGAAGCTAAGTCTACTTATTACAATAGTTTAACTTACATTAACATAATATTCCACATATTTATGAAAGAGATGAATTAGCCATGTGTGGATGTGTCTTCATTCTCACTAATACTTTTTCTATGTTTAGAATTATGGTGGGAAACACAGTGTCTACTAATAAAACTAGGCCTTCCATATGTCTAGGCTTCATCTTAGTTGAAGAAACCTATTTTTTTTTCTAGAAGGTACTTTAAGTGCCTGATTCTGGCCCTTTTGTACTTTTACCACAAGTAGCTCCTGCCTTGAAGTTCCTTCCATCATCCCTAGGCAGAGTTGGCTCTCTAACACGCACTAAAGTTTTGCCCAACTTCATGGCTGGTAATTCCATTAATATTGTTTAGATGTTATGTTTTCATTAGACTATGTGGTCCTGAACATAGAGACCTTGTCTTGCTTTTCTGCATATGCTTAGTACGGTGTAATAATATGTGACACATATAGTAAATATTAATAAGTGATTGAGAATGAATATACAAATAAGCACATGGATACTTTTATATTTGGACCTATAAGAAAAAGAAATCAGCAGGGCACAGTGGTACATGCCTGTAATCACAGTGGCTCAGGAGGCTAAGGCAGGAGGATCACGAGTTCAAAACCAGCCTCAGCAAATGTGAGGCACTAAACAACTCACTGAGACCCTGTCTCTAAATAAAATCTAAAATAGTTCTGGGGATGTGGCTCAGTGGTCACATGTCCCTGAGTTCAATCCCTGTACCAAAAATTAAGAAAAGAAAGAAAGAAAGAAAAATGAATCATTAAGAGGTAGTGGTCCTAACATCACTAAGTTTCCATTAGTATCAAATAAAAACTAAACCTGTAACTCTGAGAACAGAGTAATGAATGATTATCTGGAGGTTGTTTCTAGCATTCTGAAATTTGTGAATTTTTTACAAACATTTTTTTTCTATTTTGGTACTGGGGATTGAACCCAGGGTTGCTTAACTACTGAGCCACATTCCCACCACCCCCTATTTTTTTTAAATTTGAGACAAAGTCTTGATAAGTTGTTTAGAGCCTTGAAAAGTTACTGAGGCTGTCCTTGAACTTGCAATCCTCCTGCCTCAGCCTCCCAAGTTGCTAGGATTACAGGAGTGAGTCACTGCATCTGAGTTGCAACCCTATTTTTGCTTTGATTCTCTACAGCTGTCATGGTGTCATAATTATCTATGACAAGTCTATATTCCACATCTCGATGAACAAACCCCTGAAAACCAAAGCATGTTTTAT
Organism: Callospermophilus lateralis; assembly: GCF_048772815.1. NCBI lineage: Eukaryota > Metazoa > Chordata > Mammalia > Rodentia > Sciuridae > Callospermophilus > Callospermophilus lateralis. The sequence goes on along the minus strand of NC_135321.1, from coordinate 30,178,647 downwards.
AAACTTTGCACATTCTCTTAAACTCAAGTAAGATGGAAAGTACTGTCTTCTTATATTTCTTACTTTTGGTTCGATTTATTTAAGACTATTCATGACAGCCAGATGGTCCACACTAGTTTCAGACAATTTATCACAGTGCTCAGCTGTTGCATTAAATTTATTTCTTAAAGGAGAAAAATCATTTACAATTTTAACAGGAAGAGAATAGGAGATCCAGACCTACATCATAGCCCAGATGTCAGATCAGGGATCCCTGCCCTTTAGAATCTATGTCTTTTAAGAATGTAAGTGGCCCAAATTCCATTCAGTATACTATGGGAATCCAAAACCCTCACCATATTTTCTCTAAATTCTTGAGTCGATGGGAGTGGATAGCACAGGGAAATGTCCTCTTGGTGACCCATAGCTTGGAAGTTTTATTCCTGCTTCTCAAGTGTACACTCTTCATTCTGTACCCCACCAACCCAAGTATGAAGCCTTGTTAACCTTAAAAAAAAAATCACATGAGGTTTGGGAAAAAGAGAAAAGAAGCTTATACTAAACAACTGCAAACAACCTTGAAATGAATGTTGGCCTTTCCGGTAGGCTTGTTCTTAAATAATTTTTAAGAATTTTACTTCATTCCACAGCAAATTTTTTCCACAGGCCACTTTCCCTGTGATGCCTCATCCCCGCATCATTTCCCTAACTCCTCCCTCCTCTTTCTCCTCTCTCTTAATTCAATTTCTGACTAGTTCCAACTCAGAACAAGGAAGTCAACTCATTTGCAGCTCGTGTTTCTGCAGAACCAGTAAAGGTCTCACTTTTGTCTCTGAATCTTACTCAGATATTTTCTTAAATAATGACTTTTTTTAAGTATAATTCTGGCACCAGCTGTAAGACAATAAAATTTTAAGTCCCATTCACAAATACATGCTGGGGAAGATTTCTCCCAAGTAACTCAGAAAATGTGAATTAAAAAAGATGCCTTGTAAGTATTTTCAACAAGTGGGAAGTGGGAAGGGGGAGGAAAACTGCTGATATGCAGACCTCAGTCATGTTGGATAGACTTGTCCAAGGCAAGCTGCCACAGGGCATAAGCTGCAGAAACAGCCCTGCCTCATTTTCTTCACCACAGATCCTATCACCACCTCTACCATCTGGTAGTGTTATGATTTGGATTGAGCCAAGGGGCACTCTACCATTGAGCTACATTCCCAGTCTCTTTTGATTTGAGACAGAGTCTCCCTAACTTGCCCAAGATGGCATCAACTTTGCAATCTTCCTGCCTTAGCCTCCCAAATTGCTGGATTCCAGACAACTTCCACCATACCCATTATGTTTGGATCTGAAATGTTCCCCCAAAGCCATATGCTAAAAGCTTAGCCAATGGCCTGTGGCACTATTTACCAGTGGTGGAATTTTTAGGAAGTGGGGTCTTGTGGAAGGAAGCTAAATCACTGGGGGCATGTCCTTGAAGGAGATACTGGGACCCCCGGTCCTTTTCCTCTCTCTCTCTCTTTCTTCTTGGCAGCCCTGAACAGACCTCTTCTGTCACTCATTCCTACTGTGATATACTGGGTTGTCACAGGCCCAGTATAACAGGGCCAAACAATAGTGGACTGAAACTTCTAAAACTATGAGCTAAAATAAACTTTTCCTCCTTTTAAGATGTTTCTCTCAGGTATTTGTCACAGGGATGGAAAACTGACCAGCACATGGAATAAGTGTATTTTAGACTATTCTTCACAAGAAAATTCCCATTTGCCTTCTTCTCTTTAGGACTTGCTTTGGTAACAGATTACCTTTCGTGTTCCTTGATTCTATTTCCTGGTTTCATAACCTGCCACTCACTACCTCTGTCCAAGTAAGATTAGGACTCTGAAATTCCAAAGTGTCTAAGATTAAAACTGCAGCATCAGTTTTCAGTATTTTACTAGGCCAGGCTATTGTAATGTTTCCAAATACCAAATTATCATATTTTGTTCTTATATTTTGGAGGGTAAAGGGGAAGAATGGTACTGAGGAATTAAACCCAGAGGTGCTTTACCACTGAGCTACATTCCCAGCCCTTTTTATTTTGAGCAGGTCTCATTAAGTTACCTAGGGCCTCGATAAATTGCTGAAGCTGGCTTTGAACTTGCAATCTTCCTGCCTCAGGCTCCTGAGTCAATGGGATTTTAGGCCACTGCACCCAGCTGTTTTATGTCTTGAACCAAAGTTTTAAATAGCATTTTGGCCATATCTGCCTCCTGTTGAAAATACTTACAACACATCTTGTTTTAATTCACATTTTCTGAGTTATTCAGAAAAAAATCTTTATCATTTGAATTCACTGAGAATGAGATGACCTTGGAATAGAATAGTTGAAGGAAGTCCAAAACAAAAACAAAAATAAAATAAAATAAAAATCTAGCAGTAGGTACAGTGCTTAGTAAACCATAGCAAGGAGGAAATGATCAATATTCTATATCTAAGTTGGATCAGACATTGGATAATCAGCATTCATTAACCTGACATAGAACAGTCCACATTTTGTCATAAGACTAACATATTATATGAATTCTATGCAAACATTCCTCTAAACTATATCATACATACATACATACATTCAAAGTTGGGCATTTAAAGAGGGATTAAAACTGTTTCAACATGATATCACTGTATCCCCTCAAAAAGTTCAAATGCACACACATTCCAGATGAGTTGCCTTTATGTTCCAGGCACCTGGTTGTTTCAAATAGCTGGGTGTGTGGCCTCCTGCAGGAGGAACATCTGGGTGATTGACTGAAATCTTCCCTATTCATCCAAAAGTTTTGGCAGCTAGTTGCAGACAGATTGAAAATCTTCTCTCGAAACAAGCAAGAGTAGCCTCTGTCAGCTGAATATTGACAGGAACTGTGGTGAGTTGGATTTTTTTTTTTTTTTTTGGTTGTTGTTGTTATGGCTATTGTTTTTTTCCCAAAATTTCAACTACCATCAAAATGTTATTTTCCAACTGCTGAGTATCAGTCTTTTATATTCTAACTCAAGACCAATTATATCCAGAATGAAACATTAAAATATTCATTTAGTAAAATTTCAGTCCTGGTTGAGGTATTTAGATGACAGATGTAGTTGTTGAATGCTATGCAGGGCAATAAACTTGTGAGTATTGGAGAATTTGACAACTGAAATCATCTTCATGACTCATTTGCACGTTAGGTACATAAGGAAAATTGGACCTGATCATCTATTGACATTTACCCTTACTGTGGTCCAGACCTACATGCATCCATTTATTTTAATGAACAATGGAATAATGAATTAAGAAATTTTCTGAGTTCTAAAGAATAAACGTGGATTCGATTGTCTTAAGATTATCTGACCTTCGTCATCACAGGTAATGATGTGAAATGCACCTCTATGGGAACAAGGGCCTTTGCCACAGTCTTCTCCAGCCACACAAGGAGAGCAGAGGAGATGATAAAATTTAGATAAGAAGTAGGTATGAACAAAGAAGACAGAGGAGGTCCATGGAAAGCAAAATAGCAAAAACACCTGTCCGACCTTGCTGTATGTCTGGGAAGCATCAGTTAAATTATTTCTCACTACCTGTCATAATGCCACCTCCAAGTTTGTGCCTTCACTCATATGACTACAATGTCACTCCTCCATCCACCAAGTTCAAATCCTCAATCTTTTTTTTTTTTTTTTTTTTTTTTGGTGGGGGAAAGGGTTGGGGATTGAATTCAGAGGCACTCAACCACTGAGCCGCATCCCCGGCCCTATTTTGGATTTTATTTAGAGACAGGGTCTCAGTGAGTTGCTTAGTGCCTCGCATTTGCTGAGGCTGGCTTTGAAATCATGATCCTCCTGCCTCAGCCTCCTGAGCCCTGAGATTACAGGCATGTGCCACCACAAGCAGCCAACTCGTCAGTCTTTACCTGCTGGATTTTCCAGTTGTGAGTCCTTCAATTTCTAGCTTCCTTTTATCTTCACACCCCTTCCTGATTTCCCTGTGCTGCACAATCATGTCCAGTTTTACCATGCACTTTATATTTTTGTACTTAATAAAGTTCTATAATGATGCTTTTGTGAGCCTTAATATCAACCTTGGATTCTGACAGATATCTTCTTCCACATTGCAAGACTAAGACTTCTCTTACTTAGAGTCAAGGCTGTCTCTGCTTGCTTGCTTCCTCCTTAACTTCTAAATATTCAGTTTATTTTCAAAATGATACAAAAGAGAATGCTTAGGGGGAAAAAACAGACTATTATACTAACACTGTTAATGTATACTTAAAATACAAATAAAACACGTGATAAAAGCACATAGAAATAATAAAAAAGTATATATTAAGCAAAATAAAGTGGCTATGGAAAGACATGACAGGAGTGGGGCACGGGGCCAACTAAAGATGTTATGCTGCAAACTGAGAATGATAATGGTCAACCCTCTGCATCTGAGTTCCTATATAAATTCATAAATATATACCTATTATACAAGATCAAGTGCTAACAAGTTCCTCCACAGTTTTGAGAAATCAGAATCTTCCTCAAGCACGTTTCATTGTATATTCCTTGTTAACACAATGAAACAAAAGGGTTGCACATGAATGGTGTCAAACTTTTAAAAGACCACATAAGAAAATATGGACACCTAAAACATTAAAAATAATTGCTGGACAGCAATTATTCCTATCTTAAAAAAATGTATGCTATTTAATGGGTAACTTGCTGCAAGATACTCAAAATGGAACAGCCTAGCTACATGTGGAAGCATGCTTCAATTAAAATGTCCTTCCTCTGACAAACACTTACCTCATGCCAATATTGCATCAAGCAGCTCTGTTTTGTGTGTCATTGAATCTCAGCGTTTCCAACCCTAATTTACACGTCACATGGCTGAACAATGAATGGCATATGTGTGGTAAAATATATACCAGAGAACTCCAACAGAACTTATTTGAAAGTAAATTAACTAATTTAAAAATATATTTTCTACATATGTGTTGAAAAGTATTTGGGGATTTTTTTGTTTTGTTTTATGTTGATGTTGACAAGAATGTAAGGCCCTGAAGAGCAGAGATACATAGTGTTCTTTTGGTCTGTGATTCCCAGATTTTCAGGATCTGGTGATGGCAGAGATCAAGCTAATGATTTTAATGATAGTAATAATGTGGAAGGCAGGGGTATTTAAGACAGGCAAAATGAAAAATCATATTTTTGAAATGGGCCTTTTAAATTTTTCATTTCCTCCTTTTATTTTCTTCTTCCTCCACTGGCAACAATAAGTGGAGAAATGAATAATTTCAAGCTACACTATTTTCCTTGACACGGAGGATCAGAATGAACACCACCAGTTCTCAACCAAGGTGTCATGACATGCTCATTTGATCTTAACAGGAAGGAAGTACTTAAGGAGTAGTCTTAGTGTGTGATGTAATTAGGTGTTAATAGAGAAAATGCCTTTAAAATGTGATTTTAAACCAGTTTATTTGAGGCTCTATCAGGAGCAATATCAGCACTCACTTTCTTTCAAATTATGTTTGCCAAGAGCAGGAAAATGAAGATATAACTAGTATGTTGAAACTTGCACATAAAGTCCTTCTGTTTGGTCCATACTTCAATCCCAAGGTGACAAACTTTAATATGTCCTCATTTCAAATGGCTTGTCATCTAATAAACAAGGAAAGATCCCAGCATTCAAATCTGTCACAATCTGAATTCAGCAATGTGCTTCCCAAATGCAGAATTGGCACAAAGTCTTTTGTCAAAAATTCTGAATCCTGAATTTTTGTTTGCAAAATATGGTCACCATAGAAATATACTAAAAATATAATGTTTGCTTATTGTCATGTGATATACAAATGGAACCAGAGAACCATTACACAGACATTTAATCAGATACAAATCAGATATACACCAATAATATGGAAACACAGATCAATTAAAATTCTCCTTCATAATAGCAAGACATTTAAGTCATAATTTCAACATTTTCCCTCTCCAAACTCTTTTTTTTTTTTACCATATCTGTTAACAGAAAGACAGAGAGAAAAGGAGAGAAGGAAAGAAGGAAGGGAAGGAAGGAGGGAAGGAGGGAGGATGGAAAGAAGGAATGAAGCAAGCAACTGCAAAGGGCATCCAAGCTTCTAAGAATTTAAAAGACCCAAAGGGGAGACATTTGGTTATATTCGTACCTGCAATAGATTGCCAGTCATTTGGAGTGCACTGAATAAAGAATTGCCATTTTCAATTCACACTGGGAGAGAGAACAGGAAAATTCTATAGGTAAAAAGGAAAATGTCACATTCACACAAAAATACTAAAAATACAAAGTTAAGTGAAGAAAAAAGTGAGAGGGAAGAAAAGGGGAAAAGAAATCTGTGGGTGTCGGGGCAAGACTGAAAGAGCAGGGAGACCGAATTGAGTTTTTAATTTTAAGAGGAGTAGGAATTAAATTCTCCACCAGAAAAATAAATCAAGGGAACTTTTATAGGGTGACTAATACATTAATAACCTACAGAAAGAGCTGAGCTCTCAGGTGAAGCCGGTTCAAGGACAAAAGGGCAAGCTCCCGCTCTCTGGTTACTGTCAAGGGAACTCTAATGAATTCACAGGGCAGAATCGTGGAATCTGGATTTCTTAGAGACGCTCATCCGAATCCAGAAAGTCTCTTATGTGCATCTCTGAAAGGCCTTATTATTGACTAATGAGCTTGTCTGAATCACCTATTTGCTTTATTATTTGCAAGCAAACATACAATTATGCCTGAGCTAATTTGAGATTCCAACTTTTCATTTTTAACGCTGCTTAGTTAACACAGAAAACCTTTCAGTGTTCATGACAAAAGGTTACTCTTTATTCTTTTGTGCCAGTGATTTTTTTCAAAGTGTGCTGCACTGGATGTCATTTTCTCTAGAAACTTCTTTCCCTCCTTCCATTAGTGGAACAGTCTAATTACCGCATAATCAAACAGAAAAGCATACACGGCTGCCTAGCTTCACCACATCCACACAATGGTGCAGAATGCGTCTTAACAGTCCAGTGAACTGTCAGCAGCAAAAGTAATTGGAAATTGGGGGCTATTTCTTCATGTACTGGTAGTGGGAGTTGTTCTTGTGCTTTGTTAATAGGCAAATCACTCTCGGGAGGTTGGGAGTCCAGAGTTAGTTTGTAAAGACTCTTTATAATTTTTTTTAAAAAGTTAAGATTCTGCCTTACTCCCTTCTAAAAAAAATTTTTTTTTCAATTACACATTAAATGACTTGGCATTTGAGGTAATGTTATCTAGTGTTAATTCACCTGTTAGGAAATTGCCTCTCTCTAGAACCTGGGGTTAATAGAGTGCAAAAGACCATTCTTATCAAGGGGTGGGAGAAAGGCGATTAATTTACACTATAAATTAAAACATAGAAAATGGAAAGAAAACAGACTCTGAGTTCTGGCCTTGCTCCTAAAAAGCTATTATGTTTTGTTGTTTTTTCTGTTTTTAATTTGTTATTTTTATCCACGTTAGCAGGTCTCTAATCATTCCAGGCAGAACGCACAGCATGGATGAAACTATACATGAAAGAATATGCTTCAGGAAGCAAAATTAATTGACATTGCAGGGAACATATTCACAGAGTCCATGGAGTTACAACTGTGTGGCTTCTATTCACATCACAGTAGAATTATTTGTCTGGTTAATATTTGCAAAAGCACATTTGAAAAGAAAAACTATGCAGTGCTAAGTAGCCTTGTTGACAAGCATTAATCTTCTTTGTCATATTTCACCTTTAATAAAAACAGTGATGATAATAATGATAAAATCCTTTTGTGTCACATTCAGAATCCATTGCAAAGCAATGTAGATCAAAGGACAGCTTCCAACAAGTGAGCCTGGATATAATAGTTTATGGACCAGTATGTGGCTCTTTGTTAAGATAAATAAAATCTCTGGTGAATTAACAGTAAAATAATAATAATAATAATAATAATAATAATAATAATAGACAACTGAAGATAGATGCATAAGTTATTCATTTTCATTTCAGGAGCCAAGTCCTAGTTCTCTATCCCACCCACCTCCAGCAACTAACAGTAACAGCAGATATTGTTAGATGCAAAATTCTAACAATAGAATTTTGAGCTTATCTTTGCTTCCCCAACTTCCAAGCCTCAGCATCCACAGTGCTGGGCTAAGCAATTTCCCAAGTGCCTACCCTCAGGTGCCTCAAGTTAGACCTAACCACTTCATTTCTCATACTCTAGTGGTACTTACCTTTTCATAGTACTGGGGATTGAACCCAGAGGTGCTTTACCGCTGAGCCACACCCAGCCATTTTTATTTTTTTATTTGGATACAGGGTCTTGCTAAGTTGCTTAAGACCTCACTAAGTTGTTGAGCCTGGCTTTGAACTCTCAAGCCTTCTGAGTTGCTGGGATTACAGGCATGTACCACAGTGCTTATCTTTCCTCTTCCTTTCTTTCAAGACTCTGACAGAGGATATCACATGCAATAATTTGACCTAACAACAGCTTACTGTAGAAATCAACTGAGTAATACATGTAACTGATCAAGTGCTCACTACCTACACATTTTGTACCCTTGATCATATTTGCCCAGTATCTTAAGCCCTAGTTTCATCATTTGTAAAAAGAAAAAAATAAAATTGGGTCAATAACTCTCAAGTGACTGGAGAAGTTTAATATAAAGCACCTATACCACTGCCCAGCACATAGCAGATACTCAATAAATATTAGAGAAAGGATTATTATTCTCAGAACTATACACAGTACCTGTCACATAGTGGGAACTAATATAGGTTTGTTGTATAGAATTAACAAATACAGACAAGTTAAGACATATTACCATCATTACCTAAAAATACCAGAAAAAAAAGTCATAAGTAAGTATCAATTATCCTATGCATAAAATGTCACACAAGCATCAACATGGTTTCCAGAAGAACACACCATTTTAGACTGGTAGAGATACTCCCTATGATTAAGCATAGATCACAGATAAAAGAGAAATGTGACATGAATTTCAGTAAGGTGTTATAAGAGATCCCCATGTTAACACTCAAGGAAGCATGAAACTGATTCCATCAGAGCTACCTGGGATTGCTTGAATTGGCTTTAGTTAACTATGATTCACTCTTCACCTGACAATTCCCAGTGGTGGCCCTGAAGACCCATCCATCATTGGTACCTGTTCTATCCAATATACTTTTTGGAAACAATGACCAAATTTTTACAAAAGTCTATATTCAAAACCATGGTTAAGAAATTTCAATGTACCTCAAAGTATTAGAAATCTGAAGGAAAATTTGAAATGTCCTTGGCAAATTTGAAAAGTTGTTTAAAATAACCCCAAATTAACAAATCAATCATAACAACCCATTTAGAGAAACTAAATAAGGAGAAAGAACCAGATGAAAGAAAGATCCTTTAGAAACAAAAGGAATTTTTTAAACAAATATGCTTAAATTTGAAAAAAAATTCATCCCTTTCTTGCTATTTAATTTTATATACATCAATTAGCCTCTCTCAACCTGTTTTCTTTTTTCTAATTTGTTCTTTTTAGTTATACATGACAGTAAAGTTTATTTTGACATATTCATACATATATGGAGTACATCTTATTCTAATTAGAATCCCAGTCTAATGTGGGATTAGTATACTCCAGTAGTGAATTTCATATATGAACAGAGTCAAGTTATGTCCTATTCATTCTAATGTCTTTCCTATTCCTGTCCCCCTCCCTTCCCTTCATTCCCCTGTGTCTAATCCAATAAACTTCTATTCTTCCCCTTGTTGTGTGTTAGTATCAACATATGAGAGAAACACACCCCCCTTTTTGTGTGTTAGTATCCACATATCAGAGAAAAACTCTTTTCTTTTAAAATGGAAATTGTAATACCCACTGACATTTCTTTAACCAAAATATCTGAAATCCAAAATGCTCCAAAATCTGGAATATTTGAATTCCAACGTGATGCCACAAGTGGAAAATTCTACACCAGGGCTCATGTGGAGTTGTCATCAAAATGCAGGCACTCCAAAAATGTTGAATAAAATTACCCATGTGCTCTGTATATAAAGTGTACATGAAATAGAACATGAAGTCTGCGTTTGGATATGGATCCTATCTCCCAAACATTTCATTATGCAGATGCAAATACTCCAAAATAATTTTAAATCTAAAAACTGAATTATTTCTGATTGCAAGCATCTCAAATAAGGGGGGGCTCCACCTGTACATCTCTGAACATTGCTGGTGAGAATTACAATATAAGCAGCCAGGCATGGTAACACACACCTGTAATCTCAGCAGCTCAGGAGGCTAAGACTGGAGGATCGCAAGCTCAAGCCCAGCCTCAGCAATGGCAAGTCGCTAAGCAATTTAGTGAGACTCTGTCTTTAAATATGATACAAAATAGGGCTGGGAATGTGACTCAGCAATTGAGTGCCCCTGTGTTCAATCCTTTGTACCAAAAATAAATAAATAAGTAAAATTACAATATAAGCATTCTGGGCACCTAGCAGTTACTCAGTAAACAATAGTAGCGGACATGTAGGTGGTGACCCCAGCAGCAGCAGCAAAGCAGCAGTCACAATAAACTAGTCTTTGTGGAGTCAGATTTAACTATAGGCTAAATAAGAAAAGCAATTTCATGTTGTGTGGGAAAAAAAACCCACAATATTCTGCAATGTGTTTTTATTAAGCATGCAATGGGAGGCAAAAAACCAAATAGCCAATAAACATGAAAAAAAGTTTGATTTTAATAAAATGACCAGAGAAATGCAAATTAAATCATGAGATACCATCATGCACTCATTGAAAGGCAAACATTAAAAAGGGTGATACTATATGGGAAAAATGGAGGAACTGAGATTGGGCAAAGGGGAGGGAAGAAAGGGGAGGAGGCATGGGGGTAAGAAAGATGGTGGAATGAGATGGACATCATTACCTTAGGTACATGAATGACTGCATACATGGTGCAACACTACATCGTATACAACCAGTGAAATGAAAAGTTGTGTTGCAATTATGTACAATGAATCAAAATGCATTCTGCTGTCATATATACGTAATTGGAATGAATAAATAAATTAATTAAAAAAAGAAGTAACACTAAACAATACCAGTGAGGATGGAAAAGCAGGAGTTGTGATAAGAATTTCAGAGACCAAATTTTCAGCTGCTATTCAGTGACATTTCTCCACTACAGATACTGTCACACCTGAACTTGAGGACTTACTGCAGCATTTCTTCTAACAGGAAAAAATAGGAAAAAAAATTGTCTTTCAACAGAATGGATACATAAAAGTGGTATATTCATTAGATGGCATATGATAGAATTTTTAAGTGAATGAATGAAAGCTCTGAGTATCAACATGAATAAATCTTACAAGTTAAAATAAGAAAATACATTGCTGAATAATAAAAAAAATATTATACTACTTTGTAATGGCTCTTTAAAAGAACAAAAATATGAAATAATGGTAGGTTCTTTTTTCTGGAATGAGAATAAGAACAGAATTAGACAGGAATGCCGCAGTCTACATTATTTGATCTCTTTCACAAAAAGCTGAAGCAAACACGACAAATGGGTTAGATCTCCTTAACTTGGTGCTATGTATACAGGAAGGCCCATGTAATCACATCACGTAGACAGGTCTCTGGGGCTTAGAGTCACCATCTGTAAAATGAAGTGACTGGACCAGCTAATCACCAAGTTCCTTTCCAGCTGAGAGAATCCATAACTCTGTGATAAGACGAATTTATAATGATGGGGTGAGCCAGTCAAGTTGTTCTCTCTGTTAAAGAAAGAGAAAATCAATTTAAATTTAAGGAGGAATACTACAAAGTCTCCAGTATCAAGACAGTGTGGAACTGGCATAAGGGTAGACATGTAGATCAATGAAATAGAATTGAGAGTCCAGAAATAAACCCTTATGCTTAAGATCAATGGATTTTCAACAAGGGTGCCAAGACCATTCAGTGGGGAAAGACATGAGTCTTTCAACAAATGATACTGGAACAACTGAGTGTTCACATGCACAGAAATAAAATTGGACTAATACTTCATTTATTCATAAAAATGAACTCAAAATAAGTTCCTATACATGACAGAGATAAAATTGTAAACCTTCCAGAAAAAAAAATAGGACTAAATTATTGTAACCTTGGATTTCTTAGATAGGTCACTAGAAGTAAAAGAAACAAAAGAAAAACAAAATGAATTACATCAAAATTTTAAAATTTCATGATTCAACAGACACAATCAAGAAAGTTAAAAGAGCCCAAGCAGGGGCCTATAATCCCAGCAATTCAGCAAGCTGAGACAGGAGGATTACAGTGGAGGCCAGCCTCAGCAATTTAGAGAAGCCTTAAGTAACTCAGTGAAACCCTGTCTCAAAATAAAAAATAAAACGTGTTGGGGATGTGGCTCAGTGGTTAAACATTCTTGGGTTTAATTCCTGGTACAAATAAATAAATAAATAGGCTGCAGAAGTAGCTCAGTGATAGAGCTTCCCTGGGTTCAATCCCCAATGCCAAAAAAAAAAGAAAGAAAGAAAGAAAGAAAGAAAGAAAGAAAGAAAGAAAGAAAGAAAGAAAGAAAGAAAGAAAGAAAGAAAGAAAGAAAGAAAAGAAAAAGGCAACACTTAGAATGAGAAAAATACTGTACATTCTATGTCTTATATCAAAAGTATATAAATAATTTTTACAAGTCAGTAATATAAAGACAAATAACATGAAACTAAAAATGGGCAAAGTTTTTAAAGACATTTCTCCATATGCAAATATAGTACAATTGATATTCAGATGAGCAATAAATACATGAAAAGATGCTCAACATGATGAGTCATTAGGGAAACTCAAATTAAAGCAACTATGAGATACCACTAGCATATCTACAATCCAAAAAGATAAACAATAACAAGTGTTGCCAATGATAGAAACTAGGAACTTCTTACCTGGTGGCAGGAATTTAAATTGATGAAGTCACTTTAGAAAACAGAGTGGTGGCTTCTCAAAAAGTTAAATACAGTGTTGGGGTAGGGATATAGCTCAGTGGCACAGCACTTGCCTAGCATGCATGACATGCACAAGGCTCAGGGTTCAATCCCCCACTGCAAAAAAAGAAAAAGAAGTTAACATAGTGTTACCATATGACCCAGAAATTCCATACCCGAGTATGTGCTCAAAAGAATTGAATAATACACAAATGCTCATAGCAGCACTAGTCACAAATAGCCAAAGTTGGAACAACCCAAATGTCTCTCAACTGTTGAATGGATAGACAATTGTGATGTATCCATGCAATGCAGTATTACTTAACCATATAAAGTAATAAAGTACTGATACACACTACAACATGAATAAACCTTAAAACATTATGTTAATTAAAAGAATCCCAGCATATAAGGCTATTGCTATAGTTTGAATATTGTGTCCTTCACCACTCCAAATTTATGTGCTAAAAAACTTACCACCACAGTGATGGACCTTGTGAGGTGATAAGTTCATGCACGGGTGAATAGGATTAATGCTTTTATAAAAGAGGCCCCAAGACTACTTGTAACTTCCACCATGGGAAGACACAGATAAAAGATGACATACGTGAATCAGAAGATAGGACTTCACCAGACACCAATCTCCCAGTACATTGATGCTGGACTTCCCAGTCCCTAGAGCTGTAAGAAATGAATATCTGCTGTTTACACAGTTTATATCTTTATATGTATATGGTACTGAGAATTAAACCCAGAGGACCTCTATCACTGACCCACACCACCAGCTCTTTTTAATTTTATTTTTGAGACAGGGTCTCACTGAGTTTCCCAAGCTGGCCTCGAATTGGGATCCTCCTGCCTCAGACCCCTGAGTAGCTGGATTATAGGCACGTGCCTTCATGCCTAATTATTTTATAATATTTTGCTATAGCAGCCTAAATGCACTATGACAGTCACATATTGTATGATTCAATTTATATGAAAAGTCCAAAATAGGTAAACCTATAGCAAAATAGATTATGATTTTCAGTTAGTAAGGAAGGGGAGTGTGGGAAGGGACTAATAGTGGGAAGAAGATGTCTTTTGAAAATTATTAAGATGTTTAAAATTAGATAGTGGTGTTAGGCATAATGTCACATGCCTATAATACTAGAAACTTGGAAGTCTGATCCCAAGTTAAAGTCAGCCTGAGCAATTTAGTGAGACCCTGTCTCAAACTAAAAAATAAAATTACTGGGGATGTAGCTCAATGGTAAAGTGCCCCTGGGTTCAATCTTCATTCCAAAATATAATAAAAATAGTGATAGATGTACAACTCAATATAATAAAAACAACTGAATTGTACACTTTAAAAGGGTATGTGTTGGGCTGGGGCTATAGCTTAGAGGCAGAGTACTTGCCTAGTCTGCATGAGGCACTGGGTTTGATCCCCAGCATCACATAAAAATTAAAAAATAAAATAAAATAAGGGCATTCTGTCCATCTACAACTACAAAAAAAAAATTTTTTAAAGGGTATGTGTTAGGTATGTCATTGATATCTCAATTAGATGATATTTTTAAATTTAAAGAGGAAAATTTTAGGTTAGGTTTTTACAAAGAATAGCCTGATTACCACAATTATTAGAATTTTCTTGGAAAGCTGAAAGAAAATATATGGGGTCATTATCATAGAAGGCTTCCAGAAGAGAATGTGTTACAACCTGCCTTGATATCCTTTGACATTTTTTTCTTGTCTAAGGGTATGTGATTCATTCATACAATTTTATGAGATTTCTTCTAGTTTTATTCAATAATAAACCTAAAACTTCTATTACCAAATATTGACTTTTCTTCCATTTCCTTCTTGGGATTTATTTCTAAATACAAAATGTATTTTCTTTCTCATGAGATTTGAGGAAAACCCTTTGTGGAAATCCAAGTACCCACAAGGAAAAAGGTGTTCCATATAGGCATCTACACAAAGTAACTGAAACTTACCTGCAACCAAGCCCACATTGTGTTTTCCTAAATCATACTTCATAGCAATATCTTGAAAATGCTTCTTTGACCAGGTATGTTGCCACTCCCCTGTAATCCTGCAACTCAGAGGATTGAGGCAAGAGGATCACAAGTCTGGAGCCAGCCTCAGCAACTTAGCAAGGCCCTAAGCAGCTTAACACAACCTTGTATCAAAATAAAAAAAAGAGCTGAGGATATGGCTCAGTGGTAAAGCACCCCTGGGTTCAGTCCCCAATACCAAAAAGAAAACAGGGGGAAAAAAATGCTTTTCTTCGCTGACTTTTGAAGCCAAGAATCACACCCACTTTTTTTTTTTTCATGAAGTGGATGGAGTCAGCATTATGATTATGCATTCCCTGAAATTCACTATTTATTATGCACTGTCTGACTCTGTACTAGATTGGGTGTCATCTCCTCCCAGGCTGTCAGCCATCACTGACTGCTGTTGTTATTCCAGAATGAGCTCCATGGAAGCTTTCATATGTTTGGGATTGTTTCATGTCTCCCTATCCCTCCACAAATGTTTCAGTCAAACAAATTCTTTCATCTCAGTCCCATTTTTTAAAAAAGTGTTCTTATATAAAGAAAATGAAAATAAAGAACCACAGCCTTTATCCCCACAATTCTACTTCATCCACATTTAACTGACGGCTGGGGGATCTTAAGTACCATCAGTAATTCCTCTGTATGTATGGCTTGCGGTGGACTCAAGGCTGAAGGATGGACAGGTCCACATCTTTTTAAGTACCCAGGATAGCCAGGGGAATTGGGATGTGTACTAAGATTTGATTTTCATAGCATGGGTAAAATACCACTCCCAGCAGCCACATTCTATGACCAAACTCCCTTCTCCCATGTCCTCCCTTCTCCTGTCTCCTCCCTTCTCCCATCTCCTCCCTTCTCAGTAATGTTTTTTCACTAAAGATGGTAAAGGTAATGGGAAAGGATTTTAGGAGATGAGAAGGAAACTGGAAGCCAGAAGTAAGGGTCCTTATCTTGACTTATTTCCTTCAAAGGCTTAAGCAAAAATATGGGAAATTATCATACTATTAATTTCTTAATCTTTCTTAGATATATAACATAAATTAGGATATTTGTCTGACTGAATCATGTCACCCAAATAGGGTTCTACTTTTATTCATGGGGTATTTTTCATCTTGAACAGTGAATATTAGAAGGGGCTTGACTTCTATTTTCTCATTAAAAAAAAAAAATACCTGCAGCTAGGCACAGTGACACACACCTGTAATCTGGCAGTTTGAGAGGCTAAGGCAGGAGGATTGAAAGTTCAAAGCCAGCCTCAGCAACTTAGTGAGGCACTATGCAATTTAGTGAGACCCTGTTTCAAAATAAAATGTAAAAAGGACAAGGGATATGGCTTAGTGGTTAAGCACCCTGGGGTTCAATCCCTGGTACCAAAAAAAAAAAAAAGAAAGGAAGGAAGGAAGGAAGGGAGGGAGGGAGGGAAAGGAAAGGAAAGGAAAGGAAAGGAAAGGAAAGGAAGGAAGGAAGGAAGGAAGGAAGGAAGGAAGGAAGGAAGGAAGGAAGGAAGGAAAGAAAGAAAGAAAGAAAGAAAGAAAGAAAGAAAGAAAGAAAGAAAGAAAGAAAGAAAGAAAGACCTAGGAAAAACGACAGAAGTACTTCCATACTTACCTCTATCCCTTTGACTTCTCTCTCTCTCTCTCTCTCTCTCTCTCTCTCTCTCTCTCTCTCTCTCCCTCAACTGGCTTTATCAGTTTCTGTTTATATTTTTTCAATATCAGATATAGTAGATTAGACAATTGTAAATTTCACTGCCAAATCTACAATGAGATGAGTGTTGCCCAGGTCAGGCATCCCCCACCAACCCAATCAACTGCACTCCAGGAGGGTGGATCCCGAGGTCCCCATACAGCTGCTGGAAGTTTATACCCAAAAGGAGGTGGCCCATGGGCTCCACTAGCCCTCTGCATTTGTCCACTATGCATTGTAGAAGAATTAGCAGAAGATACTTTATACAACAAGGGAAAGGTAAATAATATGATATAAGCTATTTCAGGAAAATTATCTTGATAATATGGAGCAGAATAGTTCAAGATCAAAATAGATTAGAGCAAAGAAGATTTAAAAAGAGATACTGTTGGTCATGGTGGTGCAAGCTGGTAATGCCAGTGGCTTGAGGGGCTGAGGCAGGAGAATGACAAGTTCAAAGCAAGCCTCAGCAAACTAGCAAAGCTCTAAGCAACTTAACAAAACCATGTCTCAAAAAATAGAAAAAGAAAGAAAGAGATACCATTGAACATGTGTCCTAGTAAAATCAACTTTCATTTTAAAACAAAAATAAATATCAAGGGAAATTCAGCTAAATCATGTCAACACTAATGATTATTTCTTGTTTGATGTCACTGGACCTAGAAACGGGTGATTGTTCTATTTCTTATCCCGTCACAGGAATATTGAGGGTGACAAAGGATATTTTTAAATGGAGCTGATCCAGTTAGTTTCTCAAATTTTAAAGATAAATACACATACACCTCATAACATTAGTAAATAAAACATTGATGCCTTCTCTCTGGTTATTAATGGGAATTTCCCTTCTCTTTAAACATTTAAGTCAGAAGAGTTTGCTGTTTAACTTTTCAAGCTATGAATAATATATTTTCTCATATTTTTTTTCATTCAGAATTTATGTCCTCTTTGGATTCAATCCTGCAAGGAATGATATTTTAATGAGGTGAAGAGGACCCTCGCTGGATAAGTGAAAAGATTACTCTGAAATTGTAATTCTATGTCTCTTCGTTTAGAGACCTTGAGCAAAGGATTTAGCCAGTCAGAATCTGTTTTCCCTATAGAGAGAGTCATTTCTAGAAATATTTAACAAATAGGGTTTTAAACAACACCAGTGAGCATTACCTGGTTCAGGCTTAAGAGCTGCTGACCATGTGTCTCTCCAGTCCTATGCCACTGTGTGGAGTGGCATTCTTAGCTAGGCATCACTGGTTCTACCACAAGGCTGAGCCCAAAGAGAAGAATTCTGCTCTCTTCTGTGCTCCCTCTGTGTGCTCTGCATTGAAAAGGACATAACAAAATCCAAGTGTGGACATCAAAGAATCTGAACTTAGGTGCAGGTGTTAGCCAACTTACAGAAAGATGATGTTTGGGAAATTGACCACTACTTATGTACTGATCTGATTCATTGTCCTGTACTGGGGTTATGTGGTCTGTCACCACCTATTAGCCAACAGAAAGGTTTCCATACATGATAATAGTCCTTTCTGCCATCTTAATAGTAGGTTTGGTACCCAAATGTTCAAATATATGTTTTCCCACAAGAACCAAACCTTCATTAGTATAAACAGTGACTCTCTTTGACACACTTTTAATGATATCTCTTACCAATTAGTCATATTAATGCTGGTCTCCCTTACTGAACTCTGAAATTCTAAAATGAAGGTATTTGTCTCCCCACCACCACCTTTTTTTTTTTCTTTTTTTTTAATGGTCACTCAAATATTTTACATTGACTAACACAGAATTTAGTAGACATTTAATAAATATTTATTGGGTAAATTAGATACAAACCATATCTTCAAAAAACAAATACTCAAAAAAAGAAAGAAAGAAAGAAAGAAAGAAAAATGAAGGAAGGAAGGAAGGTAAACAAAAATTTGAAAAGTAAGCATGCTGTTTACTTGGGAGGGTTAGGCAGGAGGTTTACAACTTTGAGACCAGCCTGGACAACCCAGAGAGAGTCTGTCTCAAAACAAAACACAAAAAAGGCTAGGGATGTAGCTCAGTGGTAGAATCCCCCTTCAGTGGTAGAATCCCCCTGTCCTGTGTTCGATCTCTAGTACTGAGAAGAAATAGAAAGGAAAAAGAAAAAGGAAAGTAAACATGCAAATGAGTAGCTTGGAATTAAAGTTCCCAGTGAACCCAAGGGCAGGGATTTTTGGTGTTTGTTTTTCTATAAACAAACAAACAAACAAACAATAAAACAATAGGCATCATTGAGCAATACAATATGCCTTTCTCTCTAGTCCAGGTGATTTTACTATTCATACCTGTACACCACAGGTGGCGGCTCAGCCTGCGTTGGCCTGCCTAGTATCACACCTCCTATGTGATAATGCTCTTTAATGTGTAGGTTTATGTCTTTTCACCAAATTTGGGAATATGTTAGCCATTGTTTCTTTGAATAATTTTTCTGTGTCTCTTCTCTTTTGAAGACACTAATGCTACAAAGGTTAGCTCAGACCCCTGAGACTCTGTTTATTTTTTCAGCCTATTTTTCAAATTGGTAGATTATAAGTGATACTCTTTACCCTATTACTACAGAAAAGTAAAACAATGTATGAATTATAAGAAAATACAGCAGATGCAAAAAGTAGACAAATAATCAATGCAACCATTGCAAGAAAGATAATAAATGTAATACTGTTGGGTATGAATAGAAAGTTATAAGCAGCATGTAGTACCAGCCATTAGATCAAAAGACAAAAATGTCAGACTGTCTTAGGAAAACAACAACAACAACAAACAACCCATGCCTCGCATGCACAAGGCCCTGGGTTTAATCCCCAGCACTACCAAATAATGATAATAATAATAATAATAAATAAATAAATAAAACAAAATTATTGTGTCCAACTACAAAAAAAAAAATTAAGTTCAATTCATCAAAAACGACAATTCTTTATGCATGTACACCTGATGTCATGACCTGAAAAGACATAAAGCAAGAATTAAGGACCTAAAAATACAAAAGAAGATCCTAACTTATAGTGTAAGATTTTGTTTTATTATTGGGTAAAATGAAAACTGTAATAATCAGTAAATTGACCAACTGCCACCTTTCTGAATAAATGGAACAACACTAGTACCACAGCATTGCCCCCGTGTGGGACATAAACTCAGCTCCAAGCTGGGTCTCCCTCTGAAGCCCAGAGTATAGGAGAAAGCATGGAATGCCAAACACTCCTGCCTCTCACTAACTCCTTCTGTTCTGGTTGACTCCAGGTTTGGGGAAGATATCGGCAGGAGGGGAACTCACTTACTCTGCCTCGTTCAGTGTCACTACCAGTGCCTCACTTGGCCCTGGGTTCAACAGTTGGACTGCGGAGGAGTGAAGTACCTGGTGATTGAACCCTCTACCCTGCCATCTCAGTGTCTTGCAGCAGCCTGGTGATGGTGGAGGTTCAGCCTGCCAATGGGCCCTGCTGCTGAGCAGGATCACTGTCTGTTTCATTGTGCAGAGGATGGGGGATCCGCCACTCATGGGGTCTCATAGGAGAATTGTAGAACTGGGGCTGGAGTGAAAGATTCACACCCTGCTCAGCCCCACTGAAATTCAAAACCTCAGTGGGCACCTGCATTGGTTTTGTGTGTTGTTCCCAGTTGTTTGGCTAGGGGAAACAGGCTTTTTTGTGCCTGATAGTGGTTCCAGGTTGAAGACTTCTGCAGGGCCTCATCCTAGGTATATGAGGAACAATAAGGAAATCCAGGAAACTCACGGAGTCTCAAGTCTTGAGGTCCCCAGGCAGTGGCCTCCTTTCTACCTTTCATGTTTTATGTGTTCTTGTTTTGTTTTTGGTCCTGAGGTTTGAACACAGGGGCACTTTACCACTAAGCTATCTCCCCAAGTCCTTTTTTATTTTTTCTTTTGATACAGTCTCACTAAGTTGCCCAGACTCACCTTGAACTTTCTCTTTCCTCAGCCTTCTGAGTCGCTGGGATTACAGGAATGCACCACAATGCCAGCTCAAATCTTCTGTTTGTTCAGTGACATACAAAGTTTCCCAATTGATGTCTGTCTTGGCAAGATTCAGAAGTTCCGGGGATAATTCCTTATTTGGGACATCTGAGACATTCCCCAGATTCACAGGAAGGAGCAGGCCCAACTAGTCATCTACCCAAGCCAACATATTTGGAGGAATGAATGAATCAGTGAGATAAAATTTCAGTCATTGCCACTTGATTTTCCGAGAAGTTTTATCTCACTGTCATCCACTTTCATGTGATTTAACGTAACCAGTCTTTATTTTCATTTTAAAACAAAAAGACATTTTACTAAACAACTAGACAAATGAGCATAAAACAATTCTATACTTAATTATAATATATACATTTCAAATTTTTAAAGAATAAATACTAACTTATTAACCTAATGATGGTCTTCAAATTTGCTTTTAAGATTTTTTTTTAAAGATTTTTTTAGGTGAAAAATTCTTTTTATCATATTTAGAACAAAAAATATCACTTAAAATATTTACATTTTACAGTAAAAAGGATAGCAAAACACAAGGTTGTGTACAAGCTTAAGTATTCAAGTTTCTGAAGAGCTAAAGAGGAAAATAATAGCCTACAAAAAAGGTTGTAGTATGTAGTAATAAATGCCTTCAATGAGATTAAAGCAATGAAAGTACTCTTTCGACTTCTGATTCTCAGTCAAAAACTGCTCCATTAAATGATTAGTGCAATCTTATTATGAACTTGCTTGGCTTTTTGTTGGTCCTCTACAGTTTCTTTAAAAACAGTGCAAAGTTACAGAGCACACATTACTCTCAAATTAGTCATTATGTAAAGGACATTCACTCCAGGCAGTAAATATATTCCATAGTTAACCATATTTACCAATTAAGGAATAACAACTAAAATTTCTAAGCCCGTATTGCATATTAATAAAAAAAATCTTTGAATATACAGCAATGTAAAACTTTAAAAATATTTAATTCCTATAACAGTTGGTATGAAGAAAGAAAAGCAATAAATGCTTATTATGGAAAACTTTAAAATCTAGAAAGATTTAAAGAAAAAAACTAAAAATATTTTAATCTTACTAATGTTATTATTTTGGAATATTCTGCTTTCCCAGACTGTTTTGTTTATTCTTCAGAGCTACATTAATTATATTCATATAATATAGATATAGATATGTATGTGTGTGTATATATATTGTTTTAAATTCTGCTTTTTTCATTAATCCTGTATCCTGACCATTTTATTATAAGTTTAGAACATTTATTATACTGGTGGCAGGGTTTGCTATCTTAGGGATGACTCTGATTTTACTTGGACAATTCTCTCTGAACATTTAAACAGCTTCTTTATTTTTATTTTTTGCTGCTGTGAATACTGCTGCAAAGTGTAATGTTTTGAACAAATGTTTAGAGTTATATAATTGTGATTATTCTTTCAAGAAGATTGAAAGATTCCATCTTTATTTTGAAGGACAATCTCATCCTATATTGTTAATGCCGGTATTTTGGTGTGTTCAGAAAAGGTGGAGAAGCAGTCAACTTTCTAGTTTTTCTCCAATGTACTTTTCAGTACAATGTAAAATCATATAAATGTGTATAAGCAGTTACATTGAAAGTAAAAACTTCATGATTCTAGTACATATTTATATCCTTACTATTATGATATTCCATGGCTTTATTAGAACTTGCAGATTTTTCACTGGTCTCCATTATTACTCTGAGTGAATCTTACCTGACATACCTGATTTTCCCACTAAAAGGTGAAGATTTCATTTTATCCTAAAATAATGAACAGCATCTTTAAAATATACCTGAACCTGTGATTGTTGTCATTTTAGTTTGTGGGGGTTGTTGTTTTGCTATTTGCAATGTTAGGTCTTTATCATGAGAAAATACATGCCATATGAATTCTTTATTGTCTAGTGGGAAAAACACTGTTGAACACACAATTTGTTTGAGAACAGACATAAGCATCATATAAATTAGTGAAAGTTTTAAATATCTTTGGCTCTTAAGAATTGCATGATTTTTTAAGGTGAAACTGTTTAACATTATAAGGCATAATAATTAAGCTTCAGTAGATATGGGTACAAAAAATATCACAAAAAAAATGAAACAAATTATTTGCATTCAGATTATTTGAAGAAAAAAAAACTGGTCGTGGGTAAGTTCATTTTCTAAAATGTTCCATGGTAGAATAAATATTTGAATAAAAGAATTTAAAGATTAAATTTTCTTAAATTGCCCTTTCTTCCTTTAGAAAATAGATACAACATGGCTCCTGGTAACAACAGATCTCTTCTGCAATTGAAATGATAAATAAATGGAGCAGGGCAGAACCCGAGGTGGTTTGGAGTTTGAGCTGGGAGAATTGCATTTACACTTTCCAAGTTTCCTTTCTTAACTTGTGACTCTGGGGCTGAAATAATGATCTCTTTTTTTCCCTTTAAAATAAATCTTTCCCTGCTTCTCACTACCAGGGGAATATTATGAAAACATTCAGAACTAACATTACAGAACTAACATAGCTAAAAACCGCGCATCAGCATGGTGAAAAGGCCTGTAATCCCAGAGAGAGAAAAACTCCAAACATTGTCAGCAGTGCAGGGTTCTTTACTGTTGATTCTGAGAAGCAGTAAGTTTGGGGGTTCTTGCTGCTCATTTAGCAAAAATAAACTTACACAAAGAGAAGGAAGAAAAAAAGAAACTATATAGGAAGCACTTCCTTGTGTCCTTGTGTTATCCTTCATTCCTATATATAAGGACCCTGGGGCTGGTTCTGCAGCTCATTGGTAGAGCAGTTGCCTAGGAAGTGTGAGGCCTTAGGTTCAATCCCCAGCACTGCAAACACACTAACAAAACAAAAATAACACACATCTCATGACCAGGTACTGTTGGGGGCTACCCTGAACAGGAGCTGAGCATGTCCCCTTAGCCTTCAGTAATGGGGGTGTGGAACTGGCAACCCACAGCAGGTGGGCCCCACCTTTACTCTGCAAGGAAGTGCAGCTCCGGGAGTGGGCGTCACCCAATGGGACTGGGCTACACCTCTGTGTTTGCTGTAATATAATCCCTTGCCCTATTTGGGTGGAATTTTCTATTGAATGCCTCCCCCTTATATAAAAACAGGGGTTCGGGGTATGCTCACTCTCTGGCCTCTTCCCTCTTGCCTCCCTTGTTCCCCTTGCCTTCCAGCATGGGAGTTGAGGCTTAAGACCCGTCCTTGAACCCCGAAAAAGGAATTTCTGTGTTTGTGTAGTCTTTTCATTGCCAGCCCAATTCACCAGAGTGACTCTGACTCCATCGCCCAAGCAGGACATGGGTGATAAGGTACCCTGTTCTACTCTTATAGGGTGACTGCCTATAAGAGAAGAGGATGGGGAGAGGAGGAAGGGTGAAGAATGAGAGACCAAATGAGAACTGGCGAGCCGCTGGGGTGTTGCTTACACCTCCATGCTTCTCACTTCATCCAGAGAAGACCAGGAAACCAGCCATAGTGGTACATGCCTGTAATCCCAGCAGCTCAGGAGGCTGAGCCAGGATTTCAAATTCAAAGCTAGTCTGCGCAACTTAGTGAGGCTCTAAGCAACTTAGCAAGAGCCTGTCTCAAAAATAAATAAATACCATAATTTTATTTCCTTTTAATGCTGAGTAATGTTCCATAGTGTAAATATGCCAAAGTTTCCCTATTCATTCATCTACTGAAGGGCATCTAGTTTGGTTCCATAACTTAGCTATTGTGAATTGTGCTGCTGTAAACATTGATATGGCTGTGTCCCTTTAGTATGCTGTTTTTAAGTCCTTTGGCTATAAACCAAGGAGTGGGATAGCTGGGTGAAATGATGGTTCCATTCCAAGTTTTCTAAGGAATCTCCATACTGCTTTCAGATTGGCTGCACCAATTTGCAGTCCCACCAGCAATGTATGAGTGTGCCTTTTCCCCTCAGCATTAAAAAAGAATAAAATCATGGCATTTGCTGGTAAATGGATGAAGCTGGAAAATATAATGCTAAGTGAAACGAGCCAATCCCAAAAAACCAAAGGCCGATGTTATCTTTGATATGAGGATACTGACTCAAAATGGCGATGGGGAGGGAGGGCAAGGGAGGAATGGAGGAACTTTAGGTAGGGCAAAAGGGAAGGGAGTGGAAGAGAGGGAACAAGGGGGGTAGGAATTATGGTGGAATGTAGACATCATTAACCTAAGTACATGTATAAGACACCAATGGTGTAAAAATATTCTATATATAATCAGTGTCTTGAAAAATTGTGCTCTATATGTGTAATATGAAATGAATTGCATTCTGCCATCATGTATAACAAATTAAAATAAAAAAGAAATCGTTTTAAAATATAACTGATTAGGACAAGTAAATTTTAAAAAACAGTTTTAGTATTTTTCATTGCTATTGTCTATTGAAACAGTCATCCCTTTTTAGACTGTTTTGATTTTTGCTAATATATAGAAATAAAATTAATTTTACTCAAAAAATTAATAAATAAGTAAATAAATAAAAAGAGCTGGGAATGTGAGCACTGCTCAGCTCAATCCTTGTTATCAAAAAACAAAACAACAACAAACAAACAAAACAACAATTAAAAAAAAAAAAACAGAGAAGACCACAAATGGCAGACATCAGTTTCATTCTGTTTTCTTTCCTAATTGGTGTGGGACTAGACAGGGAATCTTAAACAACTCATATTAAAAAGGTCAATATCCTCAGGATAGTTATGTCACCCCATGCCCGAACACACAAAATTAAACTAATTGCCACCATATTACCAAGAATTCTCTGGCTCTTTTTGTTTTTTTTAATTACTTCCACTGTAGTGTGCAAGTCTGCTACATACTTCCATCATATCCTTGTGGGAAGGAAGTGATAAATTCTTGGTTTGACTGTCTCTTCACTTGATTATAAACTGCTCAAGAATTTCCTTGAATCCCTAAGACTTTGCAGAGTACCCATGATATTGTTGGCATTCAACAGGAATTATTATTGCTGATACTTACTGAGCTATACCCAGGAACTCTGTTAAGTGATTTTACATGGATAATACACACAGAGGTTGATAAAGTAATTGGTCCAGGGTCACCAAGTACTTGGGTAAAGTCTAGCCCCTGGAGCAGTCTTCTGACAAGCAATAATTCCTTCCACATATGTCCAATGAATATAGAAAGCTCCCTTGATCTCTCCTATTTGTGATAACCAACTATGACTACAGGTAACCAATAACCAATAATTTTAATATAAGAAACTTAAAAATGTATCTTTTTACTATCACAAAATATTATTTAACACTTCTGTACACTGAAATTTCCTTCCTTCTAGGAAGTTAGAATCCAGGGCACTTACATTATGGGACACACAAATATGTAAAATATATATGTATATATTTTGCTTATAATATATGTGCATATATGTTTTGAATATATATTGTATATAATATAAGTATATATATTGCATGTGTATGTGTGTGTGTGTGTGTGTGTGTGTGTATACGCAGGGTGCAGTAGCATGCCTGTAATCCCAGTGACTCAGGAGACTGAGGCAGGAAGATCACAAATTCAAAGCCAGCTTCATCAATGGTGAGGCAATAAGCAACTCTGTGAGACCCTGACTCTAAATAAATTACAAAAAAGGACTGGGGATGTGGCCTAGTGGTCAAGTGCTCCTGAGTTCAATCTCTAGTAACCAAAACAAGCACACAAACAAACAAACCATATAACCTGAAGAATAGAAACATTTCACTAATATCTTAGTAGACCATAAAATAATACTTAGGTAGTCCCACTTTCCATATTGCACTTAAAAGTTCAGACATACTTATATTCACACACACACACACACACACACACACACACATATATATATATAAATGTGTATATATATGTGTGTACATGTTTGTAAATAGGCTTTAAATTAGATAAAGTGCAAAAAGTGCTTTTATTGGTCATTACATACATCATCATACCAAGAGGAAACAGTCCCCCTGAGGCTGTATTTAGCATTACAGAGTGCTGAATTCCCAGAGCAGAGCTCTCACCAACTGTCCACACACTTCTAAACAATGTTTATAACTAATCTACCCTTATCTTCACATTTATGTTTGCCTCTAATGGTTCAGGACTCAAGGCCAATATGGTACCATGCGTCTGAGAACACAGCTGAAGCAGGAAAGTCACCCTCCCCTTCCCCTACTCCTCTACCATAAAGCATGCCATAAAAAACGAGGAAAGTTTTCTGATCTCCTCCTAAAGCAGAGAACAAGATCTTCACATGGCATATGCCTTCCCTCTACTCAGAGGAAAGGCTCATTTTTTCTCTCTGAAGGCAAAGGGTCACAGAGAAGAATTTGAACAAATAGGTCTTATTATGTGTGTTAGTCAACTTTTCATCACTGTGACCAAAATACCCGACATAAACAATGTGGAGGTGGGCAGGTTCATAGTTTCATAGTTTCAGACTATAGTCAACTGAGTCCATTGCTCTAGGTCTGAGCTGAGAGAGAACATCATGAATGGAAGGCTGTGGCACAGGAAAGTTGTCAGTTAATGGCAGCCAGGAAGCAATAGGGGGGAGCAGGGACAAGATATAGTCCCCAAGGGCATGCCCCAGTGACTACCTTTCTCTAACCTTGCCACACTTGCCTAGTTCCTACCTCCTCTCAGAGGTCCATTCAAATTATCAATCCATCAAATGATTGATCCATTTGTAAGTGTAGAGGCCCCATGACACAATCACTCCCCAAAAGACCACCTTGGACATTACTGCACTGGGGACCAAGCCTTCAACACATGAACTTTTGAGGGACATTTCAGATCTAAGCCCTAATACTAAGTTTCCTCGAATCTATTAACCTTAGATCATTTCTTTTGCTCAATTATAATTCTCCATATCTGTTCTTTTTCCATCAGAACAAACATAAAAATACATAAATCAAAACACTTCTTCAGGCTAGGGCTATAGGTCAGTGGCAGAGTACTTGCCTAGCATGTGTGAGGCACTGGGTTCCATCCTTAGCACCATATAAATACAAACAAAGAAATAAAAGCATTCTGTCCATCTACAACTACAAAAAAATTATTTACTTCTAAAGAGTCTAGTGTCATGTAAAACATATTAGAGACTTTTTATATTTTAATATTAAATATGCTTTTTCTTATTAGTAAGTCTGTTGCTGTATAGTTCTCAGCCATAACCCTAGGATGGGTAGAGAGGAAAGATGTTTTTTTGTCAGTTGCTGTGATGTCTGTAATCTAAGCTATTCAGGAGGTTGAAGCAGGAGGATCACCAGTTCAAGGCCTGTCTGGGCAACTCAGTGAGATCCTGTCTCAAAATAAAAAAAAAATAATAATAATAATAAAAAGGACTGGAGATATAGCTCAATGGTAGAGTGCCCCTAATTCTGGGTTCAATCCCCAATATCACTCTACATGTGAAAGAAAAGTGACTCAGGGCTGATTGATCACACACACACCTGGAATAAGAAGCTGGTTTATTGTCAGTAGCCTGACAATAATGAGAGACAGAGAGAGATGAATATGTCTCCAGGCTGGTAGGTTTTATCTCAGGCTCCTTTCTATTTCTTGGGAATAAGAACCGTATTCATAAAGTGAGGATGGGGGAAAAGAAGATGGCTGCAATTATGCTAACACGTGTGTGTGTGTGTGAGTGTGTGTGTGTGCGTGTGTGTGTGTGTACATATCACTCCTTATTTCTAGAAGTCCAGGTCATCCATCATTACCTGAATTTTAATTTCCATTTGGCCATACCAGCCCTAATCTAACTCAGTTCCCTCCCTTTGTCCTCCCAATCCTTTCACTGGACCTTCTGGAACTTTAGTATGAAATCAGAGTAGAAACCTTAGCCTTGGGCCTTGTGTGTGTGTTCATAAGTGGGTGCAGAATTGAAGGATAAGGATAGGGTGAGGGATGAGGTTGAAACAGTATTTCCTGTTCATTCAGGATCATCTCAGACACTGGGAAGAGACTGAGCCTGTAAAGGCCTAGTAAGGCCTGATGAGAAGAACAGAAAAAGACAGAGATGGGGGTAGCAAAAAAATTGAGGCTGAGGACAACACAACCCAGCTTGGGTTTTCACCATTTACATTTTCTGGCAGGGCTGGATGAGGGAGGGGAGGGACAGGTGGCTTCACTCAAGGCCTAGCTGCTACTCTAGGGGCCAGAGGTGTAGCCCAGTGGTACAGTGTTTGCCTTGGTTCAATCCCAGCACCACCTCCCCCCTCCTCCTTGCAATCCATCCTTGGCTCAGTAGACCACAACCCACTGCCTCTGAAAGCAGCATGTGGGTTTTCAAGGTGTCTCGACACATCCTATAGGGAAAGCAAATGCTCATCAAAATGGAGGTAGAAAAAAAGTAATCCTGAATCCTTATTTCCCCTGAAGCTTCCTAAGTTCTTGAAGTGCAAAATAGAGAAGAGAGCATACAACGTGTGCAGGGGGCCCTTGACTGCTGCACAAGCCAGCCTGAGAGTGGCAGGCAGCTCATTAGGCTGGAGAAGGAGAAACCTCTGCTTCAAAAGGCAGGAGGCAAGTTAGAGCCGCTGATGGGGCACTTGTGTTTGTTTTAGCTTCAGCTGGGTCCTGGGCCTGTTCTGTAGGGAAGAAGGATTGCCTGGGGTCAGAGAATGACCCTGCCCCAGGCATCTCTCTCCATCTCTCAGTCTGTCTTCCCCCTTTGTTAAAATACAGATTTACATTAGGAAGCAGCTCAGCTTCAGAGTGTTGGAGCTGCCTCTGTGCAGATACAATCTCTGATTGATGGAGTTTGGGAAGGAAAAGGAAAATGACTGAAAGAGTTTATGAATTCATTCTGAGATTCTAATCACATCAGGGTCCCCCAGCCCCTGCCTTCTTCAGTATAAAATTGGTCATCTCAGAGATCAGTACTATATGTGTGGATGTCTCTCTTTCTCCTAATCTGTGGTCCAATCTCTTAACCTACTGAACCTGCAAAATCAAGTCTCATTACTGCCACCCTGACCTTCTTCCATAAGGCAAAACAGAAATGAAAATGCTCCTCCATCCCTGTTTATTTTGTTTTGTTGTGTTTTGTTTTTAATTACCACTCATCTCTAAGTCACCAGGAACATTGAACTTATTGGCTCACTTTTTTTTTTTTTTTACTGGCTGGGAACTCAGGGGCATTTTAGCACTGAGCTACATCTCAAGTTCTTTTTATTTTATTTTTTTAATTTTGAGACAGGGTCTTGCAGAGTTGCTTAGAGCCTCATTAAGTTACTGAGGCTGGCTTCAAACTTGGGATCTTCTTTTCTCAGCCTCTCTAGTTGCTGGGATTATAGGCGTATCTCACCTTGTCTCATTTACTGGCTCACTGTTGAAAAAAACTTTCCTCTGAGTGTCTTCTGTGGGTTGCTCTAAGGGTATTTAGTTTACTACTGGTTGCACTACTTAAAAGATTAATAAATGGGGATTCACAAATGCTCACTGTCACCCACCTAGAAGCAATTACTCAAAAGATAAACAATTTTAACATCAATACTTTTAAGTGTCAATATCTGTTTGACACAGTTCTGGGATATTTAGTGAATATTAGGACGCAAATGTTATATTCATGCTGATCAATGGAGGGTAGAAAGGCAAACATACATGTAAAAATAGCAAAAAGGAAAAAAAAAGGCAGCATGCTAATTAAAAAGCACCAACAGGCATAGTAACACATCTTACGCACACAAAGATATCAGATCCATGTGTTAAATAATTAAAGCTTATAGTTTGTATGGTAGCACTCACCTGAAATATACTATTTTGTAGTTCTGTTCATCTTATCCAAATAACATGTAAATCTCAGGTTCCAGTGAAATAAAAAAGGGTGAGGTCTTTTTCCTGTTGATCTGAGATCGTTTTTTTAAATGAAAGAAAGAATAAATCAATAAACCACAAAAATTTCTAAATTACCACTTGCCTAGTAAGTGTGCTAAAAATTAGCCTTTATAAAGGAAAATCCATGGGAGGCTGAGGCAGGAGGATCATGAGTTCAAAGCCAGCCTCAGCAATTTAGTGAGGCCAAACAACTCAGTAAAACCCTGTCTCCAAATAAAATATAAAAACGGGGTTGGGGATATGGCTCAGTGATTGAATGCTCCTGAGTTCAATCCCCAGTATCAAAGAAAAAGGAGGGAAAAGGAGGAGAAATCCAGAGTTTCTTTACTTTGCACTGAAAAAAAGAAAAAGTTGAATAGAGTTGAACTAAGGTTGGAAAGGAAAGAATAATTTCATTGAACCCATAAATTGTTCATTAAGTCCTAGATCTTACTCCAGAGCTACTTGAAGGATCTTGGAATATGGAACCCAAAAAATTAAGAAAATTGATTTTACCTGAGATATTGCAATAAGGAGAATACCTCAGACCTGAGTTTCTCACCTAGACAGTTTTATCTCAGACTTCTACCAAGAGGAGTAGACAACTTATAGGTGGAGTGATTTTTAACCTTTGGGATTATTTTTATAATCAGGAGTCAGCTGAATAGGAAGTATTTCTCTCTGTGTCTAGCTAGTTTGGGAAAGACATACATTTTAGGTAATCATTTATGAGATAATGGGAATTTGGAAGTCCTATGTCTGGTCTTGTCACAGTTAAAAGGGGTTTAATTAGCAAGTTTTATCAACTCCTAGGGGAAGGGATGGTTCTTGGCAGTAAGCCATTTTCTCAGATCACAAAGAGAGTGTTTTTTTTTTTTTTAAACCATCCCTGTTTTCCAAAAATGTGAAGCTCAAACAAGTTCAGTATTGTCATATTGAGTTTAGTGTTAACTAGAACTAAAGTATCTCTTCTCTTTTTTGAGTTTGCCTAGTATGAAACCTGACTTAGTCTACAATTGTTCATTTGTTAGTGGATCACTCATTGAAGACTTATTTTTTTCTTTTTTTAATATTTTTTAGTTATTGATGGACCTTTATTTATTTATTTGTACTCATGGGAATTGAACCCAATATCTTACACGTGGCAGGCAAGCGTTCTACCACTGAGCTACAACCCCAGCTCTGAAGACTTCCTGTAGCTATGAAAGATAACTTTCAGGAAAAGGCAAAATGATGACTCTAACTCAGATATAAAATGAGTATGTATTAATAAATTCATTTCAATTGTTAATCAATGAGGTAAGTGGAATAAGGTGATTGTTATAAAAAGCTAAAAAGTGAATTCAAGCCAGGCATGGTGAGGCATGTCTGTAATCACAGGGGCTCTGGAGGCTGAGGGAGGAGGATTGCAAGTTCAAGTCAAACCTCAGAATTTTAACGAGGCCCTAAGAAGCTTAGTGATACCCTATCCCAAAATAAAAAGGGCTGGGGTGTGGCTCAGTGATAAAGCACCCCTTGGTGTAATTCCCAGTACCAAAAAAAAAAAAAAAAAGAATAAATAAAAGTAAATTCAAAAAATATCACTAATAATTTTAAGTCAGGAAAATTGAAATGATATGCAAATTATAGCAAAATTTATTTTTCCAAAGGATTTAAGGGAAGTCAATTGAATTTGGCTATAGGGATTATTTTGCATTGTAAATCACGGTTGTCTTATATTTGCAAAGCATTAAAATAGATCAAGGACAATGAAAGACAAGAATCAGATAACCTGAAAGTGTCACTAAGCAGTGCATAGCTCACTAAAGCACATTTTCTTTCTACATTGTCTTTAAAGACAAAAACACTTTTTAGAATTCTCTTCCAGGACCTGGCTCCTATCTCTCACTCCTCTTTCATTGTCTTTCTTCCCTTGTATGGGTTGAATTGTATTTCTCCCATGAAATTTTTTGGGGAGAGGGTACTGGGGATTGAACCCAGGGGCACTTAACCCCGAGCCACATCCCCAGCTCTTTTTATTTTTTATTTTGATACATGGTCTTGCTAAGTTGTTAAGAGTCTTGCTAAATTGCTGAGGCTGGCTTCAAACTTGCCATCCTCCTGCCTCATCCTCCTGGAATGACAGGTATATGCCACCACACCCAGCTCCCACCAAATATTTATAGTGAAGTCCTAACTCTCACTTACCTCCTAATGTGAGCTAATTTGGAAATAGGATAATTGTAGTTGTCATTAGTTAAGATGAGGTCATACTGAATTAGGATGTTTCCCTTATCTGATATAACTGCTGTCCTTTTATTTAAAGGGGAATTTGGACCCCAGCAAAAACAGGGAGAACACCAGATGAAGGTGAAGATACAAATCAGGGTAATACTTACATAAGCCAAGAAATACATGCTTAAGAAAAAGGCACCAGAAGTTGAAGGAACAACAGGAAAACAGATTCTTCCTCAGAATGCCAGAAAGAACTTGTTGACCCTTCACTTTGGTCTTTTAGCCTCCAGAACAATAAGGCAATACACTTATTGTTTTAGTTAGCTTTTCTTTGCTGTGACCAAAATCCCTGATGAGAACAATTTAGAGGAGGTAAAGTTTATTTGGGGCTCATGGTTTCAGAGGCATCCATCTATAGACAGGGACTCCATAGCTCTGGCCCCAGAGCAAGGTAGCACATCATGGGTGAGGAGGGTGGCAGAGGGAAGCTGCTCCCCTCCTGGCAGCAAGGAAGCCTAGAGGGAGTAGGAGGGGCCACCAGAAGCTGCACCCTTCCAGGGCAGCCCCCACAGCCCCACCTTCTCCAGCCACACCCCACCTGCCTGCCCTTACCATCCCTCCATTCAAACTAAGATGGACTGATTGAGTTACAGATCTCATAATTCACTTTATCTATGGTCATTTCTGTATTAACACAGGAGCTTCTGAAGGTATTTCACACCCAAACCATAACACTTTCATTGTGGATTCCTCTTGTTTTATGATACACTGTTGCATCTACCATAAAAAAAAAAAAAAAAAAACTGGTATACTCTATTCCACCACATTGTGATTCTTTCAAGCTAAAACTCCCTTGAGGAACCCAGACTCTTTTCTCTGCCCAGAATACTTTTCTTTCTTCCTGCCCATCGATGTTTCTCTCTATGCGCCAAGTCATCTTCTACTCATCCTTCAGACCACTGTTTCATTCTTTCTTCCTCTGAAAGGCCTTCCTTGTCTCACCTGCCCATCACAAATGCAGAGTACTACTCTGATGTGTTCCCTTGAAACACTCTAGTACTTCCCACATTTATCATTGCTAACTATAGATGATTCTGGTTATTTGTTAAGGACATGTGCTATAAACTAATTTTGAGCACTAAGTAAGCAAATACTAAACCATTGTTCCTAGGGGAAATTCAGGTTCAGATTCCTGCAAGTCACTGATTACAACATTTTCACTAAATGGTGAATATATAACTGCTTTGTATTCAAGGTTATATATTCATAAATACGTTAATTAACTAATATTTAACTTTTAGCCAGCAGTACTAAACTCATGCCTGAAGGAAGGTTACCTACCACAGGAATTTTTCCCATGACGCACATCACAGCCTTTATACTTAGGAACACTACACAGCAGCCTCTAAGTATTATACTTGGACATCATTTTGAACAGTGAAATTTCCAACAAAAGACACAAAATGTAAAAACAAAACAAAAAACTCTAAGTAGATGATAGTGAATATACTAGTTTATTGTAAGAGAACTCAAATAAGTAGATAGAGCTTTGCCTTTTTACCTCTTTTGGTAATATGTGCATTGGGCAATTCAAATTCTTTGCTGCTTATCATGTATCCATGAATAACTGCTAAAGCTTTATATGTATTCATTTTGGCATTACATACAAATTTTAGCAAGGTAGAAATTAGCAAAATAAATAATACATGACTAATGAAGATCAATTCATCATGTGTTGCATAGCAATATTTCCATCAATGATGGACCACATGTATGTTGGTGGTCCCATAAGATAACAGAGCTGAAAATTTCCTATTGCCTTGTAATAGTATTGCCTATGTTATGTTTTAAGGTACCCAAAAGCTCAAGTGTGAAACAATGCAAGAAAGTTCAGAGGTGAAATGATTGGGTTCTGAGAGCCTTAACCTAATCTGTGCATTAATCCCCTGATAGGGACTGACTGGTGGTAACTGTAGGCAGGTGGGGTATGGTTGGAGGAGGTGGGTTATTGGAGCCTACCTTTGGAGTATATATTTTGCTCCTGGTGAGCAGAGTGCTCTCCCTCTCTACTTCCTGCTGCAATGTCCTGACCTGCTTTCTTCCAGCACATCCTTTTGCCATCACTGCACCTCAGGCTCCAAGGATTGGAGTCCACTGTCTATGGACTGAGATCTCTGAAACCATGAGCCCTAAATAAACTTTTCCTCCTTTAAAATTGTTCTTGTCAGGTCTCTTGTCACAATGGTGAAAAAGCTGACTAAAACATGCACCGTGATGTTCTATCCCTCATTAACATTGGGGCACAACACAATAATCATGTGGTTTGTGGGGACACCAATGTAAATAAACCTTCTACACCACCCATCATACAAAATACAGCACATACATATCTGTACAGTACATAATACATGATGATATAATATAAGACTATGTTAAGGGTTCATGTATTTACTATGCTATACTTTTTTCGTTATTTCGGAATGTCCTCCTTCTACTTACAAAAAATTGCTAAATAACAGTATGGTGTTTTCTCCAGCAGCAGTCTCACACAGTTCTTGTTTCCCTGCACCCCTTGATTGCATCATTTTATTTGGTGCTCAATTTAATCTCACTTTACTTTTTCTTATCCTGGTCCTAGAGGTAATAGTCTATCACAAACACATAGACACACACACACACACACACACACACACACACACAGACACACACACACCTTATAGTCAAGTTATGTAGTAGGCTATACCATCAACATTTGTGTAATTTTAATCTGTGATGCTTGCACAATAACAAAATTAGTATTACATTTCTAAGAATATATGCATGACTGTGCCTTTCCTATTAGACTACACTCAAAGAGACAAGAGGCTCTACTTATGTAACTATGCTTTTTTCCAGTAGTGTGACTGGAAAAAAGCATAGTTACAGTCAGTAAATATAGACAGTCAGCTAATATTTGTTGAAAGGGTTAATGTTTGGCATATGCAATAATAAATACAAAGATAAATTAATTTTATCCCAGCTACTTATATAAGATATCAAAAGCACATGCAGCTAGTGTGGTGGTGGTACAGGTTCCTGTTTCCCACATCTCTCAGTGATTAGGGAAGCTGAGGCAGGAAGATCAACTTCAGGAAATTAGATCCTGTCTCAAAAAAAAAAAAAATTTAAGAGGACTAAGGATGTAGTTCAAGTATTGCTTCCTGAGCTCAATCCCCAATACTGAAAAAAAAGAAAAACATAAAAAACTCAAAATGCATATATGTGTGTGTGTGTGTGTATATGCCTATATACATATATATGCCTATATACATATATATGCCTATATACATATATATGCCTATATACATATATATGCCTATAAGGATAGGGGTTTCAAAGATATACATAAGTTTGGAATATTTGTGGCTGAAGATCAAAGAAGTCTAAATAGAATGAGCTGATTCTTAAAGTAAGTGGGACAATGAGGAACAGGAAAATTTGGGGGTGAGGATAGAGTGTTAGCAACAGATACATGGGAAGCCTGTCTTGCATAGAGGACTGCAGTTGTTTCAACAAATATTTACTGACTGTCTGTATTTATTGACTATGGACCAGTCACACTACTGGAAAAAAGCAAAGATCCACCTTGAGCCAGGTCTATAATCCCAGCAGCTTGAGAGGCTGAGACAGGAGAATCATAAGTTTGAGGGCAGCCTCAGCAATTTAGTAGAGCCCCGAGTAACTTGAAATGAGATCTTGTTTGGAAATAAAAAATAGAAAGGGCTAGGGATGTAGGTCAAGGGTAAAACACCTTTGCGGTCAATCCCAGGACCTGAAAAGGAGGAAAGGGAGGGCGGGGAAGGTTGTCAGAAAGTTAACAATGGGAAGCAGAGGGGAAAAAAAATACAACAAAAGAGGCAGAGATAAAATCTGGAAGATGAAATGTTCCCAGAAAGGAGAAATGGCTTTTACTCTATCAGATGTGATTAGCTATTGAACAGATGTGATTAGCTATTGAGTTTCGAT
Source organism: Callospermophilus lateralis (assembly GCF_048772815.1). Lineage (NCBI taxonomy): Eukaryota > Metazoa > Chordata > Mammalia > Rodentia > Sciuridae > Callospermophilus > Callospermophilus lateralis. The sequence goes on along the minus strand of NC_135321.1, from coordinate 30,141,874 downwards.
CAAGGGAAGGATAGACATGATATTAGAGCTTACTGTGAAGTCACCTCTTTTTTTTTTTTTTTGTACTGGTTATTGAACCCAGGGGGCTTTCCTACTGAGCTACATCCACTGAGCTACATGCCCAGTTTTTTTTTTTTTTAATTTTGAGATGAAGTTTCACTAAATTGCTTAGAGTCCTGCTAAATTGCTAGGCCAGCCTTGACCTTGTGATTCTCCTGCCTGAGTCTCCCTCGACACTGGGATTACAGGCATGCACCACTGTGCCTGATGTTTTGTTTTTCCTCTTTTTAAGAAGTTAAAGAAGACCCTCCATAGCTTAGAGATGGCCTTCAAGAAACTCAAAGATATTTTGAAAATGGGTGGAGAAAGGAAGAAGCAAAAAAGTAGCCAAATCTGGTCAGAGGTTCCTAGCATGACCTGAACAGAAGTGTAATTCAGTGCTTGTCAGCATCACAGTGGTCCAATCTTTTCTAGGAAATCTTCTTGGAAATTGCAGTGAAGTTCCAACTCCATAGTTATCAGTATGACCCTCAGCATTTACTTTACTTGCTACAGGATTTAATTTCTAAATATATTTCTAAATTAACAGCAATGGGCGGCAGAGATTCGTACTACTTAAGGCAATTTGAACCTCTCATGAGAAATGCAGACTTCAGAGCCAATTTTGGTGGTGCTCTCTATAATCACAGTGACTTGGGAGGCTGAGGCAGGAGAACTGCAAGTTTGAGACCAGTCTCAGCAAATTAGAAAGGCCCTAAGCAAGACCCTTCTTTAGAATAAAAAATAAATAAAAAGGGGCCGAGGATGTGACTCAATCCTCACTACCAAAAAAAAAGAAAAAGAAAAAAGGAAATGAAGACTTCAGGTCTACTGAAAAGGGTCCACACCTCTTGAAATGATCTTCACTTTAGTATGATCCTCTAGTGAACACTGTGCACACTGGTCCAGAGAAGTACTTCGTTCCCTTCTGAGTTGATTCTCATTATTCCCAGATTCCATAACTACAAATTTACCTGTTCGATAAAATGCATTTGTGACCCACAATCAATACTTACAACCATTTGTGGGCATGTCCAAAGTGGCAAAAAATTTAAGCATGATGGGCATGTTCACAGCAGAGGTCAAATAAAGTAATGTTATGCCTTCGCCTACTCTCGTTCTGTATACAACAGCTCTTTTTTATTTGTTTAGTGCCATGTACGTGCATTTTGTGCTGAGTGTTGGTGATTTAATGAAAATATTGTGGCCAGAGGTTCACAGAACTGTAACCCTTTATTTGTCCTAGCAACAATGGCTCAGTATTTGCTAATTCATGGTTCACTCTGGCTTTATAGAACATCACTATCACAAAAGAGTGAGTCAACTCTACTGCTACTGGGTAAGGATGAAGGCAAGATGTAAATACAGGATAAGAGAAAATCTACTAGAGCTACTGTCCTCCAACACTGAGGAAAGAAAAATAGCAATAATTTCAAAACAACTAAAACTTTGCTGAATTTTTTTGTATTCCTCGAGTTCAGGAAAGCCGCTGTTTTCTCTGAATCACCAAGGAGAGGCCTAGTATAAAATAACACTTTTGTTTTGTCTTGTCATTTGAATTTTTCCTTTTCCCTTATGGAATCTCACCTTAGCCCTGACAAGCATTCTGTCTTCACAGAGGGAGTATTAACTTTTAGAATTCTTAAACTAGTTCAGAACTGAAATTCAAACAGATTCCCAAGCCAAAAAAAAAAAAAAAAAAAATCCCCCCACCAATCTCCTTTTCATTTCAAGGTTAATACAGAAGCTTTTGGTTCTGTTTCTCACTAAAAATTCATTCCTACAAAGTGAAAGTCTTACCTTCTTTTTAGGGCCTCTGTCACTGTTTTCTGTGCACTTACAGAATCTGGATAGGTGGCAACATACTCATAATGATGCCAGTGATCACAAGGAATTATTTGCATCCCTAATTTTCATCTGTGGAGTCACAGGCTCTAATTGCCCTTTTTCCTTCTGGCTCAGAGATGCAAATCTGAGTGGTGGGTCAGCAACCTTTTCATGATTAAATATTCATGCATAAACACAATTGCACACAGGGCAAGACTATAAGAAGTACCAAGAAATAACAACAGCACCTCTGTTCTGTGGAGCATGTAGACGCAAGAGTAAAGAATGCACACAGACCAGAATGCAGATCAAACATAATGTGGACTGAGGAGATGCTCTGGGTAATAGGTTCCCTGACAATAGTGAGTTCTCAGAAATACTAAAAATCATTATAATCCCACAATATTCATAGAACAAAATAAATTACGCTCTTTCTGGCCTATGATCTTCTAGGATAGGTAGCTGATGACACAGAAAAAAATATACAAAGGGATATCAGGAGTGGTACCATACATAATGGGATAGATATTTTCTCCCTTGTGAGACCATAGGTCAATGTTAGTATAGTGCTTAGTGTAGGTGGCGGTACATTTTAAGTACTCAGTAAATATTTGTTAAATAAATAGATGACCTGCAAGATTCTGAATGGACCCAAATCACCTTCCTCCACAAAGCTAAATAATAAGTCAAGATGTTTACCTGAGAAAATAATCTGTAGAGAGGCTGACACTGAAGATGCTAAAAATACTAGTGATTTATTTTCTGTTCCAAAAAGCAAGTTTGGAAATTAGTCTGCAATATTCTCTTATAGTTGGATAAAAATAGCATGATTTTGAAAATCAGACACACCTGGCTTTGCCATGTATGACCCATAACTCCTATACAAATCACCTAACCTACCTTTCAAAATAGGGTAATAACACATACTTCACTAATTTGTTGAAATAATTCAATAAAAGAATATACCTGAGATCATCTAACATGAAGAGTGGTATTTCAAGTGTTATTTTATTTTCTACTTTTCTTATTTTCACCAGGAACTAAAGTCAACAACAGGGTACAGTGGTGTCTTGGTCAATTTGGGCTACTATAATAAATTACCATAGATTAGGTATCTTAAGCAACTAATGTTTATTTCTCACAGATACCGAGGCTGGAATTCTGGAATCAAGGTGCCAACAGGGTCAGATTCAGGGGAGGGTTTTCCTGCAGGCTGCAGACTGCTGACCTCTCATTGTAGCCTTACATGGCAGGACAGCAAGAGTTCTCAAGCCTCCTCTTAGAAGACACCAATTCATTCTTAAGGGTTCCATCTTTCTTACTTAATTAACCCCTAAAGTCCCTGCTTTCAAATACAATCACACTGGGGGTTAGATACAAAATAAGAATGTGGGGGATACAAACTTTCAGTTCACAATAGTTAGTGGATAAAATTAACACAAGCCCCCCTCACAGATGTGCAGTCCAGAGGGAGAGTTCCATCAACCAAATTATTATGATAGATACTCTTGAAGAACACAAGAAAAGAATAGTTTGTTTATCTATCTATCTATCTATCTATCTATCTATCTATCTATCTATCTATTTATTTATTTATTTTTGGTACCAGGAATTTAACCCAGGGGTGCTTTACTGCTGAGCCACATCCCCAGGACTTTTTTTTTTTTTTTTTTAAATTTCTGAGACAAGATGTGCTATGTTTCTGAGGCTGGCCTTGAACTTGGTGATGCTCTTGCCTTGGCCTCTGAGTTGCCGGAATTACAGGCATGCACCATTTTGCCCAGCCAGGATAGATTTTTGAGTGAGATAACCTAACTAGTGTTGGGGAAAGAAAGTAGCTTCAAAAGAGGCATCCCTAAAGGAGCAATCTTAGACTTGCAATTCATACATCTAATGATTTGTAGGAATAGAGAAGGAGGATAAAAATTCTCCCAAGGTTCAGCACAACTTTATAAAGGCTCAGATTTGCCAGGAACAGTAATATGCAGCCTGTAATTCCAGCAGCTCCAGAAGCTGAGGCAGAATGGCAAGTTCAAGTCCAGTTTCAGCAATTTAACTGAGATCCTGTCTAACAAGAAAAAAATTTCAAAGGCTTGGAATGTAGGTTGGTGTTAGAGTGTCCCAGGCTTAATCCCCAGTATTGTAAAATAAACGAATAAATAAACCAATGAATTAATAAATGAACTAATTAATAAAAATAAATAGATAAACAAATAAAGGTCCAAACTAGATGGAACTTATGAGTTGCTCATTAGGTTGAGACAAGTACAGAGTGACTGAAGAAAGCAGTGTGAGAACATAAATTTTTTGTTTTGTTTTGGAGATTGAACCCAGTGGTGCTTTACCACTGAGCTACATTCTCAGCCCCCCCCCCCTTTTTTTTTAAAGAGTGAGCGAGAGAGGGAGAGAGAGAGAGAATTTTTTAATATTTATTTTTTAGTACTTGGCGGACACAACATCTTTGTTTGTACGTGGTGCTGAGGATCGAACCCGGGCCGCACGCATGCCAGGCGAGCGCGCCACCACTTGAGCCACATCCCCAACCCTCAGCCTCTTTTAAAAAAATCATTAATTTTGAGAGAGGGTCTTCCTAAGTTGCTTAGGGTCTCACTAAATGTCTGAGCTGTCCTGGACCTTGAATACTCCTGCCTCAGCCTTCTGAATTGCTGGGATTACAGGTGTGTGCTGCTGTGCCCAAGTTAGACCACTTTTCTTCTAAAAATCTTTTCTATTACATATAGCTGAAAGCATACTCATTTTCTTTTAAATTTTTTTATTCTAATTGGTTATATATGACAGCAGAATGCATTACAATTCATAGTACACATATAGAGCACAAGTTTTCATGTCTCTGCTTGTATACAAAGTATATTCACACCATTTGTGTCTTCACACATGTACTTAGGGTAATGATGTCCATCTCATTCCTCCATATTTTTTATACCCCTTGCCCTCTTCCTTCCCTTTACTCTCTAAGCATACTAATCTAACACAGTATTAAAAGTCATTTTCAAGCTGGGCATATGGTCCACTCCTGTAATTCCAGTGACTACAGGGACTGTAGCAGGAGAATGGCAAGTTCAAGTCCAGCCTCAGCAACTTTTCAAGACTCTGAGGAATTTAGCGACACCCTGACTTAAAAACAGAAAATAAAATGACCTGGTAATATAGCTCAGTGGTAAAGCACCCCTGAGGTTCAATCCTGTGTACCCTAAAGGAAAAAAGTTAAAACAAAGAAATCAGGTGAAGATGACTCCAGAATTATTCCATGTTGTTCTAAAAAATGCAAGGACCTTTTGTTCTTCCACTCTTCCAACTGCAGTATTTTGGCTTTTGTTATCAAGCTCACATCTCAGTGTCTTCAGGTGGTCACAAAAGCTCCAGACCTCATTTTATCACCTCAGCCTTTAGTGTACGAAGGGAAAGTGAAAATTGGGCTCTCTTACCAAAGGATAAAGGGAATTAAAGATTGGGAGGAGACAACTGGGCTTGGTGGTAGATGCCTATAATCCCAAAGACTTGGAGATTAAAGAAAAAGGATGGCAAGTTCCAGGCCAGCCTCAGCAAATGAGGGAGACCCAAAGCCATTTAGTGAGACTCTGTTTCAAAATAAAAAATCAAAAGGGCTTGGGATGTAGCTCAGTTGTAAAGCACACCTGGCTCAATCCTCAGTAACCACACCCCCCCCCCCCAAAAAAAAAAATCGGAAGGGACAGGTGACCAAAAGTATTGGCAACACCATATGGAAGTCTTGGGTCTTTGTCTTTAAGCGACTAAATATAAAGATGATAAAGGCCTGACCTTACATAACTCTGACCCACATTCTGCACTTAGTTCAAGGAGCTTCATCACAATGCTCATTGCAATCCGTCCCAAATAGTCAAGAGTTCCTACCTGCCAGCTTCCCTAACTTTTGTTTCTTCCTCCAATTCAGGACCAACCACAAAATGATAAATATGTTCCTCTAACCTTTCACAAATAATGTCCCACTTCTAGTTAATTGGACTCCAGCTTCCTCTTACCTCCAATTAGGGTATGTTGAAAGCCTTCCCTTTTTGCTACAGAGCTTTTACGTTACATGTTTGCATTTGAGTTTTTACTAACCGAAAACGATGGGGGTGAAATCCAGTGCCACAGCAAGTTCTGAATGAACTGTTTTTTTTCTTCTTCTTCCTCCTTCTTCCCTCCCCTCCCCCTTCTTCTTTTAATTACTGGAGATTGAACCCAGAGGCACTCTGCCACTAAGCTACATCCCCAGCGCTATTTACTTATTTATTTAAAGACATGGTCTCACTAAATTTCCCAGGCTGTCCTTGAATTTGTGATCTTCCTGTCTCAACCTCTTGAGTCACTGAGATGACAAACATGTGCCACCATTCGAGACTCTAAGTTTTTATATGTGTTGGTTTTGTTTATGGCCACATTCTAAAACAGGAAAAGTATTAGAAGATTTTCAGCAAAGAAGTGACATATGAGATTGTCAGAAAGAGGGGATATGAAGCAACTAATTAGGAGGTATATTAGTCAAGGTAGCTAAATGCTTTAATAATTTAATCCTACATCTCATTGCTTTAAGGATCTTAGAAAATGCATTTCTTGTTCATATCCTACCCCAACAGGTGTTTGTAGATGGCCTTCCAAGCAGTGATTTGGAGAACCCAAATTTTTCTACATTTTGGTTTGCCCATTTTTAAAGTTTCAGAGACCACCACTGGAACATATCTATCTGAGTAAGATATAGAGACACACAATGTGATAAATTGCACTGAGGTTTTATGGCCAGGTCTGGAAGAGTTATACTTTCATTTTGCCCAAATTCCATCTCCCAGATTGTATAAGATCAGGCCTTTATCATCCATCACTACAGCTTATATACCAATGAGGTCGAGAAATGCACTTTTTTTGTGTGTGTCTGAAGGAAAATGAAGAAAGTTCTGTATTCACACAATATTGTCTCTATCACAGAAAGCCATTAGAATAATGCAGGAAGAAGTGATGGTACTTGGATCAAGAAGAAGGTACTGAAGGTAGAAAGAAGCTGATAAAATTAAAAATATTTACGGGTTAAGTTGATAGTGTATACAAGGGCAAAGATTCTTCTATATTAGTTTATTGAAAGTTCTAGAACTCTAATTCATTGTAGCTTGTGATTAATAGTGGGGATAAGAAGACTTAATTGTTCAAATGGAAAAGTCTTGGGCAAGATTAAACACTAAAAGGAAATAAGCAGGAGGAAAAAGATCTAAGGTATGCCTCTAAGTTTCCTAAGAAGATAAAAATTCAGAAGGTATTAGAATTCAGAGCACAGGTGTTGCTGAAAGCTGGATCCTTGTCTCTGATGCCAATCCAATACCGAGGACATGGTTTTGAGAAAAAGGAAAAAGAAGTTCTATTGTTTTGCTAGCAAAGGAGAAACACAGGTGACTCTCCTGTCCTAAAGGCTGTGATTCTGCCCATCAGTAGGAACAGGGGCTCTTAAAGAGGTGATTCAGAGAAAATTAGATTAGGTAAGGGACATCAGAAGGAGAAGATCCAAGAAAAGAAGATCAGGGAGGAGAAGGTCAGGAAGAAGAAGGTTAGGGAAAAAGAAAAAAAAACATGTAATTTTCATAGTGATAAGAGATATAGGCAAAGCACCTATATCTCTTATAGGTGAGCCTCTGTTACACAGTTAGAGGGAATAGCTTTAAATGAAGGTATTTATGCCAATTTTATTGTAAAAAAGAGAGAAAAAAGAGCAGATTGGTGCATAGACAGATGGCTATGTTTAACTTTTTGAAGGAGGTGGTTGGCAGGGGGAAGTTGTTTGAGTTCTTATTGTTATGGGCCAGGCTATATGGGCAATGACCAAACAGACTCCATTTTACCCTGAGACTCCATATCATGTAATAAATGCTTCTCCCATGGGAAAGCCCCACTTCTGTTTCCAGTAATAGTTACCTAGCATAGCATACTTGGCAACACAAAATCGCAATTCTTATACAATGCAAAATTGTTCTCTCTTTGGTTTCCATTTTTCTTTAGCAATATACCCTGTCAGAGATTGATTGTCTAGATGTTAGTCACCATTCTCTAACTTGTACTCAACTACGTAATTTTGACCCCTTCCCTTCTGATTGCTTGCAGCTATGCCAACCTGGAAGGTCCCGTGGGAAATACCAATGTATCCATTGCATTGTTCTGCTATCTGCTGGATTCAGCTTCTGTACCCCTGCTTGCTTGCAGCTACCTCAACTCGGATGTGGTTTTTGCCTTTAAATACCCTAAAAGGTTAAAGCTGGAGGATATTTTCTGCAGAGACAACTTGGTCCCATAGGAAGCAGTCCCGGCCAGTAGAAATAAATACTCTTCCTTGTGTTTGCTGAGCGACCTGCCCCACAACATTATATCATAGCTTTTCTCTTCTTGGAGAAGTAGGAGGCAAGATCATGTGCAGAGAGTGAGGAAAAGAAGTAGAAAAATCTAAGGATTGAAGATAGGAGAAAACAGTTGTTGCATGGTCATAGATGTTAGGTGCAGGACAGGCTGAGTAAGCTGTCTGCAGGGCATGCCAAACAAAGTTAGCTGCAGGATGACCTGGCCTCTCAAACCCTCTGTCTGATTCTTTATCACCTGTTTGCTTCAAGCCCAAACACCCAAGCCCCCAGCTCAAGGCTGAGCGCTTCGCCCCCCTGCTCAAGGCTGAACACGTAGCCCGCTGCTCAAGGCGGAGCACTTATCCCTCTTGTGTGCCAACAAGGCAGCTTGCAGACCCAGAGACCCCATTACCCATTTGGGCTATAAAAACTCTCTCCTGCCGGGCTCCTCTCTCTCTTGTTCTCTCTTGCTATCTCCCTTGCTTTCTCTGTCTCTCTCTCTTGCTCTCTCTCTCTTTCTCTCTCTCTTCTCTTTCTTTCTTTTCTCCTCTGTTGCACTGCTGCAATAAAGATCTCTTGGTTGCTCTAAGTGTTGCGGTCACTTTTCTTTCAATAGAGAATATAGAAAGAGGTTTGATTCAGTGAGGAATTTATAATTATACCAGATAGTCCTGTTATGAACTTTGTTCACTAGTGACATGCTGCCTGGGCACAGGTATGAAGCCCTGCTATTATGTTGTACTTGCAGAGCTGGTATTTTACCAGCTAAGTGCTGTTAAGAGAGAGGTAAAGAGGTAAATCTAACCATGAGTTCCAAACTAAAATGCCCACAGTGTTCAGTGGATAAATGTGAACTGGTAAAACAGATCCTGCTTGAGGCAACTGGGAATTTGGGGACTTATGGTAAATGAGAAAATACATGCCACACTTGAGCCAGAAAGAGTACACAAAAAAGGCAAATTATACTCTGAAGAAAGTTTGTGGAGCACTAAATCAGCAAAATAGGAATTAACTCTAGTAGTTAATTAAGGGAATTCTTGTCAAAAATCAGTGAAAATGCTCTTTTATTTATCAGATCTTCGATCTTTTTAAGTCAGTGACTAAAATAATTCAGAGCTATAAAAACATAATCAAACAAAATGTTTTCAACATAATATTTTAAAATCTTGACTCAAAATAATATAAATAACAGTAAGATCATTCCTATGCTGTTATCCAGCTATCCTTTCCAAGTTCCGAATACCAAGGGTCATTTCCCATAAAGAAGAGGAGACACCTACAGCTCTATCCACCACCATGATCCTTGGCACAATCTGATCATACATCCTAGGGAAAAATATGACCTAATTTTATTGCTTCTTTATAGGCTAACATGCTTGATAGTTTTGCCATTCAATTCCAAGTTTTCTTTTCTCATTTGTGGGGCTGGGAGGCAGAGCTTCTTTATATAATTGGGCAAAAGCCAAGGAACACACATGCAAGAAATACTTTTTTTTTTTCAGGATAACTCATTTTTTAAAAATCTTTCCCTTTAGTAGTGACATAAAGGTATTTTTGGTTTTTTGAAAAGGACTCCTTAGGTCTTGGAGGTTTCTGCACTAGGATGAATCATAGTTATACATTAAACCTACCTTTTCCACATTGTCCTTTCACAAATGTCCAAGAGTCTAAGATAAAAGTAGGATTTGTCAAGTTTCTTAGTATTATTGTCTTTTCTATTATGTGACTGAATTCTAAAATACTCAGAGTTATAAGAAAACTTATAGGGGAAATTTTAATAAAAAGGATTTATAGGGGCTGGGGTTGTGGCTCAGGGGTAGAGCCCTTGCCTAGGACATGCGAGGTCCTGGGTTTGATCCTCAGCACCACATAAAAATAAATAAATAAAGATATATATATATACACATATATATATAAAAGATTTATAAAATAGTTTTTATATTACAATATCATATTCTTTTGTTCTTGATGAAAGTTCAATAACAGATGGTTCTTTTTAAAGCTCTAAGTGCATTTTTAAAATTACAAGCTAAAAATAATAAATTGGGTCATAGAAACTGGCAAAAACAAACCTGATTAGCACTGAACAATTGAAGGAATGGACTACAATCAACCAATTTCTAAATCATTATTAAAATATGCAATTAGAATAATTAAACATGAAATTGAAACAAGATGACAAAGGAAGCACAAAATCAAAACTGTGATTTCAAGGGCAAATTTAGTATGGCATTGTGTAGTCAAGAAATAGGCTATTACATACACAAAAGAATACTGATGTCAATACATTATTTTTCTACAGACAGCCCATTGTTGTTTCTTGTAGTACAAAGTCTGTTCTATAATTATATGTGTATGTTGTATTTATTAATGGGAAGAAAAAATCATTTCATTTTCAGAATAAGAAGCCTGAAGCTTCCATTTCTCCTATAAACGTAGATTTGCCAACTGGACTATAGAACTGAAATCTACCAATTAACACCTCCCTGACCTGTGGTTGTTCCAGGAAAGGCACTGTCATTTTTGGTTTCTTTTGACTCTTACCATGCTTCTATGACTTAGCAAAACTTTCCTACTTATTATTGCATTTGCTTATCTTGATGCATTAAAGTATGTAACAAATTATATTAACATTGCCTAGAATTTCTCAACAATAAATTTTGAATATTGTTAGAAATTCGATCTAGAATTCTCTGAATGAGTGTAAGTACTGATATTTTATTTTCATGCCTTTTTCTGCATTGTTTTTGCAACCCTTTGGGGGAAGGGCAATTAATATTAATTTAATCATTATGAAGTAATGAGAAAAGGACAGAGTTAGACTTTTAAAACAAAAAGATGCTTTGCAGCTACGTTGAATCCAAAAGACCTTTTGGTGATTATATAATGAAGACTTCAGGAGGCCCGAAAAGTGAATTTCCATTTGGAATAGAAGAGCATAGATGTGCTGAATTTCAAAGAACCAGTCCTGTAGGAGTAACCAAAATCTTATGCCATATTCACACTGCAAGCAATAGCTTTTCAGCCAAAAGACATTATCTGTTATATTAAGATTATTACTTTATATTTTATTTGAGTTCATACATTAAGTAACAATATAACGAAACTAATCTAAGTAAGAACCGTAATTAGATAAGTTAGTTCTTTTCACAATATCAAGATGTTACTGAAGTTTTAGAAACCTGTTTTAGATCAGACCTCACACTCATTGCTGAAATTATGTCATAAGCAGAGCAGTTGTGACAACTTGTTTTACTATTACATGCCTCTGATTATTAGAAATTTCAATTTTTATTTTTTGTTAGAATTACATTTTACATAAGTTATTAATTTGGATGTAGTTATCTAAGGAACAAATCAAATCTGTTCTTTTCTATAACCTTCAGTTATAGGAGACTATCACATTTTTCTTTTGTCAGCTTGCATCATTTTCTGGCTTCAACAAGTATTTTTGAGAACTTGCTTTAAGCAAAATATTGTGCACTAGCCATTTCCATTCCTTTCCAGGTTAAAGAGTTCCTTGTCTTTCAACCTTTCTCTGAAAGTTTTTTTTTTTTTAATCTTTCTTTTTTCTCCGATTCCTCAATATTCTATTTGCCCTAATTTGCACATACTTGGATGATGTCTTTCTTAAAATGAGGCATTTAAAAATAAACATAGAAAATGGAGATTTTCTTTCAATGATATCAGTAACAATCAGTAGTAGGAGTTTTTAATTCAGATACATATTAGGCTGCGGGGGGTGGGGAGTAATACAAAATACATGGCACACTATTCTTGTTTTCAGAATATTAAATATAATTGGAAAGGAAGATTACAATTTTATATTATATTAAATTTAACTATAAGCATTCTAGGAACTCAGTGCTCAGAGATCTGTGTGCTGGAGGTAGTACTGGAAGTTTCTAAGTACTAACTAGCATTGGGTCTTGAAAGCTAGCTATGTTGAATATGAATAGACTTACGTACTTTGGCCAAGTAGCATAAATCTCAGTCGTATCAAGAATAAAATCCACATTTCTTTGTTCTTTTATCTTTTCTGTACTCTTTGTAACAGAAAAGAGAAAGATCTTGGCCTGAAATTGGATAACAGTGGTCAAATCTACCATTTTTTGGGAAGGCCACTGTAATTTAAACTTCAAAAAAGTTCTAATTTTTGCGGTCGTTGCCTGTTTGATATGCGATCAATGAAAGTTGTCCGGAATCAAATTTCCTTTAGCGTGTTTCTAGGTACTGCGCAAACTCAAATGGATTCTGTCTCTTTAAAAAAGGAAAAAGTCACGTAAAGGCAGGAAGACTGGAATGTAACCAGATAGGTTGTGTTTCCAGCATTCTATTTACCCTTAAGCAAGATGGCGAGCGATGTTTGCACACGCGCAGTGGCAACGTTTGGGAGGGAAGTTCCGGCGCGTTAGTATGCGCTCCTGGCAGTGATTGGTATCGTGAGAGGGGAGGGCGGAACCGGAAGCACCTGTGTTGTGAAGCTCAAGTGGTTCAATTCTGGCGTCTTTCCTGTGCCTAGCTTCTCGCTGCAGATTCTGCTTTTACTGAGGTTATCATGGGCGAAGCTGAGAAGTTCCACTACATCTACAGTTGTGACCTAGACATCAACGTGCAGCTTAAGATGTAAGAGTACTCGGGAACAGGAGTGGGATTGCTAGGGTGTAGGGATGGGTAGGCAGAGACCTGTAAGAGACGTGGGACGGGGAGAAGATGGTGACTTTCTGAAGACCAGGACTGGGGACATCCGGCGAACTGTGGCCAAAGAAGTGGAGGAGAGCGGATTGTGAGGGGCTGTGTGGGAGAAAGTTTGAGGACTTGGCTTCTGTAATACATTGAGAGATAGGGACAAGCTCCAACTTCCACAGCGTTTTCAGTCTTAAAAGCATTTTGCTTTTCAACTTTTTGAGGAGTTATTACTTTCTCATTTTACACATGGACAATCCAAGGTGTAAAGTCATCTTTCCGCCATAAACAAGAGGAATATCTTTATAGAGTAGGGTTTAAGGTTGGAGAATGTTAGAAAGGTTTCCCTGCGTGCTTGAGGCCCTGGGTTTGATCCCCAAGACTCCCCCAAACAGCAACACCAACTCCAACAAACAGAAGGCTTGGAGGGTAGAATAGAGACCCCAGAAATTATGAAGAGATAAACACGTTAGATGTGATGGTTGTCAATAATATGAGCTCATGTGTGCCATACTAACAGCACTAGAGGTGATAGAAGCATAGATTGAATCTTTGGGCAATCTGACGTTGTTAAGGCAGAGTTGTTGTGAGAAGGTCTCAGATGAGGTTGCCAGTTGCAAAGGGACCGTGAAGATATATGAGAAAACATCTTGCAGGAAAAACCCTGGGGCACTGTGTTTACGGTTAACCTCAGGAGTAGGACATCTTGAAATAAAAGTAATGGATTTGATACAATAATAAGGAATAGAGTTGGAAATCATGTCCTTAAAAGGTAGATGTGTAGAGCTATTGTTAAAGCTATTCTAGATTATTAATTGCAGTATAATTCATAATCAGTAAACATTTATTGTGGGCAATTTTTTTTGGGAGGGGATACTGGGGATTGCACCCAGGGAGCTACATTCCCAGCCTTTTTTATTTTTTATTTTGAAAACTTTTAAATTTCTCAGGGCCTCCCTAAGTTGCTGAGGGAAATCAAATTTTTGATTTTCATGCCTCAGCCTCCTGGGCTGCTGGGGTTACAGGTGTGAGCAACCATGCCTGACTTATTGTGTATTTTTAATCAGTATTAATCAGGTACATATTTGTCAGTCAAAGGGCTGCACCATGTGATAAATACATTTTCTTAGGGCCCTTAGGATATGGTTACTTCAGCTACCCAAAATTATTGTAGGGGCTGGGGATGTGGCTCAAGCGGTAGCGCGCTCGCCTGGCATGCGTGCGGCCGGGGGGTTCGATCCTCAGCACCACATACAGACAAAGATGTTGTGTCCGCCAAATACTAAAAAATAAATATTAAAGTTCTCACTCTCTCTCACTCTTTTAAAAAAATAAAATTATTGTAAAGAAAACTTGTCTAAACCTGAGTTCATCATTAGCTTACCTGTCTTAGCTATAATCTTCCTGTGTTTTCTATTTGGTGATTGTTAGTGTGATCGAAATTTGTTAATACAGAAAACTGAGTCTTAATGATAATTCTTTCTTGCAGTTTCTGTTGTGTCACTCAGCAAGATATTTTAAATCTGACTGCTAAACTTCTTTGTTCGATTCTCCTTTTTCTGTCTCGCTGCTCCAATAGTAGGATACATTTCCTCGATTTCAGTCTTGCCCCTCTCGTTTGTATGTTTTTATGTTAATGCCCAAAGTATACATACAGTCTGATCATGTTATTTTCACATTTAAGTTAACAGTTTTGTTTTTTCTTAAAAATTTTAAACTAGAGATTGAACTCAGGGGTTCTTAATCACTGAGGCACATCTCCAGCCCTTTTTAATTTTTATTTTGAAACAAGGTCTCATTAAGTTGCTGAGGCTGGTTTTCAATTTTTGATCCTCTCCTGCTTCAGCCTCCTGAGTACCTGGAATTATAGGCTTGAGTAACCACACCCAGCTTACCAGTTCTTAAATGTTCATTTTGTGAATTTGATGGCTACTTCTGTTCGCTGTCTAGCTCCTACTTTTCATTCAGTTTTATCTTTTGCGTTTACCTGTACTAAACAACTTGGCATTTCTTGCCACACACCATATTGCCTGTTTGCATTTGCTTTTGTATGTGTTGTTTTGTGTTGTTTGTTTCTTGTTTTTAACAATAAGCAGGTAATTTTTATTAAATGTGATAATATGCTCTCTGACAGGAGTAACACAGGGGACAAATACAAGACATACCAAAGTTTAACATCATAGGGTTGTTTACATTTGATAATACAAAGAATATTCTGGATAAATAGTGGCACATAGTAAAATTTGGGTCCCTTAGGATGATGAAAATGGTAGTGGTGGTAAAAGTGTTCCCAGAGGTGATTATTTTATAACTGAGACCAGAAACAGTTGAATAAATGGAGATTACCCTTCCATGCTGATGTATTTTTTAAAATATTTATTTTTTAGAAGTAGTTGGACACAATACCTTTATTTCGTTTATTTATTTTTATGTGATGCTGAGGATCGAACCCAGGGCCTTGCATGTGCTAGACGATCGCTCTACCACAGAGCCACAATCCCAGCCCCACAGATGTAATTTGATGTGAATTTTTTCATAGAGTTGAAACTCTGCCCATTACCATTTGTGCCAACTGGAAATTCTAAGGCTGAGTGAGGCACTCATCTGGGGAGAGCGTTCCTGGGATTCATTGCCGAGTTCTAAAGTGGTGCAGGGTATCCCATGAAAGACCAACTATATATACTGTTCTTTCTCTTTGAAGTGACTTCCTACCTATTTCCCTCCCCTTTCTTCTGTTTTGTTTAGTTTTATTTCAGGTATCCATGTGAGATCCTAGATCCATGCCCCCAAACCAGGTTAGGTATTTTTGAGGCTTTATTTATCTTCCTGTGAAGGGAAGAATATTGGCTTTGGCCTCCTTGCCTTAGTTTTTGTTCTCAGTTCTGTTGCTTACCTTTTACCTTAGACAATATGTTTGATCTCACAGTCTCAGTTTCCTCATTTACAAAATAAGAGTATGGGTGAAAATAATTAAGAAAGATTATGTAAAATGCTTGGACAGTATCTGATATAATCTTGATGTCTAAGAAATGCTTCTTTCTATTTAGTAATATCCTGTGCATATCTTTTATGACTTATAACACTATATATTTTAATTTTAAGGAATGGTCAGATAATAAGTATCATAAAAAATAAAATATACAAGAGAATATCCAGTAAAAATAAATTATTATCCGATAAGCAATGGCATACCATTTTCTTATAACACTATATTGTTTATTTTGGGCTTCCATGCCTACTACATTAAATGTTTATTGAAAGAGTAGTTGCATAAGTGGTCAACTTGAATAAAATGAAACTAAGGCAGGAATTGGTTTCAGGGTTTGAGATGAAAAAGCCTAAAACTGAGAAATATGTTGATGAAGAGAGAATAATCTTGGGCATATTATGATTTTCAGAAAACTTTTATCATATGTTACAGTATCTTTAATGTATAAACCACAAAAATGTTTATTAATAGTATAAGATTACTTTGACAGGCATAAGCTTTTTTTAGTATTTCTTGTGCATTTGTATATATGCTTGAAAAATGCATGTCAAAAACATTTTTGTTCTTGTGTTTTCAGAGGAAGCTTGGAAGGGAAGAGAGAACAAAAGAGTTATAAAGCTGTCCTAGAAGATCCGATGTTAAAATTTTCGGGGCTGTACCAAGAGACATGCTCTGATCTTTATGTTACTTGCCAAGTTTTTGCAGAAGGGAAGCCTCTGGCCTTGCCAGTGAGAACATCTTACAAGGCATTTAGTACAAGATGGAAGTAAGTTGTGTTTTATTTTTATTTTGTTTGTTTAGGCATAGGGTAGATTACAGACTGTTGTCTCCTTCCTTTCTAGGTGATGCATGATGCAAGTGGTAACAATTTATTAGGAATTACAAAGCTTCCCTCCCCACCCTCCCAGTACTGAGGATAGAACTGAGCTACATTCTCAGTCTTTTTTTTTTTTAATACTTTTTTTTTTTTTTTTTTTAGTTGTAGATGGACTCAATAAGTACCTTTATTTTATGTGGTGCTTAGGATGGAATCCAGTGCCTCTACCACTGAGCTACAACCCCAGCCCCCCATTCTCAGCTCTTTTTACTGTTTTCTTTTTGGACTCAGGATTTTGCTAAGTTGCTGAGGCTGGCCTGAAACTTGCACTGTGGCTACCTCAGTCTCCTGAAGAGCTGGGATTTGAGGTGTGTGCCACTACACCTAGTGCAGGGATTTCTTAATTGTATATATAGATACATTGATTAGAAAGTTTAAGTCAGTAATATACCCAGAAAAATATATGTTAAGCATTATAATTGCAACTAAAGTGTGAGTGAATTTATTTTTGTATTAAATATATTGACACTTTTGAGGAAGCACTGCATTGAATTTTAACATGAACCAAACCGAGAACATATCTGTAGTGTCTTTAAATTCTCTTCATCGCTCTGCTCCCTTGAACACACAAACATTTCTAGGAAGTCTGAACTATCCAGCTTGCTGTTTGGAGGTCAGATCTTAGAAGGAAGTCTCTTAATCATCTGTTTAAAAATAAGATTTTTATTATAAATTCTGGTTGTTTCAGATAAGTAGGTTGTGTGTGTGTATAGGTATATAAATATTATGTGTATTTAATACTTTTTATTCTGGAGAATTTCAACTGTTTTCAAAAGTAGAGAATACTACAATGAATTTCTAAGTCCCCGTCATCAAATTACTAATTCCTAACTCCTAACAAATCTTGTATTTCTATCATTATTTTGACAGAAATTCCAAACATCATCCTATCTGTTTTTTTTTTTTTTTGTTTTGTTTTGTTTTTTTGATACTGGGTATTGAACCCAGAGGTGCTTAATCACTCAGCCACATCTCCAATTCCTTTTTATTTTTTATTTTGAGACATGGTCTTGCTAAGTTGCGTAGAGCTTCATTAAGTTGCTGAGGCTGCCCTTGAACTTGCCATCCTTCTGTTTTGGCCTTTCAAGTTGCTGGGGATGATAGACATGTACCACTACTCCTGGCTTACGTCTTTTTAAAAATATTACTACAGTACCATCATTACACATAGAACAATGAATCACAATTCCTTAATGTAGAGTGAATTTATATCTAGAAGTTCAACAACTATGGTGAATCCCATTTTTCTTTTTAACATTTTTTTTTTATGGACACAATATCTTTATTTTTGTTTTATATATTTGTCTTCCACTTCTGGGCTTCCATGACTACTACATTAAACGTTTATTGAAAGAGTAGTTGCATAAATGGTATATATATATTTGTTTTGTTTTAATTATAGAGGGACACAGTACCTTTATTTTACTTATTTTTATGTGGTGCTGACAATCAAACCCAGTGCCTCACACTTACAAGGCGAGTGCTGTCCCACTGATCCAGAACCCCAGCCCATCTTAACTTATATTTTTTTTAAATAGTGAAATTACTTAGTAAAATAAGATGTCTGAGATGAATCATAAATGGCCTTTTGAAATTAAAAGGTATAAGATAACTGTACAGAAAATAGATTGAGAAAATTACTTTATATTGGGTACATAACATGAAGGCATTTAAAAAAACTTGGAGATTAAGGGAAAACATTGCAGATTTTATATAAACTGCTCATTAATATTTGAAAATTGAGTTTATTACCAATATCAAAAAAGAATTGCCCTGTTAAAGTGAATGGAGGCAAAAACTTTGCCTAGCTATCATTCTTTATACAAACTTTTATAAAAGAAATATTGTATGAAAAAAATAGGCCATAAAAGGATCTTTTGCCATCTGAACTTTTGCATTTCCATAGTTCATATAATATTTTGAGGTAATATGAGATTCCAGATGATAAGAGATCCCATAGAGAAGGAAACCTGTTCTTTCTTTAATTATATTTAAGGTAAATTCTCACTTTTATGTATAAATTGCAAGCTATTTTTTTTGTGTATTCTGTAATCAGGTGTTTTAAATTTTTAAAAATATTTATATTCTACCTTGTCCCATATAAAACTTTCAGTGGCTTTATGGAGACATTAATATAATAACAACCTAATTTAATTTAAAAAGTACAAAATTAGGTTTAGAAATTTATTAATCAGACTAGAGAGTGACACAGTAGTGTGAAGGTCCACTATGAGGATTGCAACAGATTTAGGTTTTATGATGCTGAGAAGGATTAAGAATTAAGAAAGGAATGACATGGGAAAGAAGAGAACAAAATGGTGTTTAAAATAGCTTTTTGGTGTATGACTAGATCTTTTCATACTTTGTAGAATATTTAGAGCAGTTTTCAAACTTTTCAACTATAGGCCCATTTTCTTCAAAAGTACTATTGTGCAGAAACTAAATATGTCAAACAGATTAAAGTGCAGTTACTTTGATTTATAGAGATTTTGGGGTCCAGGAAAATAGCCAGAGTTTGAGATGAGTGATCATTTGGTCTTAGGTATTGTCTTCTACAAATTAAATGTCAGACATAGAGGTGAGACATTTCATAGTTCATTTTGAATATTCACTGGTTTGTCTTTTTAATTTCTTTCTTTTACTCATTCTGGTGATTGAATCCAGGGATGCTTCACCATTGAGCTACATTCCCAGGCCTTTCTATTTTTTATTTTTGAGATGGGTTTCCCTTGGTTGCTGAGTCTCATCTTAAACTTGCAATTCTCTTTCCTCAGGCTCCTAAGTTGCCAGGTTACTGGGATTACAGACTGGACCACTATGTTCAGCTTTCTTTAGTTTTAACCAAAGTTTATTAACTTCTTGGTTATTGGCAAAAGGTGGTCCTGTTTAATATTTTCCTTTTTAGCCTATTCTACCATGTGGGTAGTAATTACATTAATTTATTCAAGTGTATCTATAGAGATAATGGCTTTCTTAAGCATGCAGTTTATTTTTTTCAGAACGTTATTGAAGAAAATGATTTTAATAATTTTTTGCTTCTTCTTGAAATTGATGGTTATCTCCAACTTTCTTGGAGGTTCTTACATTTATATGGTGCATGACAGTGATGTGTTCCTTAAGCTTTTGCAAATTCTGTTCCTTTTTTACCCAATCAAATGTATTTGACGTAAACTAAGATAAGCTCCTTTGAGGATAATTTTGAGTAAACAAGAGAAATAGACTTTTGTGTGTCTTGTGAGTATTTTTTTTTTTCGTAATTTGTATAGTATTCTTTCCAGATTTTAAAAGCTATCTGCTGCTTAAGGGAGTATAAATGATGAATCCATTTTAAATGCAGGAGAAAGTTTAGAAAAATGAATAAGAAAAAAGAACTGTTGTTATGTATTAAGAACAAACATTTCTTTGTGAGATAATATGTACAGACATGCTTTGAAAGCATAAAGCACTAATTTCTAAGTGGTATCAGTATTAATGAAATAACTTGAACAACAAAAAAACACCTTGTGTAAGACTTTACAGATCTGTAAAACAAATTTGTAATTTTTCATTTTATAAAGGTAGTAGATGCTGCACTGTGACATGTGGTTTGGTTGTTTTGGTTGCTTTATTATATTCAGGACTGCTTTGGATATGATTACTTTTGATTATTTTATCTTCATAATGTAAAAATCTGTTCTAGAGAATGGTTAAAGAAAATTTCAGTTGAAAAAAGTTCTAACACGTTGAAAAGTTTTCCTGTACCTTTTAAAAACATTTTCTTTGTACTTTAGTAGTGTTGTCTTAGTTTTCTTTTATGGTACTGGGAATTGAACCCAGAACTTTACACACGTATATTAGACAAGTGCTGTACTACTGAGCTACCTCCCCAGGCTCTGAGTTTTGTGATTAATGCATTTAGCAGTGTTATTTATCATTATCTGTATTTAAAAAAAATGTCTTGTAGTTTTGAAGTAATTGAGGTGACTGCCTCTTTATCTTCTAGAGTACTGACCTAGTTTTTGGAACCTTTTCTCTGTACAAAGCTTCTTGTATGGTTCATAAATTTGTAAATTTGTATGGTTTGTAAATATACAGATTTGTGTGTATGTGTGTATGTATGTATGTGTATATGTATTTATGACAACATTATTTCTATAGCTGGAATGAATGGCTCAAACTGCCTGTGAAATACCCTGATCTGCCCAGGAATGCCCAAGTGGCCCTGACCATATGGGATGTGTATGGACCAGGGAAAGCAGTGCCTGTAGGAGGAACAACTGTTTCACTCTTTGGAAAATATGGGTAAGTATTCTATTTAATTAATTTATAGAAATATTTTAGCTCTCTGTCTCATTTCTTTTCTGGAGGGTTTAAATTATTTATGCCAAATGCTTCCCTGTGTGAAAACCAGGTACATAGGATTTCATCTTCCTTGATATAGAATTTCATATGTTTCCTATAGGATATACAGAAAGGTTAATTAGAAACCAGTTATATTACTCTATTACTCTACTGTTAGTTACTGGTAATGTGATTTCTTTTTTTTTTTTTTTTTTCTGGGACCGAGGATTAAACTCAAGGGTCCATAGCCACTGAGCCACATCTACAGCCCTTTTTATTGTTTATTTCAAAACAGAGTCTTGCCAAGTTTCATAAGGCCTCACTGAGTTGCTGAGATTGGCTTTGAACTTGCTGTCGTCTTGCCTTAGCTTCCTAAACTGCTGGAATTATAGGCATATGCTGCTGCGCCTGGCTGGTTATGTGATTTCTAATAGAAAATAGAAGTTATTGGGAAATAAAACTTTGCCTTTGGGCATTTACTTGGCATTTACTATGACTTCTTTGTTATGGACTTTTCCTGTTTTGTAATAATTATGACAAGAAGATATAAAGGCGTTTTAATTTTTAAGTATTAATTTGTTATGGATGGTAACAATTGTAACAGAAAAGTTGATAAATTTTTTAAAAAACTTATAGCCAATGTAAGTAATAGTTTATTGTTAAACCACAGCAACAACAACTCATAATCTTAAAAGTCTCTCTTTTTTTTAAATCTGATACCAGGGATTGAACCCAGTGGCCTTTAACCACTGAACCACATCCACAGACCATTTTATTTTTTATTTTGAAATAGGGTCTTGCAAAGTTGCTTAGGCTAGCCTCTATCTCTTTGTTCTACCTCAGCCTCCTGAGCCACTGGAATTACAAGTGTGTTCTAATGAACAGCCCCCCCCCCCCCCCCCCCCGCCACCAGTACTGGGGATTGAACCCAGGACTTCACACATGCTAGGCAAGTGAACTATACCCACTATACCACTGAACTATACCCCCAGCGCTCTCCCTTTTTCCCTTGGATAGAGAGATCATTTCCTTTCTTTCTTTTTTTTTTTTAATTGGTATCATTCTGGGTTTTTTTTTTTTTTTTGCATTTTATAGATTGGAATTATTCTCAAGAACTTTGTTCATCATTCCATATTTAGTTACATAGGTATATGGTTCATATAGAAAATGTAGACAAATGGCTGAACTTATTTTCTCATTTACAAGTTTTAAGAATAATGAGTTGGTACCCTAGTAAGCTTTTTATGGTGAATGACAAGGGGGGAGGGGGACCTAGATATTGTACCCAGAGACGTTCTACTGTTGAGCTACATCTTCAGACCTTGTTGTTTTTTATTTTGAAACAGAGTCTTGCTAAATTGTTTAGGGCCTGGCTAACTTGCTGAGGCTGGCTTTGAACCTGGGATCCTCTGACCTTAGTCTCCAGATCCCTGGGATTATAGGTGTGTGTCACCATGTCTGGCTTTACCCTTATAACCTGAAAAGGTGATGATGATGGCTTTTTGTGTTTGTCATGAACTTTTTTCATCTTAAACATTTTGGATATTGGTTTAGTGCATTGCTTTCTTTTGTAGTGTTTAAAGTGTCCGGTTGGTCGGTAGTAACCTGTTCAAGTAGCCCTCATGTCCTTTCAATAGTATAGTAGTGGTCATTAGTAGCTTCTTTGCTTTTTGATTACTCAGAGTAATTTTCTGTTCCAGACCTGGAAACTGAAAGAAGTTTTGATTCCTTTCACTGCAAAATGCTGTGGACTTTAATTGTCTATTTTATCAGAGGTATTCATTTTTACTCATGTTAAAGTTGTCCATCTTCTTATTTTGTACATCAGCAAATACAAATGGGGACAATCATATTATGATGGTTCTTGACTGTTTTATGTAAGATGCTTTTTATGCCCTTTGCCCATTTTCAATAGAGATAATTCACATACCATAAAAATCTTTGCATTTTTTTGGTTGTCATTTTTGTGTTGGTGTAACAACCATTGTAGATGCATGAAATTAGTCATTTGTGTGTTATATTGTAAATTACTGTTTTTGTCTCTTCGGTTTATTCTTTTGAATTATTCTGTATTTGTTTGATTGCTATTTATGAATCTTAAATTCCTATGCTGAATTTATCAGCTTAGCTTTCTTTCAAATTGTGAATTTCATGTTCTAGAAAGTCCTTTCCCAGTTAAGGTTTGTGTTTGTTTGTTTGTTTGTCTTTCTTCTCCTCTGCTTTATTCCTTCCTGTTTAAACCTGATTAATCTAAAATTGTGTTTCTGAAAGGAACGATAGTGCAAATAAGCTTTTAAAAAATAAAAAAAAAATCAAAAGAAATGGTTTATATAATTTGTCCCAATGCTCTTTAGTTCATAAACCATTTTTTGATTAATTGTATAAATTCAGTTCATTATGTACCAAAGTTTTCTTTTTTTTTTTTTTTTTTAATGGTTGTCTGGAATATTTTATTGGGCTCTGGTAGGAAGAGGGTGGCCAATATTCAATGTAGTAGAAGGTAGTTTGAGGTAGTAGGGAATCTGGAGCTTCCTCTGGGTCTGGATTTATCTGTGGACCTTGACAATTTCTTAACCTCTTTGGGACATTTTTCTTCAACTGCTTCCTTTGGGATACGAGATTGAAAATGAATTTGGGCACTGGTCTTGCTAATTCTGGAGTCTGAGCAGTTCAAGGTTATGGTACCTAGTAGTGAGGACCTTACTTTGTATCTTCCCATTGTAGATGGTTTCAGAGGTTCAGTACATGATTAGCTGACTCCACAGCTCTGGACCCAAGGTGAGGTAGAACACCATGGTGCAATGGGACAAAGCTGTTCAGTTCATGGAAGAGACAGCTCTGAAGTCTTAAGAGCAGGGAGATATAGTATATTGTATAGTGGTGAGAAAAATAAATTGTAGAAATAGATTATTTGGCTTCAAATTCTAACTTCTGTGTCTAATATCTGCGTATCCTTGGGCAAGT
Organism: Callospermophilus lateralis; assembly: GCF_048772815.1. Taxonomy (NCBI): domain Eukaryota; kingdom Metazoa; phylum Chordata; class Mammalia; order Rodentia; family Sciuridae; genus Callospermophilus; species Callospermophilus lateralis. The sequence continues at coordinate 30,117,816 of NC_135321.1, read as the reverse complement.
TATTTAATCACCCTGTGTCTCAGTTTGTAAGTTAAAATACCAATATCTACTTTTTAGGTTTTTTTAAAATTAATTAATTAATTAATTAATTTTTAAAGAGAGAGAGAATTTTTTTAATAATTATTTTTTAGTTTTCGGCGGACACAACATCTTTGTTTGTATGTAGTGCTGAGGATTGAACCCGGGCCACACGCATGCCAGGCGAGTGCACTACTGCTTGAGCCACATCCCCAGCCCTACTTTTTAGTTTTTGATGGTGAAATTACTAAGTGTATTTAATGGGTCCAATGAATATATTTCTACATTCTAAGTTACATAATATGTATATGTATTTAATAAATGTTGTTATAATGGGCTCATTGAAATTAGCTATCATTACTTTTGTACTGTTTTGTCAATTTTGAATGATATTGTAAAATGTATAATATTAATTAGGGATAGTCATCATTAGTCTTCCTTTTAAAATATATCTGGATAGTCTCCATATTTGTTTTTCCAGGTAAATTTTAATATTGTTTTCTCAATTTAAAAATTAAACTCATTGTTATTTTGTTTGGAATTATTAGTGTAATTTTATGTTAATTAAGGAGAGGATTGATGTACTTATAATATTGATTTTTTCTATCTAGGAATAGGGTGTGTAAGAATGGCTTCAACTCATGAATAATATCTAGATGTAATTGCATTAAGAATACCTTAATTGCTTATTAATGTATTTTAGTTCAGTATAGCTGTTAAAGAGATATTTGTTATTGAAATCCATACAGAAATAATACTTGAAACATAATTAGAATCATTGCAACTTCTGGTTTTTAAATGTACTTTTTAATAATATTGTATATTATAGCAAAAAGGACATATTATTAAATTGGTGTTGTTGTTTTTCTGGAGTGATTACTCCTTTTTATTTTTCTCTACTAGGAAGGGTTTGTTTGCCACAGAGAAAAAAATGTAAAACACTTTATTAGTCTTAGTGGCTAAATGATTTTGAGAAATAGCAGGCCTCTAGTTTTTTCTTTCTAGGTTCTTTACAAGTGATTTACCCTCTGGAATATCTGCTGGAGGGTTGTCATAAAAACCCCTATTCTAACACTTGTGTACATTTTACATGAACTTAGGATCTAATTTCAAGGAGATTTTCTGGCTAGATTACAGAAGTGCAACAAAATGACCTGCCTGAAGCTAAATAAATGATTTCTCAGGTTGACATACACTATTATACTTGTCTTTTGGCAAGTTTTTGAAAAGTACATTTTATCAGTAGTAGTCAATCTATATATAAGAATCATCTTGAAAGCTTACTAGAGAAGTGCCTTCTTCAGTCTCACTAGTTCAATAAGTCTGAGGTCCCAAGAGGTTCTGTGAATGGTAGGTTGTGGACCACATTTTGAGAAACACTGTTATTCTTTGTCTTAGTAATCTATTTGTACAACTTATACATACAGTTCTTTTCCTTCTTTTTTCATTTACTCCTTCCCTCTTCATTTGTAATTCTATACACATCTCAGGAAAGGAAAATGTCCATTATATCCCATCCAAATCAAGCTATAAATGTGCCTGCATGACAGATCAGTAGTACTTATTTTGCTTAAAAAGGTTATTGAACGCCAAAGATTTTCATAAAGGTAGTAGCAGTAATTGGAACTTAAATTTATTGGGTATTTTTTTGGGGGGGTGGGGGGTCATTAACTAAGGTAAGACTTTGAACTTGGAAAGCCATCAGTTTTCTCTTAAATCTACCTTAAAAACAGTTGTTGCTGTTCTTCCATGTCCTGAACACACCAGATCTCAGATACAAGGGAAATGTGTTAGAGAGCCATATTGATTATGTGCAATCATTTTACTTAGACCTGGTTTCTCAAACTTGAGCCATTTCCTCATCACTTTAAGAATTCAGTCTAATCTCTGTACTAAGTATACTCTTCTTTACTTGATAGTATTATTTAACCTAGCTTATTTTTTTTACTCCATTTATATTAAAGGGAGAACTTGATATTCTTGCAATGTGGTATTAGTAAAATACTATGAGAATAACTAAGTTATTAAATTTTAGAAATTGAAGCAAAAAAACCTAATGAAAACAAATGATATTAAAATAATGTTAGGGCTGGGGCTGTGGCTCAGTGGTAGAGTGCTTTCCTAGCAAGCATAAGGGACTGAGTTCGATCCTCAGCACCACATAAAAATAAATAAAATAAGTTGATCTTAAAAAAATAATGTTAATATATTTGATTTGCAAAATATGCATGGAATACCTGCAAAGAAAGAAGAAGTTCCTTTGTTAGAATGATTCTGTTTGTGCCTAGTCAGATGTAAGAGAATATTCATTTCAGTCATTTGAGGTAAAGATGAAATTTTATGTCACATTTTCTTTATTAATCCAACCAACTAATGTATAGCTGTAGGTCAGTTATTCAAATGATAACATTAGATTTTCATCTAGGTCTTTTTGGATACCTTGAGCAGTAAGGAAGGAGTACAAAAATGCTAGATCACCAGCTCCTGTTTCCCACTAGGTAGGCTGGCACTTATATTGACATAACCTTCAGAAGAAGGAATTCTAAGGAACCCTATATAAAAAAGTCAATTCCTTCTTCCCTGTATCCTGGGGCTTTACTCTGGAGGTGAGCATGGTAGCAGTAGAGAAAAACCAGGTGTCACCTGGCAGGCCTGTTACTTCTGGTACAGGTTTGAATTGTGGAAGAATATGATCTTCTCAGAGTTTCAAATACTTCAGTAGTGTGCAGACATCTACTTGTCCTGCTGGGCCACAGCTGCTTCTCTGCATGGCGCAGCTGACACCCAGGGAGATAAAACAACATGAGTCTTCTGAGTGGTCTCAGTAGGAAGCCTGGGCTAATTTTCTCAACCTTTCATCAGAAGTCATATTATATGGTTGAGCATGATGCTTTGGGCCTTTGATCTCACCTACTCAAGAGGCTGGAGACAAGACGAGCGCAAATTTGAGGCCCACCTAGGCAATTTAGCAAGACCCTGTCTCAAAATAACAAATAAGTGTTGGGGATGTAGCTCAGTGGTAGAGTGCCCTGCATTTAATTCCCATTAATACACACACACACACACACACACACACACACACACACAGGTCATATCTTGTGCCAGCACTGTTCTCATGGTTAAAAAAAAAAAAAAATAATGACACCACAACTTCCTCAGATGTTTCTTATGCAGTGTAATAATACCATTTGCCCCTCACCTATTTCCCTAAAAGATCTTAGCACACACATAATAGCTTGGAAAAGTGGTCCTCAAAGTATCTGAAATAATGTTATAGTATTGCTAATCTTGTGTCTACCAACTCTTGCTATTTGCTACTATCTGCTTTGTATACTTGAGTCAGCGTGGACCAAACTTCTTGGAGAAGTCTAATGAATTATTGAAAGACTGATTCTTTAGCGTAAGTCTAGAATAGCTTATTGTCCTTAATTTGAATGTCTAGCCTGTGAGATTTCTAAGTAGCTTAAGACTGGATCGATCATTAGGCTGAATTGGCAAAGAACAATAAGCAAGCTGCAGATTTCTCTTGCAGATGTTTTTTCCAATTGTGAATTCTGAAGTCAAGGCAGTTAGTGCTGTAGTGGCTTGGCACTCCAGGCTGGAGCAGCAGCAGTAGCTGTTGCTGGGGCCTCTGCTGGAGTTGAGAGAGGGCCTGCTGTGTTGTGTCTATTGACTTGTCTATTTGGCTTAATTTCCCAAGTGGACATCATGCTCTGAGTATCTTCTGTCTTGCCACCTGGAGGCTGTATAACTCTGCAAGGTTCCATTAATGTCAAAAGAAGGTAATATGCTTACTTGATCATTTAAGTCACTTAACTTCACCCCTACCTTCTACATCCCTTGTCCTTAAGGCACCTCAGTTATTTAGTAAACTGACTTCCTGCCAAATATGCTTGTTTTTGATTTAGTTCAATCCAACCAAATTTTCACTGGCAGATGGGGAGAAGGAAGGGAAGCCAATGGCTACTTCTGATGATATTTAAGAATATTCATTTAAAGTGTATTGTTACCTCAGCTTTGCCCAATTCCTTAGAGCTTGCTGTTAAGAAGATCTGCTTATGTTGAATGTTTTTCTCAGTTAAAAGAGAAAGAAAATTAACTTTATAAATAAAGACATGTGTATATACTTTTTTGTAACAATTTTTTTTAAACGTTTGACCTAAATAAATATTGGGAAATTCTCCACAACCAGGCAGTACATTTTCAATTGGGCCTTTAAGGTAAGATGTAAAGAAAATATAGTTGCTTAGAACTAGCAATTTTATTGCCAATTTGAGAAACCTTTTTAACAGATACAGTCATTAATCTTCTTGTAATCATAGACTTGTAGCTTTTTTTTTCCTTAAGTTTATTTATTTATTTGCAGTACTAGAGTTTGAAACTGGGGGCAATCTACTGCTGAGCTATCCCTCCCAGCCACTTTTAATTTTCAATTTTTTATTTTGAGACAGGGTCTCACTAAGTTGCCAAGGCTGGCCTTAAACTTGTGATCCACCAGCTTCAATCTCCCAAATCTCTGGTATTATAGGCAAGTGCCACCAAGCCTGACTATCTTTTTTATAGTTCCCAATCTAAATGTTTATGGTATCATCACTATGCATATTATAATACATATTATAAAAATTCTATGAAGTCTATCATTATCATTAGTCAGAACATAATAATGGCAAAAAATTATGTAAAACTTTTTAAGTAGACTTTTTTTTTTGTACTGGGTATTGGGCACTTAACCACTGGGCCACATCCCCATCCCATTTTTTTTTGTATTTTATTTAGAGACAGGGTTCACTGAGTTGCTTAGGGCCTTGCCATGTTGATGAAGCTAGCTTTGAACTCAAGATCCTCCTGCCTCAGCCTCTCAAGCTGCTGGGATTAAGAAGACAATTTTTTTAAAGACTGAAAAAGAATCAGAATATTTTATTTTTCAAAAAAAATTACTAAATGTGAAATTGTAAAATGCTTTAGATTTCCTATTCTCTTACACAAACTCGTAGTCTTTTTCTTTTCCTTTGGAGTTGTCAATTTGTTCTTTCAGTTTTGGTGAAGATGCTGTTTGAATAGACTTTATATTTTAAAGACTTTGATCAAAAACACTCATAAAAAGAGAGCACACTTAACTCATGGCCATCTTTAACCCCTCATGAGAAACAAACTCAGAAACTTTTGACAGTAGCATAATTAAAACACATTATTGTCTAAAGCTCTTCATGAGTTGATGCACCTTTGCTTTAGGTTTTCATAATAGCTTTTTGAAGGAAACTTGATGAGAGGGCATGTGTTCTTTCACTTTAAATCAGGATAACCAGACTTAGCTGAATCATGACTATATACTAAATTTCTAATTGTAAACATTGGAACTTTTTTTTTCCATGAACTTACTATAGTATTTCCTTTAGAATGTCCCTCTTTTTTATTTTTCTAAATTTTTAAGAATGCCCCTCTTATGGAAAAGAAGACAGGAGGAAAATCATCCTGTACAATGAAGAGGATCATAGTAGCTAACCTTTATGGAGTACTTACTATGTTCCAGTCTCTATTCTAGATAACTTTTTGCTAATAATGATTTTTAAAACATTTTCCAACAACCCTGTGAGATATAGTATTTTTTATCAGTCCGATATTACACATGAGAAAATCTGAGGTTACTGTGAAGTTATTATTTTAACTTATCAAAGGACACTCATGTCATAGATGGCATAACTGGGATTCACATGTAGGCATGCTAAATTATTACTGGCAGAACACAGTTATGATGTTTTACAAATTTTTATTTCAGTCATTGTCAATGTAATATTTTTCTGTTTTGGGTAGAAATCTGGTCTCTTCTTTCTATGAGCTTCACTGAAGTGATGAAGCATGCATGCTTCCTTCCTTTTCTCCTTCCACTTTGCCTGTAGATTTCTCTGTAATAGTTCTGATTGCTTGGAAAAGAAAAGAATGTTACATGGATTTTAGTTGCTTAGTGTATTGCTATCCAACCCACTGGGGGCTTAAAGCTTGACAATAAAGGCATACATGTTTTTGCATAGAATTTTCTTTGTTTTTAGGAATGTAAAATTTCTTGTAATTAACTGCATTAATTTACTTGTATCACTAGCATGTTTCGCCAAGGGATGCATGACTTGAAAGTATGGCCTAATGTAGAAGCGGATGGATCAGAACCCACAAAAACTCCTGGCAGAACAAGCAGTACTCTCTCAGAAGATCAGATGAGCCGTCTTGCCAAGGTATAAAAAAGATTTTTGAAACAGTGAAGTACTCTGAATGATGTCTGTTATAGTATGTCATGACATCATGAATTGTATTAGATGTTTTTATTTAAACTTAACTTTTTAGTAATATTTTTATTGAGATATAATTCACATACCATAAAATTCACTCTTGAGAAGTGTGCAGTTCATTGAGTTGTGTAATCATCATTACTGCATAATTTTGGAACATTTTAATCACCTAAAAGAAACCATGTGCTCTTTAGCAATCACTCCTCATTTGCTTCTCCCTGTGGCTGCTGACAACTGCTAATCTACTTTCTGTTTTCATGCATCTTGGCTATTCTGAACATTGCCTATAAATGGAATCATACATTATGTGGCCTTTTGTCTGAACTCTTACCAGATTTGAAAATGTAATTCTTCTACTATTTTAAATGACTCCCTACTTTTTCCAGTGACATAGCCTTAAAGATGAAAGTTTTAAATATTAGCAATACTTAGGATTTTGGGAAGTGAAGAGTTGTTATATAGCTAGCTAATTTAAAAGGGCATCATCCATCCTTTTTGTAAATGGATTGAATTATCATTTTTTTTCTTTCAAGACAGTTTTAATGTACAAAATTAGACTCAGTTCTGTTTAATAAAGTAAATTTTTTTTTTTTTTTTTTGTAAATCCCCTTTTACAAAGCACTGTGTTAGATTCTATTTAAAGATCCTTTTACTAGTTTGGCGTAGTGGCATATGCCTGTAATCCCAGGGGCTCTAGAGGCTGAGGCATGAGGATTTTTAGTTCAAAGCCAGCCTCAGCAAAAGTGAGGCAGTAAGCAACTCAATGAGACACCGTCTTCAAATAAAATACAAAATAGGACTGGTGAATGTGGCTCCGTGGTTGAGTGCCCCTGAGTTCAATACCTGGTATCCAAAAAAAAAAAAAAGATCTTTTTACCAATCTTGTTAAGACTTTCTTTTAATTTTTACATGTATTTTTTTTTCTTTGAATTTAATTAGCAAGAATAACTAATGTCTGGAGAAAGTTTTGATGTCAACTATTAACATCCTATTGTTTCTCCTTACATATAAAAATAATCTAATAGTCATGATTATGAAGAACACTTGGTTAGGCTTGGCTTTTTTCTTTAACAAAATTTTTTGTTATGATGCCCATTTGGTATATTATTGTTTTAAGAAAATGTGATATGTTTGCAACCTAATAAGTATATTGATGAGTATACTATTGCCAACCTCCTTTCTCTATGTTTAAATAAATAAAATTTAATATTCACTTCAGTTACTTACTTTAGATCTTGTTTACATTTTACATGACATATAGGAAAGTTCATAAGCTTTTTGTGTATACTTTCTCTTTAAGTGTTTATTTTATCAATGAACTTTTATATGAGCTAATATTTGTAACTTTTACAAACCTTGAGTAGTTAATAGACATTTTACTAGGTTCAGATCATTTGTTGGTCATTAAAAAGTAAAAAAGGTTAAATCTTAAATGTAGAGCAAAAGTAAATGTAGAGCAACGTGGACTATATTGAAGAAACAGAAGGTCTTTAATTTTCTTTTGTAGGCTGCATTATGATTTATAGTATGTATGAAATTCTAAATTTGAGTAGTAATAGGAAGAGTCAAATATATAAAGCTGTATATAATGCAATTTATCCACTTTATTTATTGTTTCAAATTATTTGCACTTTTGTTCACATGTTCCTAATTATATTTGATGGAAGGCTCAAACTTTATTTTTTATAACTGATATTTTCCAAACATTAGTATAGGCAGTATAATCATCTGAATTTGTTCAAGTTAGACTTCTGGTTTTCTAATATACCATTATGTTAGATATTTCTCATTTTTACCTTCTGAATTTTATAGTAGAAAAAAGGTGAGACTTACTTGATTAGTATGAAGTATGTGTCCATGTGTTCATGATTGAAGTAGTAACCCTTAAGCAATGTATTGGTTTATATTTATGCTTTTAGTTACCTGTACACATTAGCAACTCTACAAATGATCACTGAGCATAAATAGAGAAATGAGGTAACGGGAAGAGGCCTTCTTAATTTTTTTTAATATTTTATTTTTTAGTTATAGTTGGACACAATACCTTTATTTTATTTACTTATTTATTCTTATGTAGTGCTGAGGATCGAACCCAGGTCCTCGCACATGCTAGTCGAGCTCTCTACTGCTGGCCACAACCCCAGCCCCCTTCTTAATGTTTTTATTAATTGTTACCAATAATCATCAAAATCTTTTGGAGTATATCAAGTTGGGATCCACTTTTTCAAGAGATATTTATTGAAATTCATGTGCTACCTGTTTTGCCCAGAATGGTTATCCATTTTCAAGTAAGTCTTTATTAGTGTGTAAATCTTTATAATGGGTATAAAATTTAAGGAAAATAAGCTTTTTATAGTTTTATTGATGGTAACTGAAGCCTAGCACTTTTCTCCCCTTTGTTCCTTAGTAGATTGTGCTGTAAAAGATAAACTTCTGAATGGAGTGGAGATTTTAGAGCTTACTAAGTGCTGACAGCTTGTGTTAGTATTAACTTATGTTCCCCAAAGGCTAAATAGAACCATCCAAGCTGTAATTACTTAAGGGAAAAAAATGGATCCTGTTTTTATCATTGTTAGGGAATTGCTCCTTCTTTGAAGAAAACTCTTTATTTCTTGGTGCTTTGGGCTAATATATTCCATTTTTCCCAATACAACAGCTGGTCCTGCTTTTGAGGTTTTTTAGCACCTTTTATATCCCTGCTGCTATTGAAGAACTGTGTTTAAAAACAATGTCTTAGTGTTATGGTTTGGATAGGAGGTGTCCCCTCAAATTTCCTGTGTTAATACAGATATATTCAAAGGTAAAGTGATCAGATTCTGAGAGTTGTAACCTAATAAATTCATCCTGGTTTGAGTGGGCTGACTGGGTGGTAACTATAGAGGCATGGCTAAAGGAGGAAAGCCACTAGGGGCATGTCCTGAAGATTTCATCTTCCTTGGGCCTCTTTCCTCTCTTCCTGCTTCCTAGCTTCCATGAATGTAGCAGTGCTTCCACCATGATGTGTTTCCTCACCTTGGGCCCACAGCAGTGGAGTAAGCCAGCCATGAACTAAACTTCTGAGCTGTAAGCCAAATAAATTTTCTCTCCTCTAAGTTGTTCTTGTCAGGTATTTTTGGTCACGGTGATGCAAAGCTGACTAACACACTTAGGTTTGATGATGTTGGAAGCTTGAACAGTAAACATCAATTTACATGGAAGAATATGGTGTTATGAGTCAGAGTTTTGGCTATCCTACCAACCCAGGGAAGATGGTTTCTGAGATTATAAAATCATAAGTTTAGAATGCTTGAGCATGTACACTTATCATTCCAGTGGCTTGGGAGACTGAGGCAAGAGAATCTCAAGTTCCAAGCTAGCCTCAGCAACTTAGTGAGGTCCTAAGCAACTTAGCAAGACCTTGTCTCAGAATCAAAAATAATTAATAAAAAGGGCTGGGGATATGACTCAGTGGTTAAGCATTCCTGGGCCCAATCCCTGGTACCAGACAAACAAACAAAGAAAAAAAGAAATGTAGAATGGTTGATTTCTCATGTAGCTCTTCACATTCTATTATTTTAAAAGTTCCAACATGGCAAGTAATTGGGATGGTTTGTCTCCTTGAATTTTATATTTATTATCTTAGTAGAGAACAAAACTATGATTATTAGTTTGTAGTTGTGAAGGTGTTATAATCATGTCATTTGTTTTTTTCAAAACACTTAAGTGTTTTCCAGTACTTGTCTAACGTGAATGATATTGCTGTGCTCTTAGACTTTGTTGTCATTTGATTAGTTCTTAAATGTTTCAGTCAGGCTTCCTTAGAAACAGCTTTTTCTTCAACCAAAGGAAGGTTCATTTGCCTTGAAAACAGTGAAAATGTGCTTTCATACTTATTATGATTTTAACTTGATAGTTTACCAGATACTTTGGTATTGTTTTCTTAAAATTGTGCCACAGTAATAAGTGCACACACTTTATCCTCTATTGCTCTTATTTTTCTGATTACACATTGAAAAATATTTGTTCAGTTAGCTTGACACTGTCTTCCTAAAAACATTTTTGACATTGTCTTTAGTGCAACTTTTAAAATGAGGAGGAGTTTGTATGTTCCATTCTTCATTTTAATACAAAAGAAACATTACTGCAATCTTAAGTAAAAAATGAGTATTTAAATACATGAAGTTTAAGTGGTTAGAACTGAATGATTTATTTTTTGTTACATTTTGATTTTCCAGCCAGTGAATTTACTATGATTATATATAATTGTTGAGAAGACATTTGGTTTAAGAGTAAAAGGTATACATAAATCTTAATAATAGCAAAGCATAGTTACTCTGCATTGCACCCCTGAGCCTAAATAAATAGCTTAGTAACAATTTTCAAACTGCAATATGGGAAAGTTTATTAAGTTTTAGACTGCTTCCATCTTGGTTGCCTAGGGGTAATGGGACAAGAGGACTGTGAAATGAAGATTAACTATTTAAATGGCCTGTGAAAAGATGTTATTAGATAATTATTAAGCAAAGAACCTGAACTGCAGGCTGGACTTAATATTCTTACTCTGATTTATTTCTCAGCTATGTAAGTTGAATTCTAACTACAGCATGAATAACTTGAAGTTTTAGAAACTGCTTTCCAAGTGTGACATTTTTTCAGAAGTTAAATTCTTTTGAAATGATTAAAATGTAATTAACTTGTCTAGTAATTTTATGAATATGCCTATTTTTCTTTGAGAAAAAATGAGTATGAGAAAAGGAAACAAAACTGAATAGTGCTCAATTTAGGTCTTGTTTATTACAACTTGGATTTCTTAGACTTTGAACAGAATGAAGTGAATGTTGAAAATACATCATTCTCCACCCCCCATCTTGAACATTTTCTTCTTTTCTGTCTGTAAATTTCCCTAATTTGTTTTTGCTAACAAGGTATCTTTCTGTTGGAATAGATTTGTGAAAATCTTAAAGGTCAGGCATCTTGGGCATTTGCTAAGCTTTCATTGTCCATGACCCAGCCTTTTAATTGATTGTGGGCTTTAACTTGAGTCAGTTTGCATGTCGTTCCCATCTATTTCATTTTCAACTTGTCATATTATGAGAATTTTATGACTAGGATGCATATCCACCTGGGGTTTTGGATGTGACTACCAGGCTTTAGTGTTTGATTTATATTTGAATCCATGTCTTTGGACATGAAAGGTTAGTGCAAAAGCATGCTTCTCTACTGTCTCCTTTTCATTTTAGCAGCTCTGCTTGATGCCTTTGGAATGTGCTTTAGTTTCTGTCAAATTGATTAAAAGGAGGCAAAGAGAAAATAACAAGTAGATGAAAAATGCTTTGTGGTCCGTGTGACACAGATAGGTTTGAGAATGTTGAGGAGAGTGTATTGCTGCAGTGAAGATGTGTTGGTTTTCTAGGCTGAACCTCGAGTGCCTGCCTGGGCTTGCTGTGGTTCAGGGTCTGAATCTTAGCTTTGTTGAATTATTGCAATAGGAATCCAAACTGGATTTTATTAGTTCATTCATGAATAATTAGTTTTTTGAGACAAAAAAAAATCATTTCAAGGTTTTTGTTTATTTTGTTTATTTTGTACTAGGAATTGAACTCCAGGACTTAACCACTGAGCTACATTTTCAATTCTTTTTTTTTTTTTTTTATTTTGAAACCGGGTCTTGCTAAGTTGCTGAGTCTGGCCTGGAACTTAGATGGATGTATAATGCTCTTTTCCCTTTAATAATTATGTAACCCAGTGTTTGCAGAATATTACAGGAAGTTTCTAAAAATATGTTTAGTAGAGTCTCTTTGTTAGGACTTTTCTGGAAAAGTTGATATTTTTTTAAGAAATATCTCTGTATGTTAACTTTCACTTGGTTAGATATTTCATGCAGAGAACATGTCCTTTTTCTATAGTGTAAATACTTAGTGATTTATATCATAGTTGAAGTATCTTGATAATCTATAGTTTTTCATTTTTCTATTAATTCACTTATAAATTATCACTATTTATGATTTGAACAGTATATTAAACTAAGTGTAGCATTTTAGGAATGTGAATCTAATCGTGTAATCCACATCTAGGTAAAAAAGTACATATAAGGTACATACAGTGTTTTGCTCTCTGCGTTTTTTTGGTCTATGTGTGTCACTTTTACATTTTATTCATAGTCTAAAACAGTTAAAAGATTAGACTATGTAATGAATACATGATGAATAATTTAACAACAAATTATGGTAATGGCTGAAATTATTCAGGGCCAGCAAACTTGTTCAGTGGTACCACTAACATTAGCAAAAAACCTCTTAAATATAGTTTTTTTTTCTTTCTTTTTTTTCTTTTTTTATTTTATTTTGTGTGTGTGTCTATGTGTGTATTGCTGGGGATTGAATCCTGGGCCTGATGCATGCAAAGCAAGCACTCTACCAACTGAGCTATATCCTCAGTCTTAAATATAGGCTTTTATATGAATAATATTTTAACATTTATAACTGTGGCTTATTTGCTGTCATTATGCATTGTCATTCTTTTGTGTTATAACAAGGGTTTGCTGATATCTTGTACATTTATTCCTCATCCTGCATGGTAGCATCTTTTTTATTAGTCATTTGGTTTATGGTTTAAGACTGTCAACACTTTTGGATTTGTTTTAAAATTAATGGTATAAAGTAGACTAAATTAGTTTTTAGTCTAATTTAGTGTAAGATTTTTTTGCCAGTGTAAGATTGAACCCTAAAACAGTATTGATTTATGTTCTGAAAAATCTATTGTTTGTCTTTACAGCTGTAGTTCCTGCCAGAAAAGTAGAAAGTTAACATGCTTTTAAAGCTAGATTAATTTGAGAAGTTTAACTAATTGAAACTTTTATGAGGCAAATACTGTTCTTCCTGAATGATAAGATTTATGTGTAAAACTTGAAAGTAGAAGAATTGTGACCGAGACTTCATTAATCAGAAAGATAGAACCAGAAGAAACCCCTTTATTTGCTAAGAATTAAATATATAGCCATGTGCAAGCTCTGAAATACACACACTTGTATGTACACCACTTCTTTTAATCTCAATCATTCATATGAATTCTTATGTACAACTACTATATTTTGTCCCAAAATATAATTTTTTGTGTAAATTACTTTATAGCTTACATTTGATTTAATACAGATAGGACTCATCATCTTACGTTTTTTTGAAGAATTTACTTTTTAATAATAGAAATCGATGAGCCATGGTATATCCTATGAATATATTAGTAGATCAATAATTATATTTTGTTCTAGTTTTACTGTTTTGCTCAGTTCTATTATAGGCTCAGGGCAGTTTTAAAATTGATAGAGTTCAGTTGTGATCTTTTACTTGAGGGGAGTTAGAGAAAGAAAATATGAGATAGTTGAAAAAATCCAATCCAGCATAATCATGCTAAAAAAAAAAAAATCTGTATATGTTACTGCCCAGCATTATTATTAGCAAAATGGCTGTTATTCACATATGCTCTGTGAATTTGACAAGCCACATTGGTTTTGTTTATGTATTTCTTTTCTTTTTCTTTGGGTGGGGAGTCGGGGTACTACAGATTGAATATAGAGGCGCTTTAGCACTGAGCTACATACCCAGCCCTTTTTATTTTCTATTTTGTGACAGTCTCCCTAAGTTGCTAAGGCTGGTCTTGAATTTGTAATCCTCCTGCCTAAACCTTCCTAGTTGCTGGGATTACCGGCATGCACCACTGCAGCAGGCTGTTTGTTTATTTTTAGTAAGCAACAGAGAAGTGGAAAAAAAGTAAAGTTTTATTAATTTTCTTTGCTTAGAATCTCCAGGAAAATGTGTACATATGTGTGGGTTTGTGTGTGTGTATGGTTGTCTGGCTTAAGAATTATATTTGTTGTATAGCTATTTATTTGGAAAGTTTCTTTATCTTTTTATTGTCTCAAAGTTTCTTGACATAAGTTAGTTTTGATACCTAAAGCATATAAATATCCACTTGTAAAGAGTAAGCACATACTGAAAAATTGTAACACTGATTTATATAGTTCTTTAGTTAGACCTAATGGAAAAACCTTTGCAAAAAATAACTTTTGAGATAAAACAATTCTATTAATTCTTGGATTTGATTTCAGATGATCAGATTAAGTTAATCAGATACGTCTTTATTCTTTGAATTTAAGTATTGTGAAGGAAAATCATTTTAATTCACATCATCTTAAAATTTTAATTTACATCATCTTAAGATGATATTTTTGGATTCTTTATGTATTTTTTAATATTTGTATTTTTATACATGTTAATCTTTAGTGATTTTTCTTAATATATTTATCTACAATTGTTTTTGAATAGCATTTGGTTTTAAGTAGCTTTTGTTAATATTTCTTATTACAAAGATAATGTAAATTTTCTATAAACATAAAATATTGTTGAGGCTCTGTGGGAATCTTCCCCCAGTCTACCACCCAGAAATAACATCATTAATATTTTAGTTTACATGTTTCCAATAAATACATGAATGTATGGATATGTATTGATTTTTAAATTGGGATTGGTGTGTGTGTGTGTGTGTGTGTGTGTGTGTGTGTGTGTGTGTGGTGTGTTTTCAAAAGAATCTTTGTTTACACTTGTAGTGTCTCATAGTTGTTCTAGGTCATTTAAGGTACTTCTACAACCTATTTTGTAAGAATTTGAAAAATTTGCATACTGTGAATATGCTGTAATTTGTTTCATCAATGCTCTGTGGTTGGAAATTCAAAATATTTACAATTCTGTTCTGTTACTATGGTATTGTCCACTTTAAATTTTCTCCTTGTTTGAAAAGTGAGTCTTGGTTCTTTTGAATTATTTTTAGATGACTTAATTAATTTGCTTATATCTTGTGTTTCTGATTGGAGAGTAACAAAATATGTGTAAATACATAAATTAAGATCAACATTTAGGGAATATCTGTGAATTCTTTTGTTGGATCAGTTATATTTATCTTATAGTATTAAATTTCTTACACAATCTCTTAAGAAACAAAGCTAACCTACCTTTATAGTATCTGTGAAATTGAGCAATGTTAGTATTGTGTGACAAATATGTATTTAGTGATGTTTATTGTAAAGATGAAGTGGGTATATGAATGTGGGAAAAAACTGACAAAGCAGTTACAAAACAGAAGTTAGTTCTCTCTTATTTCCTTTTGCATAAATGTCCTATTTCCTTCCGTCTTTCTCCCCTTTTGCCTATTCGCAGATTAATGGGCTGACTTGAAACAGATGAGCATGTTTTTTTCAGGGCTTCTTACTCTTTTTTCTCCCTCTTTTGGCTTAAATTGTAAAACTCTAGATCCTGATGAACCTCAAGAAAGCTAATTCTTAGTGTAAAATCTGATATTAATATAGATCTGCTTACCCTCCACTTTGAAGAGAACTTGATTTATTCAGTAAATTGTTAGTGAAGGCTTACTATTTTTGGTCTCAGATGCCTAGGCAGATCAGGTTTGCTGATGTGCTGACAACCAAGCTATTTCTTCTGCTTGGAAGGTGTCATCCTGTTTGTTTGGCTGATTCCTTATCTTTCAAGTCTCTGGTTAAATTTTATCTATGGGAGAGACCTCAGCACACATCCCTCTCACTATTACTTTTGATTTATAGTTACAACTCTAAGCAGTTAACCATATAAACACTTAACATCTGAATCTCCTTACTCTTCCCACATTACACTTCTTTTAATAAAGATACTATACTTACCTCCAGGGCAGAAAATTTTATATGAGGTCATTATTTCAATAAAGTAACACATTTATGTTAACTGTATAAATTCTAGCAAAAACTGATCAAGGGCCCGAATCATGTTTTTTCTCCTTCCTCCTTTCAAATATCTTTCTATTTTCTCAACTCTAACCTCTTGGATAGAATCAGAAGTTTACAAATATTTATTTTTCCATCCTGTTTGTCACCTTTCCAGATAAAATTTCTTTCAAATTTTCATTAAATCATGAGTGCTAGGTTTTACTGTCCTTTCATAGCTTTAGCATGAAAAAAGCTCTGTATACTTTGCCATTTTTAAAGTCTGTATACTTGCTCCTTTTAAAACAGTGCAATAAGGCAAGTAAAAATAAGGAGCAGTGACCTGTGAGAGTTATGGTTCTCTTGGAGGACTGTCTGTTCCCAAGGATCACTGTTTAACATTCCTTTTCCCTGCTGTTTTTAGTCTAGATACAGTGTGGCAAGTTGGCCTACTTCTAGATTTGTCTGTGATACTTTTATTAAACACCCACTGATATGAGACATCTTCCTCAAGCACATATTCCTATCTTTTCATCAAATTTGATAATACATGATTAGTACTCCAAAAAGTTTCCTGGGCATGTTATTTGGTTCTTGGGGATTCTTTTATTTAAATAGCTTTTATAACCCCTTGCTGTTTAATTCTTGGAAAAGTTAGGGCCCAATAATTGTGTCATTATTTTTGTGAGAGTAGGCTTTTCTTTTAAACTCTATATGACTTCTTGTGAATTCTTTAGAAATCTGTGTGTTCCTTAAAAAAGAGTGAATGACACTTCTACTGTTTTCTTGACCTGTCTCCTTACTAGAATGGGCACCCTAGTGAGGATGATTTCCTCACAAGCAATTTAAAACAGATTGTACTACTTTTATCCTGCTGTTTAACAGAATGCAGATTTTTCCTCCTTGGAAATAATGTAGGTTACTGACATTTCAGACCCAAAAATGAAACACAAATTATTATGCCAGCAACTAATTTTACCTATGTTTTTAAAGTTTATTTTTAGTCTTCAATATCTGTAGAAATTCTGAGATTGGGGATATTTAAATAGAAGCTGTTTTAGACTGGTGAAAACTATCCAAGTCTGAATACATTGTTATCAGCATCAATAAGAGATGAAGTGATATAGGTTATGGACAAATTAGAATAGTTGCTTAGAATTTTAATAGTGCTTTATAGTTTTATAAATCTTTACAATTTTAAAATATTTTTCACTTAATTATTCACAATTATTAAGTATTTCATTAAGCCCCTAAAAAGAAAAGTTTTTTTAGTCCTAAGAACCAAAAGAGATTATGTGGCTAGATTATTTTGAAGTATGAGGGAGATTATTTGAAGAAGGCAGAGACTGATCATTTTGTAGTTGTTACAGCTGATTCTAGACTTTACCTATTGTCTATTGTTCAGCTAAGAGCAGACTTTGCCATTTTTAAACTCTGTTCAATTGCAAAGGAGCAAGTATACAATCAATTGTATTTTGTGTTTGGACTAATAAGTCTTGTACTAGCTAGTCTCTAACTAGCTGTCAATGAAGCATGCCTTCTGATACTCATACTCTTCCACAGTCAATCTTCTTTAGCCTTGAGACTTATTTTCACTGATATAGTACTGCAAAAGTGATGTTGTGCTGCTCTAGGTAAGACAGCTAGGCAGCTTTTGTTTTTGCACTTCTTGAGGACACCTAGCTACTACACTATTCTTTTGTGGTAGCCATGTTGAAAAACCACTGAAGATGGAACACCACTGAGAGAGAACAAATAGGGAAGGAGTGTGGCCCCACCACCCTCATATCCCAGCTAAGCCCACCCTTTTCAACATCAAGGTATCAGACAGGTGAGTGCAGCCATCTTGGATGCTCCAACCCCAGCCACCAAATTACTGCTCTCCTGAGCAATTGTAAATAAGATCAAGAGGGTCTCTCATTTTGTAATTTCTCATGACTTATGGAGAAATACAAAATGAATACTATTATAAGTCACTAACTTTTGGGGTGGTTTGTTCTTTAGTAATAGATATACATAACTGGTGGCTAGAAGTAATTCTGGGTAGTAACTGTGCAGTTCTCTAGAAATTATAAAACTAATTTAAATAGAGAAATATCTAGTATTTCTGCTCCTAATCTCAAAGTCGAACGCAGGAAATACATACGTAAGCAGTCATCATAGAGTAAATAGTACCTATGATTTTGTACTTACTTGAGCTCTCAACACTGTTTTACCCTACTGAGTATATAGATTTTCCTTATTCTTTCTAATTTTAGCATTTTGTAGTGTGTGTGTATCATGGTTTACTTAACATTTCCCACTGTTAGTGGATATTTGCGTTCTTCCATGTATTTTTTTTTTTTTTTGGTATTAAAAATGAGAACAAGGGCTGGGATTGTGGCTCAGCGGTAGAGCGCTCGCCTAGCACGGGCGGGACCCAGGCTCGATTCTCAGCACCACATTAAAAAAAAAAAAAAAAGGCATTGTGTTGTGTCCTTCTACCAAAAAAAAAGAACAAATGTGAATGTTTCCAGGATGATTTCAACTTGCCCTCCATAATGGCTTTATCAGTTTTAGTGCTGCCATACTGATCAGACATTTCTGATTTGTCTGAGTAATTAAAAAAGGAGAGAAAAGGCCTCACTACATTTCCCACAACTAAACTTTATTGCCAGTTCTTTCCACATAATAAATTAGTGGGAGAAGAACTATTGTATTATGAATATGGAACTACTGTTCAACAAATGAGAGAAATTAGTTGAACTAAAGTTTCTTAGTAATAGTGCATGAATATAGAGAATGAGTGGCAAAGCCTAATAGAAGGAAAATGGGCCTTTTTATTTTTATGTACTGGGTCTTGAACCTAGGGGAGCTTTACTACCAGTTCTTTCTTAAATTTTTATTTATTTTTTTAAATTTTGATATAGGGTCTCCCTAAGTTACTGAAACTGGCCTAAAACTTCTGATCTGCCTGCCTCAGCCTCCTGAGTCACTGAGATTACAGGTGTGAATTGCTGTGCCCAACTGAAAATGGGCTTTGAAAATCTTGAATTTAAATTCTAGCTCTGCCACTTCATAGTAGTAATTAATAAACATTTGTAAACTAGGGACAAAACTATCTTCTTAGAAGAGTGATTATAATAAGTGCCCAAAATTTGGATGTAAATGTTATTTTTTCCTTCTTTCTTTATTATATACACTCATTTTACTGATTTATACTATTAACTTTGTTCTTAAAAGGGAAGGATGTAACGTTGCCTTTTATAAATTTATTTATCTTGAAAACCAGTTTGGAACATGTTGCCAAGTGAGTAAGAATATAAACCTTTAATGAACTACAAGGAATAGTCATTATGGATGCTATTGTCATGACTACCTGCCATGTTTTATATACATTATCTTACTTAAATTTGGAGAATAGGAATAGAATATAATACTTTCAACTTATTGTTGCAGATTCAAAATGATAGAGTTTGAAAATGGAGTGTTATGTTTGGAACCCAGGTATCTGGCTCACAGTCTAATACTCTTTTAGTACACATTGCCTGATCTTCTTTGATTCCCTCATTGTCCATTTCTTGGGCTCTTTCATATTGCTAGCATATTTATCTAATGCTCTACCATTAATTACTCAACAACATATTTACTCCCTGCTTTGTGACAGTAATTAGCCTAAGCACTTATTGATACCTTTTTATGCATGTTCATTCAGAGACTACCTTAGATAAAAATTTTTTTGAGTTTATTTGTAAAAATGCTGTTGATATTATTTATGTACTAAAATGAACCTCAGTGGGGCTGGAGTTGTAGCAAGTGGTTGAACACTTGCCTAGCATGTGTGAGGTACTGGGTTCAATTCTCAGCACCACATAGAAACAAATAAATAAATAAAAATAAAGGTCCATCAACAACTGAAAAAAATATTTTAAAAAAATGAACTTCATACTTTTTGTGTGCAGTTACTGTTTTCATTTGCAAAATAGTATAACCTTGTAATTGTAGTGAGAGTGTAGGAAGATAATGAATATTGATGCTGAAAATTTTAGTTCTGTGAGAGAGATAATAATTGGTGGTAGTGTTGTCCTTATAAGAATATTGTCATGACATGGCCAATGAAGAGGAAGATAACAGATATAGATAACCTATTATATAAAACTTTGATATCCAGTTGTGCTTTATGCTATGAATTTGTTTAGAAAGAAAGGTTTTGATACATTAAATGAAGCTGGGGTTTCTAATACAAAGCTAGTTCTAATACAAAAACTAATTCTAATTTTGGCTCTTGGAACTTATTGTGAATTCTCTGTGGATTTGAATAGTTGATATATTGTTATATAATTTATGAAACTAAGGGTAGATTGGTTTGTACTCTACCAAAGCAACTCTAGGTATTTTTAATATTTTCACTTGTTTCCTAAAATAAAAACATGCATGCATATGTATGTGCCTAAAGTTTTAATTTATACATGCTAGAGAAATATGTGTCTGTGACTGCCATTTTTATGTTTGTTAGATTAAAAATGTAGACAAAAGAAAAAGTGGTTTACATACTCTTTCTTAGAGGAGGAGTAGTTATAATTTCTTCTCTTTATAATAGTATAAATGGTAAAAATGTAAGAAATGTCTGTAATTTAGTATAATAAGCGTTGCAAGATTGTGGATCTTTTATATTTTTTAATATTTTTAATGGCTTTTCTTTAAATTTTTTTTCATGCCAAGTTTCTTATCACAACGGTTACATAAGGATTCTGATGTGTGTAAGAACGTTTCATATGTGTAATTGATATTGCAGGTTGAGTATCCCTGTTTTGAAATGCTTGAAACCAGAAGTATTTTGGATTTTGGAATTTTTCCATATACATAATGAGATACCTTATGAATGAGGCCCACATATAAACAGAAAATTCATTTATTTTGTATATACACCTTTCTATATATAGACTGAAAATAATTCATTATTTGTAGTGCGCCTGTTTTGACCGTGACCCCACTTGAGGTTAGGTTTAGAATTTTCCACTTATGTCATGTCGACAAAGTTTTGGAGTTTGGAACATTACAGATCTGGGATTACATTACGGATCAGATTAGGGATGCTTAACCTATATCATTTTTTATTGTCCTTTCTTTAAAATCTATGTTAAGGTTTTCTCCATTATATTTTTTCTGCAGCTCACCAAAGCTCATCGACAGGGACACATGGTGAAAGTAGATTGGCTGGACAGATTGACATTTAGAGAAATAGAAATGATAAATGAGGTGGGTTATATACATCTTTTTTATTTCAGAACATTATTTCTACATCAGTTTTTTGAGAAGAATTGTTTATAGTCAAGTATCTAACACATGTGGGGTTATTGGGCTTAAATGTTTATAGATGTGAATTCTGTGTTAGTAGAAAACTTGGCATATTGCCTTTCTTAAATTCTAATATATGCTGAATCATGAAATAGTAATTTATATTGTAAATATATTAAATATCATATATATTTAAATCTGTTGAGTTTTGCTGCCTCACTTGTGTATTCTCTCTAATGGCAGCTCATGTTCAAGTTCAAGTCAATGTTGGATAAATCTTCCTTTCAGCCCACTGCTTATTTACTCATTTCTGTTACTACATATCATCTTAAGAAGTCTTCTCTCCAATTGATGTTATTGTTTCTCTTATTTCTACATATAGGACTCTGCACCCTTGATAAAGTTATGTGGTTTATGTTTTCCTTCACTTTGTTAATTGTGCCAGTTTTATACATTATCTTTAAAAGATAACTTCAGTGAGAGTCTTTCTAAATGTTATTTAAGAAAGCTTTCCTTTTTTCTACATTTGTTTTACAATACCAGATGCTTGGCCTGATTCTTTAGACAAAAATCTAGAGAATAAAAATAACAATTATATTAATCAAATTAGGAAAGAAGAATATCACTGTCTGGCTCATAATGACCACCTTAGTCCACAAGTAACTTAATTTATATTCTCTGAACAGTTTTCAGCAGGTAGAAAGCTTTTAATTTTACAATGAACCATTGCTCTTTTAAAAAATGAGTTTAGTGGTGATTAACATTTATGTTCATTTGGACTATTGGTTGTCTTTTCTAAATTTATTCATAATCTGTTCTCATGTACAAAAAACTTTACCTTTTCAATTTTTATAATTCTACATTCCAAAAGAAAGTACACCAAAATACTTACTGACTTACTGTATTTCAGTTTCAGTGCTTAGAGATGTAGAAAATATGGTGTTGCCCATCCTTTCTCATCTTCTGCATCCCCTTTTTTAAAGAGAGACAGTCATTACCATTACCACAATAGACTATGATGTGCTGAACGATTTACATAACCTCTTTAAACCTTTATGATTTTATGTATTTCATTTAAAGCCATTTATAAAGCTGGTTTAGATAGGACTAATAACTCTTTTAGAGTCCATTGTTTTTTTTTTTTTTCACTTCATTGTCATACTGTTTGCCTATTTTTTTTAATAAAGGGGACATATTGACATGAAGAATAAACTTTTTTATGTTGAAATAAGGAGTAATTATTGCCCAGTGTTGATAAAATTACAAATGAAGGATTGGCAATATAGTCCAAGTTGGTAGAATGCTTGCCAGCATGTCGGAAGTCTTGGGTTTCATCCCCCAGCACCACCAAAAACCCGCCCTCCAAAACACTTTACAAATGACAAGTTGTCTTAAGACAATTTGTAAATTATGAAAAACTTCTAAAAGTTATACTTGGTAAGGTCAAATGGCCTCCTTCTTAGTTATGTACTTTTATTTTTTCTTTTACCTGTGCTTAAAATTTATTAGTTCCTATAGTTGGATTAGTCTCAGTTTAAGGGGGGATTGTTCTTTTTCCAACATTGTTAGAAATACAAAATACCTTTGCTTTTTAAATAAAACAGTTGTCATGTAGATATATATGGAATGTTTTCAAGACTTTGTATTGTAAAATCTGAACTACTGAATAAATCAAAAAAATTTTATTAAATTTGAGGAGGGAATTGTGAGTGAGTAATAGATACTACTGGGTAAAATAATAGTGATACATATAAAACAGTGCTATATAAAACAGGGCATGCATATAATGAAGAAAAATTTGTTACATCTTAAATTGTACTTGATTTATACATTATTTTTGAATTGGGAAAAACAATGCATACTAATTTTTAAGAAAATGTTGAAAGTGATCATTTTTCATAAATTTGTTTTTTCAGAGTGAAAAACGAAGTTCTAATTTCATGTATTTGATGGTTGAATTTCGATGTGTCAAGTGTGATGATAAGGAATATGGTATTGTTTATTATGAAAAGGTATTTTCCTTGGAACTGTTTGTGGTTTCTGAAGAAGGGGGGGAGGGGAAACATTAAAAATTCACTGTTGTTCCTGCTGAGATGAATTATTTTGTTGCAGGATAGCAGCAGACAGCTGTCAGCAGCAGCTGTTTTTGTATACACAAATCAAATCATATAGCTACAATAAGATTACAAAAGCCAATCATTCATGTAATGCAGTTCTGGGTTAAAAAATCAATAAGTATGCAAGTGATTAAAAACTTTTTGATTAATTGTTCTACAAATTTGCAAGTAGAACACTAAAAAATGGCTTTATTTAAAGTTATTATTCATTTGAAAAGTAAAAGGGGGAAATCAAAGTTTTAAAGTCAAGGCAAGGTTTATTGTTTGAATATATATGTAATATGTTGGAATTCTATATGTAGCCCTAAATAAGTGTACTTAGAAAGACTTTAAATGTGCATTTAGATATATAATATATGCAAAATTTAAAAACTCATGTTGCCATTGGGCTGATTTAATAACAAATAAGACAGTTATGGGTTTGTCATGGTCTGTTATGAAAAGGAAAACAGTTTTTTATTTGACATGTATTAGGTACTTGAAAAATATGTACTGTGAAGAAGCTTCATTTAAATACTACAGAAATAATCAAATGTTTAGTTTGAACCCATTTAAACCAGGTATCTTTTATTATGTTGGAAATAGTAGACAAGTCCCAGGAAATGAGAACTGACTTTTGATACATAGCATAATTAATATTTATTGTAGCATATAACCAAGTTTGCATAAAATATCTTTGTTTATTTGAAGTGGCACTTTGAATTACACTTACATATTTGTTTATACTGTAACAAATGATTTTTAAGTATATGTACTTTTTTTTTTTTTTTTGGTACAGTGTATTGAGCCCAAGGAGGGCTTTTCTACTGAAATACATCCTTAGTCCTTTGTATTTTTTATTTGAGGGTGTTGCTGAGTTGCTTAGGGCCTCACTAAATTGCCGAGTATGCCTCTTAACTTGGCAATCCTCTCGCCTCATCTTCCCGACTTGCTGGGATTAAAGGGGTGTGTGTGTGTGTGTGTGTTTCACACTTATTAAACTGTATATTGCTCTTTGAAATTTTTTCATAATAGAATATTTGGGTTTATTTAGTTTATGATTATTTTTATAGTTATTTTTCAAGTTAATATTTATGTCTTTTTTTTTAGTTTGTATCCTTTTCACTTTGTTGCAGATTAGGAAAAGTTACTGCCTGGTAGAAAACAGAACATAGGAAGATAGATTATATAACACTGTTTAGTGATTTATTAGAAAGGTATCTCCCAAAAAAAGGGCTTTTTGTCACCAGTACATTTTAATAAAATTGTATTTTATATTTTATACTACATATAATATCATGAAAAGCAGTATTTTCTGCTTATATGGAGCTTACATTGCAAAAACATGCTAATGGAGGGTGAAGGATCTTTTGAAAGACAGCTTTGATAATAGATGAAATAATAACAGAATAGAAATTAGAAGAATTTCAAGTATTTTTGAAAAGGTTCTTGACCCCTTTCTACTGCTTCCAGAAAATTGGTTGTAAATTAATGCCTGTCTGCCCACCCTGTCATATTTCCACTTAGTGTAAAGATTGCTGGGCCAGTGTATTGAATCTAATGGAAATAGACTTTCTTGTCACCTGTCTTTTGTGACAGATAGCCTTAGTGAAGATTACTTGTCACAGTTGGGCTGATAAATGTGTTTTCTGGTTTTGTGACTGAGAACAAGCCTGTTAAACAACAGCTGTGGGAATTTGTGGTTTTCTGTAAGACTCAATTACTGAACTAAAGTTAAGTCACAATAGTTCCCCTCTTGCAGTCTCTCCTGATTTTGTTGAATGTACCTAAAATTGAAAACTTACTAGCATTTGGAAATTGACAGAAAAGTTTGATGCTGGTATAGAATCATGAGGAAATGAATTCCAACCTTAATTAGTTTAGCCTTTTCCAGTATATTTGGCAGTGACATTTATTATGCTAAATTACCTCCATGCCTGAATAGGATAAAAATAAAAGCCAGCATTCTTCAAAAATAACACCAACAAAATGAGACAGCTTTATTTCTTAAGAATTGATTGATTGATTTTTATTATTTAAGTTTATATTGTGTTGTTCCTCTGAGGAGCAGTATTTCTGTATCTCTAGCTATGTATAAATTTGAGTAACATTAACCCCACACTTAAAATTCCATTTCTTTCAGTGAATCTCAGTTGTGATCCCTTGAAAAATTAATAGCATTTATGTGATTTTTGGAAATGGTGAAACACATCAGTTGTGCCATACTTTTGTGCTCTGTAATTTCATTTTTCCAAGTTTGAGTATTAGGTCTTTTATTTTTGATGAACTGTCATAATAAATTCTTTAAAAAATAAAGCAATAAAAACATTTGCTAATTTTCATATCTCTGCAAATGTAATTTTTATTAGATTTTATTTTTTCCAAAATATCAGTAACCAAAGATATGAAATTATATTTTCTAATATAGGTGAAAAAAGAGAAGGATTACTATTGTTGTTATTGTTATTATTTTTGGCACCAGTGAATGAACCCATAGACGCTTTATAACTGAGCCACATCCCCAACCCTTTTTTTTTTTTTTTTTTTAATTGAGAGACAGGGTCTCCCTGAGTTGTTTAGGGCCTCATTCAGTTGCTGAGTGAGGCTGGTTTTGAATTTGGGATTCTCCTGCCTCAGCCTCCTGAGCCACTGGGATATAGGCATGCACCACTGGGCCTGGCAGGATAAGGATTTTTTTGTAGGAAAGAATGATGCTTATTGAATAGAATTAAAATATAGTATATAGCATTATGTTTTGCTTTTTATCATTTGACTAAAGTTCTTTTCTTTTTTCATTTCTTGCACTATAATCTAGGATGGTGATGAGTCATCTCCAATTTTAACAAGCTTTGAATTAGTGAAAGTTCCTGACCCTCAGATGTCTATGGTAATTCTGTTGTGTAATTTTTTAATGGAAGTACTTTTCTCCCTAATGATTATGACTTAGACCCATTAAGTGCATTTTTCTTTTGAAAAAGTAATATGTATCCACTTCAATTAGCTAGAAGTGATTTATAAGTCTACTTTAGCTACTAGGATCAGATTATCAGATGGAAATTTCACAAGGTACACTGACATCTTAAAAACAAGGTCAGGATAATATAGAGTTAGGATCCCTTTTAAAAGAGGTGGGGAATGTTGTTAGAGTGGGAACTTATTAGAATAGGTATTTGAAAGATGGTCATTATACAGAAGAAAAATTTGTATAATTAGGATCTGACAGCTGCGATTAATGGATGAGCATCTTTGGAAGATAGACTTTGTTGTAAAATAAGGAAGATGGTTGTATCAACTAGAACTACTGATATATGAAGAGCTCTAAAAAGTTGAAGAACAAATGATCAAAATCAGAAGTTAGGAAAAAGAAATGAACAGACAATTCACACACCTGCAGTCAACTAATAAAATAAATGTGTTAAGAAATCAAAGGAAATATAAAAACACACATATTTTCTTAAGCAATAATAATGTGGTTAAAACTAATGATGTTGACCATGAGTAAAACAGTCAACACCAGAAGTTTTAAGAAGCTGACATGGCATGTGCATATTATGACACTAGTAGAGCTTAAGTCATTCATAGTTTTCCACTCTTGAAATGGGAACATATTATTTAAAGATATATAAGGGACTAAAATTGTACTAAAATAAAATGTTAAGTATTATAAAATGATTTTAAGTAAGCAACCATTTTATATTTCTGACTAGATAGCTATCAAGTTTTCTTTTTTGTGAAGTTTACATTCTTAGTATTTTAAAATAATTTATAGGAGAATTTAGTTGAGAGCAAACACCACAAGCTTGCCCGGAGTTTAAGAAGTGGACCTTCTGACCATGATCTCAAACCCAATGCTGCCACGAGAGATCAGCTAAATGTAAGACACTTATAAAATATGAATATAAAAATAGTTTGATGGGTATTTCAATGACAACTGATGGTACATTAGTCTAACAATTACTTAGATACACATCTTTTCCATGTTGATCAGCCCTATATAATGTCAACACTTTTCATTTCTGCATTTAAACCAAATTATGTGGGGGCTTTTAGTAAATGTATTCACTCTAGAAATAGCTACAAATAGTTTTTACTTTCACAATGTAGCATTGTTAGAACATGGCTCTAAGACATTGCCTGAGAGACAAGATGATGTGTAAATGTGCATTGTTGTAGGTATTGAGTTGATAAGAGTTTGCTTTGCTTTTTGTTCTTCCTTTTTTGTGATGGGGCATCATTTGTTTTGTTTTTAGTTGAAGTAAATGAACTTTGTAGTTATATACTTACATATGAAGTATGACATTTTCATCTTCTTTTTCTCCTTACATCCTGAATGGATAACTACGACAAATTTAAGTGTTGCTTGGCTGAATGTACCTTCTTGCTTGTATAGTGATTGTATTATTGAAATATTTAATAAATGAAAAATATTAAATGGAAATATATAGGAAGTACATGTTTGACGAAAGAATTCTTTTTCTGCTTTTTTATAGATTATTGTGAGTTATCCACCAACCAAACAACTTACATATGAAGAACAAGATCTTGTTTGGAAATTTAGATATTATCTTACCAATCAAGAAAAAGTGAGTGTCTTGAATATTGTCAAAATTTTTTAGGAATGATCAAGATGAGGTAAAAGTGCAATCAAAATGCAGTTATTATCAACTTATAATTATTACAGAGAAATATATCTGATATTCCATTGGGGGAGAAAAATAAAGAGGTAACACAGGGTATGTTTATGATTGTTGATGCATAGACAATATCTGAATGGGTTTTGAAGTCAGAGAGTCTTGGATTCAGTTTCTGAAAACAACAACTTGTATATGTTAGAAAGAAGTAAATTACTTTTTGTTATTATTCTAGTGGAGACAGCTTTCTTTCACAGGTGAGATAATATAAATGAATAACCTAGCAGAGCGCCTGGTATGTTCTTTGTGTAGAGTGAATATTATTGTTTTATATCTCATTGTTCTTATCTCTTTGAATTTGGACTAATAGGAAAATGTTTACACTATTAAAAGAACTATAGAATTCTGGAGTTGTGGCTAGAGGGAAAATAAGAACATAAATGAAAAGGTAAAATTGAGTTAGTGAAGTGGCAAGCAGAATAGAGGTTCGGTGATTTGAGATGTTTGATTTCCATAGTGAAACCGTGGAGTGGATAGTTTCTGGAGAAAGAAGTGATGAAGTCATCAGCCCTAAGTTTGAGTCTAGAGATTTGGTTTTGAATCTTCTTAGCATTACCAAGAAACTTTTTTAATTTGGGAAAATTATTTCACCTTTTTAAGCTTTATTTTCCTTGTGTTAAATATGAGATTATTAATTGGTAGTATGAATTTTATGTCTCTTTTGGTTCTTAGTATAGTCTGTAATGCTTTATGACAAATGGGCAAGTATTAACTTTTGAAGTATAAAAATAACAACCAGCATTTATTTAAACAGCTACTGTATGCCAGGGATTTTTTAAATTCCATAATAACCCCACAATGTGCACAGTGCTGACACTGTTCTACAGATGAAGAAACTTGTTCTTTAGAGAGATTGAGGAATGTTTGAAGAATCACAAAGCTTATACATGGTGCCTCTGGATATGCTTGATGAATTAGAAGAGAAGGGAGTTAGTGAAGACAAGAAAGGAGAATTTGTAGAGAAAACGTTTCCAACATTATGTGCAAGATTTCCTTAGCAGGAATGCTGAAGAGCATTAGGAGCAGAACAGAGAAGCTTTAGAAAAAATAATATCTGTCAGGAAGCTGTTACATAATTATGTGAAGATGAATTAATATGTTTTACAGTCTCATGAGATGGTTTTTAGCTACTTTGTTTTAACTTATTTTTCTGAATTCATTTTCCTTTCTTTAGCTTCTGAAGTAAAGATAAACATCTGGTTACAGCTGATCTTGACTCTTGATCTTTCCTTTTTATCATTCATTGATACCATGGGAAATTCTTTGTAGATGAATCATATTTATTCTCCTTTATATCCATAGTAAGAATGAGAGAGGAATTTGAGATTTACTATAGCTTTGAGTGTTATTTTCTTCGTCACTGAAGGAAAGGAAATATTCATCAACGGAAACACAGGTTTCTGATTTCATTTTATAAAGATTAAGTTAGTATCATGATACTGTGTTAAATGAACCTTGGTCACAGAAATTGCGTCTTGAATGCAGCACAGTGTTGTCTAAAACACACAGCAAGATATTGAGTTAAACCTGTTAGGATGTATAGGTTCAAGAAGCATAGAATAGATTTACAGAGCAGAACTTTCTTAGAAAAGCTTGCAAGAAAAATTGTTTGTTTAAACAAGTAGTCACTTCCCACTGAAATTCAATTACTTCTAGATATGTGCAAAAGAAATAAAATGCTCAAGTGTTATAAAGTGTGTGACAAGTTTCATTTAACTAGTTGATTTCAAGTTTTCGAAAGGTGGTGATGAAACTTCAATTCTCAGGACATATTGCAGGATTCTTAATGATGCCTAGAGTAGAGTGAAAGATATTTTTTAATTTGGGGGAAGAACTTTTGAGTAAACCAAATGTATATTGGCCTTGAAGTGACCAGAGGAATTATTTACACAGCCACATTTGTATCCTTGTAATAATTTAAAATGGGTTTTGTAGAAAACAAATAGCCCCACAAACCACTCCTTAATTCATTTACACAAAGACATTCTTTTAATGTTAGGTTCTCAGAAATTGTGATTTAGCATTTAGGCCCAGCAGCTAAAGAGCTTTCCTAGAGAAAAGGCAGTGCTCAGAAAAGAAATTGGAGAAAATTGGTTCTTACAAGGTTTTCCTTTTTTTTTTTTTAAAACTAAATTTGGTCTTTTTTCTATATGGCTTGTCTTGAATATTCTGGATAAAATCCTCTACTCTGGACATGATGTTGTCCATAAAGTTTACATTAATAAATTGATCTAATAAAATTATTTCCAGTTGTAGTCCACAGTAGATAGGAAGTGACTTATTTTTTTTTGTAGACCCCAAAATGTAAATGTTGTGATTTTTTTAAAGCTATCTTTCATAGTAGCTTTTCTTTAAAAAGTGTTGGTTGAAAATAATTGTTATATTAACTTCATGATCTTGATTATGCCTTGGAGAAGAAGCTATAGGAAGAGTCACATATAGTGAAGATAATGGTGATGCACTTGCTTGTTCTTAGCAGGCTTCTTCTGAGACAGTGACTATAGGACAGTAATCATATCTGTGTCTATTAATAAGAATTTGATGCAGAACCATAGCTGAAGTTCAACAAGCATTTATTCACTTTTTGCCTAGCATTGTACAAGGCTCTAGGTATTATGTCCACATATTATATAAATGAAATTTGTTTTAGGCAAAGGATGTTTTCACATTAATATGGAGAAGTATGGCGATAGTAATTAAGGGTGACTCTTTTAGTAAAAATGAAGGTGATTGTTGTAATGGAAATATTAAATGTAGCAGGATTGTTATGGTATGGTGTGAGGAAAGATTGTACTTAAATTTGAGCATACTCTGATGACATTATTTACTTGGTGATCAATTTTTCATGGAGAAGCTAACAATGAGTAAGGCAGTCTGTTCAGAAAACAATAGTTAGTATGAAAGGTTATTTAAAGAAGGCACCAGATTATTTTGGTTCTTGAGTTTAGCCCTTGGGAATTGGATTTTATAGCCAACAGGAAACTACTAATGTCTTAAGTGATATTTTAGGGAGATGAATTTAAGCACTTTGGAGTGAAGCCGACAAGTTATTAAAAAGACATAATTAGGGCTGGGGATATAGCTCAGTTGGTAGAGTGCTTGCCTTGCATGCACAAGGCCCTGGGTTCAATCCTCAGCACCATTAAAAAAGAAAGAAAGAAAGAAAGAATTAAGAGGCTTATGTACTGATTTGTAGAGCAATGGTGAAGGGCAAGGGAGTGGGAGGAAAATTTACAACTAAGTTGACTTGGAGACAAGTTGCAGAGGTTAGGCCCAAGTATCAGAAATAAGGAAATAGGGTATGTGGAAAGACAGATGAGGATATGTTTTCAGTTTTGAATATTTTGAATTGGAAGTATTGGAAGAAGAACAAAGTAGAAACTTCTAATAATTGAGTTGGGTAGCAGTTAAACCTAAAAATATATATATGGTAAATATAGTATTTTTGGCATTGGTGTAATTGTGATTCTGGTAGTAGGAGATGATAGGTAATTCTAAGATCCAGAGGAGAGATTATCAGAATTATTAATATGAAATATTATAATAAATGCAGTAAAATGAACATTTGATACTAGACTTAACATACAAAATAGAATAACAATAAGTTAAAATAAAATGATGAACATTTTTCAAAGTATTTATTATATGGAAGCCACTGTTCTAAATGTTTTACTTTCATTAACTTATTTAATCTTCATCATAACCTAATGAGATAGGTTCCTTAAAAGTTAAATTATGTGATTCAGCTAATATACTGACATATTCAGGAATTAGGATTTGAACCCAGACACCCAGGCTCAAATAAAATTGCATTTAAATCCTATATCTTTACATAGATGAATTTAAAGCATTTTTAAAAGAGCAGGCCTAGGATAAATTTTCATCATTATTCTTGTCTTCAAATTATTATTCTTTCTTATTTTTCTTTTTCTTGTTCCCTTCTTCATTTTCTTACCTCTTGGTTTATTGTTTGTAACAGTTATCATTATAAAGTTGTGATTTTTTTTTTTTGTACAGTGTGGTTAATTCCTTGGCAGCAGTGTGCACTAAATCTTATTAATAAATATATAAACTGGAAAAAATCTAGGAATTAGATTGTTTTAGTTGTTGAATCAAGTTCATTCGCATGTTGTAAGATAAATACCTACCTACTCATTCCTATTAAGACTGTTGATGTACTACGCAATGGAAAAGCTTTCACTGTAGTTACTTTAAGAAGTATTGCTTTGTTTCCACATTCAGTCTATAAATACATTTTCAAAGTGAAAAATAAATGCATGGAATTAGTTGGGATGGTAATCTGTATTTCCTATTGAGAGGGTGCGTTATTCTGAATTGCTTACAGGAGGTACAGAGGAAATGGACAGCTGTCCTCGGAGAATGCTGACTCTAGTTGTAGAGATAAGAAAGTTTACAAAAACTTTTGGCAGTTACAAAAACATCATTTAAATTGTAATCATAAATCTGAGCCAGAGACTAAAGGAAAAACTGAAAGTTGCTGAAAACTTTCTGGAAAAGCTAAGTACAAGCTGACCTTAAAGGTGATAACACTGTTTTAGAAAATAACTTAAGAAAAAATTGTAGACAGGGAAAATTATCATAAGATGGGTTAACTTGACTGATGCGTAGAAGAGTAATGAGAGTTTAGTCAATAGAGACTTGGATTGTGGTGGGGGGTATCAGTGGAGTATTTTAAGAAACAGCTAAGAGTTTTTTTTTTTCATCTATTTATGTATTTATTTACTTAATTTACTTACTTACAAACTAGAGTGTCTTCATCATCAGTGTGGCATTCATCTTCAGACAGTAGAAGGGCTGTCCATATGTGTGGAATTAAGTTTATTCTCATTATCTCCAGAGAATGAACAGAAACAATGGGAAGAAATTATATAAAAACATTTTTGGGGGGTCTTTTGGTCCATTATTGTAAAAGCAAACAAAAAGCTTTAGCTGTCTTTAAATGTAATGGCTACTTTGTACTTTGAAATGTATTCACTAGAATTAAGTAAATAAATGTTGAATTTCTTTTTGGCATAGATGTCATAGGTTAAATTTCTGCTGACAGTAGTTTCCGCTAGGATCACTTATGGCTTTTTTTTTCCTTTATTTTTTTGTACCAGGGATTGAACTCAGGGGCATTTAACCACTGAGCCACATTCCATCCCTTTTTTATATTTTATGTAGAGACAGGGTTCTGGCTAAGTTTCTTAGGGCCTTTCTAAGTTGCTGAGGCTGACTTTGAACTCCTTATCGTCCTGCCTCAGCCTCCTGAGCCACTGGATTACAGGTATGCACCATTGCACCTGGCACTTATAGCTTTAAGTGTCTAACTGTTTGTGTGACATAAACTGGTATTGAGGCTCTTTGATGGTTTGTCATACTCTGGGTGTATGATATAATGAGAATCAGACTGAGTGGAAATTCAGGAAATATTGCTAGGATTAATTGACAGGAAATAGTAATAGATGTATAAAATCAGTGTAAGTGATGGAATGGCTCCTAGGGTCAGGGCTTGGTTAATTAGAGAATGGTAGGTACCATCTGGTGGGAGAAACTTGGAGCTGATTCTGAATTCTAGGTCTAGCTCATTCACATTTTGAGGTGATGGGTGCACCTTTTATCTTTGCCAAAGTTACATATAATTTAAAGAACGGACAAGATAATCTCCTTAGTGTCTTTTTAAAATTTTTAATTTAGTGAAATCAAGAATAAGTATAGGGATGGTCATGAAGATTCATTTTATGTCATACTAAATTGTATTTTGTTGTCCATGTGGATATTTTTGAAAACCTAACTAATAAAATGATTTTATTTAGGCAGAGCAGAAATTTAAAATTTTAAAGTTATTTTTGCTTAAGAGATAATTCACAAATAAATTTGTAGTGGAAGAAAAATATGAAGAAAACACTTGGTGTTCTTCCAGGAGAGCATCACCAGAAAGGAGACTTGGCTATAAGTAGAAAACAAGTATACCCTTTTTCTAAAAGAGCAGACAGTATTTATGCAACCATGAGTGCTACCTCCTTAGCTGACAGTCTTGTGAAAACTTCAGTGCTGCCTATCTAGAGAAGTAAGCTTCCAAAAAGATGCTGCAGTCTGTTGAATCAGACTATCTCTTGCTGTATTTGTACTTATCCATTTTGATGCTTTTTTTTTTTTTTTTTTTTTGAGATTTTGTTGAATTGCATGTCGTTTTTTTTCAAGTAGTTACTTCTCAGAGAGACATTTATTCTTGTTTCAGTCCCTATGGGTGGGAATGTAGGAAAGCCAGTGATCATATCCAAGGGAGATGATTGAGAGTGAGACTAGTGGTGGGAGTGTCTACCTTGCTTGTTTGCTGTATTTTGTGACACACTGTTGATACTGCCTAATAACCCTTGATTTTTCTTAACCCACGCAATAGGATGTTATTTCTAATTTTAAAATCTTTTCTGATTTTAGGCTTTGACAAAATTCTTGAAATGTGTTAATTGGGATCTACCTCAGGAGGCCAAACAGGCTTTGGAACTTCTGGGAAAATGGAAGCCAATGGATGTAGAAGATTCCTTGGAACTGTTGTCTTCTCATTACACCAATCCAACAGTGAGGCGTTATGCTGTGGCCCGTCTCCGACAGGCTGATGATGAGGTGTGTTATTATTCATTACTTCTGTCTTGACTAGGTACATTTTCAACTAGAGCCTAAGTATAGACTATATATGTGTGTATATATGTATATGTGTGTGGGGGTGGGGCACCGTGTAAGCACTTGTGAGCACATGCACAGAGATTTTTTAGAAGGGTAGAGGATATACTGGGTGTATTTTCAGAAGTAAAATTAAAATATTCCTCCAAGGACTCCTCTGTGAAATGAAAATTTACTTCCTGATCTGTTACGTGATAGGACAATCTCTCCCAAGGCACCTACCTGGCAGCAGAGCTTGTATTGCTCTGTCTGGAAAAAGGAATTCTAATGAAAAATGGTTTAATGTAGCACCGGCTAGGGAATAATTCAGATCCCCTCTATCAGTTAGTATACAACAAGCCACATTTAATTGTGGCCTTGAAAAGCTTTGGGGCCTTTAAAGCATAAAGATGCATGGTCATCTTAACTCTCCTTCAACTCCTCCTTTAAACTTTAAGCTACTTACAGTTATGTGTACATGTGAATATTTATACACATGTGAGGCCATTAGGAAGGGAGAAACACTAGTTAAACAGAGCATTGCTGGAGTTTGAGTGTTAGGAATTCCCAATTTCTAGTTTGTTTATTTATTTATTTATTGTTGGTACTGGGGATTGAATTTAGGGGCACTTACCCACTGGGCCACATCCCTAGCCCTATTTTGTATTTTTATTAGAGGCAGGGTCTCACTGAATTGCTTAGCGCCTCGCTGTTGCTGAGGCTGACTTTGAACTCAGGATCCTTGTCTTAGCCTCCTGAGATGCTGGGATTACAAGTGTGTGCCACCGTGCCCCGCCTGAGTGTTTGCAGTTTCTAGTGAAGTAAACTAGTCCATCAGATTTTCTTTTTATAGGGTGAATGCACCCTGAAACGTAACCTAATAATTTATGATAAGGCTTATGGGGCATGAAATAACTCCTCTGAAGAAAAAATAATATGTGAAAAAGAAAAAAAAATGTGTGTGTGTGTGTGAATGCTGATCACATGGAACAACTATTGTCAGTGATCTCTAGAAAAACAAAAATAGTGAAATAATTTTGAATTAGTAATGGCTTCTGAATTTCAAGAAGCAAATTAACTATTATTAATGTCTAATTCTATGTAGGTATTTAATTAAAGTAAATTTCAAACAATAAAATAAATAATATAGTGAACCCTCCCATATAATTCATCCTTCTTTACCAGTTGTCATCTATAGAGCCACTTATTTTGTGATACCCTCTTACTTCTGACCAGTTGACTACAAATTAGGGGTTCTTGGGAATTTCTCTTGGGTTGAATATTTTATTATCCTGACTTGTAAAACTCAGGGAAACATTACTTCCTTTTGCTTATTTATTACTAAGGATGCTTCAAAGGATACAAATGAGCAGACAGATGAAGGATACAAATGACCAGACATTGTGGGAAGACCTGAGCACAGGAACTTTAGTTCCCAAGTGGTTGGGATACCCCATCCTCCTGCTATCTAGACACATTCTTGTTCACCAATCTGGAAGCTTTTTAAATCCTGTTATTTTTAATTTTTATGGATCCATCATTATAAGGTATAATTGATGAAATCACTGGCCATTGGTGATTAAGTCATTAAATCATTTTCCACATATCCTAGAGGTTTCAACCTTCCAATCACATGGCCACTTTGTCTGGCAGGCTGCTACCATCTGCAGTGACTTTCCAAAAGTTCCCTTATTAAAATTAACTCAGGTGTGGTTGAAAGGGGCCTGATAGTCTCCTTTCACCTGTGTGACTCTTTATCAGTTAGGAATTATTAGTTTTAGGGGATCTGACTAGGAACCAGAGATGTAGACCAAATATATTTCTTTGATATAACAGTGTCCTATGTAGCTTCTAATATATTCTTATTAATTATAATAATATGCGTGTGTATTATCTGCACTGTCACTTAAAGATAATATAAATAGAATTATACTATTAAAAACTTTATTATTAAATGGAAAGTTTATCTTGGATGTTTTCTTATTATATATAATTCCCACCTATAAAGTGTGGAAGCATCTGTAAACAATTATCTATGAAATGGTGAAGGATGTTTAATCTCTTAAAAAATATATTGTGTTCTGGATTTTATAGACAACTATTGTAGGGAATAAAAAAACAAAACAAAACATTTTTCCTCCTAGATTTTTGGCTAGAGATCTAGCCAAAGAAAATTAACAAGATAAATCTGCAAATTTATTAAACAAGGTTAATATGACACGGGAACCTTCGTAATTAAATAAAAACCTGAGAAAACGATAAAACCTGAGCATTTTTATAGTAGGTTTAATGAAAGGGGGAAAGTCACAGAAAATGTTATAGAACAAAAGGAAGAAAAACCAAGAGTAGTAAATGGAGAAAGAAGAGCATGTTTATTGAGAGAGCTCTCCGTGTCCCTTTGTCTTAAGATAAATGTGCCTCCAGGTGTAGGAAGGGCTCTTTTCACGTTAGGGTCTTAGGGACAGTTCAGAAGAACGCCAAAAAGTCATTTCTGCCCCTGCTTTTTCTCAAAATATATGGATTTGACTCAAATATTCAGTTGAAATATTTGAATGCTGAGGTGCTATATTTGATGAATTCTGAAACCTGTAGATCTACCTTATTTACTTTTTGAACAATAGCATAATATTGCACTATGAGTTTATTTTATAATTTTAATTTAAACATTGAGCTTCTTCATGTAGGTAGGCAGGCAGTTATTTTCAGTCTTATAATGTAAGTGTGTGTGTATGTATGAATTGTTTGCATTGGAAGTATTGGGTCAAAAGATACAATTTTACCATCTTGCTGATAACCCTCTATAAGTCTTCTATTTTTGTGCCTGTATCGTACTTTTAAAACTACACCAGCTTTGTAGTACTTTAAATGTATGATTAGATATTCTTTCCTTCTCTTACTTTTTAAAAATTTTCTTTATAGTTTTTGGATATTGCTTTCCATGAATTTTAGAATGGTTTTGTCATTTTCTTATACCATTTTACCAGAGTCTTGAGTTGAATTAGAAAAATATTTTATCTTAATGATATCAAATTCTCTTTTTTAGCTACATAAGATTTTTTTATTCATTCACATCAGGAATCATTTACAGTTATAAATGGCCTCATCCCTTTTTAATCTTTTATTTTGCTTCTCTTCAATTACATATGTGATATAATGTTTGTTTTATTTTAGTCACTTAATCCATTTCTCTTAATGATTCTAAAAGACCAGGTGGGGTTCTCATATTTCTTAGATGTAGAACCATGCTATCCAAAAAATATCCTTTTTTCAAAAATATGTTAGTTTTCTTTCATTGCATCAAATGTGCTAATAATAATGATGAATAAAAATAGTGATAGTGAATAATGAATTATAAAAATGATAGCTGTTGGTCATTTTATGGGAATACTTTAATATTTTACTCTCTAATGTGTATTTCTTACTGGTTTTAGTCAAATACTCTTATTTATGTTGAGAAAATTTCTTTTTGTCTGTGCTTATGAGTATGTTTAAATAAAAAATGGCTTTATTATCATTCTTTTGCACTTGTTCATATGGTCTCTGACCTTTAAATTGTTAGATAGTCTATTTCCTAAAAGGTTTTTTCTTTTTTTAAATTTCCTAAAGTTTTATGAAGCATATACTTGTAAAATAAATTTTTAACACCTTTTTAAATTTAATTTGATAATATTCAATTCTACTTTTAATAAGTCCTCTTACTGTTGTTTCGTTCATAGTGAAGTTCTGCATTAGAATTTAATGAGGAAGTAGCCTGGTAAGGTAGTGCATGCCTATAATCCCAACACTCCAGAGGCTGAGGTGGGAGGATCCTGAGTTCAAAGCCAGTCTCAGCAACTTATCGAGGCCCTAAGCAATTTGATCTGAGTAAAATCAAAGCAAAAAATTAAAAAAAAAAAAAAAAAAAAACGAAAATTAGGTTTCCATCTCAGGCAATTCAATAAAAATTTCCCAGGAGTCATAACATTTTATCAAGGCAGAGATCACCATTTTTCTAAAGAACAAGTTAATTCTAGTACTTCAGAGTGTGAATACAAAGCTTCACATCAAAATCACTCACTGTCTTCCCATTCCTTATTGAATATAGAGTAACTCTTCATATAGGCATTTTCAGTTAGTGACATGGGTTCTAATTTTGCCTTTATAACAGCTACATACCCATGCTCTTTTGAAAATGAAATATTTTCTGTTTTTCCTATACTTTTCAATCTCCTTGCTTTTGTTTATATTGCTCTATATACTTGGAATATAAGCTTCAAACTATGAAAATTTTAAACTTCTATCAGTGTTGATCTCAGATGTCACTTGCTCATTAAATTATTATTATTATTTTTTTAATTTTTTGTTTTTGTTGTTGTTGGTAGTGGTACCAGGGATTGAACTCAGGAGTGCTAAACCACCACCCAGCCCTTTATTATATTTTATTAGAAAAAGGGTCCCACTGAGTTGAGTAAAATCAAAGCAAAAAATTAAAAAAAATTGTCCTTCATACTCGGAAGAATTTTATATTTTTCAAGATGTGATTATGTAACAAGAAAGTAGGCTTTATATTTAACTAATGACATCAGTTCATTTTATTTTAATATTAATGAGAAAAGATTATGAAACAAATTCTTGGAAAATTTGAAAATTTGAAGTTGCTTATGTAGTAATATTTATTTATTTATTTATTTTTAAAAAGAGAATTTTTTTTAATATTTATTTTTCAGTTTCTGTGGACACAACATCTTTATTTTTATGTGGTGCTAAGGATCAAACCCAGCACCTCACGCATGTTAGGCGAGCACGTTACCACTTGAGCCACATCTCCAGCCCTGTATTAATTTTTAACGTTGCATTTATCTAATCTGCTAGGAAAAAGAATCTTTCTTTAAATTTCTTAGTTCACATAAACCATCTACAGTTTTGTTTTATTTTATGCTTTTCTGATGCTACTTACTGTGTGGCTAATCCTCTTCTGTAGCTTTCTTTTGTTAACTGATTTAATGCTCATGACTCTTTCTCCTATTTTTATTATGTTCATTTTATAGCTAAGAATGCAGTGAGGCACCAAGAGGTTAATTATCCTAGTAACATACCAAAGGTGACACAGCTGAAAAATAGTAGATCTAAGTAAAATCTTAGCTTGACATTTAGGAATAAATTGTGTCTCTAATTATTTTTTATCTAATATTAGTTCTCTTTTTTTTTGGTTTATTTTTCAGGATTTGTTGATGTACTTACTGCAGCTGGTTCAAGCTCTCAAATATGAAAATTTTGATGACATAAAGAATGGATTGGAACCTACCAAAAAGGATAGTCAGGGCTCAGTATCAGAGAATTTGTCGAATTCTGGAATAAATTCTGCAGAAATAGATAGGTATGGATATTCATGGAGGATGTGCTTTAAAATTTGATCATTTTCTCCCTGGTCAAATTGTTGCCTTCTTTACTTTTTTCCCAGATATACCAAACCCAAACTCTATTGCTTTTGTTGATTATAGCATATACACTCATTGAGCACAAATTACTGTTTTATAGAGCAGATTTTTGCAAGCTATTAAGTCGGAATACCTTAGTTAAAATCTCAATTCTGCCATTTAGCAAACTTGTTTAAGTTACATTTTTTTGTGGCCCCACTTTTCATAATAAAATTTAGTATAGCATTAGTAATTGATCATAAAAGGTTGTGTGAAGATTAAATGAATTAAGACATAAAGCATTTAAAAGATGGTCTAGTGTATAGTGTTCAGTAAGTGTCAGCGACTATTACGATTCTTGTTAAAATATGTTCATTTGAGCAGGTTAGTTGGCTCAAGTAGTTTAATGCAATGTATTTTTTAATTAGTTGTCTTCATCTTTTTTGGTATATTAAACAACATGTTATTTGGACTGAAAGTCAGCTATTAAAAATGGTTACAACTAAAAAGTCCCATCTGTGTACCTGACCCAGTGCCAAGTGTCAACTCTGTACCTGACCCAGTGTCACCTTATTATGACAGTCTCTGAGGTTGATATTTATATCCTTAATTTAGAGATGAAGGATATAATGTTAAGTAAATTGCTCAGGCTTATGTCTTACAAATTGTCATTGACTCCCAAATTCTTCTGTTTTGCCACTTCTTTTTTATAAAATTTTAAAAATGTGAAATAAATGGGATATTCTGTTGAAATAAAAAAAGTGAGGTAGAAATGATATAAAATGTAAAGGTGAGGAAACTAATGAACAAACTAGATTTAGAATTCAGATTTCCTGAATCAGTTCAGTCATTTAATTTATTTTATTGTCCCAAGATTGGAAATCTGAATTTTTCTTCATGTATTTGATACTGCTATGCTCTATCTTCTGTGTATGTACAAAGAAAACAGGAAAACACTAATTCTCTTTCCCATTACTGCTAAATATTTCTGTAGTTTTAAGAGAAGAAACCCCTATGTTTACTCCCACTGTAGATTGGAGCCCTTCAGTCTCAAGTCATTCTTACTTACTTGATCTTTACT
The DNA here is from genome assembly GCF_048772815.1 of Callospermophilus lateralis. Taxonomy (NCBI): domain Eukaryota; kingdom Metazoa; phylum Chordata; class Mammalia; order Rodentia; family Sciuridae; genus Callospermophilus; species Callospermophilus lateralis. The sequence goes on along the minus strand of NC_135321.1, from coordinate 30,076,589 downwards.
TGTGCCACCATGAAAGACAAACTAGCAAAGGTCTTTTCAAGATTTTATGAGAGGATGCAAACTGTAAACCAATATTTCCCAAATTGTGGTTGGCTAGGCACTTATTCTATGTGATTTTTAAGAAGATCAAAGTGGTGGGGATGATCTTGTGGTCAAATATGATTGGAGAAGGCAGGTTTAATGTTAAATAGTCTTAAACAAAAATACAACCAAGTCAAACAAAGCAAAATATAACCCTGTAGTATTTACGAAAACCTCTGCAAACATGCAGACTTGCACATAAATCTCCAAGATACTGTTACCCATAATCTTTGACCTTGGAGGTTTTTTCCCCTGGAATATAATGTGATTCTAGCGTTGCACAAAAGAAAACTTTAGGAAGTGATGCATTAACCAGGCACAATCAAAGTGAATTCTTTAAAAAAAAAAAAGTGTTTTATCTTAGAGTATGTTTCAGTGATCTCTCCTAATACTTTTTCAGCTCACAAATTATAACCAGCCCTCTTCCTCCAGTGTCTTCCCCTCCTCCTGCATCTAAAACAAAAGAAGTTTCGGATGGTGAAAATCTGGAGGTGAGTACAAAGCTTTTCAAGCTTGCTATAGGAGAGATCCTACCAAATAAACATCTTACGTTGGTCTTCAAAACCTTTATTTTGTTTAATCTAAGTATTATAACTTTGTTAAATAACTTATGATACATGTTTATGACTTTTCCCCTCAGTTTAATGTGCTGGATAATATTCAATTCATTTTACTGGTGCTTTGGGCATATAAATGGATTCATATGCAATGTGAAAAAAAACTAGGCTTAAATATTTTATTAGGGAAACCGAATATTTATGGTTAATGCATTTATGAACAGGATTGCAATTGTCAGTGTGATTACATTGTAGAAATGTACAACTTTGGCACTAGGGATACTATACTGAGTGTCTGCTTTTAATTCTACAGGTAGGTGGACTCATTTTTGATGTAAAACAGTTCTCTTTCTTAGGCTAGTACTACTCTGAAAGGTTTATTTGGAAGTGCATTCTAAAAGCTGATCTAGAACATATTGTTAAATTTGTCCCCATAACTTTTAAGAAGCATTTATACTCCAGAAGTTGAAAACGAATACTGCATTAATATTTAACAATCTAAATATTAGAAAGTTCAGTTTGTTTCTTAATACGTGTGTGTGTATACACATATATATATAGCTTTCAGTCAGATTTTAAAAGCTGATGATTTAATAAATCATTTGTTTTAACTATTAATTAGTGAGAGAGATTTGAATGTTACGTACAAACATAACAGACCGTATTTAACTATAAAAAAAACTTTAAGTCAAAAAGATCATAGACTCTTTAGGTAATCTCTTTAAGAAACCTTTCTGCAAAGGGCTCTTTTGCTCTTTGAAAGCTAAGAAATTGATTCAATTCTTTAGTCATTCACACATAATTTTGGTTCTTTTTTATGAACCAGAAACTGTTCTAAGTGCTAATATTAATGAAGCAGAAACATAACAGTTACCATCTTTGTTGCCATGGAGCTTATACTCTAATGTTACTGTGCAGAATAATCAATAATATATTCATGTAGAAGAAAAAGTGCCTATTTTTAAAGGAGAAAATAAATCAGAGGATGATAAGGAATGTTGGTAGTATAAGGTGATTGTAGTTTCACAAAGATTTCTCAGGAAAGGCTTCCCCGAAGGAGTAACATCTGTGGAAAATAAGCACAGGAGGGAACAATGACATGGATTTTAGGGAAGGACATTTTAAAAAGAGGTCACGGCAAGTAAAGATGCCTTATGACCAGTCCTTAAATGTTTGAGTACCAACAGAGGCCAGCTTGTTTGGGGAATGAGGTTAGGTGATCAAGACAGAAGACTCGTTCTGAGAGAGAACTAGATGATCAGTTTTGTATGGCCTGTAAGCCATTGTACCAAATGAGTTTTTCTTGGAAGCTATTGAAATAATTCAGAAGAGACAGGTTAGAGGTATGAACCAGTATGGTTAACATTGGAAGTGCAATGAAGTGATTGAATTTTAAAAGCTATGTTCAGAATATCATTTATTATACTACCTTTCATTCAAAACTTTTAGATTAAAAATTTTAAAAAGTGTTCATGTATTTGTGTATGACTCTTTTGAATGATGAACCTATATGTTGTTGCTCAATGAACAATTCACTTTAACCTTTTCTTGACTGATAGTTCAGGTAATCCAAGCTGTATATCACAGAGCAATAGGAATTATTTTGATAGATATTTCCCTCCCTTTTCTCTATCCCAGTAAAGTAATAGCATTGTATAAGCAATTGTCACCTTGAAATTGTAATTAAACAACTTGAGATACCAACCATCTTTTCTCCTCCCTGACACTTTGGCATAGTCTCGTGTTCTTCTGTTTTTCTCATGGAGGTTTAGAAGACCATTTTGTAAATCTGGCCACATATTTTAAAAAAGATAACTCAAAAAAAGATATTTTAAAAATGATGACTCAGTTCTCATTGCTTAAGGATGGTCATATTTCATAAATTCAAATAATTTTTATTTGAAAAGAAGGTGTGTCTCTCATCTGTTGGATGCAGCATTGTACATAAGCCACAGAGTAAATTTGCCGTGTTATTGAAATCTTGTATCTTTTCCTAAAGTTTTTTCTCTCTATCTATGAAAACACTAGGGAAAAAAAATTCCGCTGAATAATAGAATTATCACTTTTTCTGTGTTTGCTTTAAATATTTTAAAGGTTTACTAAGTGCATTCAAGTAATTCAAAACTTCTGTCACTATTTAGTAATCTTCTATGTAATGCTCCCCCTCCCTAAAATCTGTTTTATGTAATGTTAAAAGAGTGTTGTCATGATTAGTATTCTGTGATCAATTTTTTGATATTTTAAATATTTTTGTGACCTTATGTTTAATTTATTTATTTGGTAATGGGAATTGAATCCAGCAGTGCTTAACCACCAAGTCTTATCCCCAGTTCTTTTTTATATTATTATTTAGAGACAGGATCTTGCTAAGTTGCTTAGGGCCTTGCTCATTTGCTGGGGCTGGCTTTGAACTTATGATCCTCCTTCCTCAGTCTTTGAGCTGCTGGGATTATAGGTGTGTCCCACCACACTCAGCTTGACCTTATATTTTAAACATATCTTAAAAACATCCTATGGCTAAATATTGCTTTTTAAATTCAGTTTTAACTTAAAAAAAGCAAACAAACAAACAAACAAACAAAAATACCAGCGAGTGAACCCAGGGATGATTAGCCACTGAGTCATATCCCCAACCCTTTTGATTTTTTATTTTGAGACAGGACCTTGCTTAGGGCCTCACTAAGTTGTGGAGGCTGGCTTTGAACTTAAGACCCTCAGCCTCTGAATTGCTGGAATTACAGGCATGTGCCACCTTGTCCACCTAGCATTCTCTTTTTAACTGGATCTTTTATCCTATTTTTTTTTTTTGTGATTATTGCTCTATTTTCATGCATTTAATCAATTAGGTAGAACTTTCTATTCTGTCTCATATAAAATTTTTTTTCTTGACAGTCTTGGGCTAAATCTCTCTTACCATCCTCTACCTCAACCAGAGTTTGTAGATCATATTGTTGATATCAATTATTTTATTGGTTATACTGGATATTTTACTTGTGTTTTTAATTTTTAGTTTAGCATGATCAGTATTCCTCTTCTCCAGAACAGTATGTCTCTACTTGTATGTCCTTTTATTCCCAATGATTATTTAGTTTTATTTTTAATCTCTAAATTAAGTAATATTGTTGTTATTATTATTGTATATACTCAATTAATATTTAACAATATTTACTTCAAAGGATACTTAGGTTCTTATGCACCATTCCTTCTGCTATCTGTCACTTGCAACATGAGATGATTTTGTTTTCCTAAAGTATTTTTTATTTAAATTGTTTAAAATTTTTAAAGCATTGGTTATCCAAATTGAGTTTAAAAAGTTGCATCACATATGTAAAATGCTTCATAGTTGTTAAAAATTTAATTCTTCCCTATTTATTCTCTTTGAATAATTTTATAGAAAAAGCATAGTGTCAAATGAAACATGTTTTCTATTTAAATATATACATCATTATATAAAAATGTAACATCCTTGTAACATAGTCAAAAGATAATCTTGAAGCCTGCATTCTGTCTTTTGAACTCATTCATGCATTCACCTTTGATTATAGCTTTCTGCTTGAGGATTTTCCTTATTGAAATTTTTTTTTGGGGGGGCACATTCAGACTCTAAAATTGGAGATACAATTCTTACCTCCCACAACTGAAAGCATTGACACATCCCCCTGTGACAACAACCTCTGATTTCTCTAGCTATTAAGTACCACTACTGCATTGATAACGTCTAATCCATTAATTCCTGTCCTTTTTCTTGTTCATCAGTCCTCTTCAGTGTTTGCTTTCCTCTGAATATACTTATAGCCCATGGCTTATTATTTTAGTCATTCTCTTATTAGTGCTTTCTTTTCCTTTGGCAAAAATCTCAATTTTTGCTAAGCCTCATTAGTTACTTAATTTCTCTGTGCTTGAATACCACTATTTAAAAATGCATAGTTTCGCATATTAGTATCACTGTACATTTATGATACATTCACAAACCTCAGATGGGATTTAATGCAGTTGCCATCTTACATTTCTCTAGGTGATGATGAATCTCCCTGCCTTTTAGTGACTCTTTTGTACTTTAGTCTTCATTTCCTGCTAACTACCCTGTCTCTCAATCTCCAGGTAACAATTCTGTTTCATAATTAAAGGAAACTAATAGACCACTTAATAAATAGACTTGAATTCGTCATTTTTTCCTTCTTTCTTCTTACACAGAAGAAACAGTTTCTTTTAAAGATATGCTTCTTATTTTTTTTTAAGAATTTAACCTCTATTTATTTGTTTGTTATGTTTATTGTTTTAATGTGGTGCTGTGGATTGAACCCAGTGCCCTGCATGTGCTGGCAAGTGCTGTACCACTGAGCCACAACCCCATCCCCTTCTCTATATATTTGTCAGACATTTCAAACAATATTTCAAAATACCTGTCTCTTCAATTCTTAGCCTGCTTCTTATATGAAATTTCCTTCTGCGACATAATAAATCAGCCTGTTTGCTAGATTCAGAAATTTGGGAGTTATCATTCCTTCCTACATCCTCTTCATTAGCAAATCCTATTAATTATATTTACAAAATAGTTCTTAAACTTGTTCCATTCATATTCATTCTCTCTCTCTCTCTCTCTCTCTCTCTCTCCTTTTCTAGAGTACTATAATAACATCCTAACTGATCTCAGGACTGTACTTCTTTGAGCAACCAGAGTCATGTTCATAAACTGTAAATCAGATCATCCCACTCTCCTTTTAAGATCTTTCATTGGGTATCCAATACTTTTCAAGTAAAATCCAAACTCAGTAATGTGACTTTAATCATCTTGCATTGTCTATCTTTTCAGCCTCTTCATTTAATTTTCACTATATTTCAGCAACATTGGGCCCTTTTAAAATTCCTTGAACAAACCAAGTTCAGGGCCTTTGTATATAGTATCATCCTGATTTTGTTTAAATGTGGTGTCCTCATCATTAACTTTTATGCCCTCTTAATCTTAATTATTTCTGTGACCATTTTTTTTATGTCTTTCTCCTTTCAGAAGTTCCAGAAGGACCAGGGACTCTGAACCATGATGCTAACTTGTTTTATGTTGTCTGATTTAGAATAAATATTGGATGGATGGATGGATAGATGGGTTGATGGATGGAGAAGGGGAATGAGGAAGGGATGAAAGAAATGGATGAAAGAAAATCTGAACCATGATTTAAGACACATAGCTGAAAGCTCATATGCCAGTGTATGCTCTTTTATCCCCTGTCCCTGTTGATAGCAGATGGTAATATGTATACATTTCTTTTTATTTCAGCAAGATCTGTGTACCTTCTTGATATCAAGAGCCTGCAAAAACTCAACACTGGCTAATTATTTATACTGGTATGTGAAAATAATTTTGTTTCTCATCCCTTTTTAAGAACTATTTTTCACCATCCTGTACATAAAGACAATTTTAAATTAAGATGTGAACAACTATTAAAAGCCTAGATAGAATATTTATATTTATGTGCATTTCTTTATGGCTATGTTTATGGAAATGTTTGTTAACATCACTGCTTCTCTTCCTTTTACTATGTTTTCAAGAGCTAAGATATAGCTGGGTGATCTAATGCTACTGCTTCTTTTCTTTTTTCATAATTTTTTTCTGCCTTTTGTGCTATTTAAATAATGTATGATACTGTATATAATTTTTAAGAGTGTGTTTTCACATTATTTACCAAAACATTTGAATCATGCAAAAATAAAAAACTGGAATTCAAAGTTACCTTATTTCATTTTAAAGATAAGAATGTATGCCATAAAGAGGTATACCATAACTGAACTTGGTATGCCCTCATCTAGAATGAGATCATTTATCTATTACTTTGCCATTTTTGGCATATTCTCAGTGAGCTTGTCTTATTTTTCACTGTGTAGTTGAATGGGGCAAGTATAGCTATCTCTGTGTTACCTAAGAACAGTATCCTCAGTGAGTGGAAGGAAAGAGAAACTGAGTTACAGAAAAGGTGACTTCCTGCGACACAGTTACCATAAAGCATGGCTCCATCTATAAGTTATAGAATTTTGAAGGATAGAAGACAAGTAGCTTAAACCACCATGAGAAGTATTTGGATTCAATAAAAGAAAGCATTAGGATTAAACACTAGGTAAAAGAGTTATATCCATCTTTACAGAGCAAACAGAGGACAGAGCCAGCCGGATCAGCTCTACCTGAAGCCTTCTTTACATTTGACAAAATACTTAACACTTTTTAAACTTCTTGACATAGTTTTTGGCTTGACTATAAAAATGATCTATTATCTAATCTTACTGTTTAATTTGTAGCCTTCACTTAAAAAGTACGGATTAGTAGATGTGCATTCTAAAGCTCGTTATTTTAAAATAAAAACAAGGCATTCTGCTTTTCATGAGCAAATTAAACAAAATACTAGTATGTTTTAGCCTCATTTTGGAGAAACTGTCCTATGGGTTGAATCAGTCCTTAACTCCATTCTCTTATACTCTGAAAATAATATCCTGGATACCACCCTGTAGCCAAGAAATATATAACGAAATCAGAGCCCTCTGGTAACTGACAAGGTGCTTTTATTTACATTAACAATATTTGCTTAAGACTTTTTGGTTTTCTTTACCACACAAAAGAATCAGTATCAACAATTTTAATTAAATCAGTCATTTTCTCCTTCTGTGGAAATTGCCTGTGGATGGTTTGGAACCCGTGATTTATTTTGCCCCTGTGTTGACCTTTAGTAGTGGGAAGAAAAATAGTTCCGTGCTTTTGCTTTAGCAGTTTAATGTAATATTCATAAAAGTACATTTCCCTCACATTAAATCTTAGTATTCCATTGAAGATATATCTACAGAATATTTTGGCTAGTTGTTAATCACCATTTTTCCCTAGAAGTGTTCACTTAGAATTTCTCATATTACCAAATTTCTGTTTCTTTTTAATATAACATTTTGCTTCTTAATGTTCTATATACCAGTTTGAATTGTAATGTGTATGTCTGTTCACTGGTATTACAGAAAAATATTTCCTCTTGAAAATCTATTTAATAGGTAAAGGAAACTAGAGGAAAAAATGAGTAGGCCATGTTGCTGAGTTTTTGAGTATTTCTATCTTAAGTGTTTTAAAATTAAGATTTATGTGTTTTTTTTAATTCATTACTGAGAATTTCTTTATAGATATTTTGTCCCCTTGTAATGTTCATGGAAAGTTTTTTTCTGGCTCAGAATTTAAAAGTCTAAAGTAGTCACTGTTATAAAAACTAGGTGTGTATACTAATTATGTGATTTTGAAATTACATATATTCTTTGGATTTGACTGTAGAGCAGATTTTATTGTAAAATTTTAATTAGTTTTGATAGAATCTTTTTTCAAGTAGGACAGCTTGCAAATCATTCTAAAAGAAGCTGAACATGAGGAAACTTATTAGATGAATAATTTCCAATAAGGTAGCTGTTTCTGTTCAGAAAGAACACTTTGTTTTCTCTGTAGATAATAAACAAAATGCAGCCTCAGTTTCCAGTCTTATAAACATTCCATCAAACTTAGATTTGATATGTGTTTTCCCACTATATCTCTGATTCATTGAAACAATTGCAGGTATTCCTTCTCTAAGGAGTAATTGTTCTTACCATATTTATAGTCTGCATATTGTATATTCAGAAATACTCATGGAGAAAAAGGTCATTCATGTGGATTCTTGACTTTAGTAGACACTGCTTTGGGGAATGTAGGATAACACTAGGAAAAAAATTCCAATGGTTGGTTTGGAATGATCATTCTTTTCCTTTGAACATGGACAGAATAATATAAAATGTTAATCAAATATAAGAATTGAAATACTTTCACTAAGCTTACCTCTTATAACAAATGTATTAAAATATAAATTTAATTGGATGTGTTATTTCCTTTTAAATATTTTGGATTTCTTTTTTTATTTGTTCCCTTTGCAGTGATTTAAGCAGGATTCCTGCTGTATCTAAGTCCTTAAGGGCCGATAGTTTTACACACAATCCTTTTAAAATGAATAGTGTCAACCTTTTAAGCCACAGAGGGGAGTTATAGTCTCCAATCTGTAAAATGTTGGGCATCAGAATCTATAAATCGTTCCAGTTTTTTATTTTTATAGTCATTCCAGTGTGTTGAAATTGAAAGTAAACTTTGGATGCTTTGACATGTTTTCTATAACTTTTAAGACCTTTCAAGGTAATAAAGGTTATTTACTCTACAAAATGAAATTGCCAGGAAACAGGTAGCCCACTGATGTCATCTTAAAATGAGTACCTAGACAATTTTGTCTGCATTTCTACTTTAAGATGACAGCCTTCATGGGAATACCTTTGAGTGCTTTGTAGAATCTAGTTTATTGGCGTGAACAGTGACTCAGTGTATTCTAGTCTTGATCTAACCTTGTCTTTGATATTTGTTGATGTCACTGTCATTTTAGATGGGCTTTTTCTTTGCAGGAGAACTTTGACTTGAATAATATGAGATGTGTTTGATATTTGAACATTATCGTGAAGATTAACATATACCCTTAATCACAGGAAATAGCTACAGCCATAGTCTTTATTTGGTGGTCAAAAAGACCTGAACACAGCAGTTAGTCCTATATATTATGATCATCTCTGTGCTCATTTGTAAATGAGTTTGCAGTATAAATACACAGGAAGACAAATTGAATATACAAAGGTGATAAAGACAGTCAAGAACTTAAATCAATGTGATGAAGATAGTTTAAAGAAGAGAAAATTAGTATGACTGAATTAAGCAATGAGTAGTTTTTAGAATTGGAAATTTCAGGTTATTTGCTGTTAGATTCTAGAGAGGGCTCGATAGTATAGAACCATTGTAAAAGGCATTTAATAGGAAAAATCCAGTGTCTGCTGAATAATTTAGTATACGTATTTAAGGCAGGGGACTGTGAGTTAAGTTTGGCTTTATGTGTATAGCCTGCAAATTTTACAAAAATTGTCAAAATGAGTTTTAGATAAGGATTGGGTTATATGGTTTGGCTGCAGTCCTGCTTCTACTTTTCTTAGAAACTTGTTTCCTGCCTGACTTTGAGAAAACTTGAGTTTGTGAATCCTGTTATATGAAAATTTCCATTTCAAATGCTTAGTTTTTTTTTTTTTTCAGCATGAGGTATGAACCTAGGAGTGCTTTACCCTGAGCTACAATCATTAGTCATTTTTTATTTCTTATTTTGAGATACAGTTTGCTGACTTACTGAGGTTGGCATCAAACCCCCTGCCTCAGCCTCTTGAGTTGCTGGGTTTCAATTGTGTGCCTCCTTGCCCAGGGCTGTACAAATGCCTGAAATATTGATAGTACTCTCTATAGGGGTAGTTAGTTTGATAAAGTCAGTGTTGTACATGTTCTGTTAAAAATAGCAGGCAGTATCTTGAAAATCATTGTAGTTGAATATGAAGGCAAGTCACATAATATAATGCAAAATTAGACCTTAAGTGTATATTCAGCCTTGAGAATTACCAATATCAAAATAATGGCTAAATCTATGAGATTGGGGTAATTTCTTCAGTCAACAATAAAATGAACATCTGTGTGAGCTAGGCATGGAAGTGCTGAGAGTTAAGTGAAAAATAATACAGGAACTCTTATTCTTAGGAACTTCTAGATGGCTGAATATATTCTTTCCTAGAAATGGTAAAATAGATAATAAAAAGCATCTATGAATTGACATGTGAGAACTGCTATCACTTAAGGAGGTTTAAAAGTTTCACATGGTTTTTTAAAATAAACAGTGTGAAATTCAATTTAGTAGAGTAGAAAGAATTTTGGCCTGTGAGCCCAAAGTCCCGAGTTCTGATCTCAGCTGTACAATCACATAATTATGTCATCCTTGCCAAGACAAAACCTCTCTAAATTTCATTATTGAGAAAGGAAGAAAGTTGATCTAAATTTATGTTTTTCTTATTTTTTTAATTTGTTCATTTTAGATATACATGTAGAGTATATTTTGACACATATATACATGGAGTACAACCCATTCCAATTAGGATACCATTCTTTTTCTTTTCTTCAGTTGTTGATTGACCTTTATTTATTTACTTATATGTGGTGCTTAGAATCGAACCCAGTGCCTCACACATGCAAGGAAAGCGCTCTATCAACTGAGCCACAACCTCAGCCCAGGATACCATTTTTAAGACTGTTCATAATGTGGAATTACACCAGTCATATATTCATTTATGAGCAAAGGGAAGTCATGTCCAGTTCATTCTACTGTCTTTCTTATTCCCATCACTCCTCCCTTCCCTTCATTCCCCTTTGTCTAATCTAATGAACTTCTATTCATCCCCTCCCTACCTGTCCTTGCTATGGGTTAGTATCCACATAGGGAGAACATTCAGCTTTTGGATTTTTAGTACTGGCTTATTTCACTTAGCATGATAGTCTTCAGTTCCATCCATTTACCAGCAAATGCCATAATTTCATTCTTGTTTTTGGCCAAGTAATATTCATTATGTGTATACATCACATTTTCTTTATCTATTCATCTGTTGAAGGGCACCTACCTAAGTTGGTTCCACAGGTTGGCTATGGTGAATTGAGCTGCTATAAACATTAATGTGGTTTCATCACTGTAGTGTGCTGATTTTAAGTCCTTTGGGTATAAACTGAGGAGTAGGGATAGCTGGTCAAATGGTTTCATTCCAAGTTTTCTGAGGAATCTCCATACTGCTTTCCAGAGTGGTTGTACCAATCTGCAGTCCCACCAGCAATGTATGAATCTTTTTCTTCACATCCTTGCCAAAATTTATTGTTACTTATATTTTTAGTAATTGCCATTCTGACTGGAGTGAGAACTATTTGTCATGAGCTATTGAAAGCAATGTTAAAACTTACAATGTAGCCTTTAGTGTTTAAAGAAAAATGAAATAGAATTGAATCAGTATTAAATATTAGCAAATGTCAAAACTGTTCATAGGGTATTGCTCTCATTTTTATGTAGCTATGTACACACAAAGCTGTGTTTACCAAGTTGTGATATTAAATGTAATTCACTCTGGTTTCTTTTTTTTCTCATCAGAACATTTGGAAACACATGATTAATGAGCTGTGACTCAGATCTTGGGTTATACAGTTTCTTTTAATTGTTTAAGGAGTTTATGCTTAAGAAAACCTTGAAGATTTCATTAACTTTTTAAAACAACAGTTTTAGAAAAATTTAAGATTATATATGTTTGAGAAATGGAGAAATTGGATGGGAAAGAAAAAACTCAATGCATTTTATTAATCTTTCAAATATGTTAATGAGAGAGGTAGCACTAGTGTTTTTCAGAATAGCAAAGCCTTTTTTAACTCCAGAAATATTATGCTGTTACTTGAGTAACTTTTTTTCTTGGTAGATATATGAACTTAGATAATTTCAGAGAATATTGATACTTTAAGTACCTCATAAAGTAATAGGAAAAATGGCTTGTTTGGTTGGAAAAATTTTTAGAAAATTTACAGTACTGCAGAAATCAAGACATTATTTTTGTTAGTTTATGTAATGGTTTGCATACTACCCTTTAATTTTTCACTTTTTAGAGAATGATGATAAAATACATTTCTTTATTCACATTTAATAATCTTTTTCAAATATGTATCTGTTTTAATGGAATGATATATTTACAATATGAATCCAAGTTTTATTTCACATCATATGAGTAACTTCAGTAATTTTAAAGGTATGTAATAGTTGAATGTGAAGATCAAGATACTCAGCAGAGAGATCCAAAGACCCATGAGATGTACTTGAATGTAATGAGAAGATTCAGCCAAGCATTATTAAAGGTAACCATTCAAATGGGCCAGATCTGGCCTATTACCTGTATTATTATGTCCTGTGAATCATTTTTGCATTTTTTAAGTGGTTGAAAACAAGTCCAAAGAAGATCAATACTTTGTGATACATGAAAGGTATTTTAAATTAAAATTTCAATGTTTATATGCAAGTTATTTGGAACATAGTCATTCCCATTCATTATGTATTGTCTGTGCCTGTTTTTGCACTACAGTAGCAGTTGAATATTTGGAATGAAAACTTTGTTGCCCAAAAGGCCTAAAATATGTATTTTTTGACACTTTACAGAAATTTGGTGACCAATTTTAATGAAATAAACCTCTACATGGAAAAAATAATAAAATAAAAGCTTTGCTTTTTAATTTTCCTTTGTGTTTTTCTTATATAACTTAAGTACATTCTCAGAAATCTAGAAATATTCGTATTGTACATATTCCCTATACAACTGAAGTGTTTGCTTCATCAACAGTTTGTAGAGACATATAAGGCCGTGTTTTGCTTGGTTTCTTTTGATCATAAAGCAATATTCAAGATCAACCAGCAGAGGGTGCAAGTCAGTGAAAAGAAAACATTGTTCTGTCATATGGTTGCTACAGAAAATTTTACTTCATAGCGTCTTTTACCTGCTGTTTCATGTTTTGAGTTCTTAAAATTTAAATTGCATCTTATTAAACACTTTGAGATTCAGTTTGTATATGATTCTCAGAGCTTAGAGCATCTTAGTACTAAACGGATTGGCTAATAAGCTGTTGGTCTTCTAATCTCACTTTTGTCATTTACAATTTTTGCCACCTGGTGAAGACATTTCAGTTTCTCTGAACTTAAATTTTCTCATCTTTTATAAGGGGATGATAATATTTCCCCAACGCTCTTATCAGGGCAGAGGAAGATGAAAGGAGAGTAGATTTTTATAGTATTTTATGAGCTGACAATTATTACATAAGACTTTATAGTTTCTTGTTTTTAATTACCTAATGTTTTCCTGAATAAGCATGTATTTTGATACTATTTGGGGATATCTCCCTGACAATCTTCCCACCCCCACTCCCCCACCCCTTACTGGGATTGAACCCACAGCCATGTTATCACTGAGCTACATCTCTATCGCCTTTTTATTTTGAGGTAGGGTCTTACTAAGTGCTGAGGCTGGCTTTGAACTACCTCAGCTACTATACTCAGCGCCTTCCCTCTCTTCTGTAAGTAGATTTTTTAGTTTCTTGAAGGTAGTATCTTAGTTGCTCCTGTGTATGTATGCCTAGCACATTTCTAAAGATACCATCAGTTTTCAGTTATTTATTGAATCAGTCAATGAAAGCATTTTAGGGTGAACAAATTCTGTCTTGTTACACGGTTATTTGTGGGGGAAAAAGGTTTTGTTTTAGACCAGTGTTCACTGAAAACAGATAATTTTCAACTGCAAACAGTTTGGTGATATTTACCTACTATATCAGATTTTTCATTATCTTCAATCAAAAGAATTAATCTTTTCCAGTTTCTCTTTGTGTTGAAGTTTATAGCTATTAGAAGAGAAAAAAAGATTATCCATGCTGTTAAAGAAACCCTGATCATCGTGCGATATAGAACTAATTTTCCTTTGCTTTGATTCCCTTCAGGGGGATAAGTCTGTCAGAGTTATGCGTTCTTTGCTGGCTGCACAGCAGACATTTGTAGATCGGTTGGTGCATCTAATGAAAGCAGTCCAGCGTGAAAGTGGAAATCGCAAGAAAAAGGTAAATGCTTTCTGTTTATGTCTAAAAGTGGTGTGGCATCGTAAAATAGTGAATTTTGACCACTCTCTCATTGGGCCAGTAGATTATATGAATTTCTTATGATATAATTACAGGAACATTTATAAACACTGATTGTGTATGGGTTTCTATTTTTTGAGTTTACATATGTCAAAGCATTAAAACAAATTCTGTAAATTAGGTATTATCCTAATTGTGAAGAAAATTAGGCATAGAGAGGTTAAATAATTTGTCCATGTCACACAACCAGTAAGTGTTAAGATTTATGATTTGTACCTGTGCATTTTGGACCCATTTTTATGCATACTTTACTGGTTCTCATTTTGGAATATATGTGATATGTAAAGTATGTCTAGAAATCTTTAGTATAGAATTCTGAGAAACAAAGATCTCAAGAGTAACTTGCTCAAGGTTGCAGAACAGATTGTTAAATAGTTACAACACTGGCTTGATGTCTGTTCTCTTGGCCAGTGCATTAATCTTTGAACCATGAAGCCTCCACTTGATAAGTAGAATAGACGAGTATCTATTCTTCACAAGTCATTTTCTGATCAGTACCTTAAATCATATGAAGGATTTATTTGGTATCTTCTTTTTCTCCTGATCCCATTAGATAATAGGATAATAGGCAGGGTTTTCTTCTTCTTCTTTCTTTCTTTTTTTTTTTTTTTTTTTTTTTGTTCTAGATGGACACAGTACCTTTATTTTACTTATTTACTTTTATGTGGTGCTGAGGATTAAACCTAGTGACTCACCAATGCTAGGCAATCTCTCTACCACTGAGCCACAACCATAGCCCCAGGTCTTTCTGCTTGATCTTTGAAAAATAACACAATACAGCTTATCTACTGTTATTCTCCAGACTTGAAAGAGGAAAGTTGAAAGAGGATAAGATGAAGAATTGAATTAGAAATTCAAAGACAATGGATCATGTTTAAAGAAATGCAAAGATATGAACAAGGAAATATTATTTATCTAGTTAGGGAGGGGATATAAAATGAAGGGAAAACATGTTTTATTCAGTTGCTGTTTTTTGTTGTTGTTAAGAAGAATCACAAACCATGGTTAAATAAATAAATCCATACTTGCTGTGCACCCTGGGTCAGAAGTATTGTGATCTCCAGTATTCACCAGCGGGGGGAGCTGCACCTTTGATGTGTGCACTTGGGGCATTTTGTTTTAGCATCAGTACTCTGTTTTTAATGAGTCTGTTGCAGGCAAAAGTTGAAAAGAGCAGTCAGGACACTATTGTAATAACCAAGATGAGAAATGAAATGACTATGTTCCTGGAATGATAGCAGTATGAGAAGAATCTATATTTTTACCTGTATTATCTGTCTACTGGTTATTTTATTGTTGCACATGAACTAGAAATCGGTTATGATAGAATAACTCGAAAGTCAAATTAACTCACATTTCTTCATATAAGAATATTTGACTATCCACTTCACTATGGAGCAGATATATTGATTTTTATAAGGCATGTATTGGAATTCATGCCAGTTTTCAGTTGATTCTAATTGGAACTTGTCATCATCAGAAGGAGATTTGGAGTTTTACTGGAAGGAAATAATTTTATGTCAATCCTTAAAACTTTTTTTTTTTTTTTTTAATTTCTGTATATCCCTGACTCCAGAATTCTTTTTTGGTATAGGCTTCTTGCATTATAGGTGAAGTGCTTTGTATCAGTGGGATTGGCAAGTTAAGTTTTCCTCTTTAAAGTATAAGCTCACCTGTTTAAAGAATGCAAGACTCTCTCAGCTTTTCAAAGGATAGATTGTTTCTTAAAAACTGAATAAAAGGGCTTTTAACAACGTGAAAGCTGTTTTACCATGACTTGATTTCTCAGTTTCTGAGGGCCTGTCTCAGTTCAATTTGCATATGAACTGAAGAAACTGAATGATGATGATATTTTAAAATAAGTTAGATTACCTTCAGTGAAAGGTAGAAGGTAGGGACAGATCAAGTTCCAAGTTAGTTAAAATTTCTTTCTTATATTAAAAAAATGCATTGGGCCATTATAATGAAAATTTCAGTTAATATTTAGTCATGCAAAATTAAATTTCAAATAAAATTAGGTTTTCTC
Organism: Callospermophilus lateralis; assembly: GCF_048772815.1. NCBI lineage: Eukaryota > Metazoa > Chordata > Mammalia > Rodentia > Sciuridae > Callospermophilus > Callospermophilus lateralis. Next base: position 30,060,334 of record NC_135321.1, on the reverse strand, counting down.
TGGCTTCATAAATCCTTTGGAAATAGAAATCTTTTAAATCCATCTTGAGGCAAGTTAAATGTATTCTTGAGACTAGTCTTTTATTTTTTAACCTTTTTTTTTTATTGCAGTTGGACATAATACCTTTATTTTATTTATTTTTTTTTTATGTGGTGCTGAGTATTGAACCCAGCAAGCCTTGCACATGCTAGGCGAGTGCTCTACCACTGAGCAACAACCCCAGCCCCCAGGGACTACTCTTTTAAAGGATACTGCTAAGGCTGAGATAAAGCTCAGTCATGGCCACCCTCCCATCCCCACCGCCAAAAAGAAAAATAAAAACATGCTGCTGCTTTTGTTACATGGATTATTTATAAGTGTTTCTCTCTCTCACATATGTACTATCTGCTTTATGTTAGTCTTCATATATTTTGTAGTGCTCTGCAAAAATCTTATTATCAGTTTTTCTATCCTTATGTTTTATGAACTGCATTTTTTAACCAAATTAATTCCTTCTAATTCATTTTCCTAGAATGAGAGATTACAGGCATTGCTTGGAGATAACGAAAAGATGAATTTGTCAGATGTGGAACTCATCCCTTTGCCTTTAGAACCCCAGGTGAAAATTAGAGGAATAATCCCAGAAACAGCTACACTATTTAAGGTAATTATGAGGTATCTTTAATGTATATGATTAGAATCTAATTCTTTAAAGCACGACACTACCTTGGAAAATTAGTACATTACTAGGAATATTTTTAATTCTGTTTGATTTAGGAAATACCAGAGGGGAAAAAAAGGACCTTTTATTTATCACTATGGTTTCATTGAAGATCTTCTGTGTTATGAGTACATAAGCATGTTTTACAAACAAACGTATAAAATATGTATCTCTATTTAAAACTTTTTTTAACTATTTAATTATCGTAATTCAGAGCCACAACTACTTTTCTCCCTTGAGTCTATTTTTTTTTTTTTTATAAACAAATTGTAAAACTTACATGAAAGTTCAGTTTGTTAGGCATGAGGCCCAGTTCCCCCCCCCCCCCCCGCCACCTTTTTTTTTTTCAACATTTCTCAACACAATATTTGTTCCTGTGAACATTAAACTTCTTCATTTTCTTTTCTTCTGTTTTTTGATACCAGCGATTAAACCCTTGGGCACCTGCCTAAACAATGGGTCACATCCCTAGCCCTGTTTATTTTTTATTTTGAAACAGGTTCTCTTAAAGTTGATTCGGGCCTTGCCAAGTTACTGAGGCTGGCTTTTGAACTTACCATCCTCCTGCCTCAAGTCTTCAGAGCTGCTGAAATTACAGACTGCACCTCCATGCCTGGCTTGTTTTTAGTTCTTAATAACACATTCAACTTTCTTTAGGTCTAGCCACTAGTTGCACAGGTAGAAATAGAATGCAGCTGCCTTTCTTATCATACTACAAAGGATTGAGCATCATACCTGCCAAGCAGTACTATCTGAGGGGCATCATACAGAAAGATCTCTGTGAGACATGGTGTTTTAGGTTTTGTGAATCCAGTGATGGAATTTCATAAGTTGCATTGAACATTTCTTTGGATAATATAAGAAACAGATCATAGAGCAACAACTTGTGTAGATGAAAAAGGATATAGTTACAGTATAAAATAGTTCACAGTTTTTGAAGAGGTATGTTGTCAAGGCAACTTATTGGCAGGCTAGGTTACACAACTGAAACATAAGTTTCATAAAATAGTACTTAATCTTACTGTATGCTATAGAATGATAGTGTCTATTTTTCAAAAATATTTTCTAATTGCTTTAACATTTAAATGTTTCTTACAACCCATTTAAAAAAATTGAATAATCATTAATAGACTGCAACTTACGGTTGAAAACACAGGTATAGGAGATGCAATGCAAATATTTCTTACTTCATGCTTACATTCCATGGAGGACTCAAGTATAGAAAGTTATGCATAAGGCAGTATACTTTTAACAACTAGTATTTCACTGGTTGTTAAACAGCAAACTCCCAGGAACTCCCAAGCAAGACCAGTTTCTCTAAGTACTAATTAAAAAGAGTGAATTAAAAAGGTACTTTTACCCTTGTTTTCAAGCAGGCTAGAAAAGTATGTCTAAGACAGAGCAAGAGTTTTAAGAATAGAATATAAGAATGTACATCTGCCATTATTGGTAGTGGATTCTAAGCCCGTGTTATTTTTAATTATAGAATATTACAATTTTGTTTTATGCTTATAAAGTAAATAGTCAAAATATGGGGAATCTTTTTGATAAGAATATACAGTTCTGTTATTGTTTTCTAGCCTTAAGCTTATGGAATTCTTAAACATAGTGAATTGGAGTTTAGAAATACTGGTCTTCAGACAGTTTCTGTGTATAACTGTTTAGTTGTGTAGAGTAACTAGCTATATAATATATCTCTGTATAGAGTTATTACATAACTCGAAGTAATTCTTAATTGGGGACATGGATGCCTTTGAGAATCTTGAAAAAGTGATGGATTATGTTCTTTCAGTAGTCCATCTGCTTATTCATACATTGAAAATATTGCATATAGTTGCAGGGAACCCATGGATTCCTGTTGTACTTTTATAACTTTTATAAACTTCTGAAAATTCTTTTGTGTAATATTTTTTTTAATATTTATTTTTTAATTGTAGGTGGACAGGTTTGAACCCAATACCTCACATATACTAGGCAAACACTCTACCATTGAGCCACAACCCCAGCCCTTTGTGTAATATTTTTAAAGGAGTTTTTGTAGTTCTTGGTCTAAGAACCAAAGTTGGATCATTATTAAGAATGGTTTACTTAAGGCACTGGGAGTAATGGTAGTTATACTATGGTCATTATCACTTTGCTTCAGATTTTAGATGAAATTGAAATTTCATATTTACCTTTGAATCTGAAAAAAAATAAATTACACCAAAGATCCTTTTACCTGTCATATTTAGGAAGATCACTTCCAACTGTTATTCTTGAGCTTTTATAAATTAGGGCTTAAGGTAATAAGTACATTTTGATAGTGGTGATAAAATGATTCTCCAAATTTAAGTTAATTTAAGGTTCAGAATTTTTGTCCACTAGAATATTTATGCTCTGAGCTTAACATTCTTTGAAGCATTTTTTCATGCCTTTTTTCTCATGATGTTATAGAAAAGTTGTTTTTTTTTTTTTTTTTTTTTTTTTTGTGTGTGTGTGTGTGGTGCTGGCAATCTAATCCAGGGCCTCATGCATGCTAGGCAAGTGCTCTATTACTGAGCCATATCCCCAGCCCCTATATGAAAGTTTTCAAACAGTGCAAAATTAAAGGGGTTTTTCAGTACGTGACTGTGTATCTACCACTTCCATTACTTCCATTCTGTCATTAATATTTTGCTTTATCTGCTTTGCCATGTGTCTTCATCCCTTTGTGTGATGCTTTTTATGCTATTTTCTTGGTTTAGTGAATTAGAGTTATTTCCATTTGTTTTCTTTTGTGACACATTTATTTTCTGTATGTTATTATGAATTTCTCCAAATTTACATCTTATAAAATATTTTCTATCCATGGTCAAAATCCATAGGATCTCTCTTTCTCAGAGCAGTTTTCTGACCATTTATCCCCAAAGTAATAATCTCAGGATTTTGTGAACTCAAAATTTTGAGATTTTGAGTCTCACAGTATATAATTACTATTAAAAAACCATGGCTGTGGGGCTGGAGTTGTGGCTCAGTGGCAGAGCACTTGCCTCACACATGTGAGGCACTGGGTTTGATCCTTAGCACCACATAAAAATAAACAAACAAAATAAAGATATTGTGTTCATCTATAACTAATAATAAATAAATATATATTAAAAATGGCCATGTTCTTTTCATCTGATACATTTTTGTTTTATACTGTTTTATTTACTCCATTATATCTCTAAAAATAAAAATAATGGTAGTAGACACACATGGAATGTCTGCTTTATATTAGGCCTAGTGTGAGATCCTTCTCATCAACAGTTTCTGATTGTCATAGCAGAGGAAATGCTATCTTTGTTTTATAAACTATTCATAGGACTGTTTGGCTGGTACCTGGCAAAGCCTGGATTCAGAGCCAGGATTGTTTAATTGCAAAGCTTGTGCTTTCCACCATGTGATTTGCCTATTAGCTGGTTCATTGTTCTCTACATGGTACCCTCATGTATCTGACAACCCATGTTGTTTCTTTAGGTCTTGTTCACCTGTTTTTAAATTATGTGCCAGAACTTTCTTCTGGCTCTAGTAAATCTTTATGCATTAATTTACATTCAATTTGAAAACAGTACATTTCTTTTCCAGAGTGCCCTTATGCCTGCACAGTTGTTCTTTAAGACAGAAGATGGAGGCAAATATCCCGTTATATTTAAGCATGGAGATGATTTACGCCAAGATCAACTCATTCTTCAAATCATTTCACTTATGGACAAGGTGAGCATAACTTTATATTGATAGAGGACATGTTTTTATTTTAGAAAACTATGGTTTAGTATATATACTGCTTATGGAAACAAAAGTATTTGTATTATTCAGTTACAGTCCTAAAAATCTTTTAGTAATCTCCACTTATCCTTGAACAAATAAAATTGTTTTTCTGCACTTAGAATTATTCTTGTGATGAGTGTGAAGCTTCATATGCGCCATAAAACCTTTTTTCCAAATTTAAATTTTCACATTGTAAGCTTTAGTAATTTCTATAATGTCTATTAGATCTTTTTTAAAAAAAGGAAACATCCCATTATTGTCTTGGCTTTCAAAGGAATGTTGGCCTCATTTTTAAAAATTTTTATATTGTAAAGTACTTTATGTCCATAAAGGAGAACCCTACTGTTTATTAAAAACTCATCATAGAGAATGAATAAAAAATTCATCACACCATCAAAAATTAATGAATTTATTTTGATGATTTAAGTTTAATTAACTTAGTTAACTTACATTAAGGTTATATCTTTATTATAGTAAATGACTCTAATAGTTGTCCACAAAACTGTTTCCTAATAATTTTTACATTTGTTTAAAATATTTTATCTTTTGATTTAAAGCTATTACGGAAAGAAAATCTGGATTTGAAATTGACACCTTATAAGGTCTTAGCCACGAGTACAAAACATGGTGAGTTCATTTTACATAAGGATTGTTTACTTTAATGTCTAATGAGTACTCTTTAAACTGAAAATTCTGAAGAATGTTAGAGATTAAACTTATTTTTGTAGCACTGCAGGCCAGTTGGGCCATCTTTCCTTCTCTGCTTCCTCCATTTTTTCTCTTTCCGTCTCTTCCATTCCTCCTTCTCTTCTTTCCTCTCTTGCATCACTTCCCTTTTCTTTAGTCCTTCCTACTTTCCTTTTATCCTTGTCCCTCTGTTTTTCCCCCTTCTCTGTTCCCTCTGTTCCCTCACCCCCTATATCTGTTGTGCATGCACACATGCTCTCACTTTGTATTTTTACCTCTTGAAATTATAAAAACATCACCTCTGGAGAAAATTTAACACCTCTGTTATGTATTTCTTTGCATTTAAACTGATTATAATCCACAGATATTTATTGCATTGTAATCTGTACAGAATAATCCTTTGAGAAAGGCTTTGCACTGTACTCTGCTTATAAAAGCTATTCAGCAAATTATGTTGTCAGTTGAATTCTTTTTTATATATTTTGACTATGTGTGCTTGCACATTCACATACAAACATGGATACATGTATATGGCATGTAAGTATTTTTAAAATAGAATAACCTCCGGAAGTTTGTTGGCAAATTCCCTAAGAATGCTTGACTAATGCTTTTTGTAAATTCCATACTCTGTAGTTACCTTGAAAAAATAAAATAATTGTTTTAAGTTTTGCCCTTCCCTTGGCTACTTCCAATACTATTTGGTGATTTTATTATTCTCATTTTTCCTTCAAATTGATTTTTATAGAAGTGCAAATGTGCTTCTTTACTATCCTGCATAGGTTTATTTGGTAGTTTTCATTTGCTCTTGGGACAAAGACCAAAAGTCTTTACCTAGATTTAAATTCTTCAGTTGTAGGACTCCCTGTACCTGTCCCAAGCCTCTTCATTTTCCACTGTCCTCTTACTTTCTTGAGCCAAAATGGCTACATTTAAAAAAAATTTTTTTTTTTTTTAGTTGTTTGTGGACTCAGTGCCTTTGTTTGTTTTTATGTGGTGCTATGATTGAACCCAGTGCTTCACACTTGTAAGGCAAGTGCTCTACCACTGAGCCACAGCTCCAGCCCCCCAAATGGCTACATTTTGTTTTCTCTAATGCCCCATGCTCTTTTTGCTCTTGGGACCTTCACATATACTATGACCGCTATCTGACACAGCTTTTCCTACATAGCTTTATCTAGTAACTTTATTGTTGAAATAATAAAAACATGATTCAATTGCCAGATGTCCTTTGATTCTTCTGTAACTTAAGTCTCCCTGAACTTTCAGGCCATGCTTTCATTCATAGTGTTTAAGATATGTAGGTAGGATCAAGCATGTATTTTTGCTTATTTGACAGCTCATGCTCCATAGTAGAAAAACAACAAATACTTCTTAAGCGAATTACTGTGTACTGTTGTATATTTGTGATATGAGAATAAATAAAACATTTCTTGCTCTAAAGGGGTGTGATCTGTGTGTAAATTCTTAGAAGACTCAAAACCAGATCATGACTCTTTCGAGTTCTAAAATAATGTTTCCCATTCGTCTTTCATTTTTTTCATGTATTGGTTGTTATATGTTCCTATTGTTGTTCCAAGATTTACCAGACTTTTTTCATTTTTATTATCTCACATACTGTTCTCTCCTGATTTGTCTTGGTAGTTTGAGGTACTTGGGAGGTACTTCTTCCCAAGTCATTTCCAGTAAATGACAGAAGATGGAGTGTTAGACAAAAGGAGCCACTGGACATATACAAATTGGCTTAGGTGATAATATTCCAGAATTCTTAGAGTGCTCTTAAATTCATATTGTTTTTGATTACTATCTCTTATCAAGCCATGGAAAATTTTGATGATAGATTTAAGAAGCTTTGTCTGTTGCTTTGTGTTCTTTTGTTCAATAATAAAAATTTGCCTAGACAAATAAGCAGATTAATTAGCATAAAAATTTTCCTGGTAGTTACAGTGTTGTCAATGCCACAGTAAACTGAATATAGCTTTCACAGGCCTTTTTAAGTTGTTCAGATGTAGAGTGTATCCATTACAAAAGAAGGTTATTCTTAGTAGAACCTTTATTTCTATTATCTAAAAGGTATTATGGATACAGTATGTTTGTTCATTTCTGTGTAGGTTTCATGCAGTTTATCCAGTCAGTTCCTGTTGCTGAAGTTCTTGATACTGAGGGAAGCATTCAGGTATAGGACCAATTTTGAATATTTATAAAACTCATGTATATATTCTTCATAATGAAAATTTAAGTCTTCATGGAAAATATATGGAATTAAATGAAAGCCTCCCTTTATCACTTTCTTTATACAGGTTTTTTTCTTTAGAAGTGAGCATTATTTGTAGTTGGAAATTCTTCCTTGTCAGTGTATTCAGGTGGTCAGTTTTATGAGTAATGCATGCCATACAAAATAGAAGATTAGAATTAAAATTAAAACTATGTTAAAGTTTATGACTGCATTATATTTCAAAGTGAGGATATACTATAATTTATGTAACCTTTAATTGATGGACATTTTGATTATTTCCAATTTTTGTTATTTATAAAGTATTGTAGAGACATTTTTACTCATACATCTTTTGTACAATTATGCTTATAGCACTGCAATTTAAAAACTTTTAAAAATATTTTTCTATTGAAGAAATTTATATGCTCAGTAGGTTCCCTCATCAGAAAAACTTGGAGGCCTGTGGGAATTTCTCCACTTTTTTTGTGTGTGTGGTATTTTTTCTATGACATTTTTATTTTATATCCTTTCACTATAACAAACATTAGGTGCAGTGCAAATAAATGTTGAATCTGTGGGTCCTATAGCAAATCAAGTTGTTAGTGGTCTTGAAGTCATTATTTCATAAAGTTATCAATTAAGTATATTATAATTTCTGAAATTAGGATTAGTTTTTAATTTTTTTTTTTTTTTTTTTTGTACTGGGGAGTGAACTCGGGTACTCAGCCACTGAGCTACATCCCCAGCCCAGTTTTGTATTTTATTAGAGACAGGGTCTCAGTGAGTTGCTTAGTACCTCACTGTTGCTGAGACTGGCTTTGAACATATGATCCTCCTGTCTCAGCCTCCTGAGCCACTGGGATTACAGATGTGCGCCACCATGCCTGGTCAGGATTATTTTTGTAAAGGAAGAGAGTGTGCATACTGGTTCTAGACTACATTTATGATCTCTGTAAATAGTTTGGGTGGGTCATAGGGTATTGTTACCTTCACCTGTAGTTTATATTTAAAAGACTTATTTTTTTCCTAAAATAACTATTCCTTTTCTGTTTCTCATTGCCATGTATCCCTGCCTAATCTTAGTATTTTCAGACTCCTAGCTCTTGGTATCAGTTGTGGTTTTAATTTGTAATTCCCTGATTATCTGCAAGGTTTAACATTTAAAAATCTATATAAAGGACATGAAGCACTTGCCATCTTTTGTCCATGTTCCTATTGAGTTGTTTGTAGTTTTCCTATTGATTTATAGGAATTCTTTATATATTCCAGATAAAAATACTTGGTTAAATATTCATAGTGTTCAAAAAACTGAAAACAGGATAAATCTATTTTTTAACAGTATTTTAATTATACTTTGAAATAAAATGCTGTGTTTTTCTTTAACATTTGAAAGTAAAGAAAGAGGTCAAGTAGATAATCTTAAAAAGGAAAAAAGAAAGAAATACATTAAGTATCGTTTTCCCAAACATTGTCAGACTCTTTGTACACTCCATTGCATTTATTGAACCACCATTATTGTTTGGTTCAGTAAGCATCTAATTGTATTTTGACTAAATTTTGGACTAGAAACTTATTGGTCATTTTTACAATTTCAAAATGCCTAATTTGTTTAAATATATTGAATTCTTAAATGGGTAAGTAATGTCTTTTCAGAACTTTTTTAGAAAATATGCACCAAGTGAGAATGGACCAAATGGGATCAGTGCTGAAGTCATGGACACTTATGTTAAAAGCTGTGGTAAGTTTTTCAGGTTAGCTTTCCATTTATGTGTTTTGAGTAATAAAGCTAGCCATTTGATGAAATTACAAGTTACCTCTTCCTGGAACCTGTCAATTTTCCCCTAGGTTTATCCTATTTTTGAATAATGACAGTAGGCAGGCTATGGGGAAAGTATTAGTAAGAAATAATTGTGCTTTCAGTAAAAACTTTGGATGAAAAGTGAGCTCAGCTAAGAGTGCTTTAGATAAGAACTGAGCTTAGCCAAAAGTGCTCTGTAAAAATAGTATTTCTCACAGTATTTTGGAGTCAGTACTCTTGGTTCATTCCTAGAAGTAGTAGCATGCTATAAGGATTAATTTATATTCTTCTGTCATTTTTGCTATCTTTTTAAAGCTTATGTTCTTGTATATTTTCTCTCTTAAGTTGTTTGTTTATAACTAAATTGTTTAAGGGAAGATAAAGAAGCTGATACTAGATTTCAACCCTGAATGGTATATGGTATATAATGGTCATAACTGTTTTTTATAAATATTATATTTAGTTTTATTATATTTAGTTTTATATTTATGCCTATACATACACAAACAAAGCTGGGAGGAGGAAGGCTGTTTGAATATTTGACAGCTATATTTAAAATTGAATTTTTTTATGTTTTTAGAAATTGCTTTTTTTTTTTTTTTTTTTAGGAAAGAGAGAATTTTTTTTTAATATTTATTTTTTGGTGAACACAACATCTTTATTTTTATGTGGTGCTGAGGATCAAACCCAGCGCCCCGCGCATGCCAGGTGAGCGCGTTACCTCTTGAGCCACATCCCCAGCCCTAGGAATTGTTTTTTGATACGTAGTATTTTTTTATTTTTCACAACATTCCTATGAGCTAGTATTTCAGAATTTTTTGGTCCTCAGGAACTTAAGTCAAATGAACCTTAATATTTTTAAAATTTGAACAAGACAATTTTCTGTCATTATTAGGTGGTCTAATCTTCTTTTTACATAGGAGCTAAAATAAACATGTTTTTGTAAATACTATTATACAACAACATTGCAGTTTTGGAAAAGCTGTTATAATGTATATATTTGCAGGTTATATTATTGTTAGGGTACTAATGTGAAGTTAATAAGTGCCCTTACCACTCGAGTGTATTATATTTTCTGTCTTCTGGCACATCAAGATTGTTTCTCTATAATTTAAACAAAAACAAAAACAAAACTTATTTACTTTTAATTTAGGTAGCACAATTTTAAATTATGGTGCGATTGACAGTTTATTATAATTCTTTTTCAATGTCAGCTAACGTGTTCAATTTGAACTGAGAAATGCTAGATATGTTATAGTTGGGATTCTTGAAACTTGGTTTAACTTTTTCATGGGAATACTATTTATAATTTGTCAAAATTTTACAAGATTTCTTTCTATTGTAAATGATAATTTCTTTTGTGTTTCAAGTCATAGATTTTTATTTATTTATTTAATTACTACTGGGAATTGAACCCATGGTTACTTAACCACTGAGCCACAACCCCAGCTCTTTTATATATTTTATTTAGAGATTAGGGTCTCATTGAGTTGCTTAGGGCCTTGCTAAATGCTGAGTCTGGCTTTGAACTTGTGATCCTCCTGCCTCGGCTTCCTGTGCTGCTGGAATTACAGTCGTGTGCTACTGTGCCCAGCAAGTCATAGACTTTTTAAATAGAGCCAAAGGAAATTACAAATTTGAAAATTTAGGGAGAAACCAGATATGAGAAAGCAAGTTGAAATTAAAGTAGCACACATTGTTTTCATATTTCTTCAGTGGGATACATAACCTGATTTACATGTTTTTCATAATTTTTTTATCTCATTTTAGCTGGATATTGTGTGATTACATATATACTTGGAGTCGGAGACAGGCATCTGGATAACCTTTTGTTAACAAAAACAGGTAACAGAATGGCTACTAGCACACACATTTTATATGCCAATGATTTTTACTCTAGTATTTACTTACTAACAAAATAAGTTGCATAAGTTAAAATAAAGCATAGTATATTTTAAAAATTGGTACCTTGGAAGAACATTTAGGGAAACTCCCATCCCTTGTAACAGTTGCTTTAGTAATAATCCTGCAGATGGATGCTCATCCAGTCTCTATTTCTGAACTTGCAGTGTCTCTGTGAAAAGCCCGTAATGTATGTGAGCTGTTTAGTTTCTTCCTGTGTAGCTCTAATAAAAATGCTTTCTTTTAAAAAATATGCTTCACTCTAAAATAACATCCACCTCTAATAATCATTCTTAGCCCCCTTCTTTCTGATTACTTTAGTCTCTGCAAACAGTATTTAAACTAAAAGTTCTCTATGTAAATCCATTTATTTAACCCAAATTGAAATATCCAACTGCTTTCTTGAAATCCTAATTATATATAGGCAGTTATAAACGTTGTCCTCTTCTGTATTATAACTTCCTAAAATCTCCTCTTAACCTCATTTTCCAATCTCAATAAATAAATAGCAATATTATCCATTCATGTTTAAGCCTTAAAATCAATCTTAATACCCCTCTTGACTTCATCTCACTTAACAAACCTACTAGGAAATCTTACTTACACTTCACTTCTATAATAGATCATGAAGTTGCCCACTGTCTGCATTTCTACTCTTCTATCCTACTTGAAGCCACCAACATATTTTTCTCAATTTGAATAACATCTGAATTCTTTACTATAATTCTGTGGCTTGCCTGTTTTTATAATCTGAATGTCAGATCAGACTCACAGCAGGTACCTTTGTTTCTCCTCTTTTTTGGAAAGTTCTTTTCTTTGATCTTTGCAAGACTGACATTGATTATCAGCCTTGTTCTAATACTATTTCCTTAGAAAGCCCCTTACTTCTCTAATAACATATATGCCTTATCCTCTATTATTCTCTCTGTATGACTTGTTTTCTTTATATCACCTATCACTAACTTAAGGTATTTTTTATTTAATCCAAAGAATATTTATTGAGCAACTGTTAGATGCTGAAGATAGCACTATAAATAGGACAGAAATTCTTGTATTTACAGAGCTCATTGACTGATAGATATCCCTTCTGGGTGCAAGTTCTGTTACAAAAGAGACCTTGTCTATTCATGATTCTACCATGCCTCTAGAACCTTGAATACCATGTATTTAAAGTGTTTAGCAAAGCAGTATTGAATGAATGAATGAATATCTCATCTCTTCTAAGTAGCTTTTCTTCTTTGGGTCAGATAGTTCAAGTTTCAGCCTTCAGTAGTAAATAGATTTCCAAATTGCTTTTTAAATTGATCTCTCATATAAAGTTTTTATTTTATTTTATTTTATTTTATTTTTTTAGTATTCCTTTGTGTTATGGTAGCCAGAATTTAATGTCACTCATCAAATGTAGCCTAGTTACATGATAACCCTATTAATTCACATAATCTAGCATTTCATGTATTCATTTAAAATTATTACATGTGAAGAGTCATCTCCACATGTTATGTGGAGTTTGCATTTGTGATGTCATATCTTTCCAGACCAGGCAGTCCCTTTAATAACCAAGACCAAAGGAGCATAACCAGGTGGTTAAGGAGATTCTCAACTAATTTACCAAAGGATATTTTTAAACACATTACAGTATGTTTGGAGAGAATTGTAATTTGGAAGGTAATTTTGTACAGTATTTTTGTTTTGTTTTTCATTAGTTCTTTTCTGGTTAAATCTTTTAGCCACCAAGAATCAAGCTACTAAAATGATTCTCTTTATTTCTAGAATATAATTATTTTATATCCCCAATGGTATTTTCTCTTGAGTAGAATATCATTACCTCTATAATATTTAGGGATCCTGCTTATTTCTTTTGAAAATTGTTAATCAAATTTTCAAGTAATAGACCGTTTTTTGTTGGATTTTGGGAAGTGCTTTCTCTCCTGTTTCGTCAGAGTAATTTTAAGAGCAAGATTTGGAAAGAGGAGTCTACTTAGTGTACCTTCTCTGTTATTTCATTTTTGAAAATTTAGTTATAAAATTTCAGAAACAGAAGTTTTAAGCTTATTACATGAGGTTTCCACTAGAGGGTGCTCCAAATTTGCCTTTAAAAAACAAAAACTTCCTTTAAAATGTAGCTAGATAAGAGGCACATTCTTTTTATTTCTTTTAGTTCAGTTTACTTAGCTGCTCTGTAATTATTTTACCCAATTATATTATGTGGTAGTATCTTAAGTCTTCCTTACTAAGGAAAAAGTTTTCAAATTCTCAGTTTAGTTTGAACAAAATTAAGACAGAAAAATAAAAGAGTAATGTATCCCTCAACTTCTAAAAATTTATTTTTAAAATTTCTGCTGTTTTCTTTTACTGATTATATTTCAAAGCAATTTCAAGTTATATTAGTTATATATATGATATAAATACACATAAATATTAAAATGTATAGCTTGGACAAAGTGAAATTTGAATGTGGCTCATTGCACAAAATATATTTCAGTGCCCTTAAAAATAACTCATATTACTATAAAATATCTTTCATTGTTTATTTGGGGTACATTATACATTTAACACAGATTTTAGAGCATAATGAAAATTTAGAAGTTTGGATTCTCTTACGTGATTGTCCAGTCTCTCAATCACTCATGGAGCATTTTTTAATTTATCAAGCAACATTTCTCTCGTTCTTCAAAATAAAATACTTTTGTCTACAGTTGTCATTTGCCAGCATGGAATGGTTTGGAGTGTGACTCTGCTTTGGATGAAACTGGTTGTGAATAGTTAACTAGAGTTCCTTTGTATCATCCACATCCTGTACCCTGCCATGAGAGACAGACCAGAGAAGGGAGATATCCAGATTTCATTTCACTGCTATCTTTTTGAGAACTTGACCTTTTTAAGCTGTTCTGTCCTGTGAATATAGATGAGCCAGAAAAGGATCCAGCTAAGAGCTCTAGGCATGTGCAAAAGAAAATGATTCACTGCGTGTGGAAAATATAAAAATACACAAAGGTAATACACTAAAATGCAAACTATGAGTCTAAATTTAGATTTCCCAGAAATTTCTATTGCCCTTGCTTTATTTAGTTTTGGATGCTTTTAGCTTGGTGGACATTTCGTTAGCTGTGCAGTAGAGGGCGCTGTGTGCCCACGGTGAAAGTAAAGCAAGGAAATTCCTTTGTCCATGTACTGCCATGTGGTCAATCATAACATGGTTTTCTTGAAACAGATTTGGAGTGCATAATAGTTCATATATTAGTGCATCACTATAACATTCTCTGGAAAATAAGTTGCAAATTAAACTATAGAGAGGGATTGAAAAAATAGATATCCCCCCAGAATTGTTCTTAGAAAAAGCTTAAAAGAAGTTTCTTCAGGGAAATTGAATTTAGTAGGATCCTAATAAAATACCATTCGAGTTTATCCCAACCTTGTTGAGAAAGATTTTTGTATTTATTTTTGAGAACTTGAGGGGGGGAAAGTTCAGTATAATATTAAAAATATTCATTGTTCATGTTAAATATACTTTATAATAAAGTTAATATGCAAATAAATGAAAGAGTCACAATTGAAAACAGGGAAATGGGATCTTTACTAAACGGAAAATTAGTTGAGATTCTAAGGATGGCCCCTCTGCTCTTGAGTTTTCCATCTGGAAGAGGTGGAATGTATTTTTATCTCTCTTGGAACTTTACAGTAATATGCTTTTGAGCCTTTCTCAGAAAGCTCAAAATAAAGAACAATCATTTTGATCTCCTATCATGATTTTCTTTGTCTTTTCTTAATTTTATGTGAAATTGAGTAACTTTTTTTTTTAATTCTGAGAAAAAGTTTCATGAAACAATGTGTTAAAGCTCTAAAGTCAAATTTTGGGAGATTTGGGGTAAAGTACTTCATATCTCCCTCTTGATTTAAATGTAGGAATACTACTAAAATCTTGTCCTTGGTGGTAGTATGAGGGTTGAATGAGGTTATATAATAGAGTTCTACTTGGTACTGAGCACAGAGCACACTCCTTAAGGGCTAGCTGTTAGGTATTGTTTGTTTATTTTACCACCATGAGATAAGGGTGTCTGTCATTCTTTCTTTAGCTTATGTAGTTATTTGAACTCATAAATTGAGAAAAAAGAAAATCATTAATATATTTTTAAAATTTCTTTTTCCTACCCTTTAAAATCCAAACTTCTTTAAGGTACTTCCTTTTCTTATTCTCTTTTGAGTAATACTTTAACAATGTAGGAGGGTTTATAAGAGAAATGGTTAATGTGATTATTGATTTAATGTTATTCTTTCTATATTTTAAAGTAAACCTTTGTATTTTAAAACTGGTATTTACTATGCTTGTTTTATTTTTTCCTCAGGGGTATAATATAGTTTATAATATTTAAAACATTCTTACATAGAAAGATCTTCATTTCTCTTCACATGGCGATGCCTCTTTGGCTATTTGCATTTTCAATTATTGAATTTGGTATATTAAATATACCATAAAGTATAAGACCACACACTTAATGTGCTTTCTTACTTTCTGGGATGTAAAGGAAAGGAATTCAGAAAGTCTGAAGTATTTAGTAGGCAGATACTTTTAAAATGAATACAGAAACAGGTTTTTCATGTCATTTTTATCCTTTGGGGTTTCTATGTAAACATTTCTTTCTTAACATTACTATTAATTACTTATTTCACTGGTTTATTCATAGTCAACATATGCATAAGAGAATCAGTCACAGATACATTTTATCCACACTTTGTCTTTATCAATCATCCCTTCAGATGTTTAACAATTAGGACTTGTATTCATATTTTATCATTTTCTATTAGACATTAAAATGTCTTCTTTGAAAATTGCTTGGATATTCAGTATCAAAAAAATCAGTCTTAGCCCTATCACGAGAAAGATGAAAATGGTTACTATAAGAGTACCTTTTTTTCCCCCAAAGTTTGTTTTAGAAGAACTGTTTTTGTTTCTCTTAAAAAGGAATAAAAAAAAAATAAGATGCCATACCGTGCATTACTAAGGAGGTAGAAGTTTCCTCATGAACAAAGTATCCAAGGCTAAGTCATGAAAAAAGTGTTGGGCGTGTATGGAATGCAGAGAAAGAAAAGCACACACTGCAGCAAAACTGAAATAAGCATTGTTGTTGGACTATTATTTAGGCTTATTTAGTAATTTGGGGAAATCAGTTTACTTCCTTTTGAATCATCTTTTATGTGGCAAACTTTAATCCAGGCATTGGAGTGAAACTATATTTGTAATATTAAAATTTTAAATATACATTTTTATATCAGATGATGCATTCTTTAATGCTAGGTAAATACTGTGTTGCTTTGCAATGAATAACTTTTAGTGAGGCAAAATTTTAATGGCTGTACAGCACTAAATGTTGTGCCGTAGAGTAGTAACCATAAACTAGATTAATAAAAAGTTAATGCTTTCGTAATGCCATTTTAAACAAAACGTGTCAAATGTTAAGGTAATGAGGTTGTACAACATACCATATCTATTAGTCTTGACTATGAGTTTTAAATCATTTAGGTTATTAATCCTATTAGGATTTCTCTACAGTAATCTAATTGAAATTGTGAATTGTATTAGTCAGTATAAATTAGACCAGAAGTCCCCAAACTTCAGTTTGTATCACAGTCTCCTAAGGAGCTTGGTAAGATTCAGATTGCTGAGTTGCAGCCTTAGAGTTTTTGAAACTACTTAGAATATGTGGTAGGGCTTAAGAATTTGTTTTTGTAGCAAAGAAAACTATCCATAGTTATCTGAAAAAGCTATTAAAATTATCTTTCCTTTTAAAAGTATTTATCTGTTTGAGACTATATTCATTTTTTAAGTGCAGTCAAAACATATAGAATTTTAAAAAAGCAAATATGAGAATTCAGCTCATAATATCTCCTATTAAGGTAGAATATAAGACAGTGCCCACTTTTCATTTTTAAAGTTATTTTTTACAAAAAGCAAATTGTTAAAATGTAATAAACATTTTTACATGTTTTTAAGGACTCAGTTTTAATGTTAAATATAATAAATATTGATAGGTATAACCCACATTTAAAAAAAAAAAAAAAACTTTGTAAGGGTCCTCAATTTTAAGTGGATAAAAGGGGTCTGAGACAAATATCTTAGAATTGCTCATCAGAGGCTGTTTTTTTTTTTTTTTTCCCCCAGTGGGTGCTAGCTACTTTAGACATTCAAATGGTTGTCCGTAGATAGGAATAACGCAGGGAATACATTTTTATTGCCTTGAAGACTGTAGGAAAAATGAAAATACATAACATTTTAAATTGTATATTTTTGAATAGAACTAGACTATCTAGTCAGGTACACTGTCCAAGTAGGTATTGTTTCTCCTGATTCATTAGCTAAAGTTTGTATTTATAAGAATGCCTTCTTAACAGTTGAATGTGAAATAACAATATTGGAAATGTAAAATAAATTTCTACCATTAAATATTTTTGGGGGTGGGGATTGAATCCAGGGCCTTTTAAACACTGAGCCACATCCCTAGTCCCAACCCCCCCTTTTTAATTTTTTAGAATTTTATTTAGAGACAGGGTCTCACTGAGTGGCTTAGCGTCTCACTAGTTTGCTGAGGCTACCTTATGAACTCATGATCTTCCTGCTTTAGCTTCCCAAATCTCTGGGATTACAGGTGTGTGCAGGGCACCCAGCCTTAAAATATTTTTAATTTCAGTAGTGTCTGTTCTCTTTAATTCCAGAACCTCAAATGTCTCGAATCAATTTTAGAAATAAGTTCCTGACACTTATATAAATAACAGGAAAATTTGATTAGCACCCTCATTCCATATATAAAGTTGGTGACAATGGGAGATAATTATAGTCAGTGATTGCTTTGTTTTATATATATAATTTACTTCTTCATGGTTTAAGGTGATAGATTACAATAAGATCTCACTTCTTAAATTGCTTAATTAAATATTTTTATCATAGAGCACATTTTTAAGACCCTTACAAGTTTTGTTTACAGATATTAACTTTTAAAAGCACATTTTCTTTGGTATGTATGAGGATGCATTTTCTTAAAACATTAATAGCTTCTTTTCAAAATACATGGGTCTTTGAACTTGCAAAGCATAACAGTGACTTTATTGATAGATACTGAATCTTTTATGCCTTATGATTGAGCCATAATCCTGTTATTTGAGAGTTTTCTTACAAGAAGGATAGAAATATACCCTTCATTTATAAGCAGTGATGCAGAGGCAACATTGAAATTCCAGTAGTGGCTTGTAGTGAAATAAAGAACATTGGGCTAGATTTCCTGTTAAAAGCATGACACCCATTAAGGAATCCATGTGTTACATACAGCAGTTTTGTACCAAAGACTGATCAGATTGGTCATCTGCTCAAGTACTGAGAATCATTAGGAATTACATGGGTAACAAAAATGTTATTTAAATAATTATATAAAGCAAAGAGAGTTTATCTATATTTAGAATGCTATTAACTTCTCAGTCTTTTTACCTCTTGAAGGGTAAAATGGTCTGTGTCCAAGAGTTAAAAATAGTTAGAACTCCAGAATGAGAATGAAGCGCTAAGAGAAGTGTTTGCCATAGTTGGACAGAGACTGTCTGGTTAGTTAAAGGCTGTGAAATCCTTCACAGAAGTAGACCATAGACTTCACCACCACATAGTAAATTAAATTGATAGCATACCCCTTGGACCTTAAGAAACTAGGAGATGATGCTTTTTCAGTGAGTTATCAAATTCCTGTCCTGAAACTGTTCTTCATATTTTTTGAATCATGGTCTTAATTTCCCTTAAGAATTTGGTGAAGTATATGGCTCTCCCCAAATTTTGATTTCATTGTATTTAGAGACTACTAAAGCCCATTTGGGGATTTTGAAAGGGAGTCTCCTCTTTTTCTCTTTTCTTTAATTTTCTTTTTTTAATGATAGACATTTAACCCAGCACTTTGCACATGCTAAGCATTCACTCTATCTACTTAGTTAAACCTCCAGCCCCTGAAAGGAGTTTTTTAGTAATGAGTGATACGTAGGTCTCTTAAATGGATATGAAACTCCCAACAGTGACATTTGATAATTTTATCAGGTACTACATAAAACCTGATGATACTTTTTTGTGTATCTACTTTCACATAACTGTAAAGTAAAATCAGATTTATAAATTAAATCAATAGTATAAACTGATAAAATTTAATTTCAGCAACATTAATGTGACAGATGATACGCTTTTGAAACTAAATTGCCATTCACAGTGTGAATATCATGCAGATAGTGTAGAGTGAGTTTGAGCTGCAGTGTCACACCCCAAATAAAAATTCTTAAACTATTTTTCTGTGTTTGTACTTTAAAACCTGTGTTTGTTCAGAATGCTGTCATAAAATTTAAGGTGCAGTCTTCTACTTAGAATCTTTCAACTTTATGATGGTATGAAAATTATACATAGTCACTAAAAACTGCATTGTGAATTTTTACTTTTGATCTTTTCCTGAATGGCAGTGTGTGGTATAATACTCATTATGCTGGGCAGTGGCAGGGAGCCAAATAAACAGTGTTCTACAATGTACTGAGTTGCTAAGTTGTGATATTTTGTAGATTAAGTTTAAAAAATGCATTTTTAACTGATAGTATTTTCAGCTTACAGTAGGTTTGTGGGGATATAACCCCCATCCTATGTCTAGGAGTATATGTATATCTAATTCTGTTTCTACTTTGTTAGTATTAACTGGTAGCAATAGCATTGCCATTTGATACCAACCCCCAAACACTGAAATCATAGGGGGATACTAAGTACTGAGTAATAAGATGGCATTCAGATGATCCATACTTGGTATCTGTTAATTTTATTATAGATCATGATGAAAATAAAGAAAAATTTAAAATAATTTTCCTTACAAACTATATCATTTCTAAGCCAGATATAGTGGTGTACACCTGTAATTCCAGCAGCTTGGGAGGCTGAGGCAAGAGGAGCACAATTTCAAAGCCAGCCTCAGAAGCTTAGCGAGGCCTTAAGCAACTTAGCAAGACCCGGTCACAAAATAAAATATAAAAATGGTCTGGGGATGTGACTCAGTGGTTGAGGACCCCTGGGTTCAATCCCTAGTTACCACCTCCCTCCAAATACAAATACAAAGAACTATATCATTTCTAGAAGAAAATTTCTGGTATCAGCAATATTAAAAGCTGCCTAAGCTAAAAGTGTGGAATTAAGAGTCATTAAGATTTATTTAATGCAAAATAAATATAACGAGTGCTCCTGTATTTTAGGAATTATCTTAGGTTTCAGGACTGCAACAAGTAAACCTTAATTCTTGACTATAAAACTTTTACTGGCTCATTAAAAGGTTAGTTGGGGAGAAAGGGGTTTAGTTAAACATAGGTGAAATAGCAGCCTGATTAATAACTACTTACCAAATGTCTACAGACATGTAAGCTAGAGGACTGTTTAGCTAAGCATTTGCTACCCTTTTTGTGTTTTTGTTTACAAAGCCTTGTTTCTATATTCCATAAGTTTCTTGCTATCTATTTCTATTTGTAATTCCCTCTATCTTACCTCCCCATGTGCCATTTACTATACTAGTAATTTTCATTTTTTAAAAAACTAGTTATTGGAAGATTTTGACCAGTGGTCAAATTGGGTCAGTTTAACCTGGAATCAGTTAGAAATAAATACATTTAAAAAAGAAAAGAAAAAAAATGGATGATTTGAATAAATGAAAAATTAGTTATTTGTGCAATTGGTGTGCTGGTACTTATTCAACAGCAGGTAATAGACCTTGGGGTAGTTGTTATGATGAACATTCATACATAGATCATTTCTCTTTCTATTTGGAGCCCATGTCCCAAACTTGGCACAACTTTTGTAAAATTCCAGAGAAGTTGCAACATAGTTTCTTTTCTCTTGTTTGAGAATAGTGCTACTATCTTGTATAGAATTTTATTTAAAGTTAATGTCATAATTACCTAATAGATTTTTTTAACTACTCAACTTTCAAAGTTATATAAAATGTACAGCTTAATTTATTATTTATGTTTTTCTTGTGAAAAAAAATGGCTAATGGAGTTGCCGTGAATGTGAAGTTGTTTATCCCTTTAATATTTGATTTTACTAGTTTCTGGCAGTTGTGATCATCAGATACAATGAACATATCAATATCGATTTAGTGTATTCAAATGCTTTAAAAGTGGTTGTTTTAATATTTATTTTTGGACAAAGTACTGACTTTTAATTTTTAGGTGGTATTTGAGGTTTGTAATATAAATATTTGTAAGCCACTTTTAAAGACCTAGTCATGAGGTAGAAAATGGCTTGATTTAATTTTGAAAAAATTCTGTTGGAATAAATAATAATAATAGAAACTAATATTAGATGTTTATTGTGTGCCATGTACTGTGCTATTAGTTGTTTTTCCTTTCAATTCTACTTTAGAAGATAATTAGCAATATGATTCTGTTTCGCAGTTTAGAAAGTAAGATTTAGAAAGGTTAGGCAACTTTGTCAAGCCACTTAATCAGTTGAGATATAAAAATGTCTTTTGTACAGTAGGGCAACTGCAGTCCTGATTTCAAGTACCTGCCAGTGCATCCCTATTGACCTGGGACTTCATTGCCTTATAACCAGAGGCAGTTCTATGCCTATCATTTTCTTATGTGTTTCACAGTCACCTAATGACAGTAATGATAACTCAGGCAAAGTCGTAGGGAGAAAGGTATCCCTAACATCTTAGTGATAGAATCAATTTGTAAAAATATTTGGCAAGATGGAAAATTGTTCAGAAATTTAGTAAATGCAATTGAACAAGGAAAGTTATTGACTGGTACCCTGAGGGGAGAAATATTCAAGTTCCTTAAATAAAAATGGAGAGTTAAGTTCCCACATGAAACAGGTTGTAATATATTACAAGACAGAAAGAAGTAGGTTGTGCTAGAGAAATTTTTTGGTTAGCTTTTAAAGTGAATTAATTTAATCAATGCCTATCATGTGCCAGAAACTTCTGAGGCTGGG
Organism: Callospermophilus lateralis; assembly: GCF_048772815.1. Taxonomy (NCBI): domain Eukaryota; kingdom Metazoa; phylum Chordata; class Mammalia; order Rodentia; family Sciuridae; genus Callospermophilus; species Callospermophilus lateralis. The sequence continues at coordinate 30,038,286 of NC_135321.1, read as the reverse complement.
CACTCAGCAATGTACTAAACACACCTAAGTCCTAAATCTCTGCCTTGGAAAAGCTTAAATGTATGATCCATGAGGTTACTTTTTGTATTAAAATATGTCCATACTTTATATCTACTTGTAAATTACAAGATGTTTTATGAATTCTGTGGTGAATCATCCTCTAAAGTGAATTACCATGTTCTTGCATGCCTGCTGTATGAATTTAATGACTACTGTAGGTTTTTTCTTAACGGGAACTACAACTGTGTTTAGTGCTTGGCAGACATGAATGCTGTGTTTGGTTTCCTAGTCTGAAGCTAATTAGTGACACAGATTAGTTGAAAATGGTTCTGAAAAAAAAAATTAGTTGAAAAGGAAGCTAACAATGTTATTTGAAATTTTTTTTTAAGTTTTTTTATTTGTATACTTTTTTCTTTTTTTCTTAATTTGTTTTAATTAGTTATACATGACAGTAGAATGCACTTATATACTTTGATATATCATATATAGATGGGATACATTTCTCATTTTTCTGAGCATACATATTGTAGAATCACATTGGTCATACAGTCACATATAAAAGAAATGGTCTTCCACAACATTAAGAGTAGTTCATTTTAGCTTATTGTCATAGGAAATTTGCTCCCTAGATTCTTATCTTTGCTGATACCTTAAAATATTGTCCAGACTTCAACATAATAAATACCAGAATAAAAGACATTCTGGAAAAGTAGGATTTAAATTTTTGAATTAAATTACTGTGGAATGATTTTGAGTTTAATTTTATCAGAACAAATGTGAATTAAAATGGACTAAAATTTACTCTGAAGGGTGCTCTGAAATCTGGAGGTACTTTTTTTTTTTCTTTCAATTAAGAGATTCTGTTTATACCAATTGTATGGCATATCTTCCGGGTTTTAAAAGTAATTCTGGAAAAAAATAAAGTTTTTTATTTACATCCAGGTAAACTCTTTCACATAGACTTTGGTTATATTTTGGGTCGAGATCCAAAGCCTCTTCCTCCTCCAATGAAGCTGAATAAAGAAATGGTAGAAGGAATGGGGGGCACACAGAGTGAGCAGTACCAAGAATTCCGGAAACAGTGTTACACAGCTTTTCTCCACCTTAGAAGGTAAGTGGATTTGCTTGATATAGAGAATGTTAGTATTATTATAGATTACATGAACAAGTTATTCAAATGCATCATTAGCATCACTTTCTTTTTCAAATGACTGGAAACAGTATTTTTTAAAAGTATTTGTTTAGTTGTGGATGGACATGAGAACTTTATTTTGTTTACTTATTTATTTATTTTTATGTGGTGCTGAGGATCGAACCCAGTGCCTCACATGAGCTAGGCAAGTGCTTTACCAGTGAGCTGCAAGTGCATTACCACTGAGCTATAATCCCAGCCCCCAGTATTTCTTAATTTATATTTTGACATCTATTTTGATAAAGTCTGATATCAAAGGTGAAAGATATACAATTTCTTGCTTTCCCACTAATTATCACATTACCAAATCTGGCCAACTAGGAAGTTGGCATTATGCAAGTGTAGGAAAACGGAGCTTTCAAGGTCAGGGGCATGACCTCATCTTACTGAACATGCTTTGCCAATTTTGACAGTACTAGGATAGAAAGAAGGTTAGAGACACTTCATACCTTTCAGATCTCCTTGAAGGCAGTCTTGAATTGTTTCAGTCATCATGCTTGAGTCTGAAGAATGAAGATTTTATCTTATTTAGAGTGATATTACAATTTGGATCTTTACCACCTTTATCAATTTGAATTCTGAATGCTCTTCAGGAACATTTAGAATTTTGTTTATGGATTGAAGCGTGAATGTTATTTATGATTTCCTCTTTTTTTAATGCCTCATCACTCATTCTGCTATAAAAATGTTGATTATTTTTTCTCTATCCCTTCTTTTTTCTTCAGTGTCACGCTCTGCTTTCTTGATTCTGATTTGCATAAGACTTAATAATGAATCATCAGGGAAAAAATGTCATGTTTATTAATTCAGGACATGGTTCTTATGATTAGTTAAAAATGACAGGTTTGTTTGACTCCAGAGGTATTTTAACCTAACTGTGGAAAAATGAATTTTTTTAGTCCAACAGAAAATTCCAGTGTGGGAGACATGCCCTCATACTCTCCAGGTGAAAATTTAATCATTAGGAAGAGAGTTGCTTGTGCATGTGGCTTCTGTTACAGTTTTGTTTTTGTTTGTTTTTCTTTGTAATCTCAGTTACTCGTGTTGGACTTGAAACATAGGCAGTCAGTGTATGTTTCTTGAATGAAAATTCTCAGTATTTTAAGAAAACCCCCAAAATCTTTGCTTTGAGGTCAAGTTCCTGAGTGATTTTGATGCTGCTAGTCTCAGAAGAATAGCAGTACTATATTAATCAGGTTTCACTTTTTGCAAGGGCTAAATGCACTTACTTTATAAACTCTTTCATGTGTCACAAACTTTATACCATGAATTTTACAAATGGCTGGTTTATTTATACTTTGGGTGGAGAATAACTCAGTTTTACTCTCCAGCAATGCTAAAAAAATAATGAGACGATTAGTGTTCTTTTGATCTGCTTGGTGATGCAATAACACTTTCAGAGAGAAGAGAGTTCCACTTAAATATCTGGGGTTTGTAATTTAAAATAGTCAAAGCCTGTAGAAAACTAGATGGAACCATGGTGATTTCAGTGAAGAGGCAGACAGGATGTTATGGAATGATAGCTAGAGAGTGTCAAAGGTATTCTATCTTACTGAAAGCAGAAGGAAAACAATGTGCTTTATAAACTGTCATTGATAATGGATTAGTAACAATTCAGTAGAATGAGAAAACAGAAGCAAGTTATTAATCTGGAGATGAAGTTAACTTTTTTAAATACAAAGAAAAATCACAAAGAGATTAATCTTAATAATCTTGTGCTAGATTTTCATGAGAATTGTTCTTTTTAAAATTTTCCTGTCATTTAAGATCAGGTAGACTCTAATATTTTGATAAACGCTGCCCCACCCTCCACCAGTACTGGTGATTTAACTCTGGGTCTCTCACATGCCAAACAAGTGTTCACTCCTGAGTTATATCCTGGGTCCTTTTTTTTTTTTTTCAAGACAGTGTCTTGCTAAGCTGCCCGGTCTTGAACTTGGATCATCCTCTCTGAGCCTCCTAAGTAACTACAAGTATAGGTGTGCCCCATCCACCTGGCTAATACTTATTTTTTGGAGTATGGTTTATTTATTTAAAAACCTTTCTGTTGGACTAAGAAAATTATATAGTTGGGTTGGAAATACCATTAGAGTCAAATGATCCTGTCATTTTGCCAGAGGTGGGGGTTGCGGGGTATACCAGGGATTGAACTCAGGGGCACTAGACCACTAAGCCTCATCCTCAGACCTATTTTGTAGTTTTTATTTAGAGACAGGGTCTCACTGAGTTGCTTAGTGCCTCACTTTGCTGAGGCTGCCTTTGAACTCACGATCCTCCTGCCTCAGCCTCCCAAGCTACTGAGATTATAGGTCTGCGCCACCATGCCTGTAAGATACTGTCATTTTTAACTAATCATCAGACATATCCTGAATTTAACAAACATGACTTTACTTTTTTTTTCTTGCTAAAATTTTTATTAACTATGTATTTTTTTTTCCTCTTCATAAAAAGCCTTTGGGGGTTTGGAGTTGTAGTTCATTGATAGAGCGCTTGCCTAGCATGTGAGAGGCACTGGGTTCAATCCTCAGTACCATGTGAAAATAAATAAAAAATATAGGTGTTGTGTCTATATACAACTAAAAAAATATTTTTTAAAAAAGCCTTTGGAATATAAGAATTTAACCAGATGGTCAAAAGTTTGTTGGGATGCCTTTTGAACTAAGTCTATGAATGTTTACAGTTGTGTAGAGGAGAGAATGCATTTAATGGTGTGGTGATTTTCATTCAACAGAATATTTTACCATCTCTTATAAATTAGTACATATTGAACTAGTTTTGAATTCTCATGGCAACAATTCTAATGCTGAAACATTTTTAAATCTTAGGTGTTCAAGGAGAATATAGCTTTTCTTCCTAACCCATGTTTATGCAAATAGCATGATAGACACTAATGATGCAAAAATGGCTTTGCATTTTTACCTCAAAAGGAGTAAAAACATCCAATGCAGAAATTAGGAGTTCACTTAACTATATCAAGTAAGACTCTTATATTGTCTCAAAGAATATTTGATGAATCATCGCACATCAGTGAATTTGTTGGTCTCCCTACCTTTCTCCATTAACTATAGTTTTTCTACTTCTTGGAGTAGTATACTTATTAAATATTTTTTACATAATTCAGCTAATGTTTGTCCCATACAAAATGATTAATTATAGGAGAGTTAGACCTCAGATGCAGTGAATGATCTTTACATCATGTAATTAAATGTACTTTTTGACACTAAAGGTTTTTCCTGAAAAATTTAAGCCATCTGTATTTAACTAGTGGGTAGCATAATGATTGATATAAAATAGATAAGAAATAGGGTATATTTTCCTTGAACACTATAGCAGACCTATTCCTTTTATAACCTTAGTCTATGTCTAGACTCAATTTTGCATAATTTCCTATCATATTTTAACTTTAATCTTTTGTGTTTGAATACTGATTTTAATGATTTTTTGTATTCCTTAATCATATTTTGCTGATTAGAAGATTAAATGACTGTCCTACTTAAATACTTACTTTTTATTTTATTTTTTAAAAATATTTTTTTAGTTGAACATGATACCTTTATTTTATTTATTTATTTTTTATGTGGTGTTGAGGATTGAACCCAGCGCTCGCTTTAGCTAGGCAAGCCCTCTACCACTCAACCCCAGCCCCAGCCCCCATACTTTTTATTTTAGATATTCTTTCTTAAGTAGAAAATGCAAGTTAATGACAACAGCCATAAAAGAAACACACATTATGCTAAAGTCACGTGTTTTAACATAGGTCTTCACTGTTCATTAAATTACTTGTGGTTCTGGGGTATTGAGGAGAGAACAGTTCAGGTCCTCCTCAGAATTAATTGACCTGGGATGAGGATCAGGCCTTAATATGTTTAAAAAACCCTAGGGTGAATCTACTGGGCAGCCAAGTTTGAGAACTTCTGATATATCACTTTAAAAATTGATTCTTATATTTCCTTCCTGTGTATGGTAGATTCCTAAGATTTCCCCATAAAAAGATGGGAAGAAACTATAAAATAACAAAGCAGAGCATGAATAATCAAAGGTTAGTTGAGAGAGCATCATCTTCTTCTTTTTCTTTTTTTTTAAATAGCATAGTATGAAATGGCTAGCTGTACTCTACTACCACCTCCATTTCGGCCCTCTCAAATGGATCTTTATTTTCTTAAGAGAAGGGCTTGGTGCCCCTTTTGCTCCCTGTTAATATTTTCAACCCATTTCTTCATTTGAAAAGCATTGACAGAACCTTTTATTAAAGATGACACTGTCAGATACATCTACTGTGTCCATCTGCCTACCTCTGCAGCACCTTCATTGTGTGAAAACTTTCATTGTCATCTTCATGACTCCTGCTGTGGCTTCAGCATCCACATAGGGCTAGTCTTTTGGGGCTTGTCTTTCTCATTTATAGAGTCTGCCTTTGCCACTCTCGTAATCAGTATTAGAAAAATTTTCTCTCTAAAATCTTAATCCCAAATTTCATACTCTAAGCAAAACTTTATTTCTTTTTAGTTTTTTTTTAATCCTTATTATTCTTCTAAGACAGGGTGTCACTATGTTGCCCAGACTGGCATTAAACTGTTCGGCTCAAGCCATTGTCTCCCCCTTAGCCACTTGAATAGCTGGGACTACAGACACGTGCCACTGTTCCCTATTTCTCAGCATATTTTTAGATGAGCCTTGCTTTCTATAATTCTTCTACTTCACTGATGATGTTGTCTCATTAGTCTACCACCACTGTATAATCTACCTCATGTTGTCTTTTTGTTTCCCTTTCCCCCTAAATTTTATTGCCTAAGAATACAGTCACTCTTACTGTTCTTCCCTCTAAATCCCATCTGGCAATTTTATCTAGTGCTGTTTCTTCATCTGCCAAAATCCCAGCTCTGGTCATGTGTCCAGAGGGACCATTCTATGCCACTGAAGAAAATCCCAACAATAATCATGTTCTCACCACTGGGTTTTAAATCACTGGTTGTCAGTTTGGGCCTATTTTGAACTTCCTTTACCCTGGAGGGCACATTTTTATAATGTCTGGAGACATTTTTAGTAGTCACAGCTGGATTAGTGCCATTGGCATTGAGTGGGAGAGGCCAGGATTATTGCTGAACATGATTTTGCTGTCTTTCTTCATGCTCCTTCATAGCAAACCTGCGTTCTGTCTCCACTAACCTCCTTTGTAGCCCCTTTTATTTCTTCGGCCTTCTACATAAGGCTTTCATTTCTATTCTGCTAGTAATACTTTTATCAAAGTGGATTATTAGTTATACCAAATACAGTAGCCATTTTTGTTTCCTAGCAACTTTTGACACAATTGACCTCCTTGTTCCTGAAAACCTTCCTTAGATTTGTTGTAACCCACTTCTGTGTTTTTGTTTTGCCTACTGCACAGTCCTGTTTCTTCACTGATTTATTCCTCCTTTTGCCTTACATTCTGCATATTTAACTGTATAGAAGTTTTATTAACTTTATAGAGGGTTTAGTGTTAGATCTTTTCTTTTCACTGAAGTCTTTCTTTACCCATTTTAATCCAGTCCAATGAATTTTAAGCATGAATCCCCTGCTGATGGCTTCCAGCTAATACAATCAGCCCTGGTAACCCCTTGATGTTTGTCTGGCAGCCTATCTTGACCTTTGTCCTAAGACTTGTGGACATCTTAAACTCAGTGTGTATAAAATGAAATTCTTGATTTCTTACCTAAAATCCTGTTTTTCCTCCATTCAGACTTTCCTCTTTTGATGAGTAACTCTCAGTTACTTAAGCTAACTCCTTGGCAACATTCTGTTCCTATCTTCTCACCCTACCTCCGTTGAACTAATTAGTAGTATGGTCTACTATATCCCCCAAATATAGCCCAGTAGCCTGTATGTTGTGTCTTTTTCACCTGAAAGTTTGTGTTACGGTTTCCCTACCTCCATTCATACTCCCCACAAGATGGCCAGGGTGAGATTTTTTAAAAATGCGTATCAAGAGTACATCACCTACTTTTCAAACTCAATTGCTTCTCAGTGCATTTGGAGTAAAACATAGTTCTTTAGGATGCTCCTTCTCCCCAACCCTATCAATTTCTGACCCATTTCCCTGGGTGGTTTTCCTTTTAAAAATCATTTTACCTATAAACCAGACACAAAAGTATCTTTATCAATTTATCATGTGAGACTCCACCCTCCTCCACAGTTTAAATTTCATGAATGTGAGAATCTTGTTTATTCAGTACACTACTATATCCCTAGTGCCTAAAATAATATATATTATATTTGTTGGGTAAATGAATAAAATTGTGTGAGTAGAAATGGGATATCTGCAGTATGCTTTTATCAGTTCCCACAGGAAATCAGTAATTTAAAGGTAATTTAAAGCTGTTTAGTTTTTATTATAACTTTTTAAAAGTATAAGTGGATTAGGACCAATTTGATTACAAAACTACATCAAGTTAGAAGTTTTCATTTTAGTCCCTCTTGATTTTCATAGGCAATATAAAATTCAGAAATAATGATAAAATAGGTAATTTAAAAAACCATACATAGATAGCCATATTGTATTCAAGTTCAAGTATTAAACAGTTGTAACACCTCATGCATTTTTATTATAGAGAGGTAGGTGACTAAGATAAAGATATTGCATACTGAGACCTGGGGTTATAGCTCAGCAGTAGAGCACTTGCCTGGCATGTGTGAAGCCCTGGGTTTGATCCTCAGCACCACTAAGAATAAAGGTATTGTGTCCAAATACAACTAAAAATTAAATATTAAAAAAAAAATGATACTACATACTGAGACTCCGACCTCTGTCCCCTAGAGAAGACAAAGCAAGGCACTTGTATTGATGCTTTCTCTGAAAATAGCTGCTAAAAACTTCATTGCTTAAAACCAAAACGTCTTGTGCTCATGTCTATCCTTACTTTCAAACTTGAATTCCTTTTTATCACAAGCAAGCTAATGAGAAGGGCCCACCTAGGACATAAATGCTCCAGGAGAGAGTGTTGTAGAGCAGGAGCCAGGGTGTGTCCAGAGCAGACTGAGACTTCTCTAAGGCTCCACATGTGCATTTGGAATAAGTAGCATCCTTTCTCCTTGTTCAAGGGAAAAGGAAGAGTTTGAGAATTAGTAAAGTCTTAGTTTTTGTTAGAGGCAAGCATATTCAAAAATATTAGATATCTTGACCAGTTTCAAAGCAGTAGACTACTAACCACTTATGTTCAAACCACTACTAACTACTTATATTCAAACCAATCACTGTAGTTCCTGAAATTATGATTCATATCCCTGGATACTCATGTGTGACTCATGGAATGAAATTATTTCCCTCTCATTCATTTTGCCATGATACAGTGAGGTAATCTTAGGAGAGCCAATAGTTATCATCTAACAAAAACAGATCTTCAGTATTATAAAGTACTAATTAAATAGGATAAGCATGCCTCTCAGATCCTGTCTAAAAATAATGTACTTCCTTAACAATGACAAGAATGTCATTATTAGACAGTTACTCTAAAATTCTACTTTATAGTGATCTAGAAATGGTACTGTATGAACACCCAAAGATAAGATTGTTTTCAAGGCTTGTTTGTTATTGAGACAGCTAATGAAAAGTCTGCAGTAGTATTAATCATTATAAAGATCCGAATACCACTACTTACAGAAATGTTCTTAATATGGTAAAGAAATGCCAGATTCTAATTCATCACTGTGTTTTTTTTTTTTCTTGGTCTCCTTTAGGTATTCAAATCTGATTTTGAACTTGTTTTCTTTGATGGTTGATGCAAACATTCCAGATATTGCTCTTGAACCAGATAAAACTGTGAAAAAGGTAATTTTTGTACATCCTCAGATATCGTGTTTAATTTATTTTTCATATATAAAAAAAGTTTAGGGTTTTAGCAACTCACTTCCCCTTATTGTCTGAGCCTGTGAATTATTAAGTAATATAAACTAAGAGACCTTTTGTATGATTTTTTTTTCCAAATTTTAGAATGCACTAGACTCTCAAGTTGTCTGAATCCAGTTTGTTCTGCTCCCTGCCTTGTTCTTGCCCAAGTCTCAGGAAGAAGATACCATATCTGGAGAGAGAGTTTATTACTACAAGCCTTGCTTGCTCTTTGTTCCTTTAACATTTAAAATAAGACTAATGGCACTCCCAAGAGAAAAATGCAGAGATTGTAATATCATATAGGAGAAAACAGCCACTTTTTTTCCTTTCCATCCATACCTTGGATTATGTTTTTGTTTATTTGTTTTGTTACTATGTCAGAGGGGTAGAGACTTCTTTAACTCATCCTGAAAAGAGAACAGTATTTATGTATGATGTATCATATTGCATTCTACTGTCATCTATAGCTAATTAAAACCAATTATAAAATTATATAAAAAAAGAGAAAGGACATCAAAGGAAAGCCATCATGTAGTCAGTTTTCCACAGGTATTTTATCTTGAATTCTAGCAAGAAATGGGAGGAAAGGCAGTGGATTTGAAGGTTCTTATCTGAATTAATTTCTCATTATCTAAATCATTGAAAGGAAAGCAATAAGTAAAGCATACTATTTATCCAAAGGTAACATAAGATGATATTAGATATCAATATGATATGATTTTCAACTTACAGAAGTATAAAAGTCTCTTGAGTGTTGGCACTCTCAGAGATGGAATTGATCTGGTGTTCGTAAAATTATAAAGAGCACCTTAATGCTCTAATTTCTAATATATCCGACTTTGAACAATATTAGGTACCTCTGACTTAACCAAATGAGAGTAATCTTTCCTAATTTTACACATCATTAGCAAACAATGGGAATTTTAATATAAATATTTTATTATTTAACCATTTTGGAAAAGTATACTTTTATTAAAATTCTTTTTCTTTTTTCTTCTCAATAGCACATTGACTTTTCCCACTTATTCATTTTTTTCAGCCGGCGCTATTCAATAAAAATTAATTTTTTCTTCAGCAAAAAATAGATTATTTACCACACTACTTTTTGGCATGTCCTATTTTTTAATCATTGTATTTCTTTTTATTGACTAAAGCTCATCTATCAGGAAATATAATTGGTTGATGAAAATTTCTTTAGCTGTAATCAATGACTCTTCTATTTCAAATGTTGCTTTTTTTGTTGTTTCAATCTATTATATTCAGGATCTTTTTGCTGTTTATTTTAAATCCATTTATCTGATGTCTGTCATATGTTCACTTTTCCTTGACTACAGAATGTTCAAAAGTCATTTATGAAAGTTCTAGCAGTATTTGTCAAATTGAGTGAGGTGGTTTGTTTGGCTAGTTAAGCAGTTTTCTTCTGCTTCTTATTAGATCCATCTCTGTTTATTTTAGGAAGTCCCAAGAGTTCCCTGTTTTTACCAGCTATCTTTATAATATTATGTTTTAAAACATAAAGCAATTCATTTCATGATAAAAGCAAAGAACAAAAGCATCATATTTAGTCATTTTTATTTTAGACTAGAGTTCTCTAGTTGTTTATTATGGTTTCAGTTAAGTAAATCTTTATTTTTAAAAAACATTTGAGCATATTGTTTCTTAAAAGAGTATTATAATTTTTTATTTTCTGATGTTTTATCAATAATGTGAAGTCAACAATTTCAACGTGAACTTGGAATTTAAATAATATAATATTGAAAAAGTGGGATTAGCTAAAATTTATGTTTAATATTGGTTGGTATTTTTCAAGAAACAGATTTTTATACTTTGATGATTATGATTACTAACACTATTTCATAGTGTTACTAATTGGAAAATTTTCACAGTGGCCTCAAATCAAAGCCAGCTAGAGAAACAAAGTAGTGTTTTTCATCAAAGAAGTAGATTATTCATATTATTTGAGTGATCATAACAACATGACAATGATACTTTTTTGTCTCCATAACTTAATATAGTATCAATTTCTTTTCAACTTTTTGGAAACAGGTTATGTGACATTTTTGCTAATCAGAATTATTTATTTTTTTTGAAAATATGACTGTCCAAAAATGTGAGATGGATTTGATGAGATTTAATAACAAAATATGGCATTTTAAAAAATAGCAGAAACAGGAAAGTCTCTCTCTGACCTCCTACTACTCTGTGCTAAAGCAGGTGATAAAAGAATTCTCTGGCCAAAAATAGTTCATAAGATCACCATTTCAGAGTGGGCCTATTCCAAACCTGTGAAAAAGAAATGTCACACAATGATGCCAAGAAAAACCTGAACAGAGATTCAGCTTTCTTCATTTTGTTTGCATTTGATCATACCCTTTTTTGTTTGTCTAATCATATTTCTATACAACTATTCCATTTTGTGTCATATTTAAGATAAGATACATACAGTTTTTTTCTGTTTCTTAGTATCTTCATATTCTGCAGGCTCCTGTGTTGCATAAAGCATTATATTACATATTATAAATAAAATTATATTACTTTGTTAATATTTTAGGGGGGTGTGGGGGGCCACTGGTAGTTTAACCCAAGGGCAATTTACCACTGAGCTATATTCCCAGAGTTTTTTTATTTTTGAGACAGGGTCTCGAAAAGTTTCCCAGGCTGCCTCAGTGTCCACCATAACTGGGATTATAGGCCTATGCCACCACACTGAGCTAATATGTTTTTTTTATGTAGACATCACAGCCATGAAACTTGTGATGGGTGAGAAATCTTCCTCCCCACACACAGGATCAAAATTTTACACATAAAGTTATAAGTCAGAAGTGTTAATTGAGTGGTTATTATACTTTAGTGTGTCATGCAGTGCTTAGTTCTGTAAGAAGCTTACTTAAAAAATTATTTTAATTCTTGAAAACTAATCATTTATAGCAAAGGTATCTAATAAAAATAATACATAGTGTTAAAAACAAAGTATTGTGCTGCTAGTGTAACTAAAGCTTAGTGGACAGAATAATTTTCAGCAATGAGCAAATCAATCTTATTAGTATAGTATGTAAATATAATGTTTATGATTCCTACAAATATTAGCAAGTATTCATATGAAATATTTGTCATGCAAAAATAGAGATGTTTATGTAACAAATGCCCATTACTCACCAGTCATTTATAACAAATGTTAACATTTTACCTATTTACATTAGATCATATTTTATTAATGAATGAAAATGCTATACTCAGTATTTACTAAGTTGTGCCCATTCACATTTTTTAATAAGGGTAATCATTCTTTCATACTTTGGGCATCATTTTCCTATGAATGTATTCTGTACTTTATTCATTTACTCTAGTATTTTTTTGCTCTCTATTGTCTGTGAAGCACTGTCATAGTGTGTTTGTCATAGAAAAAAAAAATACATGATAAAAATGTCCCTGACTTCAGGGAGCTTATCTTCTAGTTAATGAAACAGACAAGAAATCAGTAAGTAAATACATCTACTATTAGGTAAAGGTCAATGTTGTAGGGAAACTAAAAAGGATGAATTTTGAGTTGGAAATGACATTGGAAATTTTAGATTTGGTAGCCAGGAGAAGATATGAACTCTTTGAAGAAAATTCAGAGAGATTTTATAATCCTGTGGTCTAGAGATAAGACTTCTTTTAAACTTCTATAACACTGGGATGAAGGAACCTTAGAACATTTGATATTTAAAAAAATATGTATTCTCTACCAGTTATTAACTTTGCGTACTAGGGTTAGGGTAACTGAAAGAAAACAGTACCTTCAAGGAGTTTTAGATGTCTGCTTTTTTATACAACTCTTTAGGAAAATAAACAAAGCAATAAATAGAAGACCGAGTGCAGTGAATAAGCATATAAACATGATTGTTGAACTGCCAGTGCTGTACTATAGCACATATACTATAGTATATGTGCTATAGTATAGTTTGTGGTATTGTGATGCCACCTGCTTCACTCTTCTTGGTAAGGATTGCTTTAGTTATTCTGGGTCTCTTATTTTTCCAGATGAATTTCATGATTGCTTTTTCTATTTCTATAAGGAATGTCATTGGGATTTTGATCAGAATTGCATTAAATCTGTATAGTGCTTTTGGAAATATGATCATTTTGATAATATTAATTCTGCCTATCCAAGAGCAAGGTAGATCTTTCTATCTTCTAAGGTCTTCTTTGACTTTTTTCTTTAGGGTTCTAAAATTTTCATTATATAGATCTTTCATTAAGTTGATTCCTAAGTATTTTTACTAAAAAGTTTCTTCTCAGCAAAAGAAACAGTCTGTGAGATGAATAGAGAGTCTATATCTTGGGAGCAAATCTTTACTCCTCACACATCAGATAGAGCACTAATCTCTAGGGTATATAGAGAACTCAAAAAGCTAAGCACCAAACAAATAACCCAATCAATAAATGGCCCAAGGACCTGAACAGACACTTCTCAGAAGATGATTTACAATCAGTCAACAAATATATGAAAAAATGTTCATCATCACTAGCAATTAGAGAAATGCAAATCAAAACCACTCTAAGATTTCATCTCACTTCAGTCAGAATGGCAGCTATTATGCATCCAAACAACAATAAGTGTTAGCAAGGATGTGGAGAAAAGGGTACACTCATACACTGCTGGTGGGACTGCAAATTGGTGCAGCCAATATGGAAAGCAGTACAGAGATTTCTTGGAAAATTGGGAATGGAACCACCATTTGACCCAGCTGTCCCTCTTCTCGGTCTATACCCAAAGGACTTAAAAATAACATACTACCGGGATACAGCCATATCAATGTTTATAGCAGCACAATTCACAATAACTAAACTCTGGAACCAACCTAGATCCCCTTCAATAGATGAATGGATTAAAAAATGTGGCATATATACACAATGGAATTTTACTCAGCAATTAAAGAAATAAAATCATGGCATTTGCAGGTAAATGAATGGAATTAGAGAAGATAATGCTAAGTGAAGTTAGCCAATCCCCCAAAACCAAATACCGAATGTTTTCTTTGGTATAAGGAGGCTGATTCATAGTGGGACAAGGAGAGGGAGCATGGGAGGAATGGACAAACTCTAGTTAGGGCAGAGGGGTTGTAGGATAAGGAAGGAGGCATGGGGTTATAAATGGTGGTGGAATGTGATGATTATTATTATCTAGAGTACATATATGAAGACATATTGGTGTGAATATGCTTTGTATACAACCAGAGATATGAAAAGTTGTGTTTATATGTGTAATAAGGATTACAACACATTCTGCTGTCATATATAAAAAATAGAGTGTACATTGAAATGATATTAGAGATAAAATTTAATGTGAGGTGATAATTGGAATGTTAAAGTCTGGGGGTGTAACTAAGTGGTAGAGCACTTGCCTGGCATAGGCAAGGCCTGAGTTTGATCCCCAGCACCATGTGGGGGGAGTAGATAATTGGAATGTTAGGGGTGTGTGTGTGTAGGTGTGTGTGTAGAAAGCGTACATTTGTTTATTTCCATATGGTGTAGAAACTTTAGGCTAACCTATGACTCTTCTTTTGTTTCAATTCATAACTAATAAATTCTTCCTTAAAAGTAAGATTGCCTTTTGCCCCTTGACAACCCTGTTGGTGTACAAAGCAAATGGCTCCTAACCTCTTCCAGAGTTTGGTCTGGCAATAGAATGAAGTAACAGATCGGAAATGAAATAAGGTGTCCTACCTTCTTCACATTTAGATAGTTGTTAATTATGGTACTCAGACTAACAACCTGGAATGTAAAGGTATCTTTGTTGCCAGGAATGAGAAATCTAAAAAATACTATCAGCCACCAGAGATGTTTTAGAAGAGCAGATTTAGTCACCCAGGCTTTTGTTTCCTTAACAATAGTTTGTTTCATAATAGCATGTTAAACCCTCAGGGACAGATTAGAATAATATAGTTTTAAATTAGCCTAACAAATTTAAGGAAATGTATTACTTATTTCTATTTTGTAATCATTAAATGTGTATACATTTTAATAGAAAACTAAGCTGTCCAGTTTTCAGTTTTTAAATGGATCCAAATTGAGGTTCATGAAGCTAATTGGAAGAAAAATTAATATGACAAATCTCTGCTTTGAAAATAGAGAAGTCATATAACTTGATTATGTGCTCAGTGGCAATTATAACCTTTCCAGTGAACATCAGCAACTGATAATTTCACTGACATTCAAGGGACTAGTAAACTTCAGGAATATTCTGTGCTGATTGCTCAAAGTAGGCATCCCAGCTGTCTATTGGTTACAGTGGATGCCTCTGCTGTGAAATGCCCGTGGCTTTCTTTAAAAGTCATGCTGCCAAGGACTTGTTTTTAGTAAATCTTCTTTCAGATGTGAAGTGTGAAGCTATAATGAAAACATGTTCTCTGTAATTAAAAGATAGTAAGTGTACAATTGATCTCTGAAATTGGGATTTAAATACTCAAGAGACTTGCCTATTTTTGCTTACTGTCTACTTGACTAGTGAGTATATGTGTCATTATTTATAGCTGCTCTAAAATCCTTTCACTTAAATGATAAAGCATGTTTTTAGAACATGTAGGTTTTGCTTATTATATATTTTTGTGAGAAATAACAGAAATATGTACCTTTTTTCCATAAAGTTATTCTAATATATCTCTTTATTCATTATGTTGTCACTTGATTATGGATGGAACAAAAACAAGAGTTTGTAGGTAATTCAGTTGATGATATGACTGATAATCCAAGGGGATAAATAATTACCTGTCCAGCACAATTTCTGAGGTTACTCCTTGGTGTTGGATATGGAAAGTAGGAATGCCTTTTGGTAAGTTAAAAAAAAATCAATTACTATGGGCTTGATATAAGGAAGGTTTGTCCAGATTAAACCTCTCCCTTTGTTCTCTACACAAGTTATGCAACCATGTACTTAGGTGTGAAATTCAATACTAATTATTGTTAGCAAAGAAAATGCTGGTGGAGACTGTCTTTGGAAGATTGTAGCTCTTCAAATGAACATGATGTAATCCTCTGTCTAGTGTACTTTAAAGGTTTTGATCTGTGGAACACAAAAAGACATGAGAGAAATTTAATCAGAGTGAAAGAAAATATATAGAAAACCCAACACAGATACAAACTTAGGTGACTCTGAAGAGCAAAATTAAAATGGAAAAAATGTAGTCAGGTGTTGCTTAATGACAGAAAGTGTTCTGAGAAGGGCACCATTTGGTGGTTTCATCATTGTTTAAACGTCATTTATCTTACACCAGCCTAGATGGGCAGCCTACTCACTATACACTTAGGCTATGTGACACAAGTATATATAGTATTGCCTGTTGCCACTGGAGACATGATGAACAAAATCCACAAGATTTAATCTAACAAAGAGAAAATAATGTGACCAAGAGATGTGGTAAACAGAAGATGTTTGAAACTACTCCTTATACAATAAGATGTGTTGTTTTGTGTAAGGGTTTCTTTTTCTTTCTTTCTTTTGTTGTTAGGAAGTAGAAGAACATGTAGGTTTTGATAGTTAATTTTGGTACTCAGCTCAAAATAATAATAAAAATTATAGCAGATACATAAACTAGTAGCATATTGATTTATTTTGAAGTATTATTACTATACCTAATTTTGTGTGCTATACTTGTATACAAGTGGCAATACAAAAAGTTTGTTTATACCAGCATCACCACAAGCATGAGTAATACTTTGCACTGTGATTTAGACTTCTATGGTATTACTAGGTGTGAGGGCTTTTTCAGTTCCATTATAAATCTTAGGGGATCACCATCATGGATGTGGTCCATAATTGACTGAAACCTTATGAGTGGCCATGTTTTGGCTCACCAGTTCTTTTAGATTCATTAGAGCAGCTTGTAATGGTAATAGTAAAATGGGCTCCTCAAAACATAATTAGCCACTGCTGAAATTTTATTACTGACTTAATGACTACCAGAGCTGTTTTGTTTTCTGCAAATGGTTGGTGATTGAAATGATTCTAGTGTGGCATGAGATTGTAAGTGGATCATTAGGACTGAGGGAGGTGGTTGCATTACAGTAAAAGCTGTGAACAAATATTAAGTTATTTCTCTTAATAATCTGACATATCCCCAATGCACTAAGCATTAGAGTACCCTATTTGAAAGACATTGATCCAGATAACAATTTTAAAATGCAGTAAAAAAACAAACAAACAACCACGAGTATTCTTTGGAAGCATAAGGAGTAACCAAAGCCAGACATAAACACAAAGAGTATATGCCTTTTAATAGATGAAGAGCAAAGGTGAGATTTTTAAGTTGGTAACCTTTTGCTTGAAAGTACTTTCCAGATTGTTTTGAGTGTAGGCATACTGGTGAAGTATAAGAGGACAGTGTTTGGCGCTTGTGTGATAGGCAGGAAGTTAGGAAAGAAATTCTGGAAAAGTGAACGTCACAGAAGTAAGCTCATTGTTGTTCCAATCTCCATACAAAATCTTCCCAAATCCTGACAGAATATGGAACTTTACAAAACTAAAGGTTCCATCAGATGGAAAAGTAGCAGCTAGAAAGATCAAGAATAGAAAGAATGTAGTGCAATAAAATGATTAGAATTAGCCAGGTATGGTAGCACACTTATGAAATTCCAGCAACTTGGAAGGCTGAGGCAGGAGGATTGCCAAGTTCAAGGCTAGCCTTAGCAACCTGATGAGCCAGATCTGGAGACATAGCTCAATTGTAGAGTGCCCCTGGGTTCAATCTCTAGGACTAAAAGGAAAAAAAAATGATGAAAACCTTAAAAACCTAGAGGACAATAACAGTAGTCTAACATAGTAGTAAATGTGATACCAAATAGAAAAAAAAATTTTTTTTTAGTTGTAGTTGGACACAATACCTTTATTTTATTTATTTTTATGTGGTACTGAGGATCGAACCAATGCCCTACATGTGCCAGGTGAGCGCTCTAACGCTAAGCCACAACCCCAACCCCTTCCTTTTTTTTTTTTTTTTTTTTTTTGGTACTGGGGAATTAACCCAGGGCCAATTAACCACTGAGCTACATCCCCAGCCCTCTTTATATTTTATTTAGAGACAGGGTTTTGCTAAGTTACTTTGTGCCTTCCTGAGTCTCTGAGGCTGTCTTTGAACTTGTTATCCTCCTGCCTTAGCCTCCCAGTTCACTGGGGTTACAGGTGTACGCCAACTTGCCTGGTTCCAGTTAGTAGTTTTAGATCTTTTTTTTTTTTTTTTTTAATTATACCTCTTTAAAGAGAATGTTTTCATATTTAGTTTTAAGAGCATTTTCTTTTCATGCAGTATATTTTTTCTAATTCAGACACTTAATATGTACATAAGCTTTAATAAATTGGTCTAAAGTTTTATTTTCATTCTCAGGCTCTGTAATTTTTTATGTTCTTATCATACATGCTGTCTCTTAAGTAGAAATCATGAAAACAAAGGATTAAGCTAAAAGATCATGGTTGTCATTATCTGGGATCTAGAAATGAAAGAATTAGGTTATTGAATATAAACCCTTATACACACTTCCATCAAATTACCCTTCACTTTTTATACCTACTTTTATTTCTCTTATTTTGAGGCTGCAGAGCTGTCAGATTATATGGTGTATACCAGTCTAGAGCACTAAGCTATGAATATAGGTTTTTGGTATATCTTTTCATCTTCCTAAATTTCTAGTAGTTAGATCCTGTTCTTAAAAGGAAATACTCAATATGGACTGCATTTTTTTTTTTTTTTTTAATTTCTGGTACTGAGGTTGAACCCAGGGTTTTATGCATACTAGGCAAGCGCTCTACCCCTGAGCTGTATCCACATCCCTTTTTACTTTATTTTGAAACAGGGTCTCACTAAGTTATCTAGGCTGGCCTTGAACTTGTGATCCTCCTGCCTTGGCCTTCTGAGTAACTGGAATTATTAAATGTAAACCATAGTGCCTTGCTGTAGATCACATTATACCCACTTGGAAATCCCATTTATTCCTAATTGCTCTTCAGAAGTAGATGTTCATCATTTATAATAGGGGAACAGAGTAAGATGTGATAGTTATTTGTAGTGATGTGAGATTGACTTATAAGCATGCATCACTTATGGTGAGTTAAGTTCCCTGTTTTGACTTTATAAATTCTCTTCATTTCTTTACCTCGTAGATGGAGATATTATCTATTTTGAGGCCATGAAGGAGTCAGATGAAATGTTGCATATGTAGTACTTTGCATAAAGTTTTGTACAAAGTTGTTCAGGAACTTTGGCTTTTAATATTTAGATCATCACTTAAATACATACAGATACATACACATAAACTGATTTTTCTAGTAGTTAAAGCTATTGAAGATCAATTATAACTTTAAATATGAACTAAAAGAAAAAATTCCCTAGTCTTTGGAAACTACAGATCATTGAAGTACTTCTTTGCAGGGCTGTTGGCAAATGCATTAAAAAAGGAGACATTTTAGAAGATCTGGTTTAGTTTATTTTGCCAGGGATTAACATAGTTCCTGTGAACTATGGTAATGAAAGTGGGGAGAATGTTAAAGACTGGCCTTGATATATCCATTCCACAGTGAATGACAGAGATAAAGTGAAGGGAATAATTAATTAATGTGTTGCAATTTGAATCACAAAGTAGTTCTACATCTAATTTTTGTAAAAAAAAAAAAAAAAAAAAAAGTATAAGTTGAATTAAAAGAATTATTTTTCCTATTTTTGAAAGGAATAATTTCCAGTAAATTTCCATACGCATTAAGAATGATACTCAGAGTTCCTTTTATAAGCTATGAATCTCTTATTTGGCATAGAAATAACTCCTGATATATTTTAATAATATCTATATCAGTTTGAGTCTGTCTGTTCAAAAATATATATGTTTTTGTTCATTAAAAAGACTAATAGACTATTATCTTGTAGGTTCAGGATAAATTTCGTCTAGACCTGTCAGATGAAGAGGCAGTGCATTACATGCAGAGTTTGATTGATGAAAGCGTCCATGCTCTGTTTGCTGCAGTGGTAGAACAAATTCACAAGTTTGCTCAGGTAAGTTCTCTGAAGGCAGTGCATTTTTCTCCCTCAAGAGTCTTTGGAGAGCCTTACTTTTGCCTCCCGATTGACATCTTCTCTGTTGTTTTGTCAAGCCTCAATGGCATCTTGCCATCCAGTTGAAGCGACTATATTCCATGCATTATCAACGTCAAAGCATTTGTTTTTCTTAGCATGGACTAAATTGGGGGGCACCTACATAGATACCATTTCTTGAGAATGATTTTGGGTATGGTAGAAGCTTTGGCAAATGAGACTTAGGTATTTGTTGAGTTTTTTGCGGGGAATAGTGGTGAGGTTATTAGGGATTGAACTCAGGGGCAGTTGACTACTGAGCCACATCCCCAGCCCTATTTTGTATTTTATTTAGAGACAGGGTATCACTGAGTTGCTTAGTGCCTTGCTTTTGCTGAGGCTGGCTTTGAACTAGCTATCCTCCTGCCTCAGCCTCTCAAGCCTCTGGGATTACAGGCCTGTGCCACCGTGCTCAGCCTCTTTTGGATTTTGATAAACATTGAAATACTAATTAAAGAGTTTAGAGTCCATGGAAAGCAATCCACACCACACACTATAAAGGTCTCGCAATACTTAACTTAGCAATATGTGAATATATGTATATAAATATGAAAGGGAAGGTCTTTAAATAGTAGCCTGTTGTGATGATATTCAGATTTAATGTCTGCCTTATTTATGAATTTCATAATGCAAATGATCTGAAAATGGTTAACAAAATAGAAAAATTAGACTGCTTTCCTTGTGAATGCCTTCCTGACTTCATACATTCACTAAATAATGTTCCTAATCACCCAAGCTTAAAGCCTGTCTATGATATCACCACCAGTCAGTGTCCCGTAGATTTGTCATCTCTTTTGCTTTTTTTTTTTTTTTTTTTTTTTTTTTTTGCTACCGGGGCTTAAATCCAGGGACACTTAACCACTGAGCCATGTCCCCAACCTTTTTTTACTTCTTTGAATTTTGAGACAGTTGCTTTGGGCCTTGCTGAGATACTGAGGTTGGACTCAAACTTGCATTTCTCCTGCCTCAACCTCCCTAGTCACTAGAGGTACAGGCATGTGCCATCATTTCTGGTGATTAAAGTCTTTTTGAGCTTTCCTATGTTTATTCTTTTCTTTTGGTGGGAGGTATTGAACCTCAGAGGCACTCAACCACTGAGCCCCATCCCCAGCTCTGTTTTGAATTTTTATTTAGAGACAAGGTCTCATTGAGTTGCTTAGCACCTCACCATTGCTGAGGCTGGCTTCAGACTCATGATCTTCCTATCTCAACCGCCTGAGCTGCTGGGATTACAGACATGCACCACCATGCCCAACTTATATGTTTATTCTTATAAATATTCCAGTCAGTTACATTTTGACGAAATAATATTTCACTTTGCTTTTTAAAATTTAAATATGCTTAGTATTTTCCCCATTGCCTGATAGTGAAGTTCAATCTTTAGCAGTTCAAAACCTTCCAGAATGCTGTGTTCTGAGCTACTTTCCCAATTCTTTTTCTCTATCTTGTTTTATTTCTCCTTACTAGCCACTTTGCTACTGCTATTTCGTTAGCTCAGAATGTCTATCATCTTAATAATGCATCTGCTATAAGCTTCTTCCCACCAAAATTTAACCTACCCTCCAAAAGCTATTTATTTTAATGCCACTCTGATTCATCTTTCTCTGAATTTTCCTAGTACTTTTTATCTCAAGAGTTGTACTTGCATTTTGCTTTCTATATTTGGATTGCCTTTTAACTCCTAAAATGCAAAATTCATGAAGGCTGATCTTCTGTCAGTCACATAGTAGTACATGCTTTGTATACTCGAAAAATATCAAATGAACATAAAGGAATTTCTTCTTCTAAATGTTAGCTTATCCTAACACCTATTTGGACTACATTTTTATTATAAGTGTTGCACCTCTGTTTTATTCTAACCAATCATTTATTGAAATTAAAACACAACTCGGATAGTAGTAGTGAAGTGACTTAAGTCAACCATTTAACCAGTTGTGGATATGAATCTACATATAGCATAATAGAGTTCACCAGTAGCAGATTATCAGTCTGTTTCTAGCATAGCAGAGTATGTTAGAGTTATATTGGAAAAAGCCCAGAAGGGTACAGTGGCTTATCCAATATCAAGTGCCTAACAAGGGGCAGAACTAAAACTGATTCCCTCATCTAGGTTTTGTTGTTTGTGATGCAGGAGATTGAATCCAGGGGCACTTGACCACTGAGATATATCCCCAGACCATTGTTAAAAATTTTATTTTGAGATAGGATGTTGCTAAGTCGCTGAGGGTCTTACTGAATTGCTGAGGCTGTCCTTGAAATTTTAATCTTCCTGCATCGGGCTTCTGTGTCACTGGGATTACAGTAGTGTGCCATCTTGTCTGGCATTATTTAGCATTTTTTAAATCAGTTCTCTTAATTTTTAGTATCTTGCTGACCATTCTATACTACATTATGTGTTAGTAAGTCCCAGCCACATGATCCTGTTAATTCTGTTTCTTTATATGACATTTTATTTTTCTTCGTTTCAGCTCAGCTAGTTAACACCATGCTTGAACTTCTCCGTTTTTGGATGTTCATAGCAAGCCATTTGTCTTTCACAGGTGTTTATTTCTCTTTAATCTTGCTTCATCCCTGAGTACAACAGTACAAAGTTCTCTTTATGGGTTTTCCTCATGCCATACTTTCCAGATTCTAGTTTTTCTCCTTTATTTTCCTGTTCTATCACAACGTATAATAGAGCTCAAGCTTCACATTTGAAATTACTGGTGTTGCCTAGTACTTCATTTCAGTTTTCTATAGCCACATAACCAACTTCAAACTCATTAGCTTAAAAAACAATAGTGATTTCTGATTTCTTATAATTATTTAGTCAGGAATTCAGTCAGACCTCAGCTATGCAGTTCTTTTGCTGCGATGTCAAATAGTCATTCACCTATATTCAGCTGGTAGTTGAATTTGTCTGGAAGGTACAATTTCAATTACATATCTGGCAGCTTGGTGCTCTTTCACACGGACGGTCTCCTTCCACATTTTCTCTTACCTTTTAGTAGTCTAGCCCAGGCAGCTGCTCTATAGCACACTGACTGGCTTCCCCAAGAGTATAGGAAAGCAAAAGTGGTAGGCCTCTTAAAATGAGTCATAAGCACATTCCAGATTCATAGGGAGAAGAAATAGTTTTAACTTCTTGATTGAGAGAAGAGGATAGCATATGCAGAGAGAGAGAAGGAATTAAGTGTGGTATCTTTATTTCAAAATGCCACATTTTTGGCACTTTGAATTAAGTATGGCATTTTAACATGCCTGCCTTGAGTTTGAGTCTTCAAGTTCTGTTAAATTTGTTACGTACTTTATTTTAGTGGTTTGGTTTTTAAATTTTATTGTTAATTTTATAGAAGATATCTATTTTGCTATCTGGATTTAAGAATAAAAGGGCCATTTTTCTTCATTCTCTGTATTAAAGATAGAGAAGATAAAGAGCCTGATTTAAAAAGAAAAAGAAAGGAAGAAAGATAAAGAGGGCTGTACTGTTACTTGGGCGAGGAATAATAGAGGGATCTTGGTTTGCCTATGTCTCTGGGCCTCAACCATATAAATGTGTTTTAGTCACCATATTATAGATCAGAAGATTCTACCAAATAAAAAGTTGTTTCTTATCACATTCAGGTTTTCTTTACTAGAATTCCATATTCTTAGAGATGAGTTTTAAAATTCTCATGCTGTTGTTTAGACTTTCTTGTGCCAATACTATTTTACAACTGAAATAATATTAAAATAAAATAAGAGTAACCTAAGTACATTTGTATCATTGGAACTTGCTTAAGCTTAAAAGTCTATGTGGGATAGTAAGTTAAGGTCTTAGCTTCATACAAGTCTTTTTAAATTACAAAATAATAGGGGCACAACTCTCTCATCTAATTTCAGGAGAAGTTTATTTTCTCTTTAAAACATACACACACACACACACACACACACACACACACACAATGTTTAAGAATTAATAAATTACATGCACATTCAAATTCTTGTGTCCAACATCCAGGTTTTGTCATAGTATTTATAATAATAATGCAAAATTGCTAATTGATTTGTAATTTTTGTGCATTTCAGTTCATTGTTATGGATTATAAATCTGAAAGTTTTAAAAATGGGGATAGGTTGATATATGTTAACAAAAGTTATAGTTATTTTAGCATAAAAGAAATTATATGCCAAAAGAAGAATAAAAATTGCCTGATACTACTATTATTTGAAATGCTGAAAAGGCTTATTTTCTTCCATCATGCAATTTCTTAGGAAGTATAGAGATTAAACACTGTAATATTCGTTGCCTAGCAACACCCATCTATTAGTGTTATAAATTTTAAACAAAAAAAAACACTTATTTGGGTCATTGTCTTTGAAACTACATTATCAGAACTTCACTCTTTTAAATTTTTTAAATTTTTTTTATTTATATGACAGCGGAATGCATTACAATTCTTTTTACACATATAGAGCACAATTTTTCATACCTCTGGTTGTATATAAAGTATATTCACACCAATTCGTGTCTTCATATATGACTTTGGATAATAATGATCATCACATTCCACCATCGTTTATAACCTCATGCCCCTTCCCTTCCTCTCCAACCCCTCTGTCCTATCTAGAGTTCCTCTATTCCTCCTATGCTCCCTCTCCCTATCCCACTATGAATCAGCCTCCTTTTATCAGAGGAAACATTGAACATTTGGTTATTTGGGATTAGGTAACTTCACTTAGCTAATCTTCTAATCTTAGTTTATCTTCTCTAACTCCATCCATTTACCTGCAAATGCCAGAACTTCACTCTTTAAATGAAATGGTCTTTAAAGGGCCTTATAGTCTTGTCTGCATCGGAAAGGTAGAGGTTACATAGTTTGTGTCACTTAAAGCAATAAAATAGGTTTTTCAGTGGCAGTCTCTCACATTCCAGTGTGTTTCCTCCATTTCTGCTTTTCCCTGTTTCGTCACTGACAGATAGTGAGTCTGGGCTGTGGTTTCCATTTATCTTAATACACCTTGAATCTAACTAATTGAATCTGTACAGATTAGAGCTAGAGATACTTTTTTTTTTTTTTTTTTTTTTGGTAAACTAACTGAAGCAGTAAGAACAGATTGAGTTCAGAAAGTTTACCTAATTTCCAAATCAACGTAGTAGAAACACATCACTGCCCTCCATTTAACAAGAAGTTTTACTTCCACCTATGGTGTTCAAGGGAGGAAAGCACAGGATGGAGCAACCAAGGACACATTAATTAACAACTTTATAACTCCCTGTAGGGAGAGGCAATTCCTGGGACAGGTTACCTTAGCAACAGTTTTGTTTTGTTTTTTTGGGGAGTGTGTTTTTAGGGAGGAGGAAGGGCTCTGAAGGAATTAACATTTCAGTCCCACAGTGGGTAGTCTCCAGCTTTCTGGACTCACTCAAAGCATGTCTTTAAATTGGCCTCCTTGATCAACCTGACTCAATCTACCTATCTCCTAACTGCCTAATTCTGGCTTCAATACAGATCTGTTTTGTACCATCTCATGTCTCATATCTGTTTCTATTTATTTGATTTATCTTAGGAGGAATTAAAAATAATAATAACAACTAAGAAAAAATAATAGTCAAAATATCAGTAGCCTGTTGAACATTTAAATGTGCTGGGAAATAGATAAAGTGTATTCTCTGTATCACCTTATTTAATTCCAACTCTTTTAAAGTAGGTTTATCACCAGAATTGTTTTACAGGTGAGAAAAACGAAGCAAAAAGATGACAGTTTCCTGGTTCAAACCCAAACCTGTGATATTGAAAATATATGTTAGTCACTAAATAATGTTTTTCTTGATAATACATCTAAACTTTAATTTGTTATACATGAATAGATTTTATTGTGAATAGTATGTTTTTAAAGACATGCTTGTAAATTTTAATGTTTTTTTTCTTTTCTTTCCTTAATCATTCATCTTTTTATCAAAATGGAAAAAAAATGAATACTCTAATAGCCAAGAAAATATAATAAACAATGGAGTCACCAGTACCAGTTAATCTGAGATAAATGATAAAATGGTATAACGTTTATTTTTCACATTGGCCACAACCAGTCTTGAATTTCACTGACCCCATGTCCCATCTTTGATCTATAGTCAGCACTGCTGCATAGTACCCATTCATCACATAACAAGTTTTGAAGCCATCCAAGTGGTTAATTATTGTAATAGTAGCAGAAGATATTGGAGTGCTTAATAATTTTCATCTAAAATGTGCTGAAGTTTATTTTTTATGCAACAAATTTAGTTTCCTTATCTTCTCTAAGGAAGACTTAAAACACTTAAGACATGCTTCATTAACTTCATTAACTATTTCTAGCAAAGTTGTTTTATAGTCATTGTTTTTTTTTAACCTCTGTCTTTTATGTGTGTTAAACACTTAAATAAAAATTATTCAAATGAAGATGGAGTTGAATATTTGGATCCAGCTCTGCTACATAGTATTACTAATTCTTTTCCATGGATACAGATATTTTAATATATTGTAGAAAAACATTAGACGCCATCTGTTCAGTATCATTCTTTCCCCTCACACATAAAAATGTACATATACACATATGCAGTTTTTATTTGCTTCCCAAGTGCTTCCAGCTTAGACTTCTAGCTTGTTAGTGTAGATATTTTCACTTTGGCTTTTACCTGCATTTTCAACCTTTATCATTGTCTAACAGCCTTCAGAAAGAACCTTTGAAGCTCTGATTATCTATCTACCTGTTTTGACACTTCCTTAGACCTGATAACCCTGCAGCCCCCACCAGCATTGTACTCTTTGTGCTTTTCCAGAATGTGTTGCCCACCCATTTGCCCTACTTTTGAGTGCGTGTACATATTTTATGGTTCGTTCTGTGTATACAGATTTGGTCTTCATGGTTTAGTCTGAAGCATCTTAGGTGTCTTCCACAGAACCTAAACCAGTTCCTGGCACATATAGGTACCAAATAAATGTATATAGTTTTATACTCCGATATTGCCTTTAGTGAAAATACTTAAGTTGCTTTTGAAATTACAAATGACAGTTGTAAAAGTAAATCTTGCCATATTCTTTCTAGATTTGCTACTATAAATTGTATGAGATTAAGATCAGTCAACATCTTTGTATTTTTCACATTTTTACATATGCACGGGTATGTGTACACATACATGTCAGTGAGATTTTCTCCCCCTTCACTTTTTTTTTTTTTGAGCAGAATAATGAGGTACAGTTCATAGACACAACAAAAGGGTGCATGGGGTGTGAATCACTGTTTCTTCATTCATACCAAGAAATCTTTGTTTCTTTGCTTTCTACTTGTTATGCTAATATTGAACATATTGCCATATTTACCCCAAATCAACTGTTCACTTGGCTGCTTTTCTTCTTTCAGTTCTACTTCCTTTGGTTTGGCTTCCAGATAATTTGTGGAATGAAGTGGCTGAACTCTGTAATAAGCTACAGGTTGTTAGAGCCTGTCTAAATTATGTGGCATCAAGAAGTGAGGACACTAGTTATAATATGAATCATCTGATCACCACACAATCCATTTTTTTTTCCTCATATTTTTCATATAGTAATTGGGTCATCTTGAGCTTACAGTCAGCAAACAGCTCCTCCCTTAAGTATTTAAGTTAAGCCTCAGGAACCCTGTACACTGTGGTCAATTAAAATCCTCTGTAAAAGCTTTTAGCAAAGTAAATTATTCACTTTTTATATTAATAGAAATATTTTTGTAAGTATAGACTTCTGTTTATCTTTCTTCATGAACAGTGAATAAATTATTTTCAATTTGTTTGTTTTTTTTTTTTTTTTTTTGTAGTATTGGAGAAAATGAAACTGAGTTTGCCCCATGAAGATGTATGACTCAGTAAGAAAACCACATTAGAAGCATCCCGTATATAATGAAGACTTCAGAATAACAAAAAATGAAGAGAGCGCTTCCTAAATGTTACACAATGCCTGAATTCCGTTTCCTTGAATGTCACTGCTTAAATATGATCTTAAAGAACTTGTTAAAATATTGTATATATTTTTTTCTAATATGTGCTTGTTAATAAGAAGTGAGGATCTTATTCCAGAATTATGTACATAATTTGAGAAATTTCATGTTGAAATAGTAAAAAATATTTTAACCTATGAGTTTAAAATGTCATTTTTTTTCTCATATTTTGCACTAGGACAGAGTTATATGAATTAGGATTAATTTCTGTTTCTAGAAGTTGTTTATTTTTTCTTCTTTCTCCTTTTCTCTCTCTCTTATTCACCTCTCCTGTTCTACCATTTCTGTTTATTTGGTTTTCTATTTGCATAAAGTTTTATTTAAAAATTAAAGTTTTACACATTATAGCTCATTCTTTATCCTTGAAAAACTGATTGTAGAAAACCTCTATTTTCCAGGGTGGAGGGGGTGGGATCCCACCAACTCCCAGTGGTGCTGGTAATGTGTGGGTTCAAGCATCGGCCCTTTGTTCTCTGTCTCCTGTCCCTGCTCACCATTGCTGTAGGCAGTACAAGAAGCTTTAGAAGGCCACCAAGCTGTGTACAAGGATACGCTGAGGAGAAATTGCACTTCCTGGGGAACGTTGCTGAAGCCTATAGATGGAACAGTTAGAGGTGTGGGAAAAAGAAATTTATCCTTCAAAGTGATACTCGTTTTCTCTATTTATAAATGTTGTGTTTTGGGGAGCCATGTTGTCTTTTGTTTCATTTTTAGATACAGCTCACAATTCTAAGTTGTAATGATGTAAAGTAGAATGTGGAAGTATAGTTATCTGTAACTGGACAGAAGGTAATATGATGCAGATTTTCATATTGAGCATAAGAGATTATACATTCGTGTAAGACAGTGTGATCTTTCTGCAATAAATTCTTTTTTGATGCAAGCTGAATTTTCAAAGGTTTTTAAGACAGCTCACCTAGACTTGTTAATGTAATGCATCCTTTCTGATTGAATTAAAACAAGTTTTGGTCTTTTAGGACTTGAAGTTCCTCTAATCTGTCTGGCTTTTTTTTTTTTTTTTTTTTTTTTTTTTGCCTCACAGATTTGGGGTAAATTAACATTACACAAATTATCTGAGCAACCTAATAATGTTTTCATATAGAAGTTACATAGTCATACAACTTTGTCTTGGAAGAAAAAGAATATTTCGTTTTTTTGGTGCTGAATAAATATTAAAGTATCAAATGGCAAGAAAGATGAAGGTTAAATTATAGCACAATTTCTGAGAATTGCATTAATTATAATATTTATTTGTCACAAAATTCTCCTTGAGCTTGCCTCTTTAGAATGAGGTTACCAGCTGGAAAGCAGGCATATAATTAAGAGATATCCTACAGGTGTATGGAATATGATTTGTGTATAACGTACATGCAGATTTAAAAAAAAATGGTAAAAGACAAAAAGCCTTTTATACATCTTAAAAGAGTTTATACTTAAACTAATTGGTAAGTTCCATCCACTCCTTTGTTTCTTTTCTTCACATATTTATATATATTATTTTGGCCTGGAAGCTTTTACACCTACCACATACTTGTTCTTCTGGTCTTTCTTCTACTGGGACCTCCTCCAATAGTTTTCTCCTAATAGCCCTGTTGAAAAAGATCTCTACTTCTGGACTTCTGAAATTTTTGTTTTTAATTGCTATTTAGTAAAGTTGGACATTATTGTTATACTTGCATTTTTTATTTCAGGGAATTGCAGACTTTTCTTTAAAGGGACAACATGGTAAATATCTTCCTCTTTGAGAGGTACATGATCTCTTGATCTCAGTAGGAGCAGTTCATCTCTGCTGTTATAATATGATGGAAATGCAGCTTCAGAAGCATGTAAACAATGAGGCATGGCCAGAATGGATCTGGTCATAATTTGCAGACCCTGTTTTATTTAATTCATTGCTAGGCAAAATTGTATCATTTTATTGATTTAAACTCCATAACACAGCATAGATACTATGATATGTCCCCAGTAGGGCTCAGTAAGTACATTTTGCATTAATACAAAATTCAGAATCTAAACACAACAAGTAAGGAAGATTGATCACGAGTAACCTTTTTTTTTTTTTTTCATGCAAACTTAAAAAGAAAAATAAGCATTGTGACCTCCATATCCCTCAAAAGGGAAGTGTAGGAACTTTGCAGTAATCAAGGTTCTCTAGAATTTTAATTCTTATCAGACAGATGTTGCCAGGGTCCTCACCTCTGTGGGTAGGATGTGTTTCTTGCCTAGGTTTTAGTTCTGCTCCCTGGGAGTAATCCCCCAGTCCATATTGTTTTAAGCAATAAAAATATGGATTGATGAGTCAATTTTTTTTTCTGATGTGGGCTTACCAACTTTAGCCAAAACATTCTCAGCAAAACTGTAGCAACTGTCTTTCTTTTATGGAGATGCTTCTTTCCTACTTAACACCTTTTTGACTGGAAAGCTGTATTCTCCCTTAGATTCTTGATTAAAGATCCCCTTTAAATCGAAAGATCTAGGTTTGTTGTTTTTTTTAAAAAAACTATTTCATTTATAATACTGCAGCTCTACTTGGTATTCAATCAAGAAGAAAAATGAAAACATGTCCACATGAAAGAATTAACTTATAAATGTTCTTGGCATGATTCATGATAGCCTCAAAAAATGGGACAACTTAAAACCATCAATTGGTAAATGGCTAAAAATTAATGTGAAGATTAATCAAGTGTTATTTAGGAAAAGGGACCAAACCACTGATAGACTCTGACAATCTGGAAGAACCTCAAAAATATTGTATTGATATTTTAAAGACACACCAGACACAAAAGACCACATTTTGTTAAGTTGCTTTCTAAAATGGGAATCTTTCGAGGCAGGATACAGATCAGAGAATGCAGGTGGCTGAGGGTGGGAATGGAATAGACTGGAAAGGGGTGTTCAGGGAACTTTAAAGGATCCGGGAATTTTTCTAAAAGTGGATTTGGGTAATGGTTGCACAATTCTACGTTGGCTAAAAGTCATGGTGAATGTGTTGAATGTGTTTTATGGGCACTTAAAAGTAGAGCCAGTTTTTTAAAAAAATTGACATTCTATCCAGCCCTGATCAGGCAGATGTGGAGAACTGGTCGGGCTCTACCTCTGCATGGGCACGTTCTACAGGTCCCCTTGCCCTGGATGCAGCTTCAGTCTGGACTCTTCTGGATCTTCACCTGCTTCCCCTGGCTATTTCCCTGCCCTCTCTGCCCTGACATTCTACATACTTCTAGATTTTACAGCATGGCGAAACACAATGTTAAGGACCCACCTAGCCAAGCCCAGGAAGGAGAGGAATCTACCCTCCCGCAGCCGCCAAGATCATAAATAGTTGACTAGTCCCAGCACTCAATAGCAAATCTAATTGCTAAGAGGAATCAGGATCTATAATGGAAGTGTGATGCATTATTTAAGCCTCAAAATGAGATGTAGAGTTAACAATTCAGAAACTTTTGAGATTGCAAAATAGAGCAAAAAGCAGAAATATAACAGGCCAAACTTAAAAAAAAAAAAAGTTGGACATGTTGGCACACGCTCATTATCACAGCAATCTGGCTGGCAAGTTTGAGGCCACCCTGGGCAATTCAGTAAAACCCTGTCTCAAAATTTAAAAAAAAGGATGGGTTGGATGTTGCTCAATGGTAGAGTTCCCCTGGCTTTGATCCCCAGGACCACAAACAAACAAGAAACTACTGGGTTTGAGTTGACTATTTTAAAGAATGTTTTCTTCATTCGGTGATGAAGAAGCATATAAACTTGTTCTAAAATATTAGCAAGATGTTGAACTGAGTTTTTCAGATCTTGGCGAGCCCCTAAGTTCCAGTTTCAGGTTGGGTCTGGTGAATGTTTTAACATGAAGTGCTAACAAAGACTTGAACAGGATTTAACCCAAATCCTGACATTTCTCAAGGATTTGAAATTTAGAGGTGCATAGAATGTTAAGTAGGTTGGAACGAAGGAAAGAGTATCAGGTGCAAAACCATTTAGAAGAAATGCAGTGTGGAAATGGAAAAATTCCAGGTGACTCAGTAATGGCTGTGGTTGGTTCTTTAATTTTTTTCAGTCCTGAAGTTCCTGCACAAGGATCCCTGAATAAAAAAGAAAAGGCTTTTCTTGCTGAGGACTTTAAAATAATTCAGATTATACATGAGGATATAATCACCAAATCAATATTTTAGAAGTCTGATAATAAATATGAGAGAATACTTGATGAAGATGGGGAGGAGAACATGGCAAAAATTCTTAAAGAATATGAGAGAGATCTGGAGAGAAGTACGTAAACTACAAGTGATAATGTATAACCTTGTATTTAAAGGCTTAAAGCCAACAGCTTTTGGTGGGGTGGTGTCTGTCTGTGTGTGTTTTGGTGGAAATAGTTTTACAACATGCCAAGGAAGATCTTCCTTAGCTTTTAATTGTTTTGTTTTCTGTATGTGGTATGAAGAATGCTGTACATTCCATCAGGCATATTTAGTTGGTTCCTATATATATAGTTTGCATGATTTTTTTTATTTTTAGAGAGGAATTTTATTATCATCATTCAATCATATTAATTATACAAATAAGTGGATTTCACTTATTTCCATGCTCATATATATTATAGTTTGACTGTATCACCCTCTCTACTAACCTCTTGTCCTCTCTTCCCCCTTCCCTCTAACCCTTTCCCTAACAGTTGAAGTACTTTTGACAAGTACCTTGGACTACAACTGCAAAGATCATTTAAACTATTAACTGAGACATTTGCATATATATTTTGTTTGGGGTCATTTGAAGGTCTTTTCTGCTAGAGCTGGAGGTATCTTTATTCTGCTAAAGCAAAGTAGTGACTTACTAAACTAAGGTAGTTTCCTTTTTTAATTTGCTTAATCGATTACTTGTCCACATTTGTGAATTTCCATTAAAGTGACAGTTAATGTTAACTTGGCTTTATTATGGTTTCTTAATGTGACAGTAATCTATAATTAAACTGTCATTGTGAGATATTTATTACTATAGTATTAATATAATATTCTCAAACATTTGTATAATATTATACTTTGTAAGGTGCCAAGCACATTTTTATTAGGATATAACCCATCCTATATTTTATTGAAATTTCATTTTTTTTCTTTTCAAATAACATTCAGCAAGGTTTATTCATGTTCTTTTATTGCTCTGAAATGTCAAAACTAAAATGAAGAGATATTCATTTTTGTTAAAGATGTGTTGTAGTAGTTCAATTAAATAGACAACTTCTAGCTTGTCAGACTAGGGATAAGAATAGCATATGTAATTAAATCTGAGAAATTTGCTGACGTACTTTTTATTGTTCCACAAGCAATTGAGTAGCAATAGCATTTTACCTCCTTTATAGTCTCTTTCCTAATAGAAACCCAAATAATAATGAAATGATTAAAAAAAAAAAAAAAGAAAGTGAAGGGGACACACAAACTAAACAGTTATCCATGCAAATCTTCATAGCTAAATGTCTATAGCAGTCCTGTTCACAATAACTAAAAAGTGGAAGCAACCCAAATTTCCACTAACTGATGAATGTAGAAACACCTGTGGTATATAATACAATGGAAAGTATTAGTTGATTAAAAAATGAAGTCCAGATATTTGAACTTTGGAAACATGCCAAGTGAAAGAAGGCACAAAAGACCATGTATTCTATGACACTGTGTATAAGCAATGTCCAGAGTAAGCAATTTATAGAGACAAAAATGGATTAGTAGTTGCCAAAGGATAGGGAGGAAGAGGGAATAGGGAGTGAGTGCTAGTGTGTATAGAATTTCCTTTTGGGTTTATGAAAATATTACAAAGTAAAATAATGGTAATGGTTGTATCACTCTGTATTATCATATGTGAATCATATTTCAGTAAAACGTTTATTTAAAAAATTGGTAAGGTAACCTAGGGAGAAAGGTGCAGAAGGTACACAAGTCTGATATGTGAGAAATTTTAGTGCTTCGAGTTTGGGTAGGGAGAAGGAATAGGCAAAGAATGGAATGGCCAGAGAAATAGGGAAAATGTATAGGTATGTGGTGACTCAGGTCAATTAGGAATATTTGACAAAAAAAAGTGGTCAGCAGAAATGTTACCAAGAGCCTGAGAAGTTGAGAACCAATAGATAACCATTGGTTTGGCAAAGTAACATTAGCTTTATCTCCTATTAGACTAAGTTCCTTGAAGGAAGATGGATGACAATGTCAACTTATGTGGAATAGAGCAGAGATAGAACAGACAAGTGGGTTGTAGTAAGTGTACGGCTCCACCTGAAGGATTGGAGGCAGTAATTGTGGACATCTCTTTTCTGCCAATTGCATGAGCAGATAGGGGACAGCTAGTAGAGGATATTAGACAAAGGGAGTGTGTGTATACACACTATATGTTGTGTATGTGTGTGTGTATATATATATTTTAAACATAGAAGATACTATAGATACTATAGCTATCACAAATAATTCGAGGAGAACAGTAAGTAAAGGAAGGTAATTCCCAAGAAGATGAAAGGCGTGTCACTCCAAGCAGAGAAATTTATCTTAAATAGAAGAGAGGGCTTCTTCCATTGTAAAGGAGGGTAGTTGAGCATGGTTCCCTTTCCCAGAGTGTGCAAGTTGCTTAGAGGTAAGAAACAGGTTCACTCAACATCACATGGGAAACTCCAAAAGTTGCCTGGAATGATGAAAAACTGTCTCTTCCACAGTTCAAATGTTTAACCAGTGTGGCTGGTCCTCTTCAGTTTTTCAGCCAGTAGGTAAACAGCTCTGCTGAGGGGCTCAGCCAATCCAATTTCTTGGCACATACGTAATTGAACTTAGCAGTGAAATGACATATTCTTGATTTTAGTTTTCTAATGATCTTTTTTTGCAAGCCCATTCCTGCCCACTGTGATAAGAATAATATGAGTTAAGAAAGTCTTCATGTACATTACTCCTGTTCCTACATTCTAACTTTCTTTTGGGCTTCAAAAACATATGTTGATGTTGCACTTCATGGGGGTTTTATGATAGAGAGGACAACTTCTTATATGCTTTTCTTTCTCACTATTTCCTAAAGTTAACTCTCACAGATATCTCAGTTACATATATTCTGCTTAGTTGAGAACACTTAATTGTGATTAAAAATGAATGTCGCCATTGAAATGCATCAGATACTAAAGCGTTCCACTGGTTGTATAAAACATCTTTACTATGTCAGAGGAATTTTCATTTGTTTAAAGTCATAAGCAGCAGAGAGAGAAAGAAAAAGAAGAGTCACTTTAATCCCTGTTCTATATATGACTGAAGTACCTTCCTGGTCTTTCCAGTTACATCAGAAAATAATTTTTTTTTTTTTTTTTTTTTTTTTTTTTTTTTGCTTAGGCTAAATTGAATGGAGTTTCTACCACCCTACCTGAAAGACTCCTAACTAATGTAATTGGGAACTAGACCCAGATCAGGGAAAAAAAAAAAAAAATCTCAAACTCCAAGCATAGTGTATAGTAGTCTCCTAATTATTAGATGCAACCTTAGTTGTTTTTATTAACTCATTCATTTACTGAGCACTTGCCACTGCAGAACACTTCAACTTAGGATAGTTAAAACAAAAATGAAAATGGAAAAAAAAAAAAAAAAGAAGTAGCAGAGCAAATCAGAACATGGTAAATCTGAAATCACCCTCAAGTTGCATGTGTATGGAAGGGGGAAATCTGGAGAAGGCCTACTGGAGCAAATGGGAGCCCCCTACGACATTGAAGTCTCAAGTACTTTGAGCTGAAAGCAATTTAGATTTGGTGTAAAAAAAAATGATAATAATAAATCTCTTTTTAGCCAGGATTTTCTAGTATTGGTAACTGTGGTACCCATAGGGTAGTTTTTATAACTTTTTAATAGGCTTTAAGCATTTTCTTTCTTTTCAGGTTTGTGTGGTTTTATTCTTTTTTAAAAAAAAATTTTTTTGTTTCTGATTTGGTATTATTTGTAATGGGGTAAAGTTGGCTCAATATTTCCAACAACTGATAAATTTATTGAATCAATTAAAAGTAGTTTACAGAACATAACAGATAGCATAATCCCATTTTAATAGAAAATAATATCATGCACATAAAGAAAGGTTAAAAAGGAGATCCATGCCAGTGTACTATCAGCAGGTGACTGGCCTATGGGCAGGATGGATATTCTTCATATTACTGTGCCTGTCTGTTTTCAGATGTTTTAATAATGAGTGTACATAACTTTTGTAATAAGCAACTAATAATAAGAGAATCCTAAGCATTAAAAATACAATTAAAAAATAACTAAAAATAACCAATGCTATAAGTCAGAAGGGTTGGGTAATGGAGGGGACAGGGACATCTTGCTGGGAATGAGCAATGGCACAGGAGAAACCTGCAACTTAGGACAAAGTATCTTGTATGGGGGGTTGGGAAGAATGAGAAACAGTGAGCAGAGGCTTCCTGGTAGTCGCAGCTTTGGTCATCAGTATTTTAAACTCAGGATGAACTGTATTTTGAAAGGAAATTTCAAATGAGATATCAGTAGAAATGCACAACTTTGGGGTAAGAAAGTGAAATTATTGAAAAGCCAGATTTAAAAATATACACATAGCTGATTTTTAAGTTCTGCCTCAGTTCTGATGGACCCAATGCTCTGGTGACGGGTTAGCACACTCTGGCAGGGGAGACCTGAGACTTCATCAGGTCCACAGGAAAAGAGGTAAAATGAGGAATATGTTCCCCATCAGATGAAGAACACTGCCTTTGTTACTCTGTTCTCATCTTTGAGAAAAATACAAAACTCAAAGATAACTTGCAGCCAGTCATCTAGAATGAGTTTTGAAAAACAGAAGTGACATTGAAAGAGGAGGAGGAAAGGCCAAGGATCATCAGGTATCCAGATACCAGCTGCCCTCTCCAGGAACCTGAGAAATGAGTGGGCTGAATATGACTGATAGAAGGGATCAGAAAGCAAGAGATCGCAGAGTCTGTATTATCTAGCTTGCTTAATGTTGCTGCATAAGAAAAAAGATTCTAGATAGTTATTTTAAACTTGCTTCTTAGAAGGTTCAAACAGAGGAAAAAAGCAAGATACTAGTGATAACTGTTTGTGGACTGAATCAGAACAAAAGTAACTAATCACAGAAGAATTGAAGTCTTAACAACATAGTTCTGTGAATTTTTTTTTCTTAAAGGAAAGCTAAAATTTTGAAACATTGGCACCATCTTTATTTATTTATTTTTAAATTTGTTTTTTATCATATTTAATAAATATAAAAGGTATAGGACAGATACAATGCACAACTAGTCATCATTTCCAAACTCAAGAAATAAAGCATTTCTAATATAGCTCAAGCCCCTTGCAAACCCAACTCTGGTTTCATTTCCCTCTCTGCTTTGTAGAGCTAATCAATATCCTAATTTTGGTATTCTTTTTATTCCCATGAGTTTTTTTTTGGAGGGTTTAGTACTAGGTTTCTTTTTTTTTTTTTTTTTTTTTTTTTTTTTTTTTTTTGAGGAGGTACCCTGGATTGAACCCAGGGACACTTAAACATTGAGCCACATCCCCAGCCCTATTTTGTATTTTATTTAGATACAGTGTCTCACTGAGTTGCTTAGTGCCTCACTGTTGCTGAGGCTGGCTTTGAACTTGTGATCCTCCTGCCTCAGCCTCCTGTGATTGGCACCATCTTTAAATCAATATCTTTTGGAACTGATGATTGTATAAATTTTGTTCTAAAAATCTTTGAATTACCAATCAATGCCATAGTTTCACAAATTATTTACTTTGGGGTCACTTCTCTAGTCATGTGCTAGGAAGAACAGATGAGCACTTATTTACAGGGAAAGTAGAATTTCAGATTCAAGAATTTGTAGTGATGGTTTTATAAGATTACACAAATCTGAAATATACAGTAATATTTTAGCAGCACATGATACAGTCAGAGCACAGCTTTGCTAAGTTAGTGAGTCAACAAAGCTGGCTTCTCTAACTGTAATGAGACCCAGATTTCCTTGCCTGGCTGCTCGCATACCCTCTCATTTTCCACAACTCAGTCCTGTGTAGGCCCTAGCTTTTGTGCCTGCCCTTGGGAGACATTGTATGTGCCCCCTCTGGTGCTTCTTCCGACATTACTTTTGCTAGCATTGTTTTCATGGAGAAACACCTATGTCAGGCCCACTCTGTAAGCCCAGCTTACTGTGGTCATGGCTTTATTATGGAAAACTAAGAATTCAAAGAAAAATGGGCCCTAACTCAGACCATCTGGTTTACAAGAGTTTCCACATCAAAAACCCTCCCTTTCTTCTAGGTATCGACTGTCTCCGGAAGTCTGGACTCCGAACTGTACTCCATACCCCAAACCCCTACTCTGCTGGAAAGAGCCCCCTTGTGTGAAGTTCAGGCTCCTGAGTACATTGTTAAACTGCTGCTATTTGTGGGGCTGTTTTTGTTGGTTGTTTGTTAGCAGGGCTTCACACTTCTCTTTTCATCAGGATGGGTGAGGAGTTCCCTCTGCCCTCTTCCAGGTCACTGCATTCAGTCCCATCCTGTTCCTTCTCACCCTTGGCTCTGTGCATCAGGTCTGGAAAAGCCAAAGTTCAGGTCATAGAGGTCACCTTCCTTCTCCCCAGTAAACCTAATCAGTAAACATGATTCAAACCTTCCATCTAGTAGTTTGCATTTATAATTTTGTGGTCCATAGTCCCTCAGCGGCCCCATCATGGCACTCTCTATGAACATTGTTCCCATTCTTAGCAGCCAAAGCACACACCTGAATCCCAGCTATTTGGAAGGGTGAAGCTGAAGGATGGCAAATCAAGGTCATTTTAAGTGAGTAATTAGAGAGACCCTGTCTCAAAAAGGGATGGGGATATGGATTGCCCCTGCATTCATTCCTCAGTCCTGGAACTATGTGGTCCAAATTCAATCATACATTCCCCTCCCTCTTCAATTCCTGAGCATATGTGAGCCACCTTAAGGTGGCAAGTAGGGTAATGGAGCATTTGCTTCCCTATAGGCTTCTGCTGCATTAGAGGCTATAATCATGAGCAAAAGAAGGCGCAATGTGAATCAAGACTTTCTTAGATACCTGGTAATATGTATCTAGCATCTTATCCTCAAAGATCTTACAATCTGCTATTGCAATACCAACCATTTAGAAAGACTAGCAAATTGCACAACACACACAGGAATTAGGAGAAAGGGAACCCTAACAAAGGAAAAGAGAAAGCAGGAAAGCCTCCAAACAGAGGTGGACTTTGACAAAGTCTTAAAGAAGCAATAAATCTCAGCGGTAAAGGAGCTTAATATGGTCATGGCTTTATTATGGAAAACTAAGAATTCAAAGAAAAATGGCCCATAACTCAGACCATCTGGTTTACAAGAGTTTCCACATTAAAAACCCTCCCTCTGTTCTAGGTATCTACTATCTACTTCATTTCAAAGGAATTTTAAGAGACTTCAAACCTATGGCATTCATAGATCTCTGAGCATTCTGGGGTTACTGATGTGCTTCCAGTCTCCCAGACACCATCCAACTGGGCCAATGAGAAGACGAGGACTCCATGCTCTGAGTGGCTTTGGAGTGGCTCTGCCTCCCATTGCGCATAACTCTGGGCCTTCCTTTCTGAGCTTCAATTTTTTCTCTTGAAACAGTGGAATAAAATGTTTTCCATCTTAATCTGAAGTTCATTGAATCAAAAAGAACACATATTCTTAATTTTTTATTCTTTTAAATGAATAAGGAGCACTTGTTTTAAAATCAGGAAAAAGAAAAAAAAAAGGAAATTGAAAGAAAACCAGAAAAAAAAAAAGGAAGGGTGAAGAGAAACTAAACTACTAAAAGTCTACATTAGGTTTATTGCAAGGAGTTGACTTACATTGCTGAAGGGCCTGGTGAACTAAGTCCAAAATGTGTAAGGCAGGCCACCAGGAAGGGCAGGCTAGAAATCTTGTTTCAAAATTTCTCTTCTGAGAACCTTAGTTCTGCTTTCAAAGAGATATGATTGAATCAGGTCCATCCAATTATCTAGGATAAGCTCCATTTCCTAGAGTCAGCTGATTGAGAACCTTATCACATCCACAAACACTTTCAGAGCAACATCAAGCACATGTTTGACAGAATGATGGAGTTAACTGCCTATACAGTCTCATGTCAAGCTGACCATCACAGTGCTCGTCAGTGAAAGGCTCCCATTCAATAGTAATTTTTGAGGGCACAATTCCCCTGGTGTTGAGAGTATCTTTCTGTTGTCACGTTAATCAGCTTCTCAGAGGCTTTCAAGGGTGTTGGCCAATCTCTGTTCCTACCTGTTCTACCTTCATCTGCTTGACATGACACTCTTCGGTTTTTCTCCTACCTCTCTAACAGCTCCTTCTGAGTTTCCTCCTCCTCTGCCAGACCTTTTCTTCCTTCTCTACACTCTATCCTGACATAATTCCATCCCTTCTTCTGCTATTGAATACCATCTATGTAACAGTGACTTCTCCAATTATATCTCTATCTCAAAATTCCAGACTCATGCACAACTGCTGACATTCCTCATCACCATCTCCAGGATCTCAAAGTTAACACACATTATCCAATGGAGCCCCCTGTCTCCCACAACCAAGCTGGCTCTTCTCTAGTCTTTTCCATCATGGTAGATGGCACCACTGTCCACCATTTCTTTTATGCCAGAGATCATCTTCAATTTGATTCTTTGCTCTTTTCATTCATTATATTCACACTAACCCCAAAGTCAAAGTCCCAGTTTCTTTTTCTTTATATATTATATATAGTTGTAGATGAACACAAGGTATCTTTATTTATTTTTATGTGGGGCTGAGGATCAAGCATGGTGCCTCACACATGTGAGGCAAGTGCTTTACCACTGAGCTACAGCCCCAGCCACCAAAATACATCCTACACTCCCACACTGGTTGCTACCCTACAGTTTTGCCACTCTAATAAAACATGGCAGACGTAGGTCTCCTATCTCTCCAGGGCTCCTTCTGAGTCTCCTCCTTTTAAAACAATGTTGTCACCACCAGGAGGATTGCAATGTACTTCAAAAGAATCTTTTACTTTTGCCTTCCTCCAGTCTGTTCTCCAGCAAGCACTTCTGGTGGCTTTAAGAAGATTTAATCAGGTCACATCACTGTGCTTAAAAGCGTTTCCCGCTTTGCCACACACTTAGACTAAAGTGGTTCATTCTATGACCTACCAGGG
Source organism: Callospermophilus lateralis (assembly GCF_048772815.1). Classification (NCBI taxonomy): domain Eukaryota; kingdom Metazoa; phylum Chordata; class Mammalia; order Rodentia; family Sciuridae; genus Callospermophilus; species Callospermophilus lateralis. The sequence goes on along the minus strand of NC_135321.1, from coordinate 29,997,002 downwards.
CCTCAGCATCCAAGCCCCACTGGCCTCTGTAAGTTCATCTATTTCCTCCCTTTGTTCCCCAGTCACACTGGGATCACCTCCCTCTATGTGCCTGACTCCTTCCTACCTCAGTGCCGTTTCCACATGCTGTCCCCTCTGCCAGGCTTGCCCTTCCTTGGCTCTTTGCATAGCTGTTTTCCCACCCTCCAAGTCTCAGGCACAGTTTCACCCTCTCAGAGGCAACTTTTCTGACAAAGCTATAGTAATAGATTTCCTTCACTCTTCCTGGTTTCTTTGCTCTCTTGTTTTCCATTTCGGAGATTTCCTCAGGCTGGTATGTGTGATAATCTGCTCGTTGGACTTGTTTCTTGACTGTGCTGTTGTGCCCTTGCTCATTTTCAATTATCTTGCAGGGCTACTGTAGGGAATTTGAAATTTAACTATGAAAATAAAGGATAAGCACACATTAATAATTAAGAAATTAAGAATGGTATTAGCATGGGTTCTAGGAATTACAGCTTTGAGTCAATGCCGAGTTGATGTTAATCCCTTCTGGAAGCAATGATTACAGTCTCTGGACTTCCCTTTATCTAGTTTTTGTGCAGAAAAGTAGAATCCACTTTTCATGCTTACCTTAGTTCTAGTAATTAAGTTTTTCTGAATATTTCACAAGTGCTTTCAGGTGGCTAGAAGTCTGATCTGCTTTTGCTCTCTCTATAGATCACAAAAGGGAAGGACATGACTAGGGAACAGTGTTGTCCCAGCCCTGCAGCTTCTTTGCTGTGTGACTCGGGGTCTATTAGTGCAAGCTCTAAGTGGCAATACTGAGCAAGCAGAATTCTTGGGTGCAATCAGGAGAGCCACTTCATTTGTCCCCCTCAACTCCTTCAGAGTTGATCTGTGGTTAATTCCTCTGCTGCTCTGAGATGGAAATTTGATGAATCTCATGGATTTTCATGTTTAGGTAATAAAGTTTCCTGACATTGTTTTAAGCACAGAGCACACTTTCAATTTTAATACTTGGTCACAACCCCAGCTTTGCCCAGAATTATAGAAGCTCCCCTTCCCACAGGCGGACAGGATGCAGGCAGGAGCCCTATGACTGGTGAAGAGGATGGAGGGACCATCATCTGACTTCTTTGTACGCCTGTCATATACCATCTTTCTAAGGTAGATTTCCCACCTTTCAAAGGTAGAGAAGTGGTGAAGGAGAGGTAAGGGACCTGGAAGGCACCAGGTGAACAGCTCTGCTCAGGGATAGCTTTGATGTTAGCATCCAGTGTGTGCCTGAGGCTCTCTCTCTCCAGAAGGCTTTTCAGGGGTCTCTGTTAAGGAATATATCACCCATGACTTCCCCCAAGGCACTGCCTTGCCCTTCTGTTTTCTTGACAGTTTACATCACAGATGCTCTCCTGGACCTGTTACCCTTCCTGGCAGATTTTTTTTTTTTTTTTTTTTGCATGGGATCTAACTTGGCTGCAGGCCAGCTCTTTCTCCCATGACATTTGATCCATGAGAAATTTGTATGTATTTTTTGGCCCCAACAGAGCAGTGACTCTTTACTTAACCTTGGAAGCCCCATATTGACCTTCTCTCATCCCCTGGGTTTCTAAGACTGAACCAGTTTATTGAGCACTCTCTTGTCTACCAGAGACCCACAGAGTTTTTACCCAGAGCCTCTTCTCTTTAGCACTTAGTTACAGGGATGGGCTGCTGGGGAAGCTGAACCACAGGAGAAACTGAGTGAGAAAAGAAAAGCTGGGCTCAGATCTCTTCTTCCTTTCAGTCCTAAATAAATATCCTTGACCTAAGTGTTTCTTCTCTCCCCTTTTCAATAGACTATAGTTTTCAAAGCTGATCACTCCAGAGACCTTCTAGATATGTAAAATGAAGATAATAACAGGTCCTATCTCCTAGGGCTGTGTGAAGGTTAAATGACTGGAGGTGTGAAAGCACAACAGATCTTGGCACACAGTAATTGCCATGTAAGTATCAGCTATTATCATAATTATGATGCCATGCAGATGAACTTCCTCGTTCCTCCTTCTAGTTCCATGGGCTTTCAGCACGGATGTGTGGGTGGAGTAGCAAAAGATTCATTTTGAACAGAAGGCCAGGAACTGAGAGTAGGGCACTTAAGTATTTTAGGTTTATTAACTTGCCAGAAAGAAGCAAATTAAAAACAAATACTCCTGAAATTTTTTTGAGCAAGACTTCAGGAAGAGGCGATGTTAAATAGCTGGATAGTGAAATATTAACATTATGCATTTGGCCAAATTGAAAGAGACTATGGATGGAGCATACTACTTGTTAAATATGGGCAGTAATTAATCCTCAATAGGACTTAAGATGCCCAATCATTAGCACACAGGTGCTCAATATCTACCTATCAGCCCTAAGGTTCTTGTCCATTTTAGGTATCAAGCTGCCATTGTGCTCTTGTTCTTAAGGCTACAGAAGGTGCAGAGCCTGGGTACCCAACATGAGTCCCACTGGGCAGCACATGCTCAGTGAGTCTTTGCTGAACACCCTGTACTGTAACCTGTGTGGTACAGTCATCCATTCCCTGAGGGTCCACCATCTTTGAGAAGTCGTAGCTTCTCCAAATTTTACTAAATTAACTCATTCTTTATAAAAGAAAAATATCCCCTCCAACCTGAACCAATAAGCACTATAATCAATATTTCTCTATTTTAATTGTTTTCTCCACTGACTCGCAGACCTGCGTTCTCATCAGCTCTGTGGGCCTCGCTGGCAGAGTTTCAGAAGCCTTGCAGATCAGCTCGGCTCCTCTTTGCTTGGTCAGGTCACACTGAGGGTGTCTCCTCTCTCCCAATAGCTGCATGTAAAACACAGGATGTTGTACATGTTTTAATTTAGCCACATTGATCTTATTGATGTCTTGTCACATGCTCTGGAGCCTGAAGCCTCATCAGCCACACAGGACAGATCAGAGATGGGCCCTCTGGTCTTTTGACCCTGATTTTCTTTCTTTTTATTCTCCTTTCTTTCTTGGCGTTGTAGAATGATGTGGCAAAGGGGAGCCTAAGGAGGGAGAGGGAAAGGAAGAAAGAGGAGGGAGTTAAGAGGTCAGTGCTCGCAGACACACAAGAACAAAGAATTGCAAATGGGGACCTCTCTGCACAGCCACCTTCACTGTGGAAAGTCAATACCAAGCCATTCTTCATCTCTCAGATCAGAGATCAGCTCAGAGCCGGCTTGGACCAAGTGAGACTTGACTTGTCATTCACTTGTCAGTCTCTTCCCAGGGCCAGCCCCAGGCAGCCACCCTGCTTTCCCCAGAGAGGACTTCCCACTGCCTTCTGGGACTTGAGACCCAAATTATTTATTAAGAAGACAAAAGGACTAATTGAGGAAGGCTATGGTCAGACAGCAGTAGGTAGCCATGGGCAGCTGCTGCAGATAGATTCTTTGCTTGGTGTTATGGCTTAAATATGAGGTGTCCCCCAAAGTCTCATTTGTAAGACAATGAATGCAAGGAAGTTCAAAAGTGAAATGACTATGTTAGGCGAGTCTTAATCAGTAACGTGCTTGAATGGATTAACTGGGTGATGACCGTAGGGTGTGGCTGGAGGAGGCAGGTTATGCGATTGTGACTTTGGGGTATATATTTTGTTACAGATGAGCTGAGCTTAGTCTCTTTGCTTCCTGATTGTCATGTCCTGAGCTGCTTTCCTTCTCCTTCCACCATGATGCTCTGCCTCACCTTGGGCATGGAGCAATGACGTTCGTTGGAGACCTCTGGAGGCATGAGCCCCAAATAAACTTTTCCTCCTCTACAATTGTTCTTGTCAGGTCATTTGGTGGCAGTGATGAAAAAGCTGACTAAAACACTTGGCAAACGTGAGGCCAGGTTTATCATGTTTTTAATTTTGATAGGATTTTTTTTTTTTTTGCTGTTTTTATTTAACATATCCAAAGATGGTATGTGTCCTAATTGTATTTTCAGAACAACTTTTGACAGTTCAGGTAATCTGTTGGTTTTTAAAATTCAAGTCATGGTGTTTTGGAGGTTTCTACAATATTTGAATTTGGTTTGCATGTGAAGGCAGGCTGGGGTTGGGGAGTATATGAATAATATATGCAATTTGTAACCATCTGTAAAGCTGAAAATAAAATAGATTGTGTGTGCATGTGTGTGTGCGTGTGTATGTATTTGGGGGAAGGGGTAGCCTCAGTATTTGCATTCTGTATTTGGAATTTAGAGTTTTAAGTGAAACTTGGTGTCTTTATCTGACCTGTCAACATTATAGATGATACTGTATATTTATAAAGATATTTGCATATCTTTTATCAGATGAATGCTCTTAGTTGATTTAGTATTCCAGCTTCTATTTGGAAAATAATATTTAAAACTAAGATGAAAAGCTTAGGGCAATTGACTCAATGCCAATTCTAGGGGTCCCCTTGCACTTGGGATCTGTGATCTTTTAGGGTCAATGCTGCACATGGTCATATTAATGAAATAGGAGGCTTCCCTATTCCTTTCTCTTTTGTTACCTCCCATCTACAGATTGACTGCCCCTCCAGATCCCCAAAGGTTTATACTGGGTTTTGCTGTCCATAGAAGATGCACTCTCCCTTCTATAGTGTTTTAAATGAACATTCTTGAAGGACTAAAGTGTTCAACATTAAAAAGAGTATAGTTATTTAAAAAAAACCCACAAAACAAAAGCAAACTAGGCAACAGCTAGTTTTTCACTGTGAGCTCCAGACTCAAGATATGAAGGCTTGTTCCACCTCATTTGAAACGCCCTCCCACCGTGAAACCGCAGTCTCTCTCTTCTCTAATGATGGATGGGGCTGGGACTTCAGGCAATAGGAAAGGAAGAGAGGTTGTTTGTTTGTTGTTGCTGTTTTTTTTTTTTTTTTTTTTGGTTAGGCAAGCTTACTAATACTCTTGAGGATGACCCTCTGCAGTACCTCATCTAGAAGGATAGAGTAGTGCAGTAGAACTGACTTGGAATCAGAAAGAATTCACTTTAATCCAGCCTAGAAATTTGTCTACTGTGTGATCTTTGCAAGGTACTTAATATCTCTGATTCCTAGTTTCATCTTCTATAAAATGAAAAAGAAAAACATTGAAGAACTGAAAATTTGAGACATGCTTATACTGTTCCTGGTTTACAGGAAATAATGGAGACATGGTATTCCTGATCATTAACATTCTTGCTTTCTTCATTTGGAGTACAAAGAAAACCCAGATAAGAGGATAATTCAGGTTTACACATAGTTTGGCTTGGGGTTAATAAAACCGACTTTAATTCACATAAGCATGATTCCTCTATTATCGAATGGCAAGTTGATTCAATCAAGTTTGGGTTCTTACATGAGGTAAAGCCTTCCTCTCTCCAAACATTAAAAACAAATGTCATTGAGTTCTTATGTTGTGCCAGGCACAGCTGACACTGTTCATGAGAATGAGCTCAGTTCAGAAGAACTGATTAGTTTTCTCAAAAAAAAAAAAGAGAAATTCCACAAGATGTTGTGGAAGAACTCTTGTTACGCTCGAATTCGGGACCCCCAAAAGACCACCAGAGACCAAGATGGATGTAAACAGAAAAGAGCTAGCTCGGTCCTCTGCGCACACAGCAACTGGTGACGCTGAGAGGCCCTGACCCCAGGGTTTGCCTGTTTTATACATTCTTTCGAGAAGGCAGGGACCCCCACATATATCATAGCATCTCTTAGCAAATCATCAAACACCATGGGAAAATCAAATAACAACTCTAAAACATGATTAGCACATTCACTGGCGGGAACAAGTTGGGTAGGGGTGATTGGTTACTACAAGAGGGGGATTCATTTGAACTGATTGGTTTAAGCCAAGAGGGGTGTTTGTGCTGAACTACATGGTTTCCCAACACCATAAACTACGGGGAGGGTCATCTGGCATCCCAGGTATTTCCCTGTCTCATGCTGATTGGTGGCTGCTAGGGGGCTGCTATGGATCCCCACCTAGCCTGACTGAGTCAGGGACACCTAGTGCAGCAGATCTCTCCTGTTATTTGTAGATAAACAACTTAGCAGGGTGGGAATGTGCCTAGGAGTGCTCTGTGGGTCTTTCCAAGGACAAAGGTCATGTCCCTTCTTTAGACAGGCTTTGCTCTGAGGTAGAGGCTGGTTTTTCACTCTTGACTCTGGGCAGTTTACTGACTCATTTGCAGGAGACAATTGTCTATGGTCTAATTAGTTTCTGCATAGCATAGGCACCAACTCTCTTTGTTCCTACTCTTGATCTTTATTTTTCAGATGGAGAAACTGTGGCCCAAGTGTTAGGTCAGCTTAACCAGGGTCACACCTGTGATTAGTGTCAGTGATTGGACTGAAAGATCTTCAGGTTTTTTTCACTCTCAACTGAAAAAGACAGAAAAAAGTATGTCCTCTGAGGCAGTTTTTCCCACTTGAAATGTAATACTTAAAGAGGGGACAATGAATGGGTATAGATGGAGTGGGGGACTGAGAAGCAGAGACTGGGAAAATGTTCTCTTCACATTTTATAGTCACCATTTAAATTGCTATATATACAAAGGGTGCTTGGGGAAAGCTATAAAACAATTAATAGTGCATAGGAGGAACATTTATATTTCAATTGTCTACATTTAAGAAACACTTTGCATATCTGTTCAAGGCTTCCAATCATGCTCTTGAATATGAATGAGAGAGGAGGAAACAAAGGAGACCCAGAGGCTAGAGAAAAGCAATTAGAGGGCCTCAGACAGGGCACATCAATCCCTGCAGAATCCCAGGCATGACCTCGTTGTCAAGCAGCAGAAGTCTAAGTCGGGTTTTGTCTGGTTCCTTACCGAGAATGGGGTCCCTTTTGTGGCCTCCTCTGAGATTTACCCGCGCTTACATCAGAACGGCGCCCATAATTTTCCTTCATAATGGGCTTGTGTGGGCCACATGCAATAAAGGTTATTGGGCTCTAACCAGTCACTTCATAAACTTTCAGATGCACTAATTAGTTTTATATGTGTCATGATCCTAGAAGGAGAGAAAACCAATAGCCTTCAGCCAAATTTATCTACACTCACGGGGACTTGAGAATTCTGCTTTTTCCTAGAGCAGAAATTAACTTGCTTCTTTCAAGAGCAGCTATGAACAATAAAGACCCGAGAGTTTGCATTACTTCATTTCTTTTTACCTCAGTAACTAAGATAGGCAGAACAGTCTATCATAAGAAGATTGGCAGAGCAGTCATTATCATCCTTAGTTTTATACACAAAGCAGCTGAGGCAGAGGAAGCAGCTGAGGCAGAGATGAATGATTTTCTTGAAGTCATTCAGCTAATGGTTGGTAAAATGGAAACTAAGAACATCTTCTTTCCACTAGATGGCGCTGCCCACTAAGCTAGAGGCTGGAGCCAGGCGCTGCTCTGCCAATGGTCCACAGGGCTTGCTCAGTGCAGGTTTCTCCATTAAATAACTAAAAGCAGCAGCCCTCATTATACATTCAAGGGTCTTCCATGACGTCTTGGTTCAACCATAGTTTAGTGCCTTCAGTGTCATTGTACCTATCTGAACGTGGCCTTTCTCCAAGAATATGCTCTTTTCTAGAGGACTGGTGTTTTGCAGGCAGCATTTATATATTTCTGAAGATTGGATTGTTAAAAAACTTTGATTGGCACAATTAAAATGGATATAGATATCAAGAAAAGAAATTCTACATCCCATACAAAATATGGATGTATAGAAACAAGGATAAGTAGTTGAAAATAATATCATTGAAAGAAAAAAAAACATACCATTTGGATAAGGTTTTCATAGTAATAACTCAGAATAAATAAGAGCAATATTACCTTAAAATTTCATTTTCTCTGTTTTTCAGGCATACAAGGAACAATGTTAATACTATGCGGAATTCCAGTTTCCATATGTCTAGTTAATATGCTCTTTCTAGTCCAAATATTTTAAAATATTGTTAATAAATATGAACAAATATTGGTTGTGTTCTGAGTATAATCTGTGTTACTGCATAGTTCTGTCTTGGTTACCGTTGATAGTTGCTTTTTAAATTTTTTATTTTGTATATTTAGTAGAATTATATTCTAGAGCAATTTTAGGTTTACAGAAAAATTGGCCAGCAAGTAAAGGGTATTCTCATTTCCTTCTTCTCCCTCCAGGTTCCTCTGTTATTACTATCTTGCATTTGTGTGGTATATTAATTAAAATTGGTGAAACAATATCAAGACACATTGTTATTAACTAAAATTCATAGTTTAAGTAGGGTTCACTCTTTGCATTGCACACTTTTGGGGTTTTAACCAATATATAGCTGTGTATCCACCATTACAGAATCTACAGAATAATGTTCTCTGTGCTCCATCCATTCATTCCTCATTCTCCCAGACCCAAACCCTGGGAATCACTGACTTTTTTTGCACTGTTGTCTGTAGTTTTGCCTTTCCCAGAATGTCATGTAATTAAAATCAAAGATTATTTAGGCTTTTAGGGACTGGCTTCTTTCTCTTGGCAATTGGATTTAAAATTTTCTCATGTCTTTTTGTGGCATCTAAAAAAAAATTGCTGAATGAAGACCCATCAAATGGGCATACCACAGTTTGTTTATCCACTCACCTATGGAAAAACGTCTTCTTGCTTCTGATTTTGGGCACTATAAATAAAGCTACTATAACCATTTAAGTGCAGATTTTTATGTGGGCTTAAGTTTCCAATTCCTTTTGATAAATGCACAGGAGCAGGATTCCTAGATTATATTTTCAGTTTGGTTAAGAGGCTGCCAAATTGCCTTCCAAAGTGACTTTGCCCTTTTGCATTCCCATCAGTATGAGGAGAGTTCCTGTAGCTCCACATCTCCACCAGTATTCAGTGATGTCAGTGTTCTGGATTTTGGCCATTCTCATAGGCATATAGTATTATCTCACTGCTCTTTCAATTTTCATTTCCCCAACGACATCTGATGTTGAATGTCCTCTCCTATGCTTATTTGCTATCTGTATAATCTTCTTTGTGAGGGGTCTATATGATCTTGCTCATCTTTTAAATTCGGTTGTTATTTTATTGTCTGGATTCAAGTCTTGTTTGTATTTTTTTGGATACATGTCCTTTAGTAGCTATATCTTTTGCAAATACTTCCTTCCCGTGTGTGTGGCTTGTCTTTTAATCCTCTTAGAAGGACTTGCTTTTAAGACCTATTTTAAAACTAACAAGAAAATTTGATTTCTTATCTTTCTTTCTATAGCTTCTTCATGGTAAACAGCCTCTGGATTTCAAGGCAGGCTGTGCCTCAAACAGGGAGAACAGTTTCCTCTCTTAGCATCAACTTGCTTACATGTAAATACAAAGAAGTTGGGTTGGATTATTTGTAAAGTTGCTTGTAGGCTGATGGTTCTATTTGATGGATGAAAATTATAAACATGTATTTTTTTTCAGAAGCTGAATTTCGCTACATGGATGCTATTATGGAGGGTTTTTCTGATTCTTCATATATACTGATGTCAGAAATGAAGAGTTTATTGTTTAAATTCTGTTCTATTCAATCTTATCTTAATATAGTCATAATTCTGTAAGGTCAATAGCAAGATTGATTTTGGAATACTACACAGTAAAATGCACACACAAAAAAGAAAATAATGAAAAAGAATACAAGTTGGTGAGTTTGGAGAAGGAGGAACAAAGGATGACTAGAAATTTTGGGGTAGTCAATAACACTACTAGGAAATATGGTGGAATCGGCCCTTACAGATAATGTTTGACATTTTGGATAGAAAAGAATGAGGCTGACCTCCTGTCCTACACACCAGAATAAATGGAAACAGAACTTAGAAGTTCAAGGATGAGAGGCTGAATCATGGGGATGGTTCACTAGTATACTCAGAATATTTTGATCTCAATTGACATTGAGTGTCCTCCAGGATTTGGAATTAGCTTACCTTAGAGCTTGTGTCCTGTTTTTCCCTCTATGTGGGAGACATCCATCACTAACCAACCTTCATCACCTGATCCTTGTGTCATTTCCACCCTCCCTTCCTGATTCCATCTCAGCAGACCAGTTTTCATTTATCTGAGACTCTCAGGTTGTCTTTCTGTCCTTGTCTGCTTCTTGGGTATCTTTTCTGATACATTTCTCCCCTGTATGAGGCTCTTGTTCCACAAACAACCTCACTCGTTTGTAAGAGCTAGAGGAGAAGAACTGTTTCCAAAATTCTTCCTCTCCCAGATTTTTGCAGGCCTGGTAACTGTCATTAAAATCCAAATATCTCTCCCCTGAGTGAAACTTTCCCAACCCCTCAAACAAAAGTGAACTTTGTTACCCTTTTTGTCATACTCCAACTAACCTCCATTTCTGCCTTCCACTACAATTTTATTTATTTATTTTTTGTGGTGCTGGGGATTGAACCAGGGCCTTGTGCATGCAAGGCAAGCACTCTACCACCTGAGCTATATACCCAGCCCCTTCCATTACAATTTTAAAAATCAACTGTAACTTCTACTGGTAAGTTTTACATATGACTTTTGTCTACTGGTGGTTGCCATTACATTTTAACCTAAGAATTATACAAATAAACCAAGATCTTTCTTTTGGAATCCTGGACCTCCTGCATGCTAGGCAAGTGTTCTTCCACAGAGTTACATCCCCAGCCCAATTAATATCTTTTCTCCTCTAAAACATTCACTAAGTTTAATCACCATTACCTTTTCTTTTTTCTTTTTAATTCTCAATACATATTTATGATTTTTTGCTCTTTGCTTTCTGTATTAAACTTCTTCTGGGTTTTATTTCCATCTTAGAAAAGTATGTCTCTTAATATAGTTATTTCATTAAGGATTTGTAAGTAGTTAACACTTCCTTTTTTGTATTTCTGGAAATGTTTTTATTCTGCACTTGGGTCTTGAATAATCATTTAGCTTTCTGTTGCAATCTATTCTGACAGTTATTTTCACACTACTTTGAAGATGTCAGTCTTTTGTCTTCTTCCATTTATTATTACTTATAAGAATACATATCACTGTAATGGTTTGATTCTAGGATTCTAGAAATGTTCCCTGAAAAGGTTTTGTTTTGCAAGTGTGGTCCCCAAATGCAGCAAGGTTCAGAGGTGGGGCTTTCAAGCAATGATTAGAACTGTAACCTCATCCCTGGATTAATCCATTTGATGGAGTAATAAATTGGATGGATTACTGGGTGGTAACTGTAGCAGGTGGGGCAAAGCTGGAGGAAGTCAGTCACTAGGAGTGTGCCCTTGGAGATTATTTGTTGACCATGGTTCCTGTTTATTCTCTCTCTTGTTCCCTATAGCCATTAGCTGGGCTGTTTTCTCCTACCATACCCTCCATCATGATGTTCTGCCTCATCTTAGGCCAAGAAGGATGGAGTTAGTCAACTGTGGACTGAACCTCTGAAACCATGAGACCCAAACAAACTTTGTTCTTTTTTTTAATATTTATTTTTTAGTTGTAGATGGACACAATATTTTCATTTTTATTTTTATGTGGTGCTGAGGATTGAACCCAGTGCTTCCACAAGTGCTCTACCTCTGAGCCACAACCCCCACCCTTAAAAGTTTGTTGTTGTCAGGTATTACAGTCACAGGACAGAAAGTTGACTGACATAATTATCAATCTAATTATCATCTCTTTTTAGGATTTTTTTTTTCTGGTAGCAATGGGAATTTCTTTTTTTTCCTCTTAGATTCTTTAGTTTTACTCATAAGTGTGTGATATAAATTCATTTCATTGGTCTTACTTAGAAATCATTGTGCTTCTTAAATCTTGGAATTCAGATCTTTCATTGATTTCCACCCCCATCTATTATTTCCCTTCTTCTGCTCTCACTGTGCTTTATTTGTTGTTCTGATTCTAGTGTCTTAAGGTGGGAAGTTAATGTCATTAATGAGGATTTTTTCTCTAATATAGATGATTGGTGCTATAAATTTCTTTCTAGGAGAAATGTTACAATTGGAAGAATTGTTAGAGATCAAAACTCTTATTGTATATATGGAGAAAGGAAACCGAGGTACAGAGAGAATTGGCCAATGTAGGACATGGTAATAAAATAAAAAACAGTGAAATTGCCAAGAAGGTATTATTTTTTGTGTGACACAGATTGAAAAACACAGGCTTATAGGAGGTAAATGATTTATTCAGTGTTACATGAAGTGATAGTGATGGGATCATTTGTTTATGAAGAGAGAGAGAGAGTGTGTGTGCATGTGTGTGTGTGTGTGTGTGCGTGTGTGTGTATGTGTGTGTCTGTGTGTGCGCATTTGCATGCTTCTAGTTCTTTTTTGAAGATCTAGTTCGTATTCACTGGTCCTAGACCTCAGACCCCTTCTGAAGTAGCCCTGGAGTAACTTATGAAGTCTAAGAACTATCTGATTCATAGGATTCTGAGAACATGTATGCCACAATACTACTATATATAACTAGGATGAGGACATCTCCTCCCTAGTTCTAGAATAGTATCTTTGAAAACTATCTGCATCAAAAAAGAGAAAATCTTTTCCTACCTCAACATTTCATATCACCCATCAGTTTCACCTCCTCAGTACAATGCAGCCATCTGTACCATGTGACTTGAGGAGAGAAAATTATCCTGAAAGGTTCAGAGCTGCAAGCTGGGGCTTTTCCAGAGTGTTTGACTGAAGTATCAGCAGGGGCTTCCCCCTCATGTCCAACATCTATCGACTTGGAAAATATTGAAATGTAACAGCAATTTATGATATATCAACTATGTTGGAGGTGGGCAGAGATGAAAGCACAAATTCCAAAAGAAAAGAATTACAGGTTGTAATTAGTTGTCTCTGCTTAATAGGTTGAAAATTGTATTGGCAGAACATGACAAAAACTACTAATTACATTGGTTTGATTCCAGAACCCTGAAGTTTGAGCAGAGACCCTAGAATTCTCCTAATTTTCACTGTAGCCACTACATTCATCATTTTACCCTATTCACGGTTGATGTCAGTAGGCAAATGGTTTGAAAAAACAGGATATAGCAAAGAAAATTTTTTGAACAATGAAGTGATTTGTAAATCTGTTGGTTCCTCTTGTTCAAGGATTCAAAGTTTTGATATTGTTGAAAGGAACAAAATTTGTAAGATTGCTTCATAGAATTCTTGTCAGTAGTTTTTTAATTGTAATTGGACACTATACCTTTATTTTATTATTTTATGTGGTGCTGAGGATCGAAGCCAGGGTCTCCAACGTTCTAGGTGAGCACTCTACCTTTGAGCCACAACTCCAGCCCATTGTTGGTAGATTTTATTGGCCACAGTATTCAATCATTGACTTCCTGTATGTCTAATTCAGTGTCAGTTCATGTTCATGTTGATATAAGTGTCAGCAATCGGAGGGCTCTCATTTTCACATACAAAGACATTTGAAACAATTGTTGTTGTCATACAGCCTTTAGACTACACTACCAATTCAGAGAGGACAACAAGATGCAGAGCTGTGGTAACCGTGACATAACCCAACAGTATGTCCTTGGAATGCCTGTGGCTTTGTGTACCATTTAGAGGAGGGTATTCCATTTAGAGAGGAATATTGGCTTCTTTGTTCTAACATTATTTAAAAATTTCATCAAAGTAATATATGCAATTATTTTGAGAAGTAAAATAGTTTCCAAAATCTACCCCCAATTTCTTCCAACTAAAGCAAAAATTTAAGACTCTTAGCTTTTCCTTCTGGATTTAATATTTTCTTTCTAAATAATATGTGTGGCAAATTATGTTTTTCACAATATCTGCAATAAGGTCTCCATCTCCTGTGCTTTTCTTGCAGTGTAACATTGAATGCCTCCCATTGAGAGTTGGTGTCCACATTTCTTCACTTTGAATTAATGTGGGCTTATGACATGGTAAACTTTGTGAATTTGTGATTTCAGTGACCAAGTCATAAACAATGATTCATCCTTCTAGGACAATTGACTTTAGATATATAAGCTCCTATGTAAGAAGTTTGAGGCCACCATACACTCCGGGAAATCCATAAAGGATGGAAAAGCCAACATTTTAGTATTCTAGCCAACATCCCCAACTGAGGTCCCAGACTACTGGCAGAATCAACTCCATTCATGTGAAAGATAATAATAAAGGATGATTGTTGTCTTAAGCTGAGTTTTGGATGATTGAACTATTCATCTATATTGCTATCTTTTAATCTGTTAATTTTAAACAAAATCTGTTGTCTTTTATGGTAAATTAAAAATAAAGATCTCTGTTTCTTCTTATCCTTCTGATATTGTTTTATAAATCTTGGTTAAATTAATCACTGAGCTTATATTCTTATGCCTGTAGTATGCTTTTATCATTTCCTTTCTTATTCCTTACATATCTTTTTAAGTGATTGAGTAATTGCCTGGATTTTTAATCTGCCTAATTTTCTTGGACTAAATTGTTTCCCTCTCCTTGTAAGAACCTTCAGAACAGTTTTGGAAAAAGCCAATTATAGGAGGTAATTTAATAATTTCAGTTTTTTCTTGGAGTCTTCTCACCTGCAAACTTTCATTTTTCTTCTATCTGGGCTTATTATTTTCTAAGCATTTTGCCCATAGGTCATCCTAGGATTTCCTTAAATTTTAGAAAAATTCTTTGATTTTCATCCATTTGGATTTCCTGTATTCTAGAGTTCCTGTTTTCTTCTTCTTTGGTTTAATTCCTTATTTTGGTGGAACACAGTCTTCATGTTGAAAAGATGGTCCCATAGCAGAGGACATGATAAAGGACAGCCTTGAATAATCCTGTCTCTGCAATTCACGGTAGAATAGGATTGTGAAAATTTGGGGGACCTCTCATATCTGAAAATATCTTTTTAGAATTTGGTGCTTAAAAATATTAAAGTTCCTCTGCAACAACTTTATGTACATTTGAATGGGAATTCCCAGCTTTGGGGAAAACATTGAACTGCTTTAGGAGACATGTGTTTCTGGAAAGAAGCTTAACTTGGATGGGAGAAGTATAAAGAATGGTGACTGGGCCCTAATAGGAAGCTGAAAGGATGAGGAAAGTAGATGAACATATTTATGACAATCATGTGTGAAATACAATTAGGGACATTGGAACCCTTGCACATTGCTGATAGGAATGCAAAATGGTTCAGTCATTATGGAAAATAGTTTGGCAGTTCTTTAAAAATTAAAATACAGGGATTATAATGTGATCCAACAACGCACTTCCATGTGTATAACCCAGAGAATTGAAAATGGTTGAAGATATAAATTCTATACACAAATGTTTATAGCAGTAGCCACCGCAGTAGTCAAAGCAATCTATGTCCATCAGCAGATGAATAGAAAAACAAGATGTGCAATATCTATATAATGGAATCTTATTCAACTCTCAAAGGGAGTGAAGTACTCATATATGCTACAGTGTGGATGGACCTTGAATCTTCCACTCAACAAAAAGAAGCCAGAAACAAAGATTTAATTCCATTTAGATGAAATAGAATAGATAAATCCAAAGGAATAAAACACAGATTGGTGATTGCCTGGTGTTAGGTTGAGGGGAAAATCAAAAGTGATTGCTTATTGGGTATGGGGTTTTTATTTTGGACTGTCAAAAATATTTTGGAACTAGATAGAGGTAATGTTTGGACAATTATTGTAAGTATTCTAAATGCCATTCAATTATTCACTTCAAAATGGCTCTTTCATGAGATGTGAATTTCACAAGCTTAACTTAGTTAAGGAAAGAAGAAAGGGGAGCATCTGCCCTCTAATAATTATCCTGTAGAAAGAACTACTATATTCTAGGCTGTGGAATGGGAAAATAAAACAAGTACATTTGTAAGGATTGCATATAAAGTAAAATTTTTTAAGAAGTGGACTCCATTGCGGGTACATATGAATCTCTTTTGACTTTCTAAAACACAGTTTTCCTTGTTTAATGTTTTTCTATCATATAATACTTTGAATAGGAAGGTGTTCTAGACAGGTTCATTCTGGTCAGCTTAGTAGATTCTGAGCCACAAAAACACATTGTGATAATAATTGAAAAAAATTGTGATCAAATGAGAGAATATCTGAGGGAAAAAATGACATTAAAAATTAAGCACAAGGAATATTTAGGGATTTATACAATTTGAAGTAATAGTTGCCAAATGATTTTTTTAAATCCTTATAATTAAAAGAAAAATAGGAGATGGAACCCAGGACGAGGTGAGTAAGAGCCTCAGCTTAGTGGGTCTCCCTTTGGCCAGCAACGGCTCTCCACTCGCTGAGTACATTTATGTGCCCAAGTGAGCATGGCCCTTCTAGAAGCAGCAGGAGTAGAGCTTGCCAAGGATCCAGCAGCTCGGCCCCTATTAAGCCGTAGCCCTGGAGCCTCCCAGTTTTATTTTATTGTTTCTGGGATGCGAGTGTTGTGCAGTTCTTAGGCAACTTTCTTTCCAAGCAATTAAGTCCTCCATATCCCCATCTCAGAAGCCACAAAAAGGAAGTAAATAAGAAGGGGAGGCTGCGGCTTGGTGGGGGCTTCTGGGTTATTTATTACTTTAATAAATCTGAGCTCCTCCCAGCCCGCCTCAGACTCCTGTTTCTGTCAAGCTCCTGAGGACAAACGATCGCTTAATTGTAGAGTTTGTGGGCCGAGGTGGGTACCAAGCACAGTTTATTGTGCAGGAAAGGCTGTTAAGTAAGACAATATGAGAGTGCCCTGGCCAATAAGTCATTAGGCAGAAATTAAAAGCAGAAAACTTCCAAGTGTCTTCTCTCTAACTTGTATTAACCTCTTAAAGGAAGAGTCAGATGTGTCCGTAACTGTAGGGATAGGACAGCTGGCTGGAGAAGGCTTTGACACAGAGGAGGAGAGGAGAAGGGCTGGCTTTGGCATTGTCCCTTATGCCCTGCTGTCTTGAGGACGCAGTCCTAACCCACTCAATCCAGAAAGCAGCTGCCTTGCTTGGAGAGGGGAAGGCTACCAAATACCTGGCAATGATTTTCATCTGTTATCTTATCAGAATTTTATTCCATCCTTGATATGGGGCACATTGTTATGTCCACATGAAATTATGGCCAGGGCTTCTGAGTCTTGCTTGGGTTCCTGGCCATCCTGACCCCAGTTGTTGTGTTTTATTGGGAGCAGAAAATGTGACCTCATGGAATAATCTCAGACTTGAGCTTGAATTCATTGTCAGTGTAGTGTTATCTTTTGGACCAGAGTAAGATTTCTTCCCTCTAGGGTTAAGGAATAAGGAAACCAAAGAACTTTGAATATTATTGGCCCATTATATGATCACTGCTTGTGACAGTGTGAAAGAAATTCAGGGCAAGCAAATAAAAAACAAAGACCATTTAACTTGCTTTTCCTTCTACTTGTATTGACGTGCTCTCTTTGCATGTACACTAACCCCCTGTTATTCATAGTTTTGCTTTCTGAGTTTTCCGTTACCCAGCCTGCCGTGGTCAGAAAAGATTGTTTTGACTTTTTTAATAGAGAGAACGCATTCATATAACTTTTGTTACAATGTATTGTTATACTTGCTCTCTGTGATTATTAGTTATTCCTGTTAATATCTTACTATGCCTAATTTATCAATAAAACTTTATCATAATTATTTATGTTTAGGAAAAATTAGCACCCATAGGGTTTGATACTATCTGCAGTTCAGAATCCCCTGGGGGCATGGAACATATCCTGAAGATAAGGAGGGATGACTATATCCTCTCACTCTGTAAGCTCTTTTTATTAGACTGGTTTCATAGCAGTTTAAAGTTGACAAAATAAATTAAACACAAGGTATGAGGATTTCCTGCATACATCTTTGTCCCCACAATTATATAACCTCCTCTGCAATCAACAGCCCCCAACAGAGCAGTCCATTTATTAATTGATGGGCCTGCATTGATGCCCCCTTATCACCAAGTCCTTGGTTTGCATTAGGTTTCACTCTTGGTAAAGTCCATTGTATAGCTTTGGACTAGAGGGCGGCAAAACTTTGCCTCTACCCTGTTTGTGTCTCTGGCTGGGACTGAGAATTAAATTGACAAAAGATAGATTAATAGGAGAAAAGTATACAGATTTTTACATGTACACAGGATCTGGCACAGAAAAATAAAAAACTAAAGTAGCAAAACATAAGTGTTCATATAGTAGGTTGGTCAAAAAGTAGCAATTGTGGAAAAATAACAAAAAAGGTAGGGGAGGCCAAAGGAGGAGAGAAGTTATTTTAACCATGTCTGTACAGATTTTTTTCTCAGCTTTTATTTCCATCTCTAGTGACAGAATTCTTCTTCTTCTTCTTTTTTTTTTTTTTTTTTTTTTCTGATCAGGGAGGGCACCCTTCACATCTAAGTTTCCACCTGTCTCTGGGGTTAAGAATGTTCTCTTTTTACTGGGATGGGATGGAGCACAGTGACCTTTTTTATCCTTTGTTTTTCAAGTGACTGTTGCTAAAAATAATTCTTATGCAAAAATGGAATATTTTGGGGTGACAGAATCTGGCATCCTTCAAGACAAATCAGTACATACATGCGCCATCACATAATTACACAAGATAGTTTCACTAGCTTAAAAATCTTCCATGTTCCACCTTCCTTGCTAACTCCTGGCACTTGCTGATCTTTGACAATCTTCATAGTTTTGATTTTTCCAGAAGGTCTCATGGTTGGAATCATACAGTCTGTATTCTTTGCAGCTTGACTTCTTTTGCTTAGTAATATGCATTTCAAATTCCTCCATGTCTTTTCATGGCTTGATAGCTCATTTCTTTTTAGTGCTGAATAACATTTTATTATCTGGGTGTACCTGTTTATTTTTCCATTCACCTACTATGTTACTTGCAAGTTTTGATATCTATGAATAAAGTTGCTATAAACATTTCTGTGCAGGATTTGGGGTGGACCTATGTTTTTGGCCCCTTTGGGTCAACCCTAAGGGGCACATTTATTTGATCATATAAAACTATGAACTGAAAATTTGTGTCCCCCTCAAACTCTTAGGTTGAAGCACTAGTCCTCAGTACATTAGTGTTCACAGGTGAGATCTCTGAGAAATAATTAGGTCATGAGGTGGTGCCCTCACAAATGAGATCATTATAAGAAATGATGCATGAGAAATGATCTTTCTCTCTCTCTGTTAAGGATATAGCAAGATGGCAATGGTCTGTGAACTAGAAGGAGGGCTCTCACCAAGAACCCAATTATGCTGGCACCATGATTTTGGACTTCCAGTTCCTATTAGTGTGAGAATAATGTTTGCTATTCAAGACACTAATCTATGGCATTCTTTTTTTAACACCCAAACTGATGAAGCCATAGGGTAAGAGGGATTTTGTGAGAAATAACCAAACTCTGTCAAAGTGCCATGCCACCAGGGATGAATGAGAGTATCTGATGCTACATATCCTCACCTGCATTTGGTCTTGTGAATGGTCTAAGTTTTCCCATGTAGTGGAATCTCATTGTCACCTCATCTCTTTTAGCATCTCTGTTTCTAAATGTTGCTCTCCTTGTTCCTCCTTATAGATAGTTATAAACTGATTTCTGATTCCTCCTGTCTCAATGCCCCCTTTTCCTTGTTCCTCCACCCCTTCATTTTGACCTCTTTCATTCCTGTCTATTTTATTCATATTCCTCCTTTCCACTCTTTTCTCATTCCTTATCTTTGTCCTACCTTCCTCCCTTTCTTCCATTTCAACGTACACAAACATGAAATTGAAGAGTAATATATATTTTGAGTATGTATTGGTTGTATTGAATATATTAGTTAGCTCTTAATGAAAAATAGTCAGTGTTGACCACTTTATATTTCTCTCAGGGAAACAGAACCAAATAAATCAAATTCCTTTTTGTATGTAGCTCATGATTTATTTTTGTCTATGGAGTCAGTAAATCTCAAAAGTGATTTCCTTTTGATTTCCTACTCCATTATTAGTCTGTAACCTACAAGGATTTTTAGTAAATGGAAAAAAAATTGATTCTCAGCATATTTCTAATCCTGTAAAATATTGAATGCTCAATCCTATATTGTTCAGATTGAAACTGAATCTTTTTTTTTTTCTCTTAAGCAATCCATAGCTGAGTGTTGTATTTTCCTAATAATGCACTTAAGTGGAGAATTGAAGGATGACCTTGTCATACCAACTGTTCCTTCAGTTTTAATGATGTTTGTTTCCTCTGTTGTTCTCTACCTATATTCTGTCATTGTTAGGAAAATTATCCAAACCTTAGAAACAAGGCAGAATGATCCTGTGTGTCATTTGATGTCATACAAGAGTGTTTTATAACAAATCCACTCAAAGAGAAGGTAATTTTGTTTAGTTTATTATTTATTATTAAATTTGGACTCAGACTCTGTAAAGTTGGATGTGGAATTGTGGGTGGTTGATATGTTGCAAATGATTTTATTGGGTAAAACAGGTACCTCAAAGGCTATGGTTTTATTGCTATGTCAGACATTAATCAGTTTTCAATCTTGTCCTTTTATCCCACTGACATATATCAGTTTCTCAAATTTCTTTTTCAAATCAGCATTCGCCAGGCCAGTTCCTTCCCTTTGATCCATATTTCTACTCATATAAAATGAACTTTTTGAAAAACTCTCTGTTTCCTTCGCACTGAGGTCAAGTGACAAGTGAGGACTGTCCCTTATTACTTTGGCAACATTCATCATGTCTTTCAGAGTTTTGGTAATTGATTTAAGTGAGCTAATATCCCTATATTAAAAAAAAAAGAGTGTACAATTTTGGAGGCAGAACCTCTGTGGCACACTTCCTTTATACCCAATTCTTATCTGTGAAAAGAGAGACAGCCTCCTTAAACCTTTATTGGATTGAACAGGATTGGACTGCATCTGTCTCCATTGCCTTCAGCCTTAGGCTGCTAACAATAGCCTGCATGGAAAGAAAGCTTTTGCTCACACAGAATATCAGTTATTGTAGATCTCCATTATGGTCTCTTGGGAGCATTTACGCTGGCTAGTGTCCATCTCTGGGCCCTATTTTGAAACCTTTCCCGGAGTCTCTCTGTTAGCAGCAGAGAAAGTTTGAGTCATCTTCCTAATGCCGGTGAAATGTCACCCTCATTCCACCTTAAGCCATTGTACCATTCCTTCCCTATCTAGAAATTGTACCTACCATGGGCTAGACTCTGCCTGGGAATTAGATATAATGTAACATTTTCACCCTTCTTTTTTTGTTGTTTTCATATGTTGAAATTAATGTGTCATTGCAAAGATTCTAAACAGATGGGGAAAGGTCAAGGTTTCTTTGTTGCTAAGTGTGTTTCCATGGCTACAGCAATATGTGTGCATTATCAGAAAGCATCATTTGTTTGGCTGCTGGTGGCTCATTAGAGAAAGGAGAAGCCCCGCCTTGATGGTTCTGGGTGGTTTATTTCTGTTTCACTTTTCATCTTGCTGTGAGAAACACAGTGATAGGTTGAAACACAAATAAAACTGGTGACTATAGGTGAAGAATACCCATAACAGGTTCACACTTGCATATAAATAACCCACCAAACACTTAACATCAAACACATTGAGACAATTGAACCCAGATGAAATAAGTTCTGAGTAAAATGAAGCAGGTTTCAACAAGTAAATATCTGGACTCTGCTTGTCTCCTGGCCTCACAAGTTTGTATATGACCTGCCCTGTCTCTTCTCCTATTTCCTGGAACAGGCTTCCAGTATCTAGGGGATGTTGGGGAGACCCATTTCATTTGGGGGTTCCTGGGACTCCCATACCTGTTATTTTTGTCAGCTCTATAGTGATTCTGCTCTAATGCAATCTGGGTCTGCAGCAGAGATGTTGTGAAGAGGAACCCTTTGGACCAGGCATCATTAGGACTAGGGGAATTGACCAAGATGACCCCTAGGAAAGTGATCTGTAAAGAAAATGATGTGAATGTATGTTAAACTGAGATTTAATTCAAGCATAATTCAAGAGATTCTGACCAGGCTAAAATGTGGGGTGTGTTAATAAGTATTGTATGGATGTTGAAAGTCAGAACATGTCAGGTTGTCTGTTTGGTTTGAGTGGGACTCCAGTTAGCAGCTCAAGATTTGGGGCAAAGGCCCAGGGACCAGGAAGAGAAATATACAAGGCAGACTTTAAAGGACCTCATATAAGGAAGACTGGATTTCAAATCAATACTTTAACCACAATGAGAACATGAAATGGACACATGGATCTCATCCAGACTAAATGACAGCAAAGGTAATTCCAGATTCCAGTGGCTTCAGGCTCCTGGGTTTGCTGTCCACTTCAGCAAAGTGCTGTCCATCTCAGTAAGTTCTGTCAAAAGCCTGGGATTTATTTGTACCTGCATTTCCAGCATGCTGACCGGAGCTCTTTCACAGCAGGGTTCAGTAATGCTTGACTCCAGAGGGCTGTGCCTGAGGGACCTGAAGTTTTTGCCTGGCGCTGTGAAAGACTAGCAGAGCCAGGAGCCGAGAACTTCTACCATCACTGTCAAGAGCACATCCCCAGTCTGTATCTTGGTCTCTCTGGAGGACGATTGACACTTTTCAAGATAAAATTTTGGTGAGCTAAGAGGAGTATTAGAGTCCCAAGAATGGGGCTATTCTCTATCTTCAACTAATTTTTCATGCCTTAGGACTGTCTTCTCTCTTTTCTGGGCTTCCTTTTTCTTTTTGGTCCAATTTAGGGCTGAGCTTAATGATCTTCTAGTGCTTAATGATGCTAATGATGATCTTTTTAATGTACACTAAAGCATCAACAGTAGAATACTGCTGTGTTTATCCATTTGTGCTGCTATCACATCACACTGGAGGCTAGATAATTTGAAAAAAAATTGAAAAAATTATTTTTCAGTTTTAGAGGCTAGGAAGCCCAAGATCAAGACCTCATGAGGTTCAGTGTCTGGTGAAGGGCCTGATCTCCCCTTCTAAGATGGCACTTTGTGTCTGCATCCTTGGAAGGGGATGAACACTGAGTCCTTGCATGGTGGAAGGAATGGAAGAGTAAGGGCTGAACTAGTCCCCCCACCCCTGATTCCTTTCATGAGATGCAAATCAATTGACTTAATACAGATATTATTTATATATATATATATATATATATATATATATATATATATATATATATATATATATTTATATATACACACACACACACACACATAATATATATGAGTATATGAGACACTAATCCATTTAGCAACTTAATCTCTTCCCCAAACCCTCTTTTCTTACTACTACTACAATGATGATTAAGTTTTAACATGAATTTTGATGGCTTCACACATTGAAACTAGAGCAATTGCTTGGTGTCGAATTTTATTTTTTTCTGTGCTTGGAATGCAACCCAGGACACCTTGCATGTCAGACCCTCTATCACTGAGCCACGTCTCCAGCCCTTGATATCAGAATTTTGAAATACAAGAAATCCATCTTTATTTAATAGTATCAACTGATAGTACGAAAGAGCCCACCTACATCTGATGGTGGAGAAACATGTATCTCCTGCTGCTAGTTGAGCCTGGGCTGTCATGATTTCATTCAGTCCTGGTTGATTTCTGCAGCCAACTAACCAGTCTTTTTACTTCTTCTCTATCCAGCTCACTGCTGTCGGAATTATTCTTCCTAACAGTATCATTTGTCTTTTTGGAAGACTTTCTTGTGTGCCCCGCCTCCTGCAGGATAAAGAATACGCTCATTAGCTCTCTATTGAAAGCCATGCATGAGCCATCTTTATTTTCTCTGGCCACTGACATAAAACAGATTGGCTGGGCTGCTTGTACTCCCCCTGTCTGGCCATGTTTTCTCCCTGCATGTTCATGCTTTTCTGTGCCCTTGTGTCCACAGACTGGTACCTTGCTCTGAGGTGTGATTTACATCTCCTGTATTACCTGGCTAACTTTTTGCTCTTTGACACACCAACAGCAGCCTAGAATGTTTCTGTCGATATGATATGGAATGTGCCACTTTACACTGCCTTCGTCTATCTAGGGGGGCAATTAATAGTTTAGCACATTCAGCCTCCCCATTCTGGGCAACTATGTGGGAATGAGCTGGCTATAGATCTCTGTTCAGGCTATTTCTTCTTTGAGAATTTTCTTTTTCCATTAAATCTCTCTTCCCTCCATGCCTCCCCTTCTCTGCTGCATTTGGGGGATGGTGAGCTACTTTCTAATCTTTCATGAACCTGTATGTACATCTGCTCTGTTGGGAAACCTCACTTGGTTCTCTTCTTCCATTTAGCTTCATTGCTAAGAGTTGAAGGGAAGTGACCGGAAATTCACAGTTGGACCCTGAGATCCTAGCCCAGCCTCTTAGTACGCGGTTGTGGAATGAGTATTGTTCATTTGTATTTCCAAGAATAATTTCTTCTGATAAAACTAGAATATTATAAAAGGAGGGCAACTAATATGAACCTTTTAAAAAATTTATTAAAGGACTGTGGAGTCATACAAGGAGAACTTGGTCGAGATCAGAGATTGAAGGCCAAGGACGTGGGTCTCAAACTAATATTTTTGATTTAAACTGAATGATGTTTTCACTGTTACAGAGTGAAATAATTGCCAGAGCCCCCTGCTGAACTAGAACTCTATCACCCATGTGGGATCAAAGCCTTTAATATGGCGCCTCCAGTTCTCCCTAAGTCTCTACTGCTCTCTTCTCTGTGAGTTGGCAAAGCCAGCTGCTTCCTGTTTGCGAGGAGAAGCCTGATGCTTATTGAGTTCCAGGTGCTAAGGATTCATTTTTTTCACATAATTTTTCACAAATCCCTTTGCTCTGCTTATTTATTACTTTTTTTTTTCTTGTGGCACTGGGGATTGAACTCAGGGGTCCTCTACCATTGAGCTACATCTACAGTCTTTTTTAATTTTTATTTTCTGACAGGATACTACTAAGTTGTTCAAGCTGGCCTGGAACTCTCAGTTCTCCTGCCTTAGTCTCTGAGTAGCTGGGATTGCTGGCGTGTGCACCATACCCAGCTTCTTTATTATCTTTTTTGAATTTTTGTTGCATGCTTTGTAAATTCTTTGGTGGAGAGTATATATCTTTGATCATTATTTGTATCAACCTGTAAGTAAGAGAAGCCAGGCTCAAATTCTTATTTTCTGCCTCTGATTCTATGGCATTTCCATTCACCACACTAGCTAATGTAGGAAAGGGAAGGGGTACAGCCTCTTGGACATGAGTTTTCACATTCATAACACATATTTGAAAAATTCCTCCCCCCTCACCCTTTAGAAATTCCCTTCTTCTCCCAGGAAACTAACAAGCAACCAAACAACATCTTTGGCCCAATTTGTTCTTCATAAAACCAGAAAAGCATGACTTCTCTATCAGAAAGTGTAATTATTTTTCATTTCTGTTCACAGCTCTGTCTCAAAAGTAACTTGAATTTCAGGAAGAGTGCTTTTGATACAATGTGCTTTTAGTAATCCCAAACTCTACCAGGGGAGAAATGACAAGGGAAGAAAGGGGTTCTATGGGAAATACACACTCGACATGTTTTCTTGGATGAAACTTCTGCTGTGAGCAGTGATTTATTTTGTGAAATTGAAGTGTTGGGGGAAAGAATAAATAGACGGTCACTTGTTTAGAGAAGCTTGAGAGAGGAGAAAAATCCTAGCGTAATGGAGTCATAGATTTAAAAGGGTCAAAAACTGTTAGAGAATCTCCTAGAATTATGTATTCCAAAATTCTGTTTATAACTTTTTAGTCAGGCATGAAATTGATTCAACATCAGCATAAAAAAAAGAATAAAATAGAACCACAATAATCAAGTCTAATGCAACAATAAGATTAGATATTGTTTCATGAAAATTCTGTTTCTCTCTCTCTCTCTCTCTCTCTCTCTCACACACACACACACACACACACTGGTTTCATATGTGTTTTGTACAATGGGTGATGTCAAGATGTTTAAAAAATCATTACACTAAACCTAAGGCTTCTTAAGGACAGGAAAATGCCTGTTTTCCTTATCACAACATGTCCTCGGTCTAGCACAGTGCTGGCCCAAACAAATATTTCATAAGTATTTGTTGAATAACCATCTTTTTAACCCTGTTATCTTAGTCATAATACAGTGGCCCAGAGAAATGAAACTTCTTTTCTAAAGTCATTAAACTGATGAGGGACATAATGAGGAGTTCTTATTCTTTGTCTTCATCCTTCAAAAATATATTTTTTTAAATTATTGGTACAATTATTATTTCATTGGTGACAATCTATTTTCCCTTAATTTTTACATGACATTTTCCCTTAAAACATGAATCTCCTTGTAGGTGTTTGATCCTTTCCTATATCCATAGTCTTTCTTGTGTCTACCCACTATCCCTGCTCTTCTTCATCAAGGAATAACTGACCCTGTCTTTGAACCATTGGTCATCATCTCATTCATCTGTGTGCCTAGATTTCTGGTCATAGCTTCTTCCATTTGGCTTCTGTCCTATTGTCATAGCTTTCAAACTCCATGACATGGGAATCATTAACTTATATATTTTCCTAAATATTTTACTTAGCTGTGATCACATCACACTGATAATTCTGCATTCTTCTTTTTTTTCTACTGATATTTTGAATGATAACATGTTTAATGATGCTGGAATGCCTTTAGAAAGAGAGACCCAGAAAGACGGTGGCTTTTCAGAAGACTCAAAGTTGAGCAGCCTCTACATGCTAATTGTACAAAAGCAATTGAGTTCTAAAAACCACTGTTTCCTGTGGCAAAGGAGATGCATCTTTATATTGGGCTATAGGCTCTCATTGGCCATTGTGTGTAAAACCCAGCAACCTTTATTCCTGGTTGATGATATTCAACTCGATGGTGTGGATCAGGCTGGATCCTCCACGCTCTCTCTAGTGTCTTACTGAAAGATGGAAGTAGGGGATGGATTCTCGTCTATGACAAGTTGGAGTGGTGATGCATGCTGGGGCAGTGATGCACTGTTTCATACCTTGATCCTGTTTGAGAGCGTGGTAACTTCTTCTTGCCCTGATAATTATATAAGTAACAGAAGAACTAGGAGTGACTGAGCAACTTAGGTGGCTTAAAGAACAAAGGGTTTTTTATTCTAGAATGAAAAAAATGGTTTACACTCAGATAAGAAGACACATTATAATGTTTTTTAAAGGTATTGGATTAGAAGACTTGAGTTTAGTTCCTGGCTCTATCTCTAGGAGCCTGTTTATTTGGGACCAGCCATTTTTTGTGTTTGAACCTAAGTTTCCACATCTGCAAAATGAAGTTGGTTCTAAACCTTGGGACAACTTCAGAATAATCTATAGATTTTTAATAAACAAATTGCTGTGTTAGTTCCACTAGTAGGGATTTTAATTGAAAGACAGTGAGGTCCAGAATTAGACATGAAAACAACGTTCCTCATTGTTGTAATGTGCAGTAAGGGCTAGATGAACTCAGTCTTTCAATGACAATAGTCATAGCATTACTAGGTATTAAGCAGAATACTATTTCAGTTGTGGCAGAAATACAACTCAACTCAATAAGGGGAAAAAAGACAATGGTTTCTCACTGCAGGTCTCCCTTTTTCACCAACTTTGAACTTTATTTCATTCTTTGGTTTGATATTATGTGTTCTGTGATGCAATTTGGATTTCTATATGAGCTAAGGCAAATTAGCAGCCCTGAGTTAGCCCATTTCAGATTACTCAATGGAAAAAAAGAGCTGCTTTTTATTAATATCTGTACATCATTTCCAGATAAATGCTGTTCAGCCTTGCTTTCCCCCGTCTGTGAGTTGGGTTATTTGACTGACAGTCCCACTATATGGTGGTCAGCACAGTGTTCCACTCAGATCTCCTTTTCAGAGTACCTGCTGTAAGGGCACAGTTGATTGACAGTCTTCAACCGCCACACCTAGTGATGAATTGTATCATTCGCACTAGGCTGTTTCCAGCCTATGACCAGCACAGTGGGTGTTCCCAAACCCAGCCATTGCTGCCTGAGGAGGGACTCCCCCAGGAGCTATAAGGAGTTTAGAGACTCCCCACTGGCCTGGTTGAGACCCTTTTATAACAGCATTAGAGTCCGAGATCCTTCCTTTCCATTTCTCCTTGCATAGGTATCAAACTCACATTATGGTCTCAGTGAAGCTTCTCCCTCTTATTTCTTCTTTCTCCCTCTTCATCTTCTACGGGTATTTGCTCCAGTAAATCTCTTGCTTTCTATTCCTGACTTGGTGTCTTCTTCCGGAGAACTTGAGCTGATGCCGACTAAAACCACAGGGAGTGGGGATGAGACCCTTCTCCTGAGAAAGGAATGTCGGGTGTTCCAATAAAATACATACCCACTACACTATGCAGCTTTGGGACCCTGTCTAATATGGGTCACTCTACAGGTCAAGGGCCAAGGTATGGAGTGGTGAGGCAGGTTCCAAACTCTTAGATGTCCTCTAGAGGATGGATATTTGCAAGGGTAACTGAAATCACTAAGGGTCAAGACGAAGGCATGGTGTCTGACTATTGAGGAGTTTATTAAGAGTAATTAATCTAAATGCACAGAGTTGTTACATGTGTCATTTTGAGCTCCCTGTGGACATTAGAATAGAGTCATTTGTTTTATTAATATTGTACTTCTCATTTGATGTCTCCAGGGCCCATTTTGCTTATATTTTTAAAATTAAAAAACACAAGAAGATAGCCTCTGTTTAATCACCATTGGGAACTGATAAAAGCTACTGCTACTACTACTACTACACTACTCTTTCTCTCTCTCTCTCTCTCACACACACACAGACACACACACACACACACACACACAATTCAGATTTGATTTTTGGTTGTTTTAAAAAATTCTTTTTTCTTTTTCTTTTCTTTTCTTTTTTTGATGATGAATGTTGAACACAGGACACTTTACCATTGAGGTACATCTTCAGACCTTTTTATTTAAAAATTTTGAGTCTGAGTAAGTTGCACAGGGGAGCCTCAAACTTGTGATCCTCCTGCCTCAGCCTCCCAAGTCACTGAGATTATAGGCAGGGACTACTGCATGTGGCTTTAACAATGCTACTTTTTAAAGGGGAACTTCATCAGGATCAAGGCATGAGAAGCTTTAGTGGAGGGAAAGCAAAATTCCGTTACTCCTTAAGCATTACTCTCAAGATATCGACCCTGGAACGCCCTTGCTTACATTCATTCTTTCCTCGAGGAAAGTTCTTTGAGGGCCTATTGGCAACATGCTAGTATTCCTGAGAGGGTTACTCTTACACGAGATCGTCCTTTGTTAGCTCTTCAGTGTGAAGTACTCACCAGCTGGGAGCGTGCTGAGAGTGGGGTGAGAAAGAGGGAGCACCATGTCTGTGAATTTGGGGGTAAGGAAGAGAGATGGCTGGGGTGTGAGGTGATGTCTTATGGGCTGGCTTGGAAGGCCACCAGAGTCAGTGGGGTGAGCTGTTGGGCTACTGGGCATCACTGGAGAAACCGGGTTAGAAAATGGGGAAACTGCAGAAGAAATGAGGAAAGATGAAGACAGAGGTTTTTTACTTTCTGATTCTGCCAAGGGCCTGGCTTGGACCGTCTCCCGGTGCAGGAAAATGTGTGAGAGGTACAGCGACATCCTGAGAGAACAGGTGGTCACAACCTCCCCTGCATCTCTCTAGCCAGAAGGAGGTTAACGTCCAACCCCTGGTGAGTCCCACTCGATTCATCAGGCAGAGCGGGATGATCAGAGGATCCGTGCCAACCCTCCTGCCTGGCCAAGCTGTGAGACCAACTGTTCCTTATTTTCTAAGCATTGAGCTGCTTCTGGACTTTCCTTCTTTATTTAGGAAATGGATCCAAATTCCTTTCCTCTGGACTTGCTTGATTCCCAAGACTGAAGTCAAGCCAGAATTGACTATTAACTATTCTCTCAGCCGCACATTTAGTAATAACCACACCACGCATGTATGGGTCCACTTCTTGTTTTCAAGGGCTCCTGATTTGATATTAGTAACAAATCTCTACATTGAATTAGGCAGGTGTTACCACCTGTTTGACCGATATCAATCAGGAGATCTGAAGAAATTGACAGAAAGCTAGTGTCAATGCCAGGAGTCTGACTTCAGCCTCTTCATCTGTGGTCCAGGGATCCCAGTGGGCCACCTCTTGGAAAGAAAACCCAGTCCTGCTTCCTATTGGGCAAAGCCTAAACTCCTGGGGAATTTTCATCTTCAGTTCTCCATTTTACAAATCAAGGAAAGCTGACATGAATATGATAGGGACCAAGGCCACCCACTTGATGGGGAGAAAGCAGTAATTTGTAGGAGCAGATGGTTGTGCCTATGATTTAATAGGAGGAACACGAGAAATAGGAACACAAGAAACATCCATAAGAAAACCTGGATTTTTATCCTGACTTTCCAATGAATCGGCCCTGTAATATTTTAAAATTCACTTATTCTCTCGGAGGTTTGCTCTCCTCTTCTTTTACCCAGAAATTAACACTGCCATGTGTATTCTATAGGGCTGTTAAGACAATTCAGTGAAACTGTGAAATAAAACTGCTGTTAAAGTCCTAAAACATAATTTGAATAGAAAGGTGTGTTTTTGCATTTTAATTATTTGTACACAGATCAAATATCTATTAGAAGAATAAGTGAAGAAATAAATGGATTATTTGGCACTTTAGAACACTCTGCATCTTCAAGAGCTCTTGGAATCTTTAAATTTCTCTGATGCTGTCTTCTTATATCATTCCTTCTTGATTAAGGGAAAATTGTCTTTTTCCCTGTTCCCTTAAGTGGTATCAATCTGCTAGGTACAACCTTGACCGCAAAGGTATGTATATAGTCACCGAGAACTATTCATTAACCCTAAAATAAGCAATGACAGCCCCTGCCCAAGCCCCAAACACTGGGAGGTCTTCCTGAACCTAATGATTTCTACCTGCCCTGCTCTTCTTTCCTCCACCAACAAGGAAATTTGTTGTCACCAAGTTTGTCAATAATAAAACTCATGGACACAACAGGGGAACACAATTATTCAAAGAACCTTAGAGCTAAGAGGGTCCTGGGAGGCCATCTTAATCACCTTCCTTATTCTATAGCTACAGCTGCTGGGTTTCAGAGGAATGGAGAGACTGCATGGTGCTTACACACCTAGAAAGTTCAAGAACCACTAAGATTCAAGGCTTTGGATTTCTTTCTGATTTATAATTCTGAAAGAAGTCTGCATAAAAGGAAAGCAGAAGGAACCCTCAGGATTTTCTGAACTTGGGGCTATTTTTAGATGGAAGTGAAAATTTCAAAAGGACTGTCTCTGGTATCCACACCTCCCAAATTTGAAGTCCTCTCTGAAAAGTTCCTCATCCTAGCCACAGTGCCCCCTAGTACTACAACCTCCTGAAGCTAAACTATTCTATACTTCATTATTTTCCTGATTTACACTGCAGAGGACTCAAGATTTCATGACTACCTTCATATTGTTTGACCATTTTTTAATGTTCAGGTTCATAAGAGGGTAAATATAATTGGTGACTTAACTAGCAGTCTTACTGAGGAAACTCCTACATTAATAATCCCAGTTACGATGAGTAATGTTTGGACAACCTGGGGCAAACTGGGACAAATTTCAGTGGCCATATTGCTAGTTTCCAAAGATTTGAGGCTTTCAGGGTGTAAGCTAGCACAAAAAAGATAGCAAATTGTTTTTTAAGGAAGTTTTGGTCTCCAATATCAATTGCACTTTCAGAAAATTTGTAAAAGTACAGATACCAAACAGACTATCCTCTATGAAGTTACCAGGCATGGTCAAGGGGTCAAGGGAAGCCCTTTCCTCTTTACACTAAGGGTGACTTGGACAACATCTTTGATAATTCATTAGATAATTTTGATTTTTCCTTTTACAACACAACTCCTGGCTTATACTAAAGTATGTATGTGGCACAAGAACATAATAAATTCAGAGATAATAGATTGTTACTTTGGAAATGGGGAATTTTAAGAAGCCCAAGGGAAGACTCCAAGTCTTCCCTTGATAGTTCCCTATATAGTTGGCCTTAGTTATGGATAAGTGTGACTTTGATATAGTTCTTATGTGTATAAAAGAGAATATAAATTATAAAATGCTTTCATATTTATGATCTCTCTGAAGCATCCTTTCTTTCATAAACTTACTCAATAAAATTTTCTTTTGTTCTTTTGTTTGTATGTACCTGGCACTCTAAGTAGAGATCATACTTATCACGTGAGGGATATTACTAAGATAAGCAGAGATGGTTATGGTGGTGCATGCCTGTAATCCTGGCCACTCAGGAGGCTAAGGCAGGAGGATTGCAAGTTCAAGGATAGCCTTAACAACTTAGCAAGGTCCTAAGCAACTTAGTGAGACCTTGCCTCCAAATAAAAAATAAAAAGGGCTGTGACCTTAGCTCATTGGTAAAGCAACCTTTCATTCAATCCCCAGTACAAAGCCAACCAACCAACCAACCAACCAACCCCCAAAATAAAACAACAAAAAACTAAAGTAAGTAAGCTTGTATTTATAGCTAAGATTTATAGTGAGGATGAGGACGTTTTCAAAGAAAGCACTTCAAAATTGTAAGGGGGACATACCAGAGACAGACCTTCTGAAATTTAAATTTCTACCTAAGGGTGATGATATGGTTTGAATGTGATTTGTTTTTATCAGAACTCACATTGAGACTAGTTCCCCAAAGTGATGGTGAGGAAGTAGTGGAGACTTTACAGAGGGAAAGTAGGTCACGGGGTCACCACATCATGAAAGGATTGATGCTGGGCTTGAGAAGGGGTTTGGATTAGTTCTTGCAGAAGTGAGTTTTTATGCAAGAGCAAACTTTGTCCCTCCCAGTCTCTTGCTTCCTCTCTTACCGTGTGAATTCTCCTTCACGTGTTCCCGCAGCTGAGGCTGTTTGCTATTTTTTTTTTTACAGCCCAGGGACCATCTCAAGATGCCAGCACCATGCTTTATGGATTCTCCAACCACCAGAATTTTGAGCCAAATAATCAACTTTCTATATACATTATCCCGCATCAGATATTCTGTTATAGCAACAAAATGGTCTAAGATATATCTTTTTTTTCAGAGTTGAGAATCAAACCCAGGGCTTTGTACAGACAAATAATATATTAATTTTTTTTTTTTTTTTTTTTTTTTGTGTGTGTAGAGCTGGGTATCTAACCCAGGGCCCTGGCATGCTAAGCAAAAGTACTCTACACTGAACTTCACCTCCCAGCCCTGCAGATAAACTTTCTGAGACATCTTGTGTGTGTCTCCTGACTTCTGTGACAGGCTCCATTCCTTCAGAGTCATAGTATGTTCTCCTACTGTGTAATAGACAAATAGATGCAAAAGAACCAGGCTTGGATTTGAATATTATAAAGTAACCATGTAAAGTAGAAAGTACTGAATTTTTCATTTTTTACCTGTCATGTCCTCCTCACTGTCTTGTGTCCATGCCATACTGGTTGGCAATTATTTGGACTTCACCTGGTTATGACTCTGTCCCACTTCAGGCAACTTTGTCTTTGAATTGAACTAGGTGCTCAGCATTGGGAACAGTGTTGACAGGAACTGCTTCCGCCCCTTTGGTTCAGATGTATTTTATTGATTGACGCCTTTGTGTGTGTCCTGGAGCCCAGCCCCATCCATGCCAGGCCCTGGAGATGGGTCAGAGGAGTAGCATGGAGAAAACAGTGTGCGTGCCTCATTTTCCTCATCTCTAAGATTCTAAAAACTGATCTCTAAAGGGTAAAGTTTAATTCACAGAGTCTTTCTGAGGACCAATCCATAATAAAATCAGTAGAAGTACCTAGTAAATGATAACTCTTGAGAAAAATAACAGATGGTGTTATGTGTTTTGTACAGGGAGATGCAGGGTGGTTACTGCCTGTAGCACCTGGTGCACACATACGCCATCTATCAGCCTGTGAAGTGGGAGCTGGTGTTCCTCATTCTGGGACCCTTGGCCTCCTGGAAAGGGTTTGACCCTTGGTGTTTAAAGAAAAGATAGCTGAGAAGACAAGGGCCTATATAGATACTAAAGAAAAAGTACAGAAAATATATCCTATGGAAGTTCTCAGAAATGAAGAACTTCAGTTATACTGAGGTAGGATATTGCGACTTTGGTGTAGCCTTAATTTAAGGGAAAAATTTCTGAAATTAGAACTAATAACCATGGAATGAATTATATGATTATCACAAATAGAAGTAAATTTTCTCACCCTGAAGTATTCAAAGGAAGACTGGAGAAATCACCCATCAGATCTCCATAGGAAATTCTGTTGAAAGACTGAGGAGGGTATGTCAGGGAAGTATCCTGGATTTGACTATGTCAGAGATTAGTTAGTGAACAAAAGCCGGACTTATGTTCTGAATAGCTTTCAGCAGAGTGTTAGGAACAAAGAAACAGATTAGAGTAGGTTGAAGAATGGAAGAATAGGAAATGAAGAAGCAGAAATTAGGTATAATTAAGACTTGTGAAGTTTTGCCATGGAAGGGAGCAAAGGTAGTGTGAGCTGAGGAGGGTTTTTGGTTTTGTTTTGGTGTGAAAGATATTACAGCATGAAATCATATACTGTGATTTTTATACTAGCAGAAATAGACTAGCTAATAAAAAGTACTAAAGGCAGAGAAAAAATATTGAGTCAAATTGAGGTAGACTTCTACCATGATAACATTTTCAATGTTTTTTTAATAAATGGGGAAATATACCAGGCTCATGTGCTTTGTATTATAAAAATTTCTAATACTTTGTAAGTATACTTGTAGACTCAACATAGTTCCAATAAAAATATGAACTTTTTAAAAGAGTAAAAAAAAAAAAAAAAGAAATCACCCATCAGAAATCTGAACCACATATAATAAAAATCTAGTTTTGTGTATAGTGCCTACACATTTTCAAAGTAATTTTATATTTATCCTTTCCTACTGTGGTTATAATACTGTGAAAATTATAGCATTTGCTAAGCACTCTTCTAATATACTTATTTTTTTGATATATTAATATTTATAATACATATGAATTCATTTAATACTCACAAAACCTTGTGAGATAGTACATTATTTCTTGTTCTGTTTCAACAGACAGTGCAACTTAGATGTCAGGAACTTGCATCACTTTCCTAAGATCACATTGCTTGTAAATGGTAGAACCCAGGATTTGAACGCATACCATTAAAGCCACATCTGTGCACTCTAAAACACTGCACTGTGTGGTAGAGAAGCAAACTGATGCCTATCTGGCCCTGGCCTGAGACATGTATCAGTGATGTGGGCTAACTGTATAAGTGATATAACTGAATAAGTTTATAAGTGTATAATGTATAAGTGATGACTGCCCCATTCAAAGAAGGCATGAGACTATCAATACCAGGCAATTCTTGCTGTGCTGAGGATTCATGTTGGATCCTCTGATTTTTTGCCACATCTTCTGAATTATATATGGCATTGCCCCATTTTTTAATGTGTCAATTAAACAAATCTATATTTAACATATTTATATGTGTGTGCATATGTATATTTATACACACATGCACATATACATACATATGTGTATATGATATACACACATACATACACACCCACACACACGTGTACACACACATGTGTATATAAAAGCCATCTTCACACTGAACATGTGGACTAGCTTTGGCTTGCATGATTTGGTGTTTTGTGATCTCTAACTTAGTTGAAACCTAGGAAAACTCTACCTTGTTCAGCACAGAGGAAGAGGTTAAATGAAATGTTTGAGTGATAATGATTGGTTGACTCTGGGCATAAGGAATTCCTAGCATTATCTCACTGTCATGCCCATTCTACACCATACTTACGTAAAGATGGAGTAAAGTCAGGAGCAGCAAGCAGTGAATGCTCATGCACATGGAATCTCAGTGGTAGCATTAAAGGCAAGAGAGTCTTTGCTGTTCTTATTTTTGAGAGATGGAAGAAAAGTCCATCTCCCTAAGTGACTTGCTTGACCAATAGAATTTGGCAGAAATGATGTTCTGGCTTCTCTGAGATTAGCATTAGGAGCCTTACCGCGTCTGTCTGGTCCTTTTGGTACACTTGCTCTTGGGACGCTTCCTCTGGCACTTGGCCACCTGCTGTGAGAAGTCCAAACCACATGGAGAGACAGGGTGTCAGCTCTCCAGCTGACAGTCACAGCTGGGCTCCCAGCCATCCGCTAGAATCAATTGCCAGGTATTTTAGCCCAGACTTCAGAAAAATAATTAAATCTACCCATATGGGATGTGAGTCCTACGTCAGCTGCTCTAGGACCCTCAGTCAGCCCTGCTGATATTTCATGGTCAAGAGTTCAACTGCCCATTTCAGTCTTCCCTAAATTCCTGACTCACAAATGTGTGAGTAAAGTAAAATAAAATAGTCATTTTAAGCTACTGCATCTGGGGTACATTGTTACATAGTAATAGATAATAAGAATGAGCCCTTCAAGCAGTTTACCCAGAAAAATTCTCCAAAATGCATCCTCTTCTTCTCTTTCAAGGTCAAGTTTTTCTTCAGGAATTTCTTTTACTGCTGGAATCTCACACAGGCCTGGGTGTGTAAAGAAGTCATTTTTATAAAATATGACTTTGGAGATTTCATTTTCATATTCAATGCAGTTGTCATTTGGGCATAGTTGGTAAGTAGAAACCCTCAGATAATGGGGTGAGTAAAACATGAGGGCATATTCCGGGCCATAAACTTTCTCACCCCTCTCTGTAAGCCTTTGGAAGACAAATAGAATTAGGAGGAAGAAAGGTTTAACAATTTGAATTTTAAATATATTCCAAAGAATGTATGCTAAAGGCAAGGAAGTCAGCCTGTGGTGCTAGTTAGGGATGGTTTGGTCCCAGTAGGGCCCAGTGAGGTCATTAGGTTGTGCCTTTATTGGGAACGTTGGGACCTCAATCTTTCTTTGTCTCTCTGTCTCTGTTTCCTGATTGCCAGGAAGTCAGCTTTGCTTCACCTCATGCTCCCTGCCATGATGTTCTGCCTTATCACCGGCCCAAAACAATGGGGTCACATGACCATGGGCTGAAACAACAGAAACCTCTGAAACCATGAACCAAAATAAATCTTTCTTCCTTTAAAATTGATTATCTTGGGCATTTTGTCACAAAGACGCAAAGCTGACTAACAGAAAGAAATCTGTGTGATGACTCTGGGCCCGCTTAGAATTCTACCTGGGTTCAGTGTTGATCAGAAGCCATGATCGTGGAGAGAAAGAGCAGTGTGGGCCTAGGATTGCTGTGCCTGACAGTCTGACACTTGTGGATGCTCCAGGCAGCAGGCATTTCTGTGTCCCTAGGCAGCACTTCATCTTCTCACTGCAAGCAAACACTAGGGCTGAGGACATTAAAATGAACCAATATGACTCTTTCCTTAAAAAGCTACAGACTAAATGATATGTTCGTATATTTACACATACACATACATACAGATATAGAAAAACATATAGATTACTTGGGCTGAGAATTTGTAGAGTATAAACAGAAAATAGCTTTATTTTTTTCTTACATTTCCTTCAGCATACTTTATCTCATCTCATTTCTCTACCTGGCCCCTTGATGATATCTTGGGAAGATTCCAGAGCTGTCTAATCCTTTTTTACCCTTTTGTGACAATACAGAATCCTTTCCATGTATTAAAAAGTGCAACTGTGTCTTTTTTTTCAAGTTTGAACTCACAATTAAGTTGTAGCTTCCTTTCTTCCTTCAGGGAAGGCTTACCTCATCCTGGGGAGATTAGTGTGGCGACCAGTGTGGTTTCTTTTCATTCTTTACATTGCCCTCCCTTGCTCCATGTTTCTCCAAGATCTGGGTGTGGAAGGAGGGGAAGAACTGAGGACTGTGGTCTGGGATTAGACACTGGAAGGGTAAGGAAGGCAAGGGCTTGTATGGCTAATGGTTTGAGGCAGGCATCCATGTTCCTGGCCTTATCAAGTCCGGGTGTCAGAGGAGGCACATTAGTAAGTTTTCACAGGTCTTCCTGCTCACCAACGTGGGGATTTCTGAAATGAAGTTTCCTGGGGCAGATGCCACATTTTCTGAATGCCTCCTTCAACCTTTTTTCAGTCCCTGCTCCTCTGAGGTCAATGCAAGTCTTCCAGCGGTCTTGGGCAGAATCCCATGAGGTTACCCTGACCTCAGTCATCCTCTACCTGCGGCACAGAGAATTCCCATGTACTTCTCAAACCCAACACTGCCTTCCTGCTGCCTGCTATCCCCTCCCTGACCTCTTGGGCTGCCCTGGACAGCCCTGTCCCCTAGAATCCTCTAGGTGGGAAGCACATCCCATCCTTGCTTTCCATGCATGCTCCCAAACTCCATTTCTCCCAAGATGGCACTTATGGTTCTGTGCTTCGTTTAAATCCCCTGCTCTGTGAGGCTGTAATTCAGGGGTACAGCAAATATCCCACCGGGGAGTGGACTTCCAGCCTCCCCTTCTTGCAGCCATCCCCAGAATCTCTAAAGGATCTTCTTCAAGGCCTTCTCACAGCCCCCTGAGAAAAGCTGAATGCTTCCTGTTTCCTCTCTGAGCCTCCTTTTTCATTTCTAGTATGTTTTCACAGCACCTGAAGGGCATAGTGGCTTTCAGTGTCTCTTCAGAACCTATGAGTACTTTATTGTCCTCAGTTTTAGCCCATATTCTAGAATAAGAATTTAAGTACAATCATGGACCACGCTGATCATGACTAAGTGGAGCCACGCATTGAGCAAGTTTAATGGGAGGAAAAGGAGGAAGGTCTCTGGCAGGTGGAGGGATGAGTGCTAGAGGACAAAAGGAGGTTCCCAAGGAAGAGAACATGAGGCTTGAAAACAAAGGCTGTGTGAACCAAAGATGCAGCTCAGGAGCCAGTGAGGCCTGGGGTAAAGGAGAAGGAGGTCAAGACAGCAGAGGCCGCTGCAGCCTGAGCAGGGAAGGGCAGCCA
Organism: Callospermophilus lateralis; assembly: GCF_048772815.1. Taxonomy (NCBI): domain Eukaryota; kingdom Metazoa; phylum Chordata; class Mammalia; order Rodentia; family Sciuridae; genus Callospermophilus; species Callospermophilus lateralis. Next base: position 29,958,226 of record NC_135321.1, on the reverse strand, counting down.
CGAGAATAAGATGATGTCAATCTCTAGTTAGAAGAAGGGCCTAGGAAGGGAAGCAGGGAGAGCTGTAATAGAGTCCCGTCACTTCTAGAAGCCTGGTGATGAACTGGCTGTGTGAGACTCAGGCTATAGTGGGGTGAAATTTGTCTAGGTTCCTGGGTCATCCCATTTTCTTTCAAAATTTTACCCTTTAAATCTTCTTTAGTGTACTCAGTTGTATTGCATACCCTAACCTCATCCCCTTCTATGTTTCTTTCTAGAAGGGTGACAAAACCTAGTGGCAATGTATTTATTTGGTGGTGGGACAGGGTCATGTGACCATAGTCCATTTTTGGTAAGTCTGAATAAAGATACATGAAAATATTCTTTAAAACTCCAACCTTAGAAAAATGCAGGATGTTCTAATTGTCAAGCAATTACTGTTTGTGCAACTCATTTGACAATTAATCACGAACTACCCGGGACTTTTCTTCTCATTATATGGAGTTATTTGAGTCTATACATCCTCTTGCCCCATCCCTCAGGGCTCTGCTTCTCCAATTTCAAGGTGACATCTAGCTGGCAGGTAGATTAACCCCATGCTAAGCTGTTAGTTGCTACCTAAAGGAAGCAACTCCTTGTAATGACAAGCATTTGAAACCAAGTAAAGTTCAAGCTTCTTTTCAAAGAAAAAATCATTTCAGATACAAAGTATTGACGTAGATTTTTTAAAATGATAATATTAGTTATATAATCTACGGATTATTTGAGTATAATCTATTGAAACTAAACAAGACTTTGAGCCTTTGTCTTACTGTCATGCTGAAAGGATATTTAATCTCATCCTCATTAGGGTTCACTGTATCTCAGCTAACACATCTACTCAAGGTTGTGCAAAGGTCTTGGGAGCGGGTATTAGGTATTAATAAAGCACGTAAGCCACTGGCTTCACCATTTATCAATGGCCTTGTCCAAGTCTCCTAGCAAATGAAAGTTCACTCTGTTCTCCCTCTAGATCTCTGGGACCCAGCTCCCCAAGGTGTACTAAACAGGCATTTACCCCATATTTTCAAACCTTGTCTGAAGGGGTAGCAGGACTTGAATTTGTATCACATGACAGACCCGCAGAGCTTCATCTTCTTCAAGATTTGGTGAATCCATCACTTTCTCTACTTCTTCCTTTCTCCCTAACCAGGGTCTTTGCCTCCTCCCCAGCCCTTCTGCATATCTCAATAGTGAAACAATCACAAAAGGTCCTGTGTGACATGTTCCACAAGTAGTTTTGGTTGTGGCCCTGCAAATGCTTGTGTTGGGAGAAAATCCATGTAACTGACTACCTGCTGCAATGGAAGAAAGCCAGGTAACCAACTACCTATTGCAATGGAAGTGGTGGATAATATAGCCCACAAAAAAATGCAACTAACATCTCAATCAATTTTCTTACCCCATATATAGAGCTAAGAGGAGATATAACTTTTTAATCCTTCTAGATCTTAATTCAGTAGCTAACTCAATAGTTATTAATTAAATATAAATATGTAACCTAAAAACTATTTTAGTAATATTACTCATGTTGATAATGGTTTTTGAAGGAAAATCATCATTACTGACATCACTGTGGCTTTGATTTTTATGCATGGCTCTTTTGAGGTCAGCATGGGTCTATAGTTATAAGCTGTGTGATGGTGATTCAATCCTCCCCTGGTCTTTTCTCTTTTAGTTACTGTGACCTCTTTTTATACAACCAGCTGTGATGCTATTTGGATTTCATATTGTGCCAAAGTCATTATTTATATAAAAAACATACTACACTCTTTTTTCATTATTTAGGGACAATTAAAGTTGTACTAATTGGTGCCAGTTCTATTGCCAACACAAACATTAGCTTGGATGCGGAAATTGTGGTCTAGTGGTAGATTATTAGATGGCCATTAAATTCATGTAAATGCATCATTTCAAGTATCATTCACATGCAAATGGAAAATTTTTAAAAATTTGATTGAATGCTTGGAAACTTCAGGCACAGGTTCATGGAACTCCAGAGCCCATGGAAGCTAGTTTGGAAACATTGCTACAGTTGCATGCCTATGAACTCTGAAGTCATAGCTGAATTTGAGCTCTACCTCAGTTTCCATATCTGTAACATAGGAATGGTAATACCTTCTTCTGTGTTAGTTTCCTAGTGCTTCAATAACAAAGTAGTATAAAGTCAGTAGCTTAGAACAAAAGAATTTCAGCATCTCACAGTGCCAGAAGATAAACATCTAAAATTAAGTACTGGAAGGGTAGTGTTCTCTTTCAAGGCACTAGGGAGGAATCTGAAACAAGCCTGTCTCTAAGTTTCTGATAGCCTCAGGCATTCCTTGGCTTGTAGATGCATTGTTCTAATCCTCTGTCCACCAGGGATTCTCCCTGTGGTGTTTGTCTAGGTCCAAATTTACCCTTTTTATAAGAAAGTCAGTCATTGAATTAGAACCCACCCTAATGACTTCATTTTGACTTGATGACCTCTATAACTTGGAACCTCTGTATTTTTTGATAAGGTCACATTCTGAGATACTAGGGGTTAAGACATCAAAATATCTTTAGGGAGTGAGGGCACAATTCAACCCCTAACAACTTCCTTTGGTGTTCTGAGCATTGGAGATGATGAATCTAAACTGCTAGGCTCATATTAAGTGCTCAGTAAGGAAACATTGGTGTTTTCACAACAGGATGGCTTATGGACCTGCAGAGATACATTTCATGGCCTTATTTGAATTCAGCATACCAGCTGTAGTTTGGGATTTCTGGTATTAAAATGTGTCAATGGGAGAAAGGCCCTTTGCTACAGATCAGACTCTACCAAAATGTTGAAGTACACTCAAGGCTAAGGCTATCAGATTTCTTTACATACTATGTTAGTTTTCAGAAATCACTTTGGACCAGATTGTGTATCTTTTGGTCATGCTCACTGCTCTGTCTCCACCATCCTACCACGGATTTGCAAACACCACCCTTTCAGTCCTTCCAAGTTTAGGCTGTGAGTTTTTTTTTTTTTTTTTTTGCTTGAAAGAAGCAGGCTGCTATGTATTTTTTTTTTCTTTGTCTTTGCTTTTTAAAATTCAGTTGGATTTTTGGGACTGAGCCTGACTCTCCCACAAATGAAGAAAATTAATGCCAAGCTAGAGGCAGTGATAATGAGGAACATGTAAGAAAAAGAACATTGACAGGAAGGAAATAATGTGTGTTGTTTTTCATGCACGTGGCTAACTGTGTCCAAATACTTCTAAATATCTGCTTTCTAATACTGGCTTGTCAGATTCTATGCAGATTAGGTTCCCAAAGCCATCTCTGAACGGTAGCCTGAGCTTCCTGGACATAAAAGTTTTCTTTATGGAGTCTCATGCTCATTAGGGCAGAGTTGGGGACCTGCTCATCAGGCTAGCTGAGAGTTTTTATGTGGTAGAGGAAGAGCAAGGGGGGATCAACTTTATAAAGTGCCCTATCAGGTAGATACGCATTTGACACAAGAGAGCTGAGTTATCAAGTTTTCTCCAAGGGCAACCATATATCTTGGGAATCCAGAGCCAAATTATATTTGACATTTCATTTAAAGCCTGAGACATCTTGATGTTAAACCAAGTCTAAGAGTGCTAAAGCATGAGGCTGTTCAATTTGACAGAGCGGATGTTTCTATTCCTATCTCACCTGCATGGGTAATAGACAAGTCCTGATAGTTCTTCCTTATTTCATCCAGATGAAAATCACTGAGTTAGCTCTCTGCTGAAATGACACTAGTTCAAAGTTATTTTTTTTCTCTGGCAATATGAAGAGAGCACATCTGGAGTTATTTGGAAGCTGTATCATAGCTAGTATTTTTTTATGCAGTGGTTAAGAAAGCCATATTTACATGGATTACATTCCAGATTGAAGAGATATGGGACATTTTTGTGTCTGCATGAGTGGGAAATACATGAGCTTGGCTTCCATCAAATGACACTTCCCCCAGATGTAGGGGGAGGGGCAGGAGGACTGGAAGACAGGAGGCTTTTAACCCAGTATGGTGGTGATTCCTTCTTTTCCACTTGGAAGAATTTTATCCTTGTTCATGTGGATTTTAGAAGAAGGGCAAGGAGAAAAAAAAGGGACCTAAAGAAAGGTAGTTTAGTATTTTCTAGGAAATAAAATAATTTATTACCTAAGCATGAGAAAAATTTAGATGTATTATTTTTTCAATTTTATTTATTTTTTAGTTTTTACATAGTTTTTAATTTATTGAAGGTCAAGGACTCAAATTTTTATTTTATTTTTAAAAATGGTTATTGGTACATTATAATTATTCATAGCAGTGGAATTCATTGTTACATATTAATGTGGTGGTACATATAAATAATTCATATAAAGAAATGAGAGATGATGATTTTTTTTTCTTTTTACTTAGGAAAGTACATAATTAAAAACACTTAAAGATAACCAGCCAGTGTTTTGTACTGGTTGGTATGTATTATATGTCTCAGAAAGTTGTTTCAAAACTAGAGTCTTGTTATCTTGTCGTCAGTAATTATTTTATGAATTCCTAGTATGCAAGTATTTTTGTGGTGAACTTTGCAACAAAAACTCAAAAGAGTGTGAGTAGTGACCCTCATGGGGAAGAGTCACAGGAAAGTGTGGAATCCTACATGAGCTGCGGAGAGCTAGGAGTGCGCATCTATATTCCCATACCCAGCCTGACAAGGAACAGAAGAGCAAGAATAGTTTATGAAATGAAGGAATGAGTGGCGGAGTGAATAAACAGATAAAAAGGTGCTGTCAGACGTGGGCAAGAGAAAGCTCACAATGAACAGGGTTGCTTATGCCCACAGAAAACTCTGGGGAATAGGAAAAACTCACAACCTATATGTTTATCTTTTATTTGAAAACTTTTACAAGTTCAGAAAATTATTTTAAGGATCCCAAAAGGTCTCCAATGTCAAAATCATTTCCTCTAAGGATGAGGCAGACACTTTGATTCATCCCTCAAATACCTTCTATCATTGTACCTCGCTGCTCCAAAATGTCTGATTTATTTCATTGTCATTTCTTTTAAAAAAACATTCCTATAAAGTTAAAACCAAACGTTACAAGACCAGTGGGAGGAGAATTGTGGAATCTTAGAAAAATAACAAACCCAAACAAGCACATTCTAATCATCTAGAAGTCACCTCTGTTAGTGCCTTGCTGTGTATCCACTTGGGTATATCTACCACATTTTACACCAAAATGAGTCCATACTGAGTATAAGGTTTTGTAACGCTTTTTCCAGTGATGATGTCTACCTTTCCATTTTATTAAATGGTATGCTCATCAAATATTCTTTCAATGACATTCAAATGACGGACAATGAGTGTCTCCAGTATTAGTCCAAGACCATTCTGAGCCAGGTTGTTCTGTCACCTAAGCACTGATGTGATACAGCTGCCTTGTACCATGGACAAGGCCTGACTGTTAAGTTTTTAGGGATTATACAAGACAGTTGATATAGTTGATGTCACATAGGTAGCTTGAAACTGCCCCCCTCATTCCCTGGGAGTATTTACAACACGAGAATGAGCAAGGACTGCAAATCAGGTCCTCCCCACCACTCCAAACCGGTTGGGAAACATTACCAGCATGCCTTTGTCCCTAGTCTCTTTTATTCTAACATAGAACCTTACACACACACTTTTTTTTTTTTTTAAATGATAGTGACTTGTTTACAAGAACAGGTTGGTTGTCATATAGAATATATTCTGCATTTGTCTGGCTTGTGTGATTTAGTTATTTGTCATTTAGTCCATATGTTTCTTTTATTTCATGAATGTCCCCTATCCTGGAAATTATATCACAGGCTTGATGGATTAAAATTAAACATTTCTGGTTGATAGTGGGTAACTTTACATAAATAGTACTGTAGTATAAGAAGACATAATATTTAGTTGATCCATCATTAGTCATACTAGCACTGGCTCCTGGATTAAAGTAATCACAATTCAATTCCTCCATTGTAGAATGGTATTTTCTCTTGGGACCAGCACATAATCTGTGCAGTACTACTTTGCACTTTATGAATGAATTGCCATACAAACTGTTCACTTGTAGTTTTGATATTAATCAATAATCCTTACAGATAACAGTTAATTTAATTAGGGTTTTTTTCTTTTCTTTTTTTTTGTACAGGGATTGAACTCAGGGGCATTTAAATACTGAGCCACATCCCCAGCCCTTTTTTATATTTTATTTTTAGGCAGGGTCTTGCTAAATTGCTTAGGGCCTCACTATGTTGCTGAGGCTGGCTTTGAACTTGGATCCTTCTGCCTCAGCCTCTCAGCCACTGGGATACAGGTGTGAGCCACCACGCCGCCGAGTTAAGGGTTTCTAATACGTTTTAAAAATCCTACCACTTTTTCTTCATTTGATATGTCATATTGTTATGTAAAGGAGAAGTTTTCCTCACTAAGTGTGCTATTTTGTTACCCTAAAACTCAGTTCCTGCCAGAAGGAGAAGATAAATGATGAATTCTTTCACTTTATTTTCCGATTTTTGAAAAGAGAAATTGTTTTAATACCTGCTACAAACGAGATTTCTATGACTTTCTTTTAAAAAATCTCGCGATGAACTCATTGATTTTTTCAATGATCTAATCTGTTTCAACCCACTGAACTCACTATACTTTTTGAGAATATGATTCTTACAACTTTGCCCAGTGATAACTTCCTCATGTTGACTCTTGTGTCTGTTGGTCTTTGTGGGCTCCTCTGCTTTCTGGCACAGGCTCAACTTGTTCTTTCTTTGCCCCATACTTGGAGTCAACCATTTCTCCATGAAGCCTTGCTTTTCTTTTATGAGGAACTGTAATAGCTCTATACCTGGTGACAAGAGGTGCTCATTTCTCCTGACATTACATTGCTTTAAGGATTTTTCAAGGCTTTTAAACATATATTTAAAAAGTCATTGCCACAGTCTGGCTGGGCACAAATCACGAGCCACTCAAGCAGGAACAAACTTTATTTCCAAACTCCCCTGAACACCACCCACTTGGCCCTCTCAGGCATACCACACCAACTGGAACTCCCTCCACCGGAACTTCACCAACCAACTTGAACTCCCCAGGAATCCCTGAGGGAACTCCAAAGTAGCAGGCGGAGGCGGACAGCAGGGGTCTATATACAATTGAATACACAGCTTAACTTAACCATCATCATCTCAATGGCTCCAATGGCTCGCTGGCATCACCTCTCAACCACTCCCTTCTGGCAAAATGCCATGCCTCATCCCAACTCGGCTGTGGCCCTCAACAAGTCATGAATTTATATTTATAACTTAAATTGAAATATTAACATTAATATTTTTTACTTTTTAAATTTTATATTTGTATTCCACTTGATACTGAAAATTTTAATTCCTAACACTGACATCATTAAAATGACAGTTTTAATGTATATTTTAAAAATAGTTTGAAAACCCCAACATCAAATTAACAACAAATAATATAATTACCGTGGGAGTTTTAGTGTGCGTGTATGTGTGTGGGGGTCTTAGAATCTTTCACACTACAAATTCACAATTGAAATCCTGGACTTTTGAGTTCTTTGAATGGAATGCTTTCTCTGTTATTAATCTGATAAAACATTAGGTTCATTTGTTTTAATTTGTAATTGTTTTTCAACTTTGAAAATTTTTTTCAAATTTAATATTTTTTGGAAATTAATATATTTACAGTATTCAAAGGTCAAAATATACAAAATGTGTGAACATAAAATCCTTCCTTCTAATCACTTCTTCCTCTATTTCATGTAACCATTTAATGATTAGTTTTAACAGTCTTGTCTTTATTTTCTACCTATAATACATATACCATTTCATATTTTGCTTTTTGTTATTTTACAATATTTATTGTGATCCTTCCATATCAGCACATGAATATTATTCTCCCCATTTTTTATTTTCCTCTGCAGAGGACTATTGAGTACATTGCAGTGATTCTTTTCAATATGTCCTTTTGACAAGGAACAGCCATGTATAAATACCATCTAACACTTGTGCAGATATGTGTGTGTGGGATAGGGTTTTAAAAGTGAAATCTCAGGGCAAAAGAGTAAATCCACTTGTCATTTTATTATGTATTCCATATTCTCTGCTTCAGAAATGGTATTGCACTATCTACCTGTGGCCTTGCATCATGCACAACAGTGTGGATTCTGATACCTCAACCACAGAGTGTGTTGTGAAGCTTTGGGTGAGAAATAACATTTTTCATTTGAATTTCTTTTAGTATATGTGGGATGTTGAAAGTCTTTTCGTATGTTGGAGGAAAACCTGTATTTTTGTCTGTTTGTTGTTTTTTTCCCCTGGCCCTTTCTCTAGAGTTGCTAGTCTTTCTCTTCTAGGTTTCTAGGAACTTTGACTAATTATCTCAGTTCTTTGTCTACAAAGTCAGTTTCATTTGGGGGGTGGGGGTTGCCATTTCTTTTGACTTTGGCAATAATGCTTTTTACCATACATAAGTTTTTGTTTTCATGAATTTACATCTGTTATTGCTTTCTTTTCTGTTATGTCCCTTTCCCTAATTTCTTTCCTCTACCTTACTGGTCTCCTTTCTATTTTCATGAGATTTCCTCCCACTCTTTTTTCCCTTTATTCTCTCTAGCTTATACATATACATCTGAGTTATCTTATTTTACTTAGCATAATCATCTCGAGTTCCATTCATTTGCCTGTGAATGATATTATTTCATCATTTGCTGAATTAAATTCCATTGTGTGTGTGTGTGTGTGTGTGTGTGTTCGCACTTGTGCACTATACTCTCTTTATCCAACTATCCATTGGTGGATACCTACGCTGGTTTCATAGTTTAGCTACTGTGAATTGTGCTGCCATAAACATGGGTATGCATGTATCACTGTAATATGCTGACTTTATTTCTTTAGGGTAAATACCTAGGAGTAGGATAGCTGGGTCATATGGTGGTTCCATTTCTAGACTTCTAAGAAGCCTTCATACTAATTTCCATAATGGTTGTACTAATTTACAATCACCCCAACAGAGTACAAACCCACTGATTTTCTTTTCACTGATATCTACTGTATCCCAAATTATGCTTCATTCTCTTCTATTTTAGCTCCTCAACTCACATGGTTTGAGGAGCTTTGAAAATTTTACTTATACTTTAAGGCCTTTGAGTGTCCTATCTTCACTGATAATATTGGTGACCAGCACAGTTCAAGTTTGCCTCTGTTTACTCTGAAGTTTCTATAATATTTTCTGCTGGTGTTTCTGTCTTGGTATAAGATTCATTGCTTTCTTATTTTGTTTTGGTGCCTATATGAGACATCTAACCATTGGCAAATCTCTTGAAGTGAAGCATCATATTTTATTTTTCTATGTGCCCCCTCATTTCCTAAAAAACTCAACTGACCATGTGTCCTATCCCAGATCTCTTGTCATTTGAAGCATCTTTACCTAGAACAGAACTAAACAAACAAAAAACATTTCTAGTGATTTTTTAGTCTGCTGAGAAATTAGCTGTCACTATGACATTGTCTAGAGAAAAATCTCTTTAAATAAAGCTTCAGGGTAGTTAATTAAATTGAACAGAAAAGGACATAAATATAGCATGTGAAAATTGCAGTCATGGTAATGACTCCACTCATGTGGTCAATGGTTTTAACCTCTGCATGGAGGCCATTGGTATTCAACAAACCATGGGACCAAGATCTGTTCTGAGACAGAGAAGAACCGGACGTGGGGGTTTCCTGCTGAATGGGGGACTCTAGGATTTATTTCCTCAAAATAAGTGACTCCAAAAAAAATATTCAATTGTAGTTAGTGTTTCTGTCTGTGAGGGAGATGGGAAGTGGAGCCCATAGTTGCCTAGTTCCTTGGAGAGCAATGTAAGAGGAAAACAGCCCTTTATTGGCTGTGGTTTCAACTCTGGGTCTATCACAGGTGGAAAAGGGAGAGTGAAAGCAGAAGAAGGGGAGTTGAGAAGGTAAATGCCCTCCATTACTTGGGAGAAATTATAACAAAGTCAGAGTGGGAAAGGTCAGATTTTTGCTTGGTGGTTTTGAAGACCATGGCTGGATGATATTTTCTCGGTTTACAATAGACAGCTGTTTTCCTTCTTAGGAGCTAAAACTTCTTCAACAAACTTGTCCTCACTTGGTTTGACAAAATATGTCTCTGTGCCATGATGAACCTGCAAATGACAAAGAAGAGTCAGCATTCTCCATGGCCTGCCCCCACGACTGAAGCTAGGAATTGGACCCCGTGCCTCACTCATGCCAAGCATGCTCTTGATTGCTGAGTTAGATCCCCAGTTGTTTTCATGGTTCTTTGTTTATCTGTTTGTTTTTGAGTCAGGCTCTCACTATATTACCCAGACTGGCCTCAAATGCATGATGCTCCTGCATCAGCTGCCTGAGTAGCTGGGATTACAGGTATGTGGTACAGTGCTCAGAAAGCCAATGTTCTCTAACTAATATCTGGATCTCCTCCAAAGAGATCCATTCACAGATGAGGGGCTGATGTGTTCAGACTGTCTTTTGTATGAAAGGGGACTGATGATTGATCTTATTGGAGTTATTGCTCATGATCAGGTCTTGAAATTTTGTACTTAATTGGTGAAAATTTGATGTAGGACAGATGATTTGGACACTGGAGGAATTTTTAGGAAGCAGGTTTATTTAAGTTGCAGTGGTCCAGAGGGGCTAATGCCCCCCAAAACCTCTGGCACCTGAGTCTGGAAATTCTTTTACATTTATACTCAGTGGGTGGTTACATGACTGTGAGTGGGCATGTAACTGTTATTCTTTGTCCCATATTCTTAGGCTAGACAGAGGTTTCACAAGTTTTTACCAAGGAAAACAGAGATAGCATCTTTTGCACAGCTATAAGCATGACTGTAGATCTAGCTTTTACAAGAAAGAGAAACCTGGCCTTTACAACAAAGAGGATGCCTTGAACCACATTGAGCTCTCTGCAGAACTCCTGTGAAATTTTGTTGACACCCTTTGTAAAGATCTTGTTGACTAGGAGAGAAGCTTAAATATGGTAGGGGGGGTATGTTACCTGGTGGCCAATTCAAATTGGTAAATAGTAAAGGAATATAAAGTACATAACCTTATTCATTTGTTAATTTGTTCACTCATTTGTTAACTCAACGTATAGTATAGTTATTCACTGTCTACTATGTTCTAGAAGCTTAACTACGCCCTGAATATGCAAGGTAAAATAAGATGTAAACTTGTTTTCTAAGATCTTCTAGTATAGAGCATAATCTCTTAGTTTTTTTAATCACCTGCCTCAGCATTCAGCACTTTTCAACTTGCATCCCAACTATCCTTAGTTATTCGTAACATAACATATTTTACTATTCAAATAGAAGCATTATAAAACTTTTGCAAAAGCACACTTTGCAAAGGGTTTACGAAAATATAAATCAAAGTTCTAATATTATTGGATCTTTCAATGGCTTTGTGAAAATTATCAAATGTAATACAAACATGATAGTCGCTATTAAAACATCTATTAAAACATTTTTCACAGGGCTCGAGGTGTAGTTCAGTGCCAAAGGATTCATTTATTAAATGGGAAGAGTCTCTGCACCAAAACAAAAACCAAAAAACAAAGAAAAACCCATTGCACAACCAAGTAGAATGTAGGTCAGCAAAAACAGATTATGTCCAGCGTCTTCTTACCTATTTTTTTTTCCATCTAAAGACCAGAAACATTCTTCCTGTAATGTCAATATATGGTTGTCTAGTTCAATTAAACCAAGACCAAAGGAATTTTTCTTTTTTGAAACGAGATGTATGGAGACACTAAAAAGATTCTTTTTGGAGCAAGGTATGACTAATGTAATGTATATCATCACATTAATAGCAAAAGTCCTGAAATTGGTCCCCAGTTCATTCACATAAGGAACCAGTCATTGATATCCTAAGTGGTATGATTATGGGGCCAGTCTGGATCCAGGCTCTACTTTCTTCTGGGTGCTCTGTAGTATTCTTTTCTCTGAGAGTTAATGCTAATGTATCTTTCTCCTAATTCAAAGGCTTTATTACTTTTTATTTTATTTTATTTTTTTTATTGGTTATTCAAAACATTACAAAGATTGCAGAATCACATCGGTTACACATCCACATTTTTACATAATACCATATTAGTAACTGTTGTATTCTGCTACCTTTCCTATCTTCTACTATCCCCCCTCCCCTCCCCTCCCATCTTCTCTCTCTACCCCATCTACTGTAATTCATTTTTCTCCTTATTTTTTTCCCATTTCAAAGGCTTTATTACTAAGGCATAGTCTATGTTTAAAAACTTGCTCAAAATAAAACCTGTAAATATTGAGCTTCTATTGGTTGATATTGGGAAAGGATTTCTGCCTTCCTATGGTCTTGGAGAATTGCTCTCCAGCTGTGGAGTATGCAACTTCTTGTTTATTTATTTTTGGTATTCTTCGTCTTCTTGGTGAATAAAGTCTCTGAATTGTGTTGTTTGAGGTTTGGGGTGATAGAAGAAACCCCATTTTTCAGACTTTCCTTTTGAATTTCTGGTTTAAAAAATGCGTCCCCTCACTGTGCGACAACATGAGCACCATGACATTTCCTCTAGGCATTATTCAACATCTCCATGGCAACAGAAGATTAGAACCCTACATTAACCATTCATGTCCAATATATTGCAAGTTACAATAAGATAATAATGTTAGTGTTAAATATTAAAATTTTAAACTTCAGATTTATCACCAAAGTTAAAAGGCAAATTTAAGCAAAGTATTTTTCAGGTGTTCCTTAGGAGACCTATTTTTAGGAGATATGAAAGGATGATTTCTAATTTCTAAAGCTGCTTATAAACTGGTAACATGGTTCTGATAACATGCTTGGAAATCATTTATGAATATTGCTTAAATATCTCTCACAGTATCCCCCAGCAATTTATTTCACAATATTAGTTGACTTGGAAAAATTGACTTTGTGGAAATCTTAGAAGCAGAATGCAAGTCAGAAATATTCAGATTTCAAATGGTACAATCCCAACTACTGAAGCCTTAATAAACTTTAAGGCCTTATGTAGACATAAGCTGGAGAGAGAGAGAGAGAGAGAGAGAGAGAGAGAGAGAGAGAGAGAGAGAGAGGAGAGAGAGAAGCAGCTAAGGCTGATGGTAAGAGGGACTGTGGACCAGCAGAGACCTCTGTTGGATGACTAAGCAGAAGCCTTGTTCTGTCTTCCCACCCCCATCCCCAGCTCATCCCCATTTACAATATTAACATAATAGCATGTACATACACGTATTTATGGTGTGTCGCCTTTCCAAAAAGGGCAGACAGTAGGATTAAGCCAAGTATTTTTGTTTCCCCAACTACTTTATAAACATAGCAATTGCTTTCCTTGCATCTGGGGTACAAAACCCCAGTTGTCTCCAAGCCATCCAAACAACCATGGTGAGGATAAAAATGATGGAAATTATGGCATTATTTTTGACTGGAGATGAAAGGACACAAGCTTTAATGCAACTATTGGGATTAATGAATTTGAGTTTGGAAATTTGAAGTTTCTCAGCAAGCATTCGATTGTCCACATGGCATTGAACAGCAGAGAAGCAGTGCCTTTGTTAAGATGATCATGACTTGCTATTTGCAGCAGCATCCAAGAACACTTACTGGCTCTTAATTGGGTACCATGCAATGCATGTGCGTATCCTGAGCACTCTGCACCTGCATTTTTCCCTTACAGCCCTTTGAAATTTGCAGTTTATATTTGTGTGATTATTTTATTTGTGTCTATGTCTCCTCTGGCCACCTGCTCCATGAATGCAGAGACTATTTCTGTTCTATACCCTGTTTCTGCACAGAGACTGGCAAAAATGTAATGCTAAATCCATATTGCTGGAAGGAAAGAAGGAAAAAGGAAGGGAAAAAGGAAGGAAGGAAGGATAGGAGAAAGGGAGGGAGGGAAAGAGGGAAGAAGCTGTCCTTACTTGGCAGACAAATTTTATGGGAACCCTTAGCAGGAGGATGTGGAAACAGGTCTGTTCCTCTGTAGTGATCCCCTGGCCACTTGTCATTGAAGCTGCATTCCCCAGATATCTCCTTAAATTGGCCCCATGTGCAGTAGTATATTAGGATTTCTGGATTAAAATATTTAGATATTTGGCCAATTTTTTTTTATTCTTCCAAGGTACAGTGTCTGGTTCCAGCTCTTTGGAAGCCAAACAGAAGTGAAAGAGCTAGGGAAGGGGTGTTTTACAAGTTCCTTACTGCTGGTCTTGGTTCTCACATGGTACTGACTTTCTGCAGCAATGAAATGCTTATTTTATGATTCGTAAGAGCAAGAGTAAACCCGAGCTAGCAGCATGATCTGGGTTGATGCAGTCTGCACAATGTTAACACATTGGGACACAAAATTATCTATTTCGTGGATTTGACATCCTCATGTAGATAGGGATTTGGAAATAGTCAGAATGTTCTGATCTTTCTCTATTCATCTGATTATTTCCTCACCATATATAGCTGGTACTCATCTGGTTTCAATCTTCTTTGGGAAAGACAGCAGGGCCGACCTGCCAAGTGCTTAATTGCAGCTCATTGTGGAGAGAATGAACGCTCAATTGAAAACTACAAGCAATCTGCTCAGATCATTGTTGATCCTGAATTTCAAACCTGTGAGGAACTTACCACATTCTTACTTTGCCAAGGGGAAATTGAGGCTTAGAGAGGTTAGGTGACTTGTTGAATGAAGGTCACACAGCTGATAGCAGAACACTGTCACCTCTATTTCATGCTACTGCCTGAGTAGGCTACAGACAAACGTATGTCAAACTTTGATTTCTGTTTCTCTCAAGGCTGGGGGAAAGCCAGAGTTATTGCTTCATAATGAGTGTGCTACACAGCAAGATGATTGAAAAATGTGATATTTGAGTATGTGGCTGCGACTGACTTTGATCAGTCACTAGTTCTTACTCTGGCTGTTGGGAAGGAGGTAGTTTTTTTTTTTTTTGGTAGTGGGTTTTTGTTGTTATTGTTGTTGATTTGTTGCTGTTGTGGTTTGATATTTTGAGTAAACACACATTTCCCCCTTTCAAAGCTCTGGTTCTGGTAAAAAAATAAAATAAATTGGGCACTTAATATGTGATTCTCAGCATCTCGAAAGACAGAGGCTTCTCTCTTCAAACCCAAATGTGGCTCCCAGCCCCGGCTGCTTAACACACACTGGGGCATGTACTTCATCCATCTTAATTATGCAATTATTTGAAAAGATTCCGATGTTGTCTACTTATCAAAGGTGTCTGGAATACACACCACACCTCTCTGATTAGGGGTGATTACGGATGATTAGAGAAATACCTGGTATCAAACTGTTTTCAGATTTCCTTCTGCATCGATTGTCCAAAGGGTGATTATTGTGGCTGCTCAGCCAGCTGTTCTCATTAGGTCTCCATTGATCGAGGGTTGGTTAAGGTTCCAAACGCCAGGAGAAACGTGCTGTTTTCGATTCATAGCGTGAGGCACCCAGATAAAGAAAAGAAAAATTAAGGCCAGCATTTTATTGTCAAAGCTCTGGTTAAATTGCTTCATCCGTAAAGAAACAGCATTAATTAGTCTTTTTGGCTACGCAGACTTTGGAAGCAACACTCTTGATATATTGAAGGCTGCATTATTAAAATTATCTGCTGTGTCTGTCCTTAATAAGGTCAAAGAAAGAATCTATGAAAGCTGATTCATCACAAAGGCCCTGGGGATGCACATCATTGAGAAAGCCAATTTTATTTTCCTACCGCAAGACAGAACCGGGTTATAACCTGCCTTCCTTATCAGAAAGGCAAAGCCCAGAGAATCCACCATTAATTTGGAGAAAGCCCTAATCAGTCTATCTGGCTTTCTCTGTGGAGGATTCCTCCTCACACCCAGGCTGTGTGTGGGATGGGGTGGTGAGGGAGGGTTTTAACTCTCTAAGTGAATGATAATTCCTCTTGGGAGATGCTTGTCAGAATAGATTTCCCTCTGAGATCTCAGCCTACATTTCTTTAATCGTTATTAATGCCACTGTATGGGCAACACTCTTCTCCTGCCTTGATAAAATCTCCCCAAAGAGGATTGCTATTGTGTACATTCAGCAGGATTTAAGAAGACAAGATGCAGGGAAAGAGAATTGATTGTCCCTCTTCTAGTAGAGGACAATGATGGGGACATTGGTGTGTCTTATATCATGAAATCTGTAAATTATTTGAAAATTACACAGAATTTTCTTCAGAATATCCTCAAAACGTGTTGACTCCCCACTTGTTCTACTTAATTTGTGCCTTCTGAAATCAAAAGTTTCTTTCCTATTTTTAAGTAAAAAAAAAAATACATAGTTCTGGAATTTGGGGCAAATGGTATAAGAAAACATAAATAAATAAGCGGCCGTGTAGTGCATTGTATAATTAGAAATTATCCAGGGAATATGTGCTGACTTTTGTACTTGTTGCCAAGATAAAAAGTTAAAATTCCCCATGAGTTCATTTCAAGATAGATTTCATTTATAGCAAGTAATTAGAGCTTGATCTTTAGCATATTTATTAAATAAGTGCAACTATACAACTGTGAAATCCAAGCACTGGAGATTCTCCAAGCTCTGGTTTGCATAAAATGTAGGTGTCAACTCTGAAGTCATTCTTCAACCTCCACCTTTGGAGCCATACCAATTTTTTTTTCCTTTTTCAGATCTACAAGAGCATTTCTTAGACACTGTTTTTACTCTAGCCAAGTTAAAACACATGTATATAAATAAAATGAAAAATTTCGTCTTCAAAGCCTTGACTCCTTTTGACATATAATGTCAGGGAAAGTCCCAATTACTAGGCCATATTGGGGAGCTTTTAATTCAACACACTGAAACATATATTTGGAAATTTCTATAGGATTCCAAGCCCTTTGCCAGGGGGAAGAGATACAAAGATGACCAAGCAATGGTCTCTATCTGGTCAAGTCAAGTGGCTGAATTCATAAAATGTTATGAGGCATGGGGTCCCAAAAGGACTTCCCAGAGGAGGGGAGGTTTTGCTCATTATATGGGCAGTCATGGGGTGGATGTTCTTCAGACAGTTGGGCGCATCAAGGCAACATCCTAAATGGTCATAGTTTGTTCAGGAAAAGTTGTCTGATGAAAAGTGAGTGTATGGAGGAATCTTGAGTTAGATCCTTCAGTACCACACTCATCCCTGAGCAGACTGCCCAACTAACTAAAATAAAGTTATAATAGCCAGAGCTAAAATTTAAACCCTGGATGACAAGATCACCTTGGCCCTTTAAAAAACTGTGTCTCTCCATAAATTCAAAGAAAAAAAAAAAGCAAGAATTCAGATCACAATACCATATTAAAAATAACCTAAGATCCAATCCTCCTTGGCCATTGTAATATTTCAGCAAGGACTAACTTTTCATATTCTTCTCAATTATTGCAATAAAAACTTAGAGGTCACATCTCAGTGGGGAGTTTGCTGATTTGTGTTTCTCAGTATAAAAATCACAAAGAAAAATATCACTTGTAAGACTCTAGGAAGGTTCACTGATCTTCAGATGGGTTAAAATATCCTGGAAATATTCTTTATTTGACTCTGATTTACATAGTAGCTCTCTGCAATGAATACTCGAGGTACCTTCCTGATGCTGACCTGGATCTTACTTACTGCTGTCCTAAATTGTGTTATCATGGTATAACAGTTGTTCAGTATTCAGCCTTGTTCCTCTGTAACTTAATATTATGATTTATTTCTGCCTTGGCTTTTCTTTATTGAATGCTGACTTTTTCTAAAAGGTTCATGTGGAAGTGTACAGCATGGAAAAAAAAAAGCATAGTTTGGCCTCAGGGCAAAAACATGAATACTGACCCCAGAATATGAGTACAGGGAGAGGTGGCACCAGGAGGACTTAGCAGCCAGCAAAATTGGCTCATTCAATTGTCTTTTTTATGATCCTAAATGTTGTGGAGTGGTGCAAATTTTAGCTCAGAAGTTAAAGTGAGGAAGCAGTTGGTATTCACCAGCAACCTGTTCTTTCATTTTTAAAATTCAAAAATTTGCTGGAAAACTAATGGATTCATTTTCTCTTGGCCCAGTGAAACATGTTTTAAGGTATGATATGGCTCTGATACCACTCAAAAAGCAAATGTTTCCCTTAATCTACTTCTGTATTTGAATGAGTTCAAAATAAATGACTCAGAGATAGATTAAATGTCCCTTGAAATACACCCAAGCTTAATAATTAGGAGAAGAGTGCTTGAATAAACACATTTAGAGTGTTATTGAGCATATACAAGCTTAGATGGTCCATATTTTCAAAAAGTGGTGAGTCTATAGGATGTTCCTGGGAGCTGAGCAAATTATGCCATAAATAAAAACGGCAGAGGAAGCATTTGTTTTATCATTCAGTTAGGTAGGAGGGATTCTTTCACACCTAGAGAGGCTTTGGAAAGACTAATGATCAGACAAATCTAGCAACAAGAACAACAAAAAAATAATAAAGCATTACTATTCAAGAGTCTAAAATCACTTGTGGGATTTAATGCTTTCTTTCTTGGTAATATCAAACTAAATTTCCTCCTAAATCATGACTCTTAATGGACCTCTCAGGGTTAAAGTCTTCTATTATTCAACTAACATCTCCCTTTATGTTTCCAATCACTTTGTTCAATTTCTCCAACGTTCCTAAACTAACTGGATAGAATATTGTGTGGTAGAAATAAGAGTAGGATGCATTTTTGAGAAACCCTTTACAGGAATGATTTAAAATCTCAGCTCTCTCTGGCTTAGTCTCTCATCTTGAGCAAAGTCCTTTGTATATCTGAGCCTCAGTTTCTACGTCTGTAAATAAAGGGGAGTTGATGTCTCAAGTTGATGACCAGCCTTGAGGGAATACTCTGTGGATTGAGGTAACCAAGAAGGTGCTTGGCTGGTGCTATAACTCATTGTTATCTAACGATGACCCCTCTTAGCATGCACTCAGACATGCACTTCCAGTCTCATCCTGGGCTTCTAACACATCGGAGGTATCTGCTAACTGTTGAATTGTCAGTCCACATACACCCTGAACATTGCCCCATACCTGTATTTGTCTCACATTATTTTCCCATACATGGGGCTTCTAATGACTGTGCCACCTTTGTAGAAAATCTCTGAAGAAGAAATATTACTAGTCCACGCCAAAGATGATCCACAGGAGGGAAAAAAGTGAGTGTGATTGAAGATGAAATTGTGCATTCCTTTGGGACATCCATGACTAAATAGCAAGTACTCATTTTTCACTAAGAAGAAGAAGAGGAGGAGGAGGAGAAGGAAAAGAGGAGAGGGAGCAGAAAGTGAGGAGGAAGGGCAGGGGATGGGGAGAAGAAGAAATAATCTGCAGAAGAAAATTCAGGTGTCTCTGCCACTACTCTGGTTGCCTTGACCATATAGAGAGACTCATTTTCCCTGTAAGGCTGAAGATCCTTCTTGATACTTCATTGCTGCTCATTACTGTGGTTTTCTCAGTGGTCTCTCTAGGAAAGGCTCAAGTCTTCCCCCCTACCATGCCGAGTCAGATGACATCTATGTGCCTCATTACCAAATGGTTCTTTGCACAAATTCACCTTGTTGGCTTCCCCCCAACCCAGATGGTCTTTTTGCCTGGCAGTCTGCCCTGACTCATTCCTAGTTCCTACTCTTCCTCTCTGGAGCGTCCCCCCCCCCCCCCGCTCCCCCCACATGTCTCATGCTGTTCCTAAGGGTCACTTCAGAAAGTCTCCTGCTGTCTTGTCTGTGGCTACTCACTCTAGACTATTTCCATAGCTGTCTTAACACCCAGATGGCCTATAATGTAATTTGTGCTCAGAGAACCCTTAGGCCACAACATCTTTCAGAAATCCAACTGTGAATCTCACTCCCATGGGGCCCATCAGACTTTTCCTTGTTCCTGAAGGGGGCAAGTCAAATCACCTCTCCATCTTAACAGAGGGAATCTTGCCCTGGTCTCAGTGTTTTTCACAGGAATAAAAATGAACAAAAGGCAGAAGAGAGTGAGATGGCTAACAAGGGAGGTGTCTGTGAAAGGGAGGGAGGGCACCTGACAGAGATATGCACACTGGAGGAGAAAGAGAAGGGGTGGGGGGGTGTAAGAAGGAATCAAATCAAACATCTGTATGGCAAAATTTTGCCTAGAGCTGGCCTCTCTGCAGGGCATCTGCAGGTTTTCATTAGGCTTTAATGAAAGGCCACCAGCATCTCTCATTAGAGGAAAAGTTGTTCAATTTGAACAGCACATTCCATTTATTTATTTAGAGGATGAAGGTCCTGTGCATAAACCAGCCTTCTCAGAATGGTGTTCAGGTTTTCAGAAAAGCCCAGCACCAACACATTCCTTATCAGCTTTGAAGGTTATAATAAATCCCTCCTTCTATTAATTCATAAATCCTTTAGCCACATGCCATTTGGGGGCCATATGCTTTCCTTCCTCCTTCTAACCCTGGGAAAGATCTTTCACTTTCAGTCTCTGTAGATATCTGAATGTGAAATCGGGTCTGGTTATCTTATTCCTCTAAGCAGAAGGTCAACAGTTACCTGTGGCTTTTCCATCTGTCCTCCAGATGAATGTTGGCATTTAGTAAATAAAAAATTGGTTACAAATTAGCAAAGCTGACTGGCTCAACGAGATCCATCCTGGAGTCTTTGCTGGAAGGGTATAAGTTTAAATATGGTTTGAAGGGAGATTCTAGGTGAACTCTATTTGTCAAAGTCGTTCAATAGCAAAGTGGAAGATGAGAGATGTTCTCCTGGGGAAAAATGTCAAGTCACATGGGGAATGGGAATATTTCACAGGGTGATTATTGAATTTGAGCACAGCTCTGATGGATTAGGTGTAGGATTTTTTTTCCCCCCAGATACAAAGGAGTACCTGGAAACAACTATTTTCAAAACATTTTAGCTCAGAAATCAGTTGGGACATCTCCTAAAGGTGTCCAGGTATTAATTAGGGTTATACAAGGTGAGTCGCAAAGTGCATAGAAACATGTGTGAAATAATTGACAAGAAAGTGCTAACTTGTGTGGTATGAATTCCAGGCACCAGAAAAGGAAAAGACAGTGATAATTTGAAATTGCAGGGATGCTTCATGAAGAAGCAGTCTTATGCTGGTTCATTGTGTGTGTGTGTGTGTGTGTGTGTGTGTGTGTGTGTGTTCTATAGTAAGGGTAAGAAGAGAGGAAGTTGGAAGGGGAGGAAAGGCATAAGTAATGATTAGAATGGATCAAAGAAAGTAAGTCTCTCTAGCTGAAGCTGAAGGTAAGTGCTGGGGCTGGTGGGAATACAGAAGGAGGGCCTGAATGATTAGCCAAGACATTTGCAGTTGATATCTCAGACCAAAGGGACCTACTGATGTTTCTCAAAAATAATATAAAAGAAAAATAGAGATCATGCATTAGTGCATACCTGGCCATTTGGTTGAGACTGGGAAGAAAGTCCAAGAATGGTTAGCGAGGTTATCTGGGCATGACTGGATGGACCTGGTCTGCTATGGTGAGGTGGACAGAGGATACAATTTGACGGTGAAAAATATAAATGAAAAGCAATGAGACCATCACAAGATAAAAGGGGACTTCAGATAACTTAGATCTCCCCTATTTATGCTGGGGAGAAAGGGCTTTCCCATTGCCAGGAGCCTCCAGTTAGGCTGTGTCCATTTTAGCTTAATTGAGATCTTGATGTATTCCAAGTCTGGATATAGCTGGTCCTCTCTCAATGGAGCTGGGTGGGCCTGCCAGGAAGACAAAGTGTGAGGTAGAAGAGCTTGAGTCCTATGCATTGAACATCCTCAGACTGTTCTGACTGTGCTGCTTTCACCTGGTGTTCGGCACAGATTTGGATTGTATATGCTGGGCAACAGGTATAAAAGGTATGGAAGTGATGGGGTACTTTGTGTGTGGACCGGACTGATCACCATGCATTTGCATCTCAGAATAGCTGTATTGCCTTTCCTATCACACACCTGTACCTTGTAACTCTTATTGAAGGTCTGGAAGGAGGACACTGAATTTTATTTTTACTTTAGAATTTATTGTATTTTCAGTCATTTGGTAGTGGAGTATGGCTGTAATCCCAGCAACTCAGGAGTCTGAAGCAAGAGGATCACAAGTTCAAAGCTAGCTTAAACGATTTAGTGAGACTCTGCCTAAAACAAACAAACAAACAAACAAAAAAAAAAACCAGAGGCTGGGATTATACCCAGGACTCCACCTACTAAGTGCTTGCTTAGTAGGTGGGGTCCTGGGTATAATACCCAGTATTGCAAGAATAAAAAAGAATGTACTGCATTTTATATGCAAAAGAACTATTTGCAACACGAAGAGTCTCTGAACATATCTGCAAATGTCAAAAGTGCAGTAAAATCATCTTGGGGCCTGAGCCTTTTCTTGGTGTTGCTAAGATGTGGGAGGATGGAGCCTCCAGTTAGGATGTGTCCATTTTAGCTGAATGGACTAGGTGGCAGAATGGACAAGGGGCAGAAGGGGCTGGGGCTGCAGGATATAGAATTGGTGGCTGGACTGAGCAAGAGAGTGAACGCTGAGGCAAGAGGAAGAGCGCTGCTCTGCCTGCAATATTTGTCTAGAGCCAACTTTGATCACAGCAGTCACTCACTGTTTTGTGAAGGCTCCAGCTTGGGAAAGATAAGTGAGGGGCCAGCGGTGACTCCATTGAAGTTCAGATTGCTTCCTGCCATTGATAAGTTTTCTGAGCTGGTGACAGAGGCAGCTCTCATTTCCCATTGTGACCTGGGCTTTCGGAGGATGTCAGACAGACACTGAATTCCTGAATCCCCAAGGCCATCACTGTCCTATTTGGTCCCTGCAGCTGGGGCTGAAGGCTCTGAAATGGGGCATGTAACTAGGGCTCTGACTCCCCTCAGCAGTCATTTTCTCCCTTGCAAAAAATGATGTATTTTCCCAGGCGGGTATGTGGCTGCCTCTAGCTGCCTTCAGCTAAATGAAAGTATTCTTGTGGTCTCTGGGGAACCAGATGCTGACAGATGGGCTTCCAGGATTTAGAATTTCCTGGGTTTGTTATTTGAGTCTAACAAAAGAGAAAAATCCATCCTGGATGCAATTAGGCTATTTTTTTCCTTTGTGTTTTTTTTTTCCTCCCCACCCCCAGAGAAAAAGAGAAAGAAATGCAAACTGTGAAGAATAGAATTTTACTGCTGTTATTGGTAATTTTAAGCTCAGTGTGGGTGAGATAATATCTGTTAACAAATAAGAGGTGTGTGTGTGTGTGTGTGTGTGTGTGTGTGTGTGTGTGTCTTTTTAGCTCTTTGAAAAGATTTTTAGTGGGCTGAGTGTACTCTGAGCACAAGGGAGATTCTCAGTATATTCAAATAAAGTAAAGTATAATTTTCTCATGACCATGATGCTATCAGGCTTCTGTGAAGGATGAAACTCCCAGAGGAAAGCAGTTTCAGTGCAGCTCCAACAGAACGAGAAGGGCACTTGGGGTCTGTGAGGTGGAGCAGGAGGGAGCACACATTCTAAACAGCATCCCCTGTGTCCCCTGCCCCTGGGTGTGCAGTGATCAGGTGTAAGGTATGTCCGCCCCCATCTTGTTACTTCAAAAAACACTGGCATAATTTTTTAAATTAATTTTGTTGAGTTTAATTTACCCATAGTAAAAGAAATACAGCAATGGCTTGGCATAAGTGCAATTCGTTGAGTCTTGACAAATAAGTATGTTCATGTGATCTTTATCACTATCAGATTAGAATATTTCCCTCACCCTGAAATGTTCCCCTTGTCCTTTTCCAGTCGGTCTTATCATCCCTTCCACTCTATGACAGGCACTGATGTACTTTCCATCAATATAGTTCTGTCTTTGTTTTTTCTTTGCTGTTTTTCTGAACGTATTTGCTGTTTTCTGAACTTCTAAATAATTACCACACTGTTTCCGTAACTGTACTAAAATGATTAATCTTTTAGCCAAGTCTTCATGACCTCAGAGTCAAACTGTCTCTTTAAGGTTACCTTATAGATTTCCAGTTTGGTGAATGGGAGCCATGTGTGATCAGAGTTCAACTCTTCTTTCTTTCTTTTCTTTTTTTTTTTTTGCTCAAGTTCTCACTGTCACCTTATTTGTACTTGAAAAGTTGTGAGCCAGGCACAGTGATGCATGCCTGTAATCCCAGTGACTTGGAAGGCTGAGGCAGGAGGATTACAAGTTCTAGGCCAGCCTAAGCAACTAAGCGAGGCCATAAGCAACTTGGTGAGACTGTGGATCAATGATAAAGCATCCCTGGGTTTAATTCCTGGTACCCAAAAGTAAATACATAAAAAAGAAAAAGTGAAAGGAGATCTTCATGTGCTGGGAGACAGAATGGAGTCGAGAGGCGGGGATCAGCAGGAAGAGAGGGAAGGAGGAGGAGGCCTGATGTCACAGCAGAGGCGAGCATCCCTGGTAGCAGAGGGCTTAGAGCAGGGAAGATAGAGCTCAAGGTTGGCTTTCGTTCCCCCAGGGGAGGGACATCCAGTGGAGACTCCTCTTTTTTTCTGGGATAACAAGTTAATGTAAATAGATAGACTCAACAGGTTAACCTACAAGTATAGGAAATGCTAGCAGTTATGTGATGACAATGACTGCAGTGGATGCCAGTAGGAATTCTGAGGACTGTACCTTAGGTTCATAGCTCAGGATGGGGGTGGAAGAATGAAACACAGCAATGGCTTGTCATCGAGCAATAAGTTGCTAAGGGACTCTCAGGAGCCACTTGTTCTTTTAGTAAATGTACCACCAGGATGCTGTTTTCTATGGGTGCTTCTTTGATCAGGCAGATCTTGAACCAACAGCTCAAATACATTTTTCAAAAAAAATCTCACACCTACAGAAAAGTCTCCAGAATATTATGTTGTTGTCCCTTGTCTTTCATCACACTGCAGCCCATGGCTAATTTTTGCCACATTTGCTGTCTCTCTTAATTATACAAAACCGTTCACAGCACTATTTTGATATTTATCAGGATAATTACTATCATCTTGCTGAATCATTTGAAAGTAGTTTGCAGAGTTCATGTCCTTCATCCCTTCAGCATAGATTTCCTAAGAACCTGGATTTTTTTCTTTACATTACCCCAGTGCAATTCACAAAATCATGAAATTTAATATTGATATGATAGTACTATCTAATAGGAGGTTCCTATTCAAATTTCTCTCAACTTGGGGCTTACATTTTACATGACTTTTTAAAAAACCAGAGTAGTCTTGTGATTTTAGGGGGAACAATAGGTCCTAGTGTTGTTATTTGAGCAACCCATATCCACTAACCACACTTGAACTTAGACTTGTGGAAAGTGTCCAATAAGTATTTGTTTAATTGACCTAAATTATTTGTATGCTGATTAAAAAGTCATTTGCTTAGTTTTCACTTTTTATTCTCAGCTTTGGGGCTTTAAGGGTAGTAAATGGGCAAGTGTTGGCCATTAACTATTTGGAATACTCCATCTCTGCTCCATTTCTCCAGTGACTTGTAATAGGCAGGACTACACAGAAGAAAACCCCAATTCATATCAATCAAAGGCCAAGGAAAGGATCCTAATATCTTTTTAAAATGTTTTCATTTATCTTGGAGTTTAGTTGTCATAAAAACTGTGTGTTTAAAGCGTCCGTTGGGTGTAAATGGCCCCATAAACTTGTAACTGAGTGACATGTGATAATGAAAGCACCTTCACAAAGAAAAACAAAATAGATCTTTGTTTTTTTTTTATTGTAATCATCAAATAGTGTGCCCTAAGGTATTGATTGAATTATACATAAACCTGATATGGAGCTATAAAAAGGATGATAGCTTGCTGGTTCAAAACAAACCTCACACAGATTAGTCTGCAAAAATAACCATAATTCTAACAACATCGATAACATTTGCTGGATGGGTCACAAAACAAAATATTTCTGGATAAAAATATCTCCTGCATGTATGTAAATTTTTAGGATGCACTAGGAGGAGTGTTATCCATCAAAAGTAAAAAATGTGTATTTGGACAAAGAAGAGAGATATCTAGCTGGGCGCGTGACTATAACTATAGAGGAATTTAACTTCTAGCCCAAGGTAGTGCCTTGAGATGACACTACAATGCAATTAGTGTTCAGCCAAGGTCAAGATCTGGAGACATCTGAGAAATTTGGTTTGACCTGAATCTCTGATTTTGTATATTTTCTACATGAAGTGTCAAACTGTTTTAAAGAAATATAGTATTTCTTTGAGTTTTTAGCTTTTAATTGATTAAATGAATAGGGGTGGTCAATTGGGCAGGATATTGGGATTTGGAATTTTGCTTTCACTGGATCATTTTTTATCAGAGATGGTAACCCTTTGAGCATTTTTATCTGAGCAGAACATTCTGGAATGGAAAATGCCTCTCTTCACATTTTCGTCAGCTTAAATTCTGTTCTCGTTGTGTGCCCCATCTTTTCTCATCTTCATGTCTGTGTTCATGCTTTCCACTTGTTCTGAATTTCACTTCTCCTTACTTCTGTTTGTGAAAATTCTACCCTACCAAGGTCTCCCATGAGTCCTCCTTCAGTGGGAAGGCTCCCCCCATCCCCCTGCTGGGACTGCTCTCACCTTCCTTAATCTCCTTGGATACTTTCAGCTGTTTTCTTATGGCCTTTACCACTTCCTACTTGGTATGATAAGTCCACTTCCTCTTCTTTCTTACACTGTACTTTTGAAATCATAATGTGCATTGCAGATTCTGGTTCAGAAGAATGGTAATTATGTCACACATACCTTTTTAGTAAATTATTCTAGAAAAAATGCATTTAAAATTATCACTTAGGGTTTCTCCAAAAAGGCAAATCTGCACATATATGATAAATTTATTTTTGATAATGGTGTCAAGGAAATTCAATGGGGAAAGAATATATATATATATATATATATATATATATATATATATATATATATTTTTTTTTTTTTTTGACAAATAGTGCAATACCTATGGCTAAGTATTGTGAACTGTGTGTTTAAAGCGTCTGTTGGGTATAAATGGTGCCATAAACTTGTAATGAGTGACATGTGTATATATATGACATGTGAGATATATGTGTGTGTATACACACACACACACACACTCAATCTTTATCTTAACCATATAGAAAAATCAACTCGAAAGGATTATATTTCTAAGTGTAACAACTAAAGCTATAAAGCAGTCAAAAGATAATGGAGGCAAAATATTAGCAATGTCAAGTTTAGCAAATAATTTTTAAACACTATATAAGAAGCACAGTGTGTTAAAGCAGAGTATCAATAAATTGTTCTTTATTAAAATCAAAATCTTTTTCTCTTCAAAAGACACTTAAGAAAAGAAAAGCCTTTTTTGTGAAAGAAAAATAACAAAACATACATCTTCTAAAGAACTTGTAGTCAGAATGTGAAAAGTGCTCTTACAACTCAATAAGAGGAGGACAAAATATCCTATTTAAAAAAATGGACAAAGGATTTTAAAGGTACTTCACCAGAAAACATGTACAAATGGCAAATAAATATATTTAAGGTTGTTCAATATTATTAATCATTAGGGAAATACAAACTAAAAACACAGTAAGAAAAGAAAAGTGGTTATATCTCATGAAAATTAAAGTGATATCAGCAGAGTAGTGGCAGGGACCAGGCAGGGAGGAGGGGAGGAAAAGGGAAAATATTGTGGAATGATATTGGCCAAATTGTATTGTTACATTGTGTGCATGTATGGATATATGACAAGGAATCCCACCATTCATTATGTTCGACTATAATGCATCAATGAAAATATAAAAAAACCCCAGTGAGATATCAATTCATTCCCAATGTATTGGCTAAAATGAAAAAGACTTAAATACCAAGCTTTGGCAAAGATTTGAAACAACTCATTCCCATGTATTGCTGATAGGGATGTAAAATTGTATTACTACTTGAAGAAACAGTTTCAGTCCATTAAAAAGTCAAAAATACACCTCCCATAAAATTCAACTGATCTACTTTTAAGTATTTACCCAACCACTGGCAGAGGTGTAAAGAAAGCATAGATCCATACTAAGACATACACAATAGCTACATTTTTTTTTTTGCTGTAGGCTAAATCAGAAACAACCAAAATATTCATCAGAGGTGAATGCATAAACAGATTGTAGCATATTCACACAATAGAATATTGTTTAGCAATAAAAGTGAGCAAACTATTGATATATGCAGCAATATGGATAAATCTCAAAATAACTATATTACATGAAATAAGCCAGACAAGAGGAGTATGTGCTGTATGAATGTATATATGACATTCTAGAAAATGAGAACTAATCTATAAATTAAAAACTATATTAATGATTCTTGTAATTGGGGGGAAGGACTACACAGATAATTTCAAATAATTACAGGGAAACTTTGGGGATCATGATTTTTGGAAGCTTATTTCTCAGTTGTAAGGACAGTTCCACATATGTTAAAATTGTGTACTTTAGGCAAATGTATTTTATTGTAGGTTAACATTCCTTGTAAAGCTGATCATTAAAAAAATGATCCCAGACTGATATTTTTTGCAATCTATATTGTAGGACTAAAGTGATCTCTTTTCTCTTTGGAAAGCAGATGAACCATGAAGACAACAGGCTGCTGAGTTATGTAGATATGAATTTGTAACATTGGTCTGCCGTTTCCCGGATGATTACACTCAAGTAAATTCTTTTGAGTTTTAGAACCGTAGTCCTCTCTCTTCTAGAATACAGGCTACAACATAGGATGGATGGGCAGATTACACATGTAGCAAAGCAGCCAGCAGAGTGATTCTGTGGACCATCCTTTGCCTTCTCTTTCCCTTCCTTTTCTTTCTTTTCTACAATGCCAGGTGCATGTTTGTTGCCTGTAACAAGTGCTCAATCCATATTTGTTTGAATTATTCACCACTTACTTCTTTCAATTCAGTTAGTAAAAATCTCTAAAATAATTTAAATAATGTCTAATTTTGTCAGATACGGTGATGCATGCCTCTAATCCTAGCTTCTTGGGAGGCTGAAGCAGGAGGATCACAAGTTTGAGGTCAACCTTGGTAATTTAGCAAGACCCTGTCTCGAAATTTAAAAAAATAAATAAATAAAAAGAAAGGAAGAGAATTTGAACCTTGCTGTTTAATTCTTGCCATAAAAAAGAAGAGGAAGGTTTGAGATAGTAGCAGTCCCCTGATAGAGCACATGCTTAGCATGTGCGATGCTCTTGGTTCAGTTCCCAGCAACCTCTTCCCCTGCAAAAAGAAAAAAAAAAAAAGAAATAAAGAAAGAAAAAGAAGAAACAAAAGCAGAAACTTTGCCACCTGACACAATTGTATATTCACTAAAGTAGTTGCTTGTTGAAATTCGACAGCACCCCCATGCTTACAAATTGACAGTCCAGATTTGATGTTATTTATAAAATATGAGACTCTTGATCATGAACATTTTTATTAGAAAAATTTATATAATTATTTTGAAAGTCCAGTTATCTATTTCTCCAAATTATGTAATGTCTATTTCTTTAATTCGGAAATGACAAAAGGTTTCAATCATTTAAGAAAGCCCACATTCAGGAACTCAAACAACAAATGCCTTCTTCAGGCTTCAGGAAACTCTCCGGTATGGAGTATGCCATTGATGGCATTTCGTTTAAGCAATTCCTTCTTGCCTCCTTGGTCTAATATGAAAGCCCTGGAAGCCGCTGAGAGAGAAGTACAAGTATTCTATTTTTAAATAGCTTTAGTAAGGTCATGGAAGAGTTCCCTGTTAGCCTCCGGCATTCTGAAGCCTTGGTCCACACTTAAAGGCAGCTTGCTTCCCAGGATTGATCAGATCAGACAGAAAGTCCTTTATACACGATTAGGGAACCAGCAAGGAGTTCTACAAAGCTGCAGTCTGGGCAGAAACTACTGCTTTAAAAAGCTGCACTATCAGCTGGAAAAATGTAAAACAGCTAAATATCTCGAAGCTATTGTTTAGTGACCACTTAAAATGCTACTGTCATCTCAAAAAGCTACAAGACAACAAAGAAAAACAAAAACTTTACAAATTCAGTCTTGATTATTTTGGATTTGTGTGGCTCACATAGTGCTTGGACTGAAATATGCATTTGTTTTAAAAAGTCTTTTTCAAAGATTTTTAACCAGATTATGCTATGATTATAATAGAGATTCTT